>NC_064928.1:211084969-211696375 GCF_023897955.1 Schistocerca gregaria | reverse complement strand
CCGTGAACACCAGAGGCACACTCGACTAATGTATCTGAGCAAGTCGGCGGTCGCTGAACATTGTTTGTCGGAAAATTACGCTATGGAGTATGACCGCACGAGGATTCTGGTACAGACGTCGAGATACTGGGACAGCGTTGTTAGAGAGGCCATCGAAATTCGCACCAATGACGACCTCATAAACCGTGACTGTGGCTATAATCTTAGCAAGGCTTGGGAACCAGCGATTGGGTTAATCAAGAGTAAATCGAGCAAACGCATAGTTGTGACGACCACGGCGGACAGAGCCATCACACCGACGTCATCTCAGACGCCATCGCAATCTGTCCGTGGCGCGGGGCGCGGACGGCGGAGGGAGCGCGCCGCGGGCGGAGGGTATTTAAATCGGCCGCCGCCGCGACCGAACCCAGTTCCCCCTGAGCAGCCATAGCGTACGGATCTCCGTGCGGGCACGTTCACAGGAGCTCAGTCCGTCAGTTCACCTGATGATGGCGACATGTTTGATCGCCGAAATATTGTGCCCGTTGGACACTATAGACCGACAGTACACCCGTGGATATTTTGATTAAGATGATTATACTTTAGCGACAGATTTTGGTGAAGCATCGCAACGCCTGTGAATGTATCTGCTGGACAGATGTTCTGTTTATGGAATTAGTGGTGGCATGACATGTGATTTCACATGCCAAACACCGCTGCTACGCGTTTGTCTCTTTCTTTGTAAGAGGCATTCTTTGTTACTAACGATCATTTTATATAGCACTAATGCGAGCATAGTATAATTTCTGAACCGTGATAAGATGTGAAATGAGGGCGCTATACAGCTCTGTAAAACTGTGTTGTACATGTATAACAAAGAATTGATTTTTTAAGGAAGCAATTTTCTCATTTTACAGTTTGTCGCCACAATTTATCATAGAGAAACTTGCAAGGAGAATGTATGTCATGTACTGTGAATACATTTCTTACACGGAATTGTTAACAGCGTTGCATTCCAAACGGCTAATGATTGGAAACGATCTAAAATTATAGAGTGTTTTTAAGTCCAGAACCGTACTGCCTAAGTGCTTATGTTCTGTCTGACCAATACCTGCTTTGTACTGACCCCAGACACTGGAATAATACTTTAGAATTAATAGCGCAGGTGGTTTACGTATAATGCTTCAAACTCAATACGTCTGCAGTTCTATCATGTTTAAAAACCACCCGTTTCGTGTTCTTAACCATCTGTTACATCATCACATCAACTATACACCAGTAAGGGGTGCAGACCTCCTAGACGTTTGCGCATTTGGAGAAATCTTGTGCTTTTTAACAGGTGCAGGGCAGTGGTTACAGACTCAGTTCGCTATGTTTCCTCACGAAACCTGGAATGTAGCGGTTTACTTTTGGTCAGCTGCAGATTAAATTGGTGACAGTGCTGCAGGGAGGTCACAAGTATTGCGAGATCTTTCAGTCTCTAACTTTATCCTAAGAATGCGATAATGCCCTGTAACTCCCATCCTCATAGGGAAAGATGGAGAATCATAATCGTAAATTACACACTATGATAGAAGTGCTAGAAATATGTAGATCACCGCCTGATATGGTTTGGTGTATACATTCATGAATCAACAATTAATGGATGTACTGCCCAGTCATATATATACATTTGCAATGGTACTCACATAGTAGAGGATGGGTGGTTTAGTGATGATACAGAAATTGGGGAGCATCCTGCCATGTCATTGGCCTGCATCATTAAAAAAACTGGAAAAATTGTTAAAACTGGCCACACTATCAACTGCGATGCTTGTTACAGTACATCAGTGGTGTCTTTCAAAAAAATGTTCAAATGTGTGTGAATTCCTAAGGGGCCAAAGTGCTGAGGTCATTGGTCCCTAGGCTTACACACTACTTAAACTAACTTATGCTAAGAACAACACACACACACCCATGCTCGAGGGAGGACTCTAACCTCCAATGGGAGGGCCTTGTAATCCGTGACATGGCACCTCTAACTGCATGGCCACTCCGCACTGCTGGTGGTGTCTTTTTCATCCCATCCATTCACTAGTAGGCTGTTGATTACCACATAATGATTGACTGACACTGGAGAAAGAGTCTTGGTCGATGGGCAACACATTCTGGGGATGGCTAGCACCAAAGCAATGATAGCGTACCTGACTGCAACACCAAGAAATCAGCTATCTCATCACTGTGAAAGATGAGCCTTTTCGAAACGCTCCACAATGCCACAAAATCTTCCAGTGGCTTTCTTTTATTTTAAAGACCCAGTGTGTGTGTTGTGGGAGCAGCAGCAACATGATTTACATCATGCAATGTTCAGTTTTCTGTGAGAGCCAATGGATCAAAATGTGTTAATGTCATTTTAGAACCTGACACACACCACAAAGCCATGGTTGGAAAATCAAAATGTATGTCAGTGTACAAATCATGTCACAGGAGATAAAAACAATCTATCAGACAACAAAACAGGAACCCTCTCTTACGACTGGTAGTCTGTGGGATATGGTCGCCATATGGTACAGGCGATGATACTTTACTCTGGTCTGTGCAAGTGACTTCGATCACTGGCCCCTGCTCCAATGGATCAATACAGATATATTTAATAGGATCGCCACATGTACTCGATGCCAGCATGCAGATGGTTTTGTCTTTAATATATTGGGAAAGAGGGATGAGGTAAAAGTCTTATGGCGTTCTCTGTGGGATGAAGCTAGTGGAGCTTTTATATTTCAGTTTTTCTCTGTTTGATGGTGCAAAATAACGATGATTGAATGCTTGTGTGACAGACGTGAATGCATCCTGAGGGACACAGATCTCCTTCAGACTGTAGTACCTGTATGTAGTTTGGAAACACATCGCACTGCAGTAGCAAAATCCGCGTCCTTCTTCTAGTTCATGTATGATGTAGAGTCTTTCTAATTTTCCTGATAAGAAACACCATTGTAACTGTTTGTATTGTCTTTTATACTACCTTGTGTTGCAGGAGCAGGCCCCAACCTTCGCAATTGTTTAAATATTCTATATATCACCGTCTATCCCATAAATTATTTAAATGAACAATGTTACACACATTGTCTAAATTGTTTAAACAATATTCCCTACAGTGCAATCGATATCCCACCAAATATCTGAAATAAATAAATAATTGAACTATATTGTCTAAATTGTTTAAACAATATTCTATACACTGCAATTGATTTACCCCAAATGACCAATCAACTGAGTCTTTCTCCTGTCAATTTCCAGGAAAGGGAGGGGAGTAGGAGAGTTGGAGGGTTTCCCAGGGAGAGGATCTAATTAACTGATTGATTTAATCAATTAGTCAATCAAATTCATATGAAAATGAGGAATGTATCGGCGAGGTGAGTTCCCAGAGGGATGGTTCAGGAGGAGGTAGAAGGGGGGAGGAGGGGAGCAAGGAAACAATAGGTTAAGGACCTGTCAATCAAAAGGAAGGATTATTCCCAGGGGGGCATAAGATGTGAGTCAAAAGGATGGATTACCCCTGGGAAGTCATAATCCTTTTAGGAGAACAATAGGTTAAGGGACTGTCAATCAAAGAAGAAAAACAGGTTTGCCCCTGAAAATATACTTGCCTCTGATGTAGGCAACCCATATGAAGAAACTGTCTCAGAACATGCTTTGCCCCTCTACTCAAGCAAACCACATTTTATCATTCTGAGCAAAGAGAAGATAGTCACTTGCAGAGTTGATGAATGCTTTGATGAATGCTATGACTCACTAGTATACAGCTAGTGATGGCATGGCTGTATCGGGAAAAGTATTCCCACCAATAGCATGTTCACTGTAAACTGTTTGCTGGAATGAGTAAACATGAAAGGCAAGTGCATGCAGCATATACACAGGCCTTGGAGGGACAGGTATTGAACATTTTAGGACAGGGGTGGCCAAGATTTCGGCTTATGGGCCATGTCTGGGGATGAGTGGCAAAGTGCTCAGCCTTGTTTCACATTTCCCCCAATGCCATGGCACGCTGTCTGCACGAGTGTGTGGGGTCAGGGAGAAGAGGGGGAAACTACGAAGATGTCGCATTTAAGAGGCAGAGCAGTCACACTGCATGGGATTCAGTTTGATATTTCACATTTCTCAATGAAGAGATCAGAAACGGAGCAAATTTTCTGTATTATTTAATTGTTATTTCTCACTGAGAACACGATATAATTTTCATCTGGTAGAAGCAATTAGCACATTAGTTTTGCACTGAATTCGTCACACAACCGTGACTTACTTAGCTTCATAAGGGCAAGATGGCCTTCCACACAAATTGTCGATTTGTGAGTTATAGATTTCAGCGATCAGTCGTTCTTTTTAAATTTTATTGGCAGATCTAGATTTCTGCTAGAAGATAGCCATTCTCAATGCACTATTGGTTTTGCTCAATGCATGTAATGCCTGTTGGTTGGACTTCATCCACAATTCATTGAATCTATAATTTACATATCAGTATAACAGTCGCTGAGTGCAACAGCTTTCTGAATGGAAGGTAACCTGATGAAATATGTCGATCATAATATTGCAGCACCTTTACGACATCACTGTGGAGTCTAGGAAATTCTACAGGGGAAAATCAGTGTAGATGTCAGTTTTAATGTAAAAGGAATTACAACTAGACTTCCTTTTGACGGTTAATCAGTTACATCTGCACACGCACAGGGACGATTTCAACTGAAATGGAAAATGGTCTCGAAAATAGGCCGAAAACAGACGAAACATTGATACTGTCCTCAAAAGCTTTATAAAACTTTCTAGTTCTTTCTACTCCACACTGAATTTTTCGAACCTCCCTTTTACCTGTGAGCTTAAAGAATTGCACTGTCCTTATCCGATCGAGTCCCTACTACAATGTGATTTTCTTTTTAAATGCATCCACATCAAACCAAAGAAATTACCTTCTAATGAGCTACTGTGGGTAGTGTGCAGTGAAGTCCACTTAAAATACGAAGTCTGCAATTCATTCTGGAGCTTCTAATTTTAGTTCCTGCACTCTTTTTTCATTTCTAAATTCACCAGTAGTGAATTTTAAATCAAAAAATCATTCCAGGCGTACTCCTCGACTTAACCAAAGTACTTCGTAGGAATAGAAGAAGCCTACACATTCTTCGTCACACTCTTCGTTCATTTCGATTGAAAACTGTTGCACTTGGCAATGGAATAACATGTGCGACTTTTTATTATCCGTACTACCAAATTCTTTGCGTGCTGCATGCCTTCAAATTTAGGACAAAGTGTAGAACAATGAATCCCATCTGTCGGTCATTTTAATTTTTGGTTCTTCCATTGTCAATTAAATCTTTAAATTCTTTCCGCTTGCTATTGTAACATCGTTTCACAGCATATATGCAGTTCTTGTCACTTACGAGAATTCTCAGCCCTCTCTTCTGTCACTCTAATTGTACTGTAATAAAATAAAATATGAGCCGTGACTTATACAAAAAAGAAACACACATTAATGCAATGGTTCAGCATCAAATAGAAATAACTAATGTAGGATTATTATTAAACGAGAGTAATACGTTTTAGCCCGACGTGTATAAGCACTCTGTAAACTAGCTCAGTTCTCAGGGTAGTTACGTAATCGTCGATACATCGTGGTTTCGCCTCGATTCCCCAATATAAGATAACAAGAGTAGCATCTACAAATGAAATCCTATAATGGAACTGGAATCCTGTGACCAGACGTTTTCTGCCTGGGATGTTGTCTCGTTATATAAAGAAAATCTGTAAGCAAAATTCTTAAATTATTAGTAGCTGCCTCCGTTCTCGTGGGATCTGAAATAAAGTTAACTGTCCTAACCGACGGCACGTCTCGTAGAAGATTTTTCTAATATGGCGCCTAACAATGAAAATTCTTTGTTAAGGCCCATATCTACTTAAGACAATAAAGGTATCAGATTTAGAATAGATTGGCCACATACACAAATTCTTTTGACAAAATAACCATTATATTTTTCGGGTTTTAAGTACAACTTACATTATCAGCTGGTACAGCAAGATGAGGTTTACTCAAGAACGTCCTCTTAGGTCCGAATCCAAGCAGATAAGATGAGCGAATGACAAAGGAAATATATTTCATGCATAGAAGCGCAGAAGTCCATGGAATAACATGTCCATTGTAGTTCTATTTCTTCCTCTTTGGCGTACTTGTCGTTTATTTATAAAATTTGTCGTAATGTTTAGTTTACATTTTTTAAAACGCAAGTCCACCGAGGAGAAACAGTACATCATTCGTTTTAAAAGACTGTGACAATAGATCGCTAGACTGCCTCTTTTTGTGCAGACAGCCACCACTGGACCTGTGAACGACCTTCGCTCTACGCGCAAATAGTGAAGATTAAAAAGTACTGACAGCACGATTCTGCTGAGGTGAAAGAGTTGTGCCGACCGAAAAACGCCTCACCACAGTGCTAAATGAAGTGTCGTGCTGTACCGAGTACTTCCGAGAAGGACCGATCAGCACCAACTGACAGGTAGGGCCTCATTCTCACGTGACTCGCAAACTCTGCACGCGTGAAGCTTAGCACGCCTTGGCCTGTCCTGCTGTAGAAGATGATCCCAGCCCAAGACAGGCAACGCGACGACTCTGTTCGTATAACTCAAAACGCGCGCAGCCCTTATTGCTCACGGACCTGCTCCTGTGACGACGGTTTCCTCGCAGGTTCACTGTGCAGGCCACTATGGAGCAGCGGTTTGTGTCATACATCATATTAACAGATGATGATACTTTTACAAGGGGCCAATATTGCCAGTCTTCACAACAAGCAAGTGTGGGCTACAGAGGAAGCACATGGTGTGGTAGCAAGGAACCATCAGCTTCAGTGCAGCCTCAGTGTGAGGGCGAGGATTGTTGGCGACTACCTCACGGGACTAGTCATTCTTCCACAACACCTCACGCAGGTGAGGTGTACCTGCACATTCTGCTGATAATCTGAGCTGTGTGTGGCTGGCATTCATGCCTTTTGTTCTCTGTCATTTTGTAACATAGAGTGCTTTCTTGTTTCTTCCTCACTTACTGGCATAATGGAGTTGCTGGCTTGCCTCCTTGAGTGGCAGCAGCAGCACTTATCGATACTAGTACTGTCGTACTATCTATGGTGTGACAGCTAGTATTTCCGGGTGGTGGTGGTGTGTGTGGTGGTGAGTTGGTTGGGACGGAGCAGCGAGGAAGTCTCCGCGGCGTGAAGCCAGGCCGGGACCGCTGGCAGCGTGAACGCGCTGTCGGATAGTGAAACACTAGCTGTGAGAGTGTCAAAGTTCGTTGCCCACCGAACCTGGACGCTGACGTTGAGTGATCAGTTAACCTGTTATGAAACCTCAGCTGTTTGGGCTAGCAGCAACGTATGATGTGTTGGAGTCGCCGAAATCTTGCAGTCGTCTTCCTGTGCTGTGATAAATTATTAGATTGACTGTTCCTTGCCAGTGAAGTGCATCAGAAGCATGTTGTGCCCTGTGGCCGTTGCTCCAGTTAGCTGCCCTGGTCATTTGTGTAGTTTTCTGGCAGTGTGATTTCCTCGTCATGTTGATGCTGTCTGGCACGGCGTATAGTTCGACAGCCTTTTAAGTTGTTTGGTTAATATTTTTATTAGAGTGGTTATTGTTCCCTTGGCTGGTTTTAGACGCCAGTTTTTGAAGGTGTAGTGCTGTTCGCATCCTCGCCATTGGCCGATATTTTCCATCGTTGTGCCGTCGGTCGGATGGAAGGGAATTGGACAAATTGTTTGTCGGTCTTTAGGCAGTCCCTAGTTTGGGTTCCCATCCGATTATTTAACTTCAATTCTTGACTGCCTGTCTCGCCTCACCTTACGCTTGAGCCGCCTTCTCCGGCCGACCCCTGGATCACCTCTGAGCCCCACTTGTACTGTTTGTTTTAGATGGTGATTTGCATTTTAGTGTGAGGCCTTCCCCCATGTATTAATGTGGTCCTCTTTAAATTTTAGATGAAGACCTTCAGCCGTGTTAAATTTTTGAAGATTGGTTTTATTTCTAAGAAATCTGAAATTGTTTGTAATCCTGGCCCTAAGCCGTTAGTTATTCGATGTGTTATGGATGGCCTTCAGCCGAGGATTTATGTGAACACCTTTTAATGAGGACTCCGTTTTCATGGATGAAAACGCTCGACCGCATCATCACAGCGCAGGTGGAAGAGCTCTCGGAACGAGAGGACATTCGCCGAAAAGACTGTCCAGCCTGTTTCCCTCCTCCCCCCCCCCCCCCCCCCCCCCAACAACTTACATCCCTTACGATAGTTGTAGGATGCGTTCAGGAGATGTTTTGCAGCATGTTCGCATCGCAATCTGACCCACCCAAACATCATCATTAATTTTCTCTTAGTCCCTTCATTATTTTCTATAGCTTCGAGAGGTGTAAGATATACAAAAGATAAACTTTTAACTTATCTTCATTATCTCTTCAAGTTGCCTGTGGTTCTCGCGTCTAGGGGTACATTCTTGAGGCTGTGAATTTTTTATAACGTTGTGCGTTCCGGAAGACTAAATAATTGATGAACTACTATCTGTTGCTATATTTTCTTTTGTTTTATCCCATTCCTCTATATCACTCTTACTTCACAATCTCCATTTTCATAAAACCGTCAATTACATTGCTGTAGACAAAATTTGAAAAACGTGCGTTTCAATCAGAGGCATGCCCACTGCTCCCAACATTCTGCGGTACTCAAAGAATTCCAAACAGTTTACAAACTTTATTGACAAATGGAGAATCAACACCAGGATTTTGCATGTGAATCCAGAAATAAACTTAATAATTGGCGTTAGATTGTGCAGGTAATAATATGAATTTTAAGTATGCCAGATATTTCGTTACTTTAAATATTTCTAAAAGAATAGTAATCTTAACTGTACGTGCACACTCCTAATAAATTAATTTCTTTGTATACATTTCAGTCAGAAATATTATACATCGTACTCAAAACCATATGAAATTAATTCAGTGAAACTGCTGATACAAAAAGTAAATGTCGTGTGACTAGGGCCTCCCGTCGGGTAACCCGTTCGCTGGGTGCAAGTCTCTCGATTTGATGCCACTTTGACGACTTGGATGTCGTTGAGGATGAGATTATGATTAGGACAACACAATACCCAGTCCCTGAGCGAAGAAAATCTCCGAGCCAGCTGGGAATCGAACACAGGCTCTTAGGATTGACATTCTGTCGCGCTGACCACTTTTTTTCTTTTTCTTTTTATATTCGTGGCGGACTTCCGATGACATCCGTTCAGGTTATTCATTGATCCATTCACTCATCACTCAGCTTTTTAATTACAGAGGGTAGCTAAACCCTCTGACCGAACACGCTGAACTACCGTGCCGGCATCACTCAGCTACACCAACGACCATCCAATAGTTGTGAAGCGCGCTGTTCGGGAAATTGAAAGCTCTGCCAGGAGAACCCCTTACCAACATTGTAAACAGTTTGGGAGCGCGTTGTACAGCATACTGCTGCCCAAGTGACCACACGCTCTACTAACGAACATGACCAGAGAACCACCATAAATTGTGGTGGCTTCAGTGTAATTGTTCTGTGAGAGGGAAAGGATCATTTATGTTCGTCTCAATAAATATTTCTTTCAGTTACCTTTCATTCTATACCGCAGCAATTTTATGTATGTATTGTCCCAGTTTAATCGATCTACACTACTTGTCAGCCACGTGTCAAAAATGGTTCAAATGGCTCTAATCGTTATGGGACTTAACATCTAAGGTCATCAGTCGCCTAGAATTAGAACTACTTAAACCTAACTAACCTAACGACATCACACACATCCATGCCCGAGGCAGGATTCAAAACTGCGACCGTAGCAGCAGAGCGGTTCCACACTGAAGTGCCTAGAACCGCTCGGCCAAAGCGGACGGCAGCCACACGTCATGAGAAAGTTACTTTCGTCTTAGAATTTTGCACATGGATGTATTTATCACCCACGTTTCATCTTCAAACAAGGATGTACTCTAGATATTACTTCCTGAAAACAGTTCCTAACACTTAACATTTTAGTCGATCTTAACTTATTTTCCTTTCCCTTCCTATTTCCAGTCTACACTCTATATTCGCTCTCCGTCAGCCATTGTTTTTTTTTTTCTGAGTCATCAGTCTACTGACTGGTTTGATGCGGCCCGACACAAATTCCTCTTCTATGCCAACCTCTTCATCCCAGAATAGCGCTTGCAACTTACTTGTAGTTTTATTGGTGTCCAAATAACAGTACCCATCCTCTACTTGCAGTGTCTCATTTCATATTCCAATTTCTTCAGTATCGCCCGAATTTATTCAACCACATTCCATTACTGTCATTTTCCTTTTGTTGGTTTTTGTCCCTACCGCCTACCGAAACTGAAGAAATGTATTCCAGTCGTCAGGTCAACAAATGCTATAAAAGGTCGATTTACCTTTCTTCGGTGTATCTTCTGGGATACGCCGTACTGCCAGTAATGCCTCACGAGTTCACGAATTTCTCTAGAAGCCTAACTGATCAACCCTGTTATCTATTTCTATCTTGTAGCAGAGGCTATCGCTAACATGGGCTCGTGTCGCTGCAGAATCTGATACATCACTAAACCTGTCTCGTGGATCGAGGGATAAATATTCAAGACGCGGAGAATTTGAATGCTCCGTCTGCGGAAGGCGAGAGCGAAACCGCGTTGGCATTATCTGCAGCGTCTTCACGCCTAGCGGTGGAGATAAGGCACGGCATGCGGGAGTAGGTACCCCAGTGGCAGCGGAGAGAGAGAGAGAGAAAGAGAAAGAGAAAGAGAGAGACAGAGACAGAGACAGAGAGAGAAGCCCGCAGGACACGCTACTCGGCGGGGCGAGAAATGCTGAGGGGCAGAAGATCCAGGTCAGATGGGGGAGATAGCGCAGCTGACACAGAAAGAAAGACCTCGTCGTAAATTCACTGGAGGGAGCAGGCGAGGTGTGGCTCGGAATAAGTAACCAAAAGTAAAATAATTGAGTGCCTCTGTAAGGGGGCTGATTTCCTCATGATCCCTAGGTAAGGTGCCAGGATTTGGGAACTTACAACGTCAGCTTGTCAACATTAGTATTAATAATAAAGGGACCGACAAGGGCATCATATCATGACTTTACTGACTTATGATGAATATGAGGCACTATCGAGTAGTATTCCCTGCATATCTGCGTGATTAAGTCACCTACTTAAAGCGTTGGTGAAAAGTGTTGGGAGAATTGTAGAATTTGAAGTCTGCAGCTCGCCGGGCCGCCGTGGGCGGCAGGAAGCTGTCACCGGAAACGCGGGACAATACGGAGCTTTTGGGGATGGCCCGGCATCCGGAGCCACCTGTGCTGGGCATCACGTGGCGAAGACGGGAATTTCGTTTGCCTAGGGGCGTTATGACCAACTCGATCATTGGGTAGGATGTCAGAAATGCCGTTGGAGGGATTTCGGCGATGTTAGAGCGTTCGACATTGGCCTAGACTGAGTATTCTTCCGCCGCGTTTTCGTACGCGTGGAGGACGGGAGAATTGTGGAGAGAGGGGACTTCGCCTTCAGCCATAGAGCGGTACGGACTTGGAGAAGGCGCCTTGGCCGTCGTCTTCGAAGGGAGCGGACTTCGACTTGGAAGTCGGCGAGTTAGGACGCATCCCGCCAGGTCTAAGACGCGAATTGTTCCTCTGTGCAGAACAGTGCAGACAGGGATTTTTCTCGTGATAGAGTAACGGGTTTTGTCAAAAGAAAGTTGGCATCAGATTTCTAACTTGCAGGATTTGGGCCGTCCTGTAAGTTGGAAGTTTGAGAAGGAGCTTTGAATTGAGATTACCTCAGACTGGGGTTGTTGTGATTGAGAAACGGCAGAGCCATCCGAGTTATCGGTATCTTCAATATAGGTCCAGTTTGCGTGATTGCCTTCACTATTGGTGTAGGATTTCGCTTTTTTTTAGGTCTATACAACGAGGTTCATCGCGGGAGATAAACAGTCTGTATCGCAGAATTGCACCAACGCGCGTTCCGTGCAGAGTTATACGCTTAGAGCTCTTTGTGTGCTCAGAAGCGAGATTTTCACCAACACTTAATCACTAACAACAAATTACGTAATATTCTTGATCTCGTAGTTATCCTTGCGAGGCGCGAGTATTCATCAACGTAGCTGCCAGCAATTGGGACGCGTAAATGTAATTTAGTTAATGTGCCATTCTCAGGAGTGTGTGGATGGTCAAAGAAAATTCACATTTTTTAAACTTCTGTCAGTTATGGGAAATATCAAAATTAAGTGCAGTTATAACAATTGAACTGTCGACTTCATTGTAGCCAGAATTTACCCTGTCCCAGTAAGCTTCACTCTTGTCGCTGCACAGCTTGCCCAGGCGGGAAGGGAAGAAGGTTTCCGATCTTCTATGTCAACGACGGACTAATAAGCTTACACCTACACCAGCTGTAGGATATCGCAATGTGAGGATCCCCCTGTCTTCTAATTCAAGTCCTATAACTTCTGAGGTCATCAGTCCACTACTTAAACCTAACTAACCTAAGCACGTCACACACATCCATGCCCGAGGCAGCATTGGAACCTGTGACCGTAGCGGTCGCGCGATTCCAGACTGTAGCGCCTAGAACCGCTCCGCCGCTCCGGCCGGCAATAGCGTTTCACTGGAACCGTAAGGGGCGTTCAATAAGTAATACTGCACGTTTTTCTCGGTCAATTTCGATTGAAGAAATGCAGAATTTGTTGGGGGATATCGTGGAATATTCCCGCTCCAGCCCCTATGTCTGCAGCTCGTGGTCTAGCGGCTAGCGTTCCTGCCACTAGATCTTGGGACCGGGGTTCGATTCTCGGCCGGGTTGGGGATTTTCTCAGCCTGGGGACTGGGTGTTTGTGTTGTTCTCATCATTTCATCATCATCATCGTCATCATTCGTGTCAGTGGTTAGATTGGAATGTGAAAAAATTGGTCTGTGTGAAAATTTGGAATTTGTGCGGGCGTTGATGACCGCGCAGTTGTTCGCCCCACAAACAAAACATCATGATCATCATCATTATCATCATAAGCCCCTATAACAGAGAATAAAAACACGGTGAGTCATCGTTCCAAGGTGGCGCAAAGCTGTCCGATCTCACGCATACTGTCCTCAAGAAATTGAAAAAACTACCACATCATGTTCATCGTGTAATAAAAACTGGTTACAGTGAGATAAATGTACTAACCGATCTTAGGTCAGATGAAGTGAACGATACCTCACCGAAGACATAAAAACCAAACATCCACTACTAGATAGCTATGCGAATATGTTTAAATCTCAACGTGTATAAACAATTAATGTAAATGCAACGATGATTATGAACTTCTCAAGAAAGACGGACAATTAATTGTATTTTATTTATGAAATGTATGTTCCAAAGATTGTTCAATGGCTCTGAGCACTATGGGGCTTAACAGCTATGGTCATCAGTCCCCTAGCACTTAGAACTACTTAAACCTAACTAACCTAAGGACAGCACACAACACCCAGTCATTCCAAAGATTGTTCTACATAAGTAGAGCGATATACGATAGTAATTCCTTTGCTACATGCTATTCAAGATATTCTTTGTACATTTGAGCAGTTGGTTGTACGAGTTTGAAGTGTGAGGATGGAGAATAAGTTATGTGTGTTTTATTGATTTGTACTGTGAAATGATATAATATATGCGTAAATTCTGTAGAAAGTCCACCAGATTTCACATTGTTATTGAAACAACAAGGCGACCGTCCCCTTGACGACTAAAGAAAGATAAACCACAGAACGAAAATCATACCCAGCTATCAATATGCAACAAAAATGTAAGTATGTTTGTTACTAACAGGACTGGTTGCTTAAATTTGACTTGCAGTCTCATCCCTCGTGCCGGTCATGGTAGCCGAATGGTTCTAGACGCTACAGTCTAGAACTGCGCGATCGCTACGGTCGCAGGTTCGAATCCTGCCTCGGGCATGGATGTGTGTGATGGCCTTGGGTTAGTTAGGTTTAAGTAGTTCTAAGTTCTAGGGGACTGATGACCCATAGTGCTCAGAGCCATTTAAACATTTTTTTTCTTCCCTCGTAATCGGCTTTCTGAATTGTGATATAACTGACCGTGATCGCATATGCCTAGTGAAATTTTACAGTAAGGCTATCGTTACCTAAGGAAAATAACGCCGGTTAGTTGGAGGAATGTGTACAACAGACTCTATTCTAAACCTAAGCTATACACTACTACTACTACTACTACTACTACTACTACTACGTGATCAGGTCCAGTGGACAGCACGCATCTACAAGTTTCCTCCTCCACTGTATTCTCTCCATTGCTGCTATCCGCCATCCGTTCACATCTGTTGACACTTGGTTTAAATCTTCATGGAGTGCATCTCTCCAACGCTTCTTGGGTCTCCCTGGCGGTCTCTTTCCTGTAGATGTGAAATCCAGGAGCTTCCGAGGTCATCTGTGATCCTCCATCCGGGCCACATGGCCGGCCCACTGCATTCGTTTGGCTTTGACAGTTCCTGCTATGTTGGGCTGCTGGTATAGTTCCTCAAGCTCTTGGTAGTATCTGATCCTCCATTCCCTGTATCTGCATCCAGAACCGGCCCGAAGATCTTCCGAAGCACTTTACTCTCAAACACAAGGAGCTTATGGAAGTCCTGTTTCCGGATACTCCATGTCTCACAGCCATATAGAACAACAGGATGGATCAGCGTTTTGTACAGTCGAATGTTGAACTGTCTGGAGAGATATCTGGACCTAAGCAGTTGTGGCAGGCTGTGGTAAGATCAGTTTCCTGCCTGTATTCTGCTTCACATGACGAGTTCTCAGTGAAAAGTGCCCGTAGGTATTTGAAATCATGCACTCTCTTGTAGGACTGGTGCCCAACCTGCAGTGATTGTAAATGATCAGCAGTCTGACAATGACCCCGAGTCATAACGAGGTACTCTGTCTCGGCTTCGTTTATGTTTAGCCCAAATTTGCTGGCAGCCTCCTTTAGTGCTTTGGTCATTTGCTCCAGCTCCTCTTCCGACCTAGAGAGTAAACAGATGTCGTCTGCATAGGCTACGTATGCCAGTCTCTTTCCTTCGATTTCAATCCCTTCGTTGTCTTGGAAGGTCTCGCGTACGATCTTCTCTAGGGCAAAGTTGAACAGGATAGGGGACAACCCATCTCCTTGCCCGAGTCCTGTCACAATTTCAAACTCCTTAGTTACGCGAATTCCCATCTTCACCTTTGCACGTGTTTCGTTCAGACAGATGTTTATCAAATGGATGAGTTTCTCTGCTATGCCAAACTCCCTTAAACAGATGAGCAGGCTCTTGCGATGTGTGCAGTCATAGGCCTTCTTAAAATCAACGAATAAAATATGCAAATCTTTACCATATTCACCCAGTTTCTCAGTGAGCTGGCGGAGACTGAAGATGTGATCTACTGTTGAAAGGGTGCAAAAAATGGCAGCTCGTTTTGTATTATCTCGTAGTAGGGGAGAGAGTGTGGCAGATATGATACGCGAATTGGGATGGAAGTCATTACAGCAAAGACGTTTTTCGTCGCGGCGAGATCTTTTTACGAAATTTCGGTCACCAACTTTCTCTTCCGAATGCGAAAATGTTGAGCCCAACCTACATAGGTAGGAATGATCATCAAAATAAAATACGAGAAATCAGAGCTCGAACAGAAAGGTTTAGGTGTTCGTTTTTCCCGCGCGCTGTTAGGGAGTGGAGAGATAGTATGATTGTGGTTCGATGAACCCTCTGGCAAGCACTTAAATGTGAATTGCAGAGTAGTCATATAGATGTAGGTGTAGATGTAGATGACCGTCCTGGCCGGAAACCTCCCTGGTACTCCCCAATCACCGATTCTGCCATTGGCTGAGTTCTATGTTTGAGGCTATTGGACAGGATCTTATAGCAGATGTTGAGCACGGCGATTCCTCGATAGTTGTCACATTTCAGTTTGTCGCCCTTCTTATGTATTGGATAAAGCAGAACTGTTTTCCATTCTCCTGGTAGTTCTTCTTTAATCCATATTGTCTGTATTAGTCGGTGTATTTTTTCTGAAAGTTTCCTCCTCCTGCCAGGATCATTTCAGCCTGTATTCCATCTTGCCCTGGACTCTTATTCTGTTTAAGGTGTCTGATTCTGGTTTTTATCTCATCCAGGGTAGGTGGGGGATAGTCTGCATCGGCTGTAATTGGGTACTGGAAATCAATCTGCAGTTCGGGTCCATCACAATTTAGCAGCTGTCGAAAGTACTCTTTCCATCTCTCAAATGGTTCAAATGGCTCTGAGCACTATGGGACTTAACAGCTATGGTCATCAGTCATCAACCCGGGTCCATCTCTCAGCTATGTCCCTATCGTTCGTCAGGATCTTATCACGGGAATCTTTGACAAATTTTTGCTTGGCCTGGTGACCTTTGCAGAAGTAATTCACCTTCGGAAATGTTTCCCTAGTCTGTTGTCCTCTGAAGTCTGTTTCTGCTTCAATGATGATATCCCTTATGTATTTCTTCTTTACTCTTCTCAGGATTGCTTGTGTCGTCTTTCGGACCTCCTCAAATTGTGCTTTGCCCTGTGCCAGATTTGTCCCCTTCAGCCACTTTCTCCTGGCTTCCTTTCTCCTTTCCAGGGCATCTGCACATTCCTTTCCAAACCAGATCTTTTTGCCCACTGCGTTTCCCATGTGTTTCCTTTGCTGTATCCCTAACTGAGCTCTGGATGTTTCCCCACATTAGTTCAAGGTCCTGCTTCTCGTCCATTTTACTGAGTGCTTCAAAGCGGTTACTAAGTTGCAACTGGTATTCTGTCTTCGTTGCCTCATCTTTTAGTTTCTCCACATGGTACCTTTCCACTCTTTTTAACTTAGGCCCCGTTCTTCCTTTACACTGTATGTTTAAAAGGCCTCTGACCGGGAAATGATCAGTCCCACCTAGGGCACCCCGTGCTGTCTTAACGCCTAACCCCCTTCTCTTGGCTCTGAGATCAATAGCTACATGGTCTATTTGATTTACAGTTCTCCCATCTGGTGGCACCCAGTTTCCTCTATGTACGGTTTTCCGCTGGAAGTGTGTGTTGGAGATGAAGAACCCCAATGATGTAGCGAAGCTGATGAACCTAACCCCATTGTCATTGCTTAGGTTGTGTAGACTGTGGCTTCCTGTTGTGTCTTGGAATATTTGTTCTTTCCCAGCCTTGGCATTCATATCACCAAGGAGGATCCTCAGGTGTCCATTTGGTATAGCGTCCTTCACTGCCTCTAGCTGTGCATAGAACTTGTATTTCACTTCACATTCGCTCTCCTCCATGGGAGCATGACAGTCGCCTTAATATGCTTTACGTCCAGTGATAGAACAGATATTCTTGGGTTGACTGAAACTAAATCTGAAACAGTAGTGGTCAAAGTCTTACTGACGCAAAAACCAGTGCCTAGCAGATGACCTCGTTCACAGGCTCCATACAGAATTGTACAGTTTTCAACATCAATGATGCCAGCATCGTCCCACCGGATTTCTTGCAGTGCAACTATATCTAGTTCGTACCTCTGAATTTCCTTGACCACACTGGTTGCAGCTCCTGTCTTGTACAGACTCCTTACTTTCCACGTTCCAAATCGTATACCGTTTCTTTGCCATTGACGTCGTCTATTTTTGTCAGTAATGTTCCGAGGCTTACTTGTAGTCTTGAAAACATGTTTAATTTTTTACGAGGAGAGGGTGCTGGCCTCCCGTCCAACCTGCGGTGTTACCCACACAGCTTACAGGACTGCTGGCTTTTCTTAAGAGGTGAGCTCCACCTCAGCAGTTGGTTTAGAAGTAGGAATAACAAAATTCGAAAGACACCCTCGGGCCTCGAAACCTAATACCGTTTGCGTCGAGTTGGCCAAGGAAGGCCGACAGGGATTGAAAACTGATGATAATTTTGAAATGGGTGGAGTATAGTGCAATGAGCCGCACAGGGGGAGAGAAAGGGTACCAGGTAATATTTACTACAAAAATCACTGATAACACAAAGAAACCAGTGATTAGCTGAAAAGGGGACAATTAAACAGTTGTCAGCCCACTAGGTTTAGATGGACTTCCCAAGGAATTTTATATGCGCTTTTGGCCGCTGTTGTGTGCTACCTTTACCTCCATTTTGAATGAAGCGTTACGGGATACAGTGGTGCCGACCTCGTTCAAAGTGGGAAACATTGTTTCAATCCCGGAACGCCCTGGACCAGCTTCTCCTGATAACTTTCGCCCAGTTACTTTGTTGAGACTGTGGCGTGGGCAGTCAATAGTATGATATCGGCCCTGATTGAGATGATTGTTGCCAAACGTCAAAGTTGCGTACCTGGTCGTACCATTCATACTCCTGTAGTCGAGCTTATGACGTAGTTTCGCTTGCTGCTGTCACTTCCGTCCCTCGTGCCCTTGCTTAGCTAGACATTGATAAGCCATTTTATCGTGTTAACCACGAGTTTTCGCTTCGGAAGACAATTGGTTTTACTGTTAACACAGGGGGTGTGCTCTCGAATCTATTTACGGGTATTTCACCTTCGGTGGTTGTTAATGGCCAGCTGACGCCCCCGATAAATATCCGTCGGGGAGTGCCTCAATGACTTTGTGTTGTCTCCGGAGCCCCTGCTTCGGGAGCTAGCATCCCAGCTGAAAGGCTGGACGCTTTCCGGAGAGACGACAGCTGTTCGTGCATACGCAGATGACAGGATGGTTGTACTCCGCCTGTGGAGATAGCGCGTCTGAAAGCTGTAATCGATGGTTATTGTCGGGGTTCAGGTGTTCTTCTTAATTAAGGTAAATGCAGGCCTCTTACTTTGCGAGGTTTTGATGACGCCGTTGTTCCATGGGCTACTGTGGTCGGTCGGCATGCGTCTCTCGGTATCATCATTGATCGTTGTCCACTCAAAATGGCGACGCTGGAAATCTGTTACGGAAAAACTCCAGGGAGCGATACTAGAACATGAAAGGCGTTCTCTTACTCTGCTCCAGAAATTCCGAACATGCTGGATACATATGTCTTATGCAAAGCTTATTACGTGGCCCACATTTATCCCTCGATGATGGCAAAGAAACTACACCAAATGTCTGGTCGTTTCTTATGGAAAAGCCACCTCTCTCATTTACGGTATGAGTTGGTCACGAAGCCTCGTTACTTTGGGTTCAAATGGCTCTGAGTCGGCACATAACATCTGAGGACATCAGTCCCCTAGAACGTAGAACTACTTAAACCTAACTAAGGACATCACACACATCCATGCCCGAGGCAGGATTCGAATCTGCGACCGTAGCGGTCGCGCGGTTCCAGACTGAAGCGCTTAGAACCACTTGGCCACAATGGCCGGCCCTTGCTTTGGGGGTAGGGCCCGGCTTCCATATGAAGGAAGACGCAAATACTATATGTGGTTCGTACTGTTTTAATAACTCAAGAAACTCTCACATGCACGTCTCGTTTATTTCTCTGTGTCCGTCTTGCTAGTCTTGAACCCCCTACTGTATAAACTGTAGGTGAAAACACATTCGTGACGTCTACCTCGCGGTGAGCTATTTAGGGGGCTGACATTTTATGGAGACCCGTCCTCGTCATGAACCTCCTACACACTCGTTGGAAAGCAGTGCCTTGTCCGAAACTCGTTGAAAGAGGAGCGCCGCAAACCAAACTGGGCGACAGTTTGGTGCAGTATCAGTCTTCCGATTCTGCCGATCCCGCGCCCTTCCCTCTCGGTATGATGTAGTCAACGAATGAGCGACTTTTCCGTATTGGTCTTAGCGACACGGTTTTATGTAGTCGTCGTACGTCTGCAGATACGATTCGACATCGCTTTCCTCGTGGAGGCCATATGGTAAATTGGTCTTGGATTAGGACGCAATTGCCCTTCCTTACTCGATCTTATGATACATTATACACTACAGACACCATATTACGACTAGATTCTCCCTTCCCATACCGTTATGTGGCTACTGGGACACATCGCTCATTATGTTGTAGAAGGCGAGGGGGAAGATGCAGTACGTGAGCACTGCGTACTGGACATGCCTGGGAATGCCTCGATATCGAGACCTCTTCGCCAACATGTTGAATCTTGTGTTTCGACGGCAAGGTGTTGGTTAATTTCATTTTTATGATGGTAGGTGTTTTCCTTGTCATGTATGATTCCCATCTGATTTGTTTCGACTTCTTCTTTCCTAGTTTGCCTGCTCGTTTTGTTTAGTGTTTTGACTCGGTGTCGTTCCAGTTCTATTGCAAAATGTGAATAGATGAAGTACATATACACTTTGTAACCTCCCCCTCACTTATCGACCTTAATGACAGTAAAAATTAAACCTCGTGTACCTAATGGAAATTTGGGAAAAGCAATAGTCACCGTAGTTAATCTGTCGGTAAAGAGGGAGGAAAGAGTTACATCTAAATGAAAGGAAAAATACAAATGAAACAGATGGAAATTCATTTCGAAATTGGATAAAGTTAATAATAAAAGTAAATGTTCGATCGTTAGGTTAACGATTAACTGAAGTTAATTAGATATTTGAGATTTGGGAAAAAATTATGGTCGCCAGTCCTATGGACAACTACTATAATAACTGAAAAAGAAAGGTTATTGCACATAAAATTAGCACCAAAAGCGTGGTAACTGAAGGTTGACACGTGTTGTGTGAAAACTGAATGTTTGTCAGAAGTAATTCGCTATACTCTGATTTAATTTAGCAAAAGAATGAATAAAACCGGAAAATTGAAAGTTAATTTAGTGACTGAAATTAATAGTGAACTTTGTTTCTGAAGCACTACGAAATTCAATACACTAAGGTTATTTTTGGGTTACCTCAACAATCATTTGAAAAGCTACTTGAATCTACGCAATTTAGAAATAAGAGATTTAACTTTGAACTTGAATTAAATGATTTTGAACAATTAACAATAGTAAACTTTAGTACGTACCAAGCTGAGCTGCAGTCACGGGTAAGCTAAAATATGGTAACAAAACTCGCACTCTCAATTTGTGCTTGTGTAATCTAAATATTGTAGACAGCTAAGAATACCTTTGGAATTAAAGCAGTGAAATCGAATGATATTACTTTAATTCTAGCATTAGACTTTCAACTACACTCGAGTTCATTTCGGAAAAGGAAGAGACCATGCTTTGTAATGCAATTGGGACAATGAGCAACAAAGCTTCATGCTAAGTTGCTGTATTTTAATGATGCTAATGGAATAGTTTGAAAAGCTGAGGTCTGCCATACAGTTCTAAAACTTTACGTGCTTTCAGTCTTCCTTGTTGGCTGACTGAAGGTTTGAAGTCGTCGGTCGGGGAGGTGGCGACAGTCACTCATTGTCGGCCGTCGCTGTTGCAGAAGCTGGATGCTGGCGCGCCTCCTTCTCGACACGGCCACCAGGCGAAACGGGCTCTTGATGTGCGCCAGCTGATGCTTCCCGTCCGCGACACCGTGTCAGAAACTATCATAGCAATTCGAGCGCAATTACATGCTGCAAACCCCTAAAACGCGGCAACTCGCGGGAGCGTCACACAACACACCTCTCTACCATACTACTCCAGCCAGACTCTGCTCTGCCTGTGCTCCACGCGGCAGAGTTAACACTCCCAAAGATCCTACACACTTTGGTTCTACCTTGTAATTACATTGGATTTTTTTAAGTTTGCTATTTCGAATACAATTCGATCCGTTTTTCTGCTTTTAGATTCTATATCAAAAGTAATATATATACTTAAAAAATTCAACAAAAAACTAAAAAGTATAAAAAAACTAAAACATTGTTTATATGTATCATGAGAACTTGGTGGTGGTTTTTCGGCTACGTTCTCGTTTGTTGTTTCCTTTCTCCTTCTATTAATATTTTGTTATCATAATTAAATTTTGTCTGCAATTTGCAGCTTGTAGTACATGATGATTTGACTATGGTCTACTGAAGTTTCGTAATAGCACTAAGTCACTCTGATTAAAAAAGAATGACAAGGCGACAGCTCGCGATATGTGCGAAATCCGATTTCGAGTCCCGCTCCAGCACAAACTTTCGCTGTCGTCAGTCCATTATACAGCTGATGGTTATACATATTCGCAGCTGAGATTCCTTCACGTTTCTCTTTATTCATTATGATACACCACGTAGATGTAGGAGAAGGAAGTGTACATACGCAACGGACGGAGTTCGAAACAACGCCTACCAGAGAATCTCAGACCTACTCCAGCATGGCAGATCGAGATGCCGATCTGACAGCTTGATATCTGCAGGAATTTCTCTTGCGCAATGAACGCGATTACGTCTCAAGGACACCTCTAGACAACTATCTCGAATGTGACGTCCCATTCTTGCGCAACTCTGCATTTCAAAGAAGTCTGCCAGTCATGCCTTCTGTGACTTAGGGAACACACCTCTGCGAAGTAGTTGCAGTAGGATGCGTTTGCTGATAATTTCAGTAAATAAAAAATAAAAAAAAATATCGCAATAATGAGCTGAAGATAGGAGTTGGCTTTAGAAGCGAATAGATCACAGTGGACTAAATTATAGAACGGAACGAACAGTATGAAGCAGCACTTTGCGTTAAGAGCTTTCTCGAAACTTGTGAATCGTATTTCCAATAAACTAAGTAAGACAGTCCTTGAGAAATATGTCACCCATCGAACCTTTACTAGAG
This sequence comes from Schistocerca gregaria, assembly GCF_023897955.1. Lineage (NCBI taxonomy): Eukaryota > Metazoa > Arthropoda > Insecta > Orthoptera > Acrididae > Schistocerca > Schistocerca gregaria. Next base: position 211,673,728 of record NC_064928.1, on the reverse strand, counting down.
CACATCTTAATCTAGAAGCAGCTCCACAAGCCACCGTGTGGTGCGTGGCGGAGGGTACCCTGTGTCATTTCTAGTCATTTCCTCTTCCACTATGAAATAAAGGAAAGGAAAAACGACTACCTATATACCTCCGTATGAGCCCTAATTTCTCCTGTCTTGTCATCGCGGTCCTTAAAGAATTTTATGTTGCCGGCAGTATAACGTTCTGCAGTCAGCTTCAAATCCCGGTTCGCTAAATTTTCTTAATAGTAAAACCATTATCCATTCTGGATTTGGAACGCTCCGACTGTCTTGTTAACGGTTTCAGGAATTACTGCAAACAATTTTCTTCAGTTTTTATTTGTTTATGACCGGTTTAGAATCTGAAGATGAATTGCCAGGCGATTCTAAACCGGTCATGAATAAATAAAAATAGAAGAAAAAACGGAGATTGATTGCAGTAATTCCTGAAGCCTTTCTTAATAGTGTTACTCGTACACAACGTCGCTTTCCTCCAAGAATTCCCATTTTTCCCGAATCATCTCCGCAATACTTGCATTTTGTTCTAAGCTACCAGTAACAAATCTAGCAGCTCGCCTATGAATTGTTTCGGTGTCTTCCTTCTATCCGACCTAGTGTGAGTCCCAAACACAAGAGTAATACTGTAGAATATGTCGCACTAGCATCGTATAAGCGGTGTCTGTTACAAACGAACTACACTATCCCAAAATTATCCCAATAAACCGAACTCGACCATTCGCTTTCCCTCCCACAGACCTTTCAGACTCGTTACATTTCATATCGTTTTGTAGCGTTACGCCTAGGTATTTAAACGACTTACCTGTGTCAAGAAGGACACTAGCAATTCTGTATCCGAACTTTAACGGTTGGTTTTTCTTGCTCATCCGCATTAACCTACATTTTTCTACATTCAGAGGTATCTGCCATTCATCACACCAACTGGAAGTATTGTCCAGGTCATCTTGTATTCTCCTAAAGTCACTCAATGAAGACATTATCGCAGAAAACCACAGGCTACTTCTCAGCCTGTCCGCCAGATCGTTTATGAACCCAGAATATAATAGCGCTTCCGTCTTTCTCTCTCTCTCTCTCTCTCTCTCTCTCTCTCTCTCTCTCTCTGTGTGTGTGTGTGTGTGTGTGTGTGTGTGTGTGTGTGTGTGTGTGTGTGTGTGTGTGTGTGTGTGTGCGGTGCTTTGCACAATATGGTGATATGCAAATCATGCAAGTGCTGCATATACTTCGCAATATTTCAAATACACAATCCTGCAACTACGCAGCAAAATTTCGCGGAATTTTCGATGGTACCAAGAATATTTCGCTACAGTGGGAGAATAAAACGCGAAAACAGACGATTATGTAAAGTGCATCTCGTGAATCTTGTGAACAGCCGTCTGATGATGAACTTGTCACTTCGAAACCGGTTACGGCGCTATTTACTTAAATACACTACTGGCCATTAAAATTACTACACCAAGAAGAAATGCAGATGATAAACGGTATTCATTGGACAAAATATATTTTACTAGAACTAAAAAGTGATTACATTTTCAGGCAGTTTGGGTGCATAGATCCTGAGAAATCAGTACCCAGAACAACCACGTCTGGCTGTAATAACGGCATTGATACGCCTGGGCACTGACTCAAACAGAGCTTGGATGGCGTGTACAGGTACAGCTGCCCATACAGCTTCAACACGATACCGCAGTTCATCAAGGGTAGTGACGGGCGTATTGTCACGATCTAGTTGCTCGGCCACTATTGTCCAAACTTTTTCAGTTAGACAGAGATCTGGACAACGTGCTGGCCAAGGCAGCAGTCGAACATTTTCTGTATCCACAAAGGCCCGTACAGGACCTGAAACATGCGGTCGTGCATTATCCTACTGAAATGTAGGGTTTCACATGGATCGAATGAAGGGTGCAGCCACGAGTCGTAACACATCTGAAATGTAACGTCCACTGTTCAAAGTGCCGTCAGTGCGAACAACAGGTGACCAAGACGTGTAACCAATGGCACCCCATACCATCACGCCCGGTGATACGCCAGAATGGTGACGACGAATACACGCTTCCAATATGTCGCTAAACACGGATGCGACCATCACGATGGCGTAAACAGAACCTGGATTCATCCGAAAAAAGACGTTTTGGCATTCGTGCACCCTGGCTCATCGTTGTGTACACCATCGCAGGCATTCCTGTCTGTGATGCAGCATCAAGGGTAACCGCAGCCACATTCTCCGAGCTGATAGTCTATGCTGCTGCAAACGTCGTCGAACTGTTCGTGTAGATGGTTGTTGTCCTGCAAACGTCCCCATTTGTTGGCCCAGGGATCGAGACGTGGCTGCACGCCGTTGGATTCCAGCACGGCGTTCCGCATTACCCTCTTGAACCCACCGATTCCATATTATGCTAACAGTCATTGGATCTCGACCAAAGCGAGCAGCAGTGTCGCGATACGATAAACCGCAACTGCGATAGGTTACAATCCTACCTTTATCAGAGGTGGAAACGTGACGGTACACATTTCTCCTCCTTACACGAGGCGTGACAACAACGTTTCACCAGGCAACGCCGGTCAACTGCTGTTTGTGTATGAGAAATCGGTTGGAAACTTTCCTCATCTCATCACGTTGTAGGTGTCGCCACCGACGCTAACCTTGTGTGAATGCTATGAAAAGCTAATCATTTGCACATCACAGCGTCTTCTTTGTGTCGGGTAAATTTCTCGTCTGTAGCACGTTACCTTCGTGGTGTCGCAATTTCAATGGCCAGTGGTGTAAATATCAGTATTAATAGTGGCTCGTTTCTGTCTTCTTCCCCTACCTCTTTCCATTAGGCACCTGTTTCTTCTCCCATCACGTCATCACCCGATAGAGGCCTCCAATGTACGTTTCCCACCTAAACGCTCTCTTCTGTGAATTCATCAATGAAATCCCCATCCCACTCTTAACGTTATCGTCTTTGATTTGAATTTCTCTTATTTTGAGTTATATGCCGACTCTGTCGTTCCAACAATCATTTATTTTCGATTTCCGCGCACCTTTCCTGCAACGATTTCGCCTTGGCTTCCCTGCGCTTCCTATTTATCGCAGTCTCAAGTGATACTTACGTCTTGCGAAATGACTCCAACTAAAAAATCCGAGAAATTGGAGCAAATACTGACTATTGCGGAGAATTATTCTTTCCATTCGCCATTCGCGAGTATAGCAGGGAAGGGGGAGTCAGATATTCCTACCAGAAGTATTCTCCGTCACACATTGTCGAGGGGCTTGCAGAATATAGATGAAGATGCAGGTGTATGCGCAGTGAACATTATACGTCTTTCGCTGCAGTGCTGCGTACTACGATCTAAATTAGTATGTTGATCGACCCTGACAATGTTACTGAATCACACTCTCCTTCGTCCTCGTACTCTCCCGTTCGTAACGCAGCAATACTGCGCAGTCTGTCAGGGTACGAAGACTTGTGAATGAGGTGGGTCGCCTTAGCGAGATGGCTGACACGGCTCGTGCCGCGTCTCTTCACAAGAGAGGCACGGCTCGACTTTAAATCAAGGCTGTGGCGCATGACTACGTTCCCCGTGGTCTGGCGCCGAGACAAGCCCTGCGGCGTATCGCAAATATTTAATCTGGCGCCGCATTAAGGTCTCAACTCTGTCAGCGCGTCAGGCCTTGGCACAGTTCGTATATCACGACCGAGGAACTTTCTCGCAAAGACGAGCCCTCCTTCCCAAAGATTCAAACAGCAAACGGAAACTGATACCAATACTTGTCAGATTTCCTTCACAGGGTGGGTCGAACTAGGAAAAACGTTCGACAGTGTAGAACGGTCCAAGATGTTCGGCATGATTGTTCACTGAAGAGCCAAAGAAACTGGTACACGCGGGTAATATCGTGTAGGGCCCCCACGCTGAATTACCGTAATGCGACGTGGCGTGGAATCGACTAACGTCTGAAGTAGTGCTGGAGGCCCCTGACACCATGGCAGAGCTGTACATAAATCCGTAAGACTATTAGGGGGGTGAGATCTTATCTGGACAGCACTTTGCAAGGCATCCCAGATATGCCCATAATGTTCATGTCTGAGGAGTTTGGTGGCCAGCGGAAGTGTTTAAACCCGAAAGAGTGTTCCTGCAGCGACTCTGTAGCAATTCTGGACGTGTGGGGTGTCGCATTGTGCTGCTGGAATTGCCCCAGTCCGTCGGAATGCACAATGGACATGAATGGATGCAGAATACTAACGTACGTTTAAATAAAAAATTAGAAGGAAGGTCAGCGTTGGCCATAATATTGATGGTTTATTGATAGCAAAAACGATTTTCAATCACATAGTGACCATCTTTAGTGCTGTGGTTTTTGCTATCAATAAACCTTTAATATTACGGCCAACGCTTTTAATATATGGTCATTCTGCACACAGCACTCCAAGGAGTCGCCAGTCAACTTACGTACGTGTCACCTGTCAGAGTCGTATCTAGACGTATCAGGGGTCCCACGTCACTCCAAGTGCACACGCCCCACATCATTACAGAGTCTCCACCTGCTTGAACAGGCCCCTGGTGACATACAGGATCCATGGATTCATGAGGTTGTCTCCATACCCGTACACGTCCATGCGCTCGGTACAATTTGAAGACAAAATTGTCCGACCATGCAACAAGTTTCCCCTCATCAACAGTTCAATGTCGGTGCTGATGGGACCAGCCGAGGTGTAAAGCTTTCTGTTGTGCAGTCATGAAGAATACACTATCAGGCTTTCGGCTCCGAAAGCCCATATCGATGATGTTTCGTTGAATGGTTCGCACGCCGACATTTGCTGATGACCCAGCATTGAAATTTTCAGCAATTTGGAAAGGGTTGCACTTGTGTCACATTGAACGGTTCTCTTCAGTCGTCGCTTGTCCCGATCTTGTATGATCTTTCTCCGGTGGCAACAATGTTGGAGATTTGATGTTTTACAGGATTCCTGATATTCACGGAACACTCGCGAAATGGTCGTACGGGAAAATCCCCATTTCATCGCTTCCTCGGAGATCCTGTATGCCGTCGCTCGTGCGCCGACAGTAAAATCACGTTCACTCACTTAAATCTAGGTGACCTACCTTTGTGGCATCAGAAACCGATCTAACAATTGTGCCAGACACTTGTTGTCTGACATAGGCGTTGCCGACCGCAGCGCCGAATACTGCCTGTTTGCATATCTCTGTATTTGAATACACTTGCCTATACGAGTTTCTTTGAAGTTTCAGTGTAGTTGCTATATCTAGGGAACGGCGAATAACGTACAATGTGTCCAAAGACCAGGAGGGAACAATAATAATGTACGAACAAGAACGAAGTGCTCGTACTAGAAAAGGCACTGTTCAGTGCACACATAGAAGAAGCAGTGACTCGCCGGCTGCACTGGCCGAGCGGTTCTAGGCGCTTCAGTCTGGAACCACGTGGGTGCTACGGTCGCAGGTTCGAATCCTGCCTCGGGCATGGATATGTGTGATGTCCTTAGAATAGTTTGGTTTACGTAGTTCTAAGTTTAAGGGACTGATGACCTCAGATCTTAAGTCCCATAGTGCTTAGAGCCATTTCAATCATTTTGAAGAAATGACGGAATTAAAAGAAAGTCTGAGGAGAGAGAAAGAATATCATATTATGAATGTTGCGTTTCTTCTTATTTCCGTGCTTGCTAAAAAAACTGGAGATGAATTCCGGCTTATGCAAGACACTTTTGTAGTTTTGTTTTCACCCAGACATGTTTCAACACTTTTTGCGCTGTTTTCAGTGAGTTTGTTTACTTCCCTGTTTCATGATTGTTACACTTTAACTTTTAAGGAAACTATTGGTACCAAAAATATTAACATTTCTAAAAAAAGCTATCGCTGTCAAATGTTTTTACAGTTTTTGCATATAATAAAGAATTGTACATTTATCACTAAATCGACTTATTCTATGTTGTTTATTTACGATATCGCTAAATTTTCTAGTTATATGGTACATTTGGAAATAAAGTAGATTTATGAATTTCTTTACAGAACCCACATGGAGCTATCGGATATTTACAGTAGTAGCTTTAGATCTACTACGTAATACACAACTTGTAGTCTGCAAACAGCAAAGCGTTACTTTATATTTCTATTTATTGTGCTTTTCCGACTGACTTTATTGTCAACATTTGAGATGTTTTGCAGATGAAGTCCAGGAAAGACGACAAAGAACACTGTGTGAAGTGATGCTACTCCATCCTGAGGAACAATGTTATACGTGAGATGCAGTGGGAAGTAATTCTGCACTAACCCTATTCACCTGATCCGCTCTCTATCGAACAGGCAGCAAGGAACTTGCTTTCTGGATGAAAATGGGTTTCGAACGTGACTCGACGAGTTCTCAGCCTTAAAACCACGTGTTTTCTAGTCACGGAATCGGTAAGTTAACCAGTGTTGACAGACAGTTGTAAATGAATGAGAATGCCTGAAGTCTCTTTTAGGGCAACGGCCTTGCCACAGTGGGTACACCGGTTCCCATCAGATCACCGAAGTTAAGCGCTGTCGGGCGTGGCCTGTACTTGGATGGGTGACCATCCAGGCCGCCATGCGCTGTTGCCACTTTTCGTGGTGAACTCAGCCTCGTGATGCCAATTGAGGAGCTACTCAACCGAATAGTAGCGGCTCCGATCAAAGAAAACCATCATAACGACCGGGAGAGCGGTGTGCTGACCACACGTCCCTCCTATGCGCATCCTCAGCTGATAATGATATGGCGGTCGGATTGTCCCGATAGTCCACTTGTTGCATGCTGATGAAGTGCTCTGAAAGCCTCTGTTATTTGTATCCCTTGTGTTTATGAAACTTACATACAATGGCTGCGAACTTATACATGAAGATAGGTATCTAACTACACTCATCCTCATAAATTAAGGATAATGCTGATACATGGTGAAACAACGCTCTGGTGGGCGGTTTGCGGGTTTAAATCACCTCGGGGTATGACCATGCGGCGCATTTGACCTGCGGTAGTCGCATGGTGGCGCTGGCAGCAGTCCACATACGCAGAGGTGTGCTGGTGCATGTCAGTGTACGGTGCAACGAGGAAGTGTGCAGACGTTTTCATCGTGTTAATGGTGAATGTGTGTTGAAAATGACCCAAAGAACACATATTGATGACGTTCTGAGCGGTAGGATACTAGGGCGACTAGAGGTTGGTCAAACACAGCAGGTCGTAGCACAGGCCCTCCGTGTGCCACGAAGTGTGATCGCGAGATTATGGTAACGCTTCCGGCAGACAGGAAACGTGTCCAGGCGGTGGAGTACGTGAAGTATACAGCGTACAACACCAAACCAAGACCGATATCTCATCATCAGTGCCCGCAGACGACCACGGAGTACTGCAGGTAGCCCTGCTCGGGACCTTACCACTGCCACTGGAACAGATGTCTCCTGACACACAGTCTACAGAAGACTGAACAGACATGGTTTATTCGCCCAGAGACCTGCAAGGTGCATTCCACTGACCCCTGGTCACAGCAGAGCCCGTGAAGCCTGGTGTCAAGAACACAGTACATAGTCATTGGAACAGTTGGCCCAGGTTATGTTCACGGACGGGTTGAGCTATAGTCTGACCAGTGATTCACACCGGGTTTTCATGTGGCATGAACCAGGAACCAGATACCAATCCCTTAATGTCCTTGAAAGGGACTTGTATGGAGGTCGTGATTTGACGGTGTGGGGTGGGATTATGATTGGTGCACGTACACCCCTGCATGTCTTTGACGAGGAACTGTAACAGCTCAAGTATATCGGGACCTCATTTTACACCAGTATGTTCGTCTTTTCAGGGGTGGTGTCCCACCTTCCTCCTGATTGATGATAACGCATGGCCCCACCGAGCTGCCATCGTGGAGGAGTACCTTCAAACAGAAGAATGGAGAGGCCTACCTGTTCCGCAGACCTAAACCCCATCGGGCACGTCAATGACGCTTTCGGTCGACGTATCGCTGCCCGTCTTCTGACCGCTATCACACTTCAGGACCTCCGACAGGCACTGGTGCTAGGTTGGGAGAGTATACCCCAGCAGCTGCTCGACTACCTGATCGAGAGCATGGCAACCCATTGTGCGGCCTGTGTACGCGTGCATGGTGATCATATCCCATATTGATGTACATGCGCAGGAAACAGTTGCGCTTTGTAGCACATGTGTTTCGGGACGGTTTTCTCAACTTATCACCAATACCGTGGACTAACACATCTGTGCCGTGTGTGTTCCCTATGTGCCTGTGCTGTTAGCGCCAGTTATGTGTAGTGCCACGTTGTGTGGCACCACATTCTGCAATTAATTTATGAGCTTGTGTGTAGCATTATTTCTCATTCCCTTCAGTAGTGAGGGAGCTTCTCGCAAAGTGTGCTCTCTTTCTCGCCGGCTTTAGGCTTTATATAGGCTAGAGGCTGTTGCACGGTATTAGCACGATGCCTGCTCCGTCTGTGTGCTTGTGTGTTGTTGGAGTCTGATTTAGAGTCGTAATTAACTGCCCTCCTCGGTGTGGCAAGTTGACACGGAGTGAGGTACAGTCGTGGGCAAAACGAGCGAGACCCCTCGCCTTTTCGTTATGCTGACCCGCACAGCTTTAAAGTCTGCTACACAGGGAACAGGCAAGGCGACGAAGTGCTACCAACATACTACGCACAGGCTTGAAATTGAAAACCTATCCGAAATTTGTCAGACTGTTTTTAATCATGTGTAAGACTACATCTATGCTGATTAGTGTCTTAACCACAACACCTAAATATAAGGCATAAATGAAAGAAGAAACGCTAATTAGTATGAACTGAACTAATAAAAATGAACTTCAGCTCATCGAGGTAACATAACTGTTTTAGTTAAGACAAAGTATCCCAGATCGTTACGAATTAGCACAATATTATGCGCATTCGGCCGCGAAATGGTCTGTGTCAACGTTCAGACCAGTCATACTGGATTACCGTTGCTGACCTACCATGAAAATGTGCAAATTTAGCAATGCGTGAAGATTCATAACGAAATTCAGTTAAAAATCATTCAGTACCACTCACACTTAAGTCAATTCAGTTACTGACAGAAGCGGAAAAAATAGGCAGTAACAAGTATGAAATTCTACAAGTGTTTCATATAGGGATGCTCGGGGTGCCGGTACAGAATAAAGATAGCAATAAAACGTATTGGGGGGTGCGAGAATTTCTTAAAATTCCTTTACTGATAGTCCATCTGCCTCCGTCGAGATTAGAACCGAAAACAAACCAGACCTCCCTTGCAGTAGCAAACACCTTTGACTCCGCAAGCAAACAACCCAGGCTAACAGCCCTCTATTATTACCCCATACATGAATAAACCGGCAATTTCGCAATGTAAATGGCAAAATTATCTGCAGTTTCTGTTGCACAGAGCTTTCTGGACGCTTATGTGACAATCATTTGGGATGTTTATCGAAATAACAAAAAACTGTTATTAGCGAGTCAATTTAGTAAGACAATTATGCACCACCCCAGGAAATAAACGGCGACGTAGCTGCCAAACGTATTCTACAGTGTTTCGAATTCTCCATTAGACGTGCCTCAGCCAGAAAACGTTCATTAGCCGTTCCTTAAGGTAGCTAGCAATGGGAATGCTAGCATATCTAAAACGCGGTGGCATTAACAGTGGGATCTAAGTGTACAGGCAAATGGATTTTATTTGGCCGGCCGGAGAGGCCGTGCGGTTCAGGCGCTACAGCCTGGAGCCGAGCGACCGCTACAGTCACAGATTATAACCCTGCCTCAGGCATGGGTGTGTGTGATGTCCTTAGGTTAGTTAGGTTTAATTAGTTCTAAGTTCTAGGCGACCGATGACATCAGAAGTTAAGTCGCATAGTCCTCAGAGCCATTTGAACCATTTTTGATTTTATTTGCATTCCTGTAAACTTGATTTGGATCGAAAGCGTAGCTACGATTAATATGCTGATGTATCGACTGCAACTGGAACATTTCGAATAAAGAGTAGGGGTAATTATAATGCGGCCCTCAACTTCAGTAACTATGGTAGCTATATACGTTGTTAGTATTTCGTCACATAAATCGGTAATAATGGAACCCTACTAGTCCCACTTTCTTGACCATCTATCTGTCTACCCAACCCTTAAAACAGGTTTACCTCGAGTACGGGAAAATAATAAGCCGAAATGTATTGCACTTCATGCGGCATACGGTCCCTTGGAGGTGTAAAACAGTGAGCTATGTCATTGCAATCCAAAGATAAGACGCTAAAGGTCAAAAAATGGCCTTAAGAACTATGCCACCAAACTGCTTAGGTCATCAGTCCCCTAGATCTAGAACTACTTCAACCTACCTAACCTAACACACATCCATGGCCGGGAAACGATAGGAACTGACGGCGCAAGGAACCGCGCGGTCCGCGATATGACGCCGTTGAGCGCACGGCTAACCCGCGCCGGCAAGCTCTTAATATCATCTACTACTACTCATAAAAGAAGGTTGTATACATGGAAGAATTCTGGAGAAAGGTGGGAAAGGTGGTAATTTAAGGACATGGGATCTGGATAAGCTGAAAGAACCAGAGGTAGTACAGAGTTTCAAGGGGAGCATAAGGGAACAATTGACAGGAATGGGGGAAAGAAACACAGTAGAAGAAGAATAGGTAGCTCTGAGGGATGAAGTAGTGAAGGCAGCAGAGTATAAAGTAGGTAAAAAGACCAGGGCTGCTAGAAATCCATGGGTAACAGAAGAAATATTGAATTTAATTGATGAAAGGAGAAAATACAAAAATGCAGTAAAAGAAGCAGGCAAAAAGGAATACAAACGTCTCAAAAATGAGATCGACAGGAAGTGCAAAATGGCTAAGCTGGGATGGCTAGAGGACAAATGTAAGGATGTAGAGGCTTACCTAACTAGGGGTAAGATAGATACTGCCTAGAGGAAAATTAAAGAGACCTTTGGAGAAAAGAGCTCAGATGGCAACCCAGTTCTTAGCAAAGAAGGGAAGGCAGAAAGGTGGAAGGAGTATATAGAGGGTTTATACAAGGGCGATGTACTTGAGGACAATATTACGGAAATGGAAGAAGATGTAGATGAAGACGAAATGGGAGATAACATACTGCGTGAAGAGTTTGACAGAGCACTGAAAGACCTGAGTTGAAACAAGGCCCGGGGAGTAGACAACATTCCATTAGAACTACTGACAGCATTGGGAGAGCCAATCATGACAAAACTCTACCAGTTGGTGAGCAAGATGTATGAGACAGGCGAAATACCGTCAGACTTCAAGAAGAATATAATAATTCCAATCCCAAAGAAAGCGGGTGCTGACAGATGTGAAAATTACAGAACTATCAATTTAATAAGTCACAGCTCCAAAATACTAACGCGAATTCTTTACAGACGAATGGAAAAACTGGTAGATGAGGACCTCGGGGAGAATCAATTTGGATTCCGTAGAAATGTTGGAACACGTGAGGCAATACTGACCTTACGACTTATCTTAGAAGAAAGATTAAGGAAAGGCAAACCTAAGTTTCTAGTTTTTGTAGACTTGGAGAAAGCTTTTGAGAATGTTGATTGGAATACCCTCTTCCAAATTCTGAAGGTAGCAGGGGTAAAATACAGGGAGCGAAAGGTTATTTACAATTTGTACAGAAACCAGATGACAGTTATAAGAGTCGAGGGACATGAAAGGGAAGCAGTGGTTGGGAAAGGAGTGAGACAGGGTAGTAGCCTTTCCCCGATTTTATTCAATCTGCATATTGAGCAAGCAGTAAAGGAAACAAAAGAAAATTTGGAGTAGATATTAGAATTCATGGAGAAGAAGTAAAAACTTTGAGGTTCGCCGATGACATTGTAATTCTGTCAGAGACAGCAAAGGACCTGGAAGAGCAGTTGAACGGAATCGACAGTGCCTTGAAAGGAGGATATAAGATGAACATCAACAAAAGCGAAACGAGTATAATCGAATGTAGTCAAATTAAATCGGGTGATACTGAGGGAATTAGATTAGGAAATGAGACACTTAAAGTAGTAAAGGAGTTTTTCTATTTAGGAACTAGAGAGGATATAAAATGTGGCTGGCAATGGCAAGGAAAGCATTTCTGAAGAAGAGAAATTTGTTAACATCGAATATAGATTTATGTATCAGGAAGTCGTTTCTGAAAGTATTTGTATGGAGTGTAGCCATGTATGGAAGTGAAACATGGACGATAACTAGTTTGGACAAGAAGAGAATACAAGCTTTCGAAATGTGGTGCTACAGAAGAATGCTGAAGATAAGGTGGATTGATTACGTAACTAATGAGGAGGTATTGAATAGGATTGGGGAGAAGAGAAGTTTGTGGCACAACTTGACCGGAAGAAGGGATCGGTTGGTAGGACATGTTCTGAGGCATCAAGGGATCACCAATTTAGTATTGGAGGGCAGTTTGGAGGGTAAAAATCGTAGAGGGAGACCAAGAGATGAATACACTAAGAAGATTCAGAGGGATGTAGGTTGCAGTACGTACTGGGAGATGAAGAAGCTTGCACAGGCCAGAGTAGCATCGAGAGCTGCAACAAACCAGTCTCAGGACCGAAGACAACAACAACAACAACTATTACAACTACTTCGTGATCAGGCCCAGTGGACCGAAAGCATCTACAAGTTTCCTCCTCCACTGCATTCTGTCCATTGCTGCTATCCGCCATTCGTCCACATCTATTGACACTTGGTTTAAATCTTCATGGATTCCATACCTCCAACGCCTCATGGGTTTCCCTGGCGGTCTCTTTCCTGTAGGTGTGAAATCCAGGAGCTTCCGAGGCCATCTGTGATGCTCCATCCGGGCCACATGGCCGGCCCACTGCATTCGTTTGGCTTTGACAGTACCTGCTATGTTGGGCTGCTCGTATAGTTCCTCAAGCTCTTGGTTGTATCTGATCTTCCATTCCCATGTATCTGCATCCAAAACCGGACCGAAGATCTTCCGAAGCACTTTGCTCTCAAACACAAGGAGCTTATGGAAGTCATGTCTCACAGCCATATAGAACAACAGGCTGGATCAGGGTTTTGTACAGTCGTATCGCTAGGCTGTGGCAAGATCGGTTTCCTGCTTGTATTCTGGCATTTATCTCTGCTTCACATCTGATGTCACTAAAAAGATATTCACTTATTTGATGTTACGGAAGAGGAGGGACGGCTGATTTATTTCCCCTTATCTTTATTCATGATGTTTGACTCGCAATCTGAGCATACGTACTATCCATAACGACACTTTAGATCTAAGTCATAGTCACAGATATGCGAATACCAACACATGGGCTTATTATTGAGATATTTCGTTTTACACGAAGTGGTGGCTGATGATGCTGTGGCATCTTCGAAGCACATTACATCTACATCTACATTTATACTCCACAAGCCACCCAACGGTGTGTGGCGGAGGGCACTTTACGTGCCACTGTCATTACCTCAATTTTCTGTTTCAGTCGCCTATGGTTCGCGGGAAGAACGACTGTCTGAAAGCCTCCGTGCGCGCTCGAATCTCTCTAATTTTACATTCGTGATCTCCTTGGGAGGTATAAGTAGGGGGAGGCAATATATTCGATACCTCATCCAGAAACGCACACTCTCGAAACCTGGCGAGCAAGCTACACCGCGATGCAGAGCACCTCTCTTGCAGAGTCTGCCACTTGAGTTTGCTAAACATCTCCGTAACGCTATCACGCTTACCAAATAACCCCGTGACGAAACGCGCCGCTCTTCTTTGGATCTTCTCTATCTCCTCCGCCAACCCCACCTGGTACGGATCCCACACTGATGAGCAATACTCAAGTATAGATCGAACGAGTGTTTTGTAAGCCACCTCCTTTGTTGATGGACTACATTTTCTAAGGACTATCCCAATGAATCTCAACCTGGTACCCGCCTTACCAACAATTAATTTTATATGATCACTCCACTTCAAATCGTTCCGCACTCATACTCCCAGATATTTTACAGAAGTAACTGCTACCAGTGTTTGTTCCGCTATCATATAATCATACAATAAGGGATTCTTCTTTCTATGTATTCGCAATACATTACGTTTGTCTATGTTAAGGGTCAGTTGCCACTCCCAGCACCAAGTGCCTATCCTCTGCAGATCTTCCTGCAGTTCGCAAAAATTTTCTAATGCCGCAGCTTCTCTGTATACTACAGCATCATCCGCGAAAAGCCGCATGGAGCTTCCGACACTATCTACTAGGTCATTGAGCGAACTTGCATACTATGTTGGTAGCACTTCGTCGCCTTGCATTTATGTTCTGTAGCAAGCTTTACAGCTGTGCGGATCAGCATAACGAAAAGGCGAGGGGTCTCGCTCGTTTTGTCCACGACTGTACCTGTGGAGGTGGCGCCAGCTGCTCACGACGGCAAGAGCCAGAGAATCGTCACCTGCTCCCCCGGCTGATCCCCGCTGTCACGCTTAATGAAGCTGTGGGATTAGCGCCGGCGCGCTACACCCGTGCAAAGAGCGGCGCAAATTAGCCGCGTCGTGGCTTGTGTCGGGATCAGCGGCAGACAGCGGAGGGGAGGGAGATAGGGCCCGTTATCACGTGCCGAGCCGCGAGATAAAGCCGCGTCGTAACGCACTCAGGCGCTGGAAATGAACACCACGGCGCTGCCTTATGTGTCAACACAGCCGGCATGGGCGTTTCGGTGAAACGGTGACGCAGCCTGAGGCTCGATGAGACCTGTGGAGATGGCAAATATTTCACTCTCATCTCAAAGTACCCTGTCTGTAAATACAAAATTTTCGTCAGTGCACATGCTCTACCTTAAGTACACTATTGGCCATTACAATTGCTACATCACGAAGACGACGTGCTACAGACGCGAAATTTAACCGACAGGAAGAAGATTGTGTGATTAGCTTTTCAGAGCAATCACACAAGGTTGGCACCGGTGGCGACACCTACAACGCGCTTACATGAGGAAAGTTTCCAAACAATTTCTCATACACAAACAGCAGTTGCCCGGCGTTGTCTGGTGAAACGTTGTTGTGATGCCTCGTGTAAGGAGGAAAAATTCGTACCAGCACGTTTCCGACTTTGATAAAGGTCGGGTTGTAGCCTATCGCGATGGCGGTTTATCGTATTATGACATTGCCCCTCGCGTTGGTCTAGATCCAATGACTGTTAGCAGAATATGGAATCGGTGGGTTCAATAGGGTAATACGGAACGCCGTGATGCAATCCAACGGTATCGTATCACTAGCAGTCGAGATGAAAGGCATCTTATCTGCATGGCAGTAACGTCTCGATCCCTGAGTCAACAGATGTGGACGTTTGCAAGTTAACAATCATCTGTACGAACAGTTCGATGACGTTTGCAGCAGCATGGACTATCGACTCGAAGACCATGACTGCAGTTACCCTTGACGCTGCATCACAGACAGGAGCGCCTGTGATGGTGTACTCGACGGCGAACATGAGTGCACGAATGGCAAAACGTCATATTTTTGGATGAATCCAGGTTCTGTTTACAGCATCATGATAGTCTCATCCGTGTTTGGCGACATCCCGGTGAACACGAATTGGAAGCGTGTATTCGTCATCGCCGTACTGGGGTGCCATTGGTTACACGTCTAGGTCACCGCATTGATGGCGCTTTGCACAGTGGACGTTACGTTTCAGATGTGTTACGAACCATGGCTGTACCCTTCATTCGATCCCTGTGAAACCCTACATTTCAGTAGGATAATGCAAGACCGCATGTTGCAGGTCCTGTACGGGTCTTTCTGGATACAGAAAATGTTCGATTGCTGCCCTGGCCAGCACATTCTCCAGATCTCTCACCAACTGAAAACGTATGGTCAATCGTGGCCGAGAAACTGGCTCGTCACAATACGCCAATCACTACTCTTGATGAATTGTGGTATCGTGTTGAAGCTGCATGGGCAGCTGTACCTGTACACGCCATCCAAGCTGTGTTTGACCCAATGCCCAGACGTATCAAGGCCGTTATTACGGTCAGAGGTGGGTGTTCTGGGTACTGATTTCTCAGGATCTATGCACCCAAATTGCTTGAAAATGTAATCACATTTCAGTTCTAGTACAATATATTCGTCCAATGAATACGCGTTTACCATCTGCATTTCTTCTTGGTGTAGCAATTTTAATGGCCAATAGTGTGTTTGTACCCATTCCTGAGAAAAGGGGTCATTAACAGTGTGACAGACAAACAGACGGAGAGACAGCAAAGTCGTCCTTTAATTGTTAACTTTTAAACGATTCAGTTATGGAATCCTAGAATACGACGCACCCAGACGGGGACGAGGGAACGAAATGAACCTTCACAGGGTGGGACCGTATGTGACGTTACTGAAGTGTTTGGGAAATCGAGGCCAGTTCACCAAGAACTTGCGACTGTGAGTGCATTTATCAATATGACATTGCCCCACCTCTGACCTGGATATAACCTCTGACTCGGTTGGGAAGACGAGCTGGCCCAAAACTGTCGTAAGTCGATATCCTCGACACTGGAGCCGGAATGAAGTCGACATCCGAAGTGGTCCTATCTGTGTTCTTCTTGGGACAGATCTGGGTCTCTTTTTAGGCACGGGAGTAACTCAGCATCACACAGACAGTTCAAGCAGTCAAGCTCCATTTGTGGACAGGCATTGTTCTGCTGAAAAATGACATAATGATACAGACATGTGAGAAGTAACATGCGAGTACCAAGGATGTCAGTGAAATAGTACTGTAGCATCAGAGCACACGTAGCCGCAGTTAGCCATACCCAGTGGTTCTCCAGACAATGATGCCAGGAGCGGAGTATTGTCCGAAGATGGTGGCGCCACACCATAGTCAGCAACCTACATCGACACCACACACGTTACTGATCTCTCTCTGGCCGGCGAGTGTGGCCAAGCGGTTCTTTGCGCTTCAGTCTGGAACCGCGCGACCGCTAGTGTCGCAGGTTCGAATCCTGCCTCGAACATGGATGTGTGTGATGTCGTTAGTTTAGTTAGGTTTAAGTAGTTCTACTTTCTAGGCGACTGATGACCTCAGATGTTAAGTCCCATATTGCTTGGAGCCATTTGAACCATTTGATCTCTCGCTGCAGTCCGCAGCGACGAATGGGAGAGGGTGAAGACGACATGCCCTCTCTCTCAGCACAGCAGTGTCCTCACACAGAGATCAACATAGAGTTGAGCAAGGAAGCGCTCTGGGCCAGTTTTTCGACCTCAGCTGATGAAGTCAACATCATCGACCAGGACTAAAGAGTTATTCAAGTCTAAAAAGGAAATGCATTTTCCTAAACATTGAACATTCTACGTCAAAGGCAGAGTTTGTTAATTACTGCCGCCAGTGATGCTTTAATGTTGGTTGTTTTTGGGGAAGGAGACCAAACAGCGTGGTCATCGGTCTCATCGGTTTAGGGAAGGATGGGGAAGGAAGTCGGCCGTGCCCTTTCAGACGAACATCTACATCTACATCTACATCTACATCTACATCTACATCTACATCTACATCTACATCTACATCTACATCTACATCTACATGACTACTCAGCAATTCACATTTAAGTGCTTGGCAGAGGGTTCATCGAACCACAATCATACTATCTCTCTACTATTCCACTCCCGAACAGCGAGCGGGAAAAACGAACACCTAAACCTTTCTGTTCGAGCTCTGATTTCTCGTATTTTATTTTGATGATCATTCCTACCTATGTAGGTTGGGCTCAACAAAATATTTTCGCATTCGTAAGAGAAAGTTGGTGACTGAAATTTCGTAAAAAGGTCTCGCCGTGACGAAAAACATCTATGCTGTAATGACTTCCATCCCAACTCGTGTATCATATCTGCCACACTCTCTCCCCTATAACGTGATAATACAAAACGAGCTGCCCTTTTTTGCACCCTTTCGATGTCCTCCGTCAATCCCACCTGGTAAGGATCCCACACCGCGCAGCAATATTCTAACAGAGGACGAACGAGTGTAGTATAAACTGTCTTTTTAGTGGACTTGTTGCAACTTCTAAGTGTCCTGCCAATGAAACGCAACCTTTGGCTCGCCTTCCCGACAATATTATCTATGTGGTCCTTCCAACTGAAGTTTTTCGTAATTTTAACACCCAGGTACTTAGTTGAATTGACAGCCTTGAGAATTGTACTATTTATCGAGTAATCGAATTCCAACGGATTTCTTTTGGAACTCATGTGGATCATCTCACACTTTTCGTTATTTAGCGTCAACTGCCACCTGACACACCATACAGCAATCTTTTCTAAATCGCTTTGCAACTGATACTGGTCTTCGGATGACCTTACTAGACGGTAAATTACAGCATCATCTGCGAACAGTCTAAGAGAACTGCTCAGATTGTCACCCAGGTCATTTATATAGATCAGGAACAGCAGAGGTCCCAGGACGCTTCCCTGGGGAACACCTGATATCACTTCAGTTTTACTCGATGATTTGCCGTCTATTACTACGAACTGCGACCTTCCTGACAGGAAATCACGAATCCAGTCGCACAACTGAGACGATACCCCATAGCTCCGCAGCTTGATTAGAAGTCGCTTGTGAGGAACGGTGTCAAAAGCTTTCCGGAAATCTAGAAATACGGAATCAACTTGAGATCCCCTGTCGATAGCGGCCATTACTTCGTGCGAATAAAGAGCTAGCTGCGTTGCACAAGAGCGATGTTTTCTGAAGCCATGCTGATTACGTGTCAATAGATCGTTCCCTTCGAGGTGATTCATAATGTTTGAATACAGTATATGCTCCAAAACCCTACTGCAAACCGATGTCAATGATATAGGTCTGTAGTTAAATGGATTACTCCTACTACTCTTCTTGAACACTGGTGCGACCTGCGCAATTTTCCAATCTGTAGGTACAGATCTATCGGTGAGCGAGCTGTTGTATATGAGTGCTAAGTAGGGAGCTATAGTATCAGCGTAATCTGAAAGGAACCTAATCGGTATACAATCTGGACCTGAAGACTTGTCCGTATCAAGCGATTTGAGTTGCTTCGCAGCCCCTAAGGTATCTACTTCTAAGAAACTCATGCTAGCAGATGTTCGTGTTTCAAATTCTGGAATATTCCATTCGTCTTCCCTGGTGAAGGAATTTCGGAAAACTTCGTTCAATAACTCCGCTTTAGCGGCACAGTCGTCGATAACAGTACCATCGGCACTGTGCAGCGAAGGTATTGACTGCGTCTTGCGCTTGTGTAGTTTACACACGACTAGAATTTCTTCGGATTTTCTACCAAATTTCGAGGCAATGTTTCGTTGTGGAACCTATTAAAGGCATCTCGCATTAAAGTCCGTGCCAAATTTCGCTGTAAATTTTAGCCCATCTTCGGGATTTCGCGTTCTTCTGAACTTCGCATGCTTTTTCCGTTGCCTCTGCAACAGCGTTCGGACCTCTTTTGTGTACCACGGGGGATCCGTTCCATCTCTTACCAATTTATGAGGTATGAATATCTCAATTGCTGTTGCTACTATATCTTTGAATTTGAGCCACATCTCGTCTACATCCGCATAGTCAGTTCGGAAGGAATGGAAATTGTCTTTTAGGAAGGCTTCTAGTGACACTTTATCCGCTTTTTTAAATAAAATTATTTTGCGTTTGTTTCTGAAGGATTTGGAAGAAATGGTATTGAGCCTAGCTACAACGACCTTGTGATCACTAATCCCTGTATCAGTCATGATGCTCTCTATCAGCTCTGGATTGTTTGTGGCTAAGAGGTCAAGTGTGTTTTCGCAACCATTTACAATTCGCGTGGGTTCGTGGACTAACTGCTCGAAATAATTTTCGGAGAAAGCATTTAGGACAATCTCGGAAGACGTTTTCTGCCTACCACCGGTTTTGAACAAGTATTTTTGCCAACATACCGAGGGTAGGTTGAAGTCCCCACCAACTATAACCGTATGAGTGGAGTATTTATTTGTTACGAGACTCAAACTTTCTCTGAACTGTTCCGCAACTGTATCATCGGAGTCTGGGGGTCGGTAGAAGGAGCCAATAATTAACTTAATTCGGCTGTTAAGTATAACCTCCACCCATACCAATTCGCACGGAGTATCTACTTCGACTTCACTACAAGATAAACCACTACTGACAGACACAAACACTCCACCACCAATTCTGCCTAATCTATCTTTCCTTAACACCGTCTGAGACTTCGTAAAAATTTCTGCAGAACTTGTTTCAGGCTTTAGCCAGCTTTCTGTACCTATAACGATATCAGCTTCTGTGCTTTCTATTAGCGCTTGAAGCTCAGGGACTTTTCCAGCGCAACTACAACAATTTACAACTATAATTCCGACTGTTCCTTGATCCAAGCACGTCCTGTAATTGCCAAGCACCCTTTGACATTGCAGACCATCCCGCACTTTCCCGAGGCCTTCTAACCTAAAAAACCGCCCAGTCCACGCCACACAGCCTCCGCTACCCGTTTAGCCGCCAGCTGAGTGTAGTGAACTGAACTATTCAGCGGAACCCGAAACCCCACCACCCTATGGCGCAAGTCAAGGAATCTGCAGACAATACGGTCGCAAAACCGTCTGAGCCTCTGATTCAGACCCTCCATCCGGCTCTGCACCATAGGTCCGCAGTCGGTTCTGTCAACGATGCTGCAGATGGTGAGCTCTGCCTTCATCTCGTAAGCAAGACCGGCAGCCTTCACCAAATCAGATAGCCGCTGGAATCCAGAGAGAATTTCCTCAGATCCAAAGCGACACACTTCATTAGTGCCGACATGTGCCACCACCTGCAGCTGGCTGCACCCTGTGCTCTTCATGGCATCCGGAAGGACCCTTTCCACATCAGGAATGACTCCTCCCGGAATGCACACGGAGTGCTCACTGGATTTCTTCCCCTCCTTAGCCGCCATATCCCTAAGGGGCCCCATTACGCGCCTAACATTGGAGCTCCCAACTACCAGTAAGCCCACCCTCTGCGATTGCCCGGACCTTGAAGGCTGAGAATGATCCTCTGAAACAGGGCAGGCAGCTGCATCTGGCTCAGCCAGAGACAGTGCCTGAAACCGGTTTGTCAGACGCACCGGGGAGGCTTTCTGATCAGCCTCGGGGGACGCCTTTCGCTGCCTGCCACGCCTTGGAACGACCTCCCAATCAACCACAGGCGAGGGCTCAGCCCCACTGCGGGCAGCAACCGGGGCAACCACAGCGGCAGACCGATCTGGGGACAGACGGGACGAGGTTGACATCCCCGTGATACCCGAGTCCGGCTCCCCACAGTGGTGCCCATTGGCAACAGCCTCAAGCTGCGCGACCGAAGTCAGCGCCGATTGCAGCTGTGAGCGAAGGGATGCCAAGTCAGCCCTCATCCGAACACAGCAATCGCAGTCCCTGTCCATTCTAATCTATGTTGAACAACAATTACTGAAACACGAGTCCTTGCCTAGATAACTCAAGCGAAACACGCAAAGAATGTATCAACTAACCTGTACAAATACCTAACGACTGCGCTACAATCTGCTGAATTTACGATTACAGTAACTAAAACTCGAAATTGCACCTCCTATACGAAACTCACACGCAATTTAAATAAGAATCTACCAAGTAAACACTAAAGCGCGACGCCACAACTGACAAACACTATAATACGCCCGAAATATATGAATTAAACAATGCAAGTACCCAAAAACACGCAAAGAAATTAATTAAACTATCTAACAAATAAGTAAGCTAGGGTTATACGACTTGCTGCTGCAGCTGCTTATCCAACGGCGGCAGGGAGCACAATCCCGACATTTGCCTGGAGCGATTTAGGGAAATCACGGAAAACCTAAATCAGGATGGCCGGACGCGGGAATGAACCGTCGTCCTCCCGAATGCGAGTCCAGTGTCTAACCAATGCGCCACCTCGCTCGGTGATGCTTTAATAATCAGTGACAGTCATAAACTACCAGGCACTTCTGTGACAAAGGTTTCAATCAAATTAATTAAATCTTCTTATTCACTCATATAATAAAGTACAATAATACTTCATACTATTTATGGGACATTCCACTGAATCGTGGATTAAGATAGACACATCAATAGCTTGAATACAACGTATTAATATTCCACAATAATATTATTAGTTCGTTATGAACAGGCTTTCTGTTTCTTAGGTCATCATCAGATAACTTAATGTTGAATAGATAGTCGACACAACTTCAGCAACAATTCATAGGTATACAAATAATGCTGTACAAAGATATGTGAAAATTTTTGAGTATATTGATACAAAACAGAAGCAAATATTAAAACTATCTGAATGTATAATATTTGAATACACTGTAAAGCACTTCATCGTCAGGTCACGAGTGGCCTACCGGGACCATTCGACCGCCGTGTCATCCTCAGAGGAGGATGCGGATAGGAGGGGCGTGGGGTCAGCACACCGCTCTCCCGGTCGTTATGATGGTATTCTTGACCGATGCCGCTACTATTCGGTCGAGTAGCTCCTCAACTGGCATCACGAGGCTGAGTGCACCCCGAAAAATGGCAACAGCGCATGGAGGCCTGGATGGTCACCCATCCAAGTGCCGACCACGCCCGACAGCGGTTAACTTCGGTGATCCCACGGGAACCGGTGTATCCACTGCGGCACGGCGGTTGCCATTGAATATACTGTAATGTAAGATTTATTTCTTCATCGCCTATTTGGGTAATTCAATATGCTTGTGTTTTGTACATCATCCTCTGTACAGCTACTCGCATTCGGGTGGACGACGGTTCAATCCCGCGTCCGGCCATCCTGATTTAGGTTTTCCGTGATTTCCCTAAATCGCTCCAGGCAAATGCCGGGATGGTTCCTTTCAAAGGGCACGGCTGACTTCCTTCCCCTAATCCGATGAGACCGATGACCTCGCTGTCTGGTCTCCTTCCCCAAACCAACCAACCAACCAACCAACATCTGTACAGCTATGAATTTTCGCTGAAGTTGTGTTGACTAGCTGTTCAACATAAAAATATATGACGATAGCGTAAGAAGCCGAAAGACGGTTCGTAACGAATTAACAAATATTATTGTTGTATTCAAGTTATTAATCACATTTGATATGTCGTCTGGTCATAACAAGGAGTAACTTGGCCGTGATAGCGTTGCAGTGATTAGATTGATTATTCTGGGATGGCAAGCGAAGGTACGACGGAGTTGCGATGTGCTCCGTGCACAATACAGCTATCGCCGAGTGTGGTTGTCAGATATGTCAGACCAGGACGTTGATGACTAACGTGCCTGCCTTCAATTTCCCATGCAGTTCCAACACCGTTCCACGGTCACGTCAGAATGCCGCATAAATCTGGGTACTGCACGACTGGAGCAACTATCCCTGTAGACACCCACAGTAAGGACCCTCTGTTTCTCTTAATCTTCTCCACTCCCTACTTAGCAATCATATACAACCGATCGCTCCCCGCTAAATGTGTACCTACAGATTAGAAAACTGCGCAGGTCACACCAGCGACTCACTGCCAGACCCAAACTTCCACATGTAGTCAACCACGCGTCTACAGCTTGTACTCGTACAATACTAACGATATTCAGCCCAGTTGTCAACCGTGTGAATATAGCCACGAAGTGTTTCGGGACAACACTGTCTCATTTTCAAGTGCTAAAAATGAGGAAACCACATAAAACAGTCCTCCTATACCTGCAGGTACACAAGGATGCAGACGACCTGAGACATAACCTTCCTTAAAAGCTTTTGATGCCATTAGCCCTCGTCATAACTTAAAACACGCTGCTCACGTATATTATCAAATGGTTATACATGGATTCCCAGGTGTTTCTTGACTTCCGCAAGGCGTTTGATACAGTTCCCCATAGTCGCTTAATGAACAAAGTAGCCGGCCGTTGTGGCCTAGCGGTTCTAGGCGCTTCAGTCCGGAACCGTGCGACTGCTACGGTCGCAGGTTCGAATCCTGCCTCGGGCATGGATGTGTATGATGTCCTTAGGTTAGATAGGTTTAAGTAGTTGTAAGTTCTAGGGAACTGATGACCTCAGATGTTAAGTCCCATAGTGCTCAGAGCCATTTGAACCATTTGAACGAAGTAAGAGCATATGGACTATCATACCAGTTGTGTGATTGGATTGAAGAGTTCCTAGATAACTGAACGCAGCATGTCATTCTCAATGTGGAGAAGTCTTTCGACGTAAGAGTGATTTCAGAGGAGTGTCGTAGGACCTTTGCTATTCACAATATATATATAAAAGACCTTGTGGATAACATCGGAAGTAGGCTGAGGCTTTTTGCGGATGATGCTGTAGTGTATCGAGACGTTGTAACAATGGAAAATTGTACTGAGATGCAGGAGGATCTGCAGCGAATTGACGCATGGTGCAGGGAATGGCAATTGAATCTCAATATAGACAAGTGTAATGTGCTGCGAATACACAGAAAGAAAGATCCCTTATCATTTAGCTACAATATAGCAGGTCAGCAACTGGAAGCAGTTAATTCCATAAATTATCTGGGAGTGATTTAAAATGGAATGACCATATAAAATTAATCGTCGGTAAGGGAGATGTCAATACTAAGATTCAGTGGAAGAATTCTAAGGAAATGCAGTCAGAAACAAAGGAAATAAGTTACGGTACACGTGTTCGCCCACTGCTTGAATACTGCTCACCGGTGTGGGATCAGTACCAGATAGGGTTGATAGAAGAGATAGAGAAGATCCAACGGAGAGCAGCGCACTTCGTTACAGGATCATCTAGTAATCGTGAAAGCGTTACGGAGATGATAGACTCCAGTGGATGACTTTGGAAGGGAGACGCTCAGTAGCTCAGTACGGGTTTTTGTTGAAGTTCCGAGAACATACCTTCACCGAAGAGTCAAGCAGTATATTGCTCCCTCCTACGTATATCTCGCGAAGAGACCATGAGGTAAAAATCAGAGGGATTAGAACCCACACAGAGGCATACCTTCCACGAACAATACGAGACTGGAATAGGAGGGAGAATCGATAGAGGTACTCAAAGTGCCCTCCGCCACAGACCGTCAGGTGGCTTGCTGAGTATGGATGTTGATGTAGATGTAGAAACATGAAAGATCATAAGCTGGTGCATCCACCGCTCCCAAGGCACAGCTGCCAACTGAAAGCCGCTGCCATCACATACCATAGATGATATATACTTAAGGCCTAATGCTCAGCACTGTGATAATACTGTCTGTCGTAAAATCTTTGAGAAATGCCTGTCTAGTCCTAGCCCATTATAACTTAAAACTACCTTACGCTGCAATCCGAACGATAACAGCATGTGTAAATCCTGTGTCAACATGTAAAATATATTCGTGGCTGTTTCTTAACAAGTCCATCGCAAAAGTGTGCTCAGAAAGGCCCTTTAGAGACTTCCGTCCTCTCATTTAGAACGCAGACGCGCTCTCCTTTCAAGGCACGGTAAATCTTTACCTCCTCTAAATTTTTAGAAAAAATGGCTCTGAACAGTATGGGACCTAAGATCTGAGGTCATCAGTCCTCTAGAACTTAGAACTACTTAAACCTAACTAACCTAAGGATATCAAACACTCACTCCCGAGGCAGGATTCGAACCTGCGACCGCAACGGGGTCACGCGATTCCAGACTGAAGGGCCTAGAACCGCTCGGCCACACCAGCCGGCCAAATTTTTATAGCAACCGGTCTCTTTCTTCAACGTGCAGTACCCTCATGTTATATCTCCAACGAATACTGCTCCTTCTTGAGGTGCTTTGCTACAGATGAGGAGCTGTTCTCTCCATTATTATCTTCTAAAATTCCGAAGCGTCTGCTCCACATATCTCGCTTCACGATCTTGATATTTCACTTCATAAACTCAGGATTTCTTCATCCATTTCTCGTCAGTGTCGATCTTATGATCCAGCCTCTGTCGTAATTTGTTGTCCTCCTTGAAAGCATCTCACATAAAACATCCCACATAAATTAGTGAGGTTGTTTAACAAGAAAGGGCCTAGAATTTCTTTAAAGAAAGGGGTGCTTGCTATGAAATTTAGAGGAAGTAAAGATTTATTGTCCCTTGAAAGGGGAATGCAAGAAACAGCGACCAACATATTTTACCTGTTGGCACAGGATTTACCCATGCTATTTCCGTTCAGTTTGCGAAGTGAGTTAGTTTTAAGATAGAATGGGCTAGGATCAGACAGGAGTTCCTCAAGGATTTTATGACAGGCAATAGTATCTTTGGTGCTGACCATTAGATCTTAAGTAAATATCATCGATGGTACGTGATGGCGGTTGCAACTGTACCTCGGGAGCTGTCGATGCACCAGCTTGTAATGTGTTGTTTTATGGATGACATGGCAATGCACTTGTGCAATTTGTTTTCAAGTTGCGACAAGGCCTAACGGAAAAAAAAACTTTTGGGGCAGGTTATATCTCAGGAAGTCTGTATCCTTATATGTCTGTCGCTGGGAGGATTGTTTTTTATCTGATTTGCCCGTTTTTAAGCACTTGAAATGGGATAATGTTTTCCCGAAACGTCTTGCGGCAATAATCACACGATTGACAACTGGGATGAATATCTTCAATATTGTACGAGTACAGGATGTTGACACCTGGTTGACTACATACAGAACTTTGGATCTGGCCTTGAGTCGTCCACAGATAGCCAAATGATAAGGCGACCGCTCACGTTAAGCGGGAAACCCGGGTTCGAGCCCCGGTCCCAATCGTAATTCAGAATAACACACACATTACAGCATCGGATTCATGAGATTTTCCGCCACCTTAATCCCTGCTGACTCTCTTATAACACTTTCCTGATATCTGGGTGTCTCCACCAGAACACTCGTTTTTTTCTTTTTTTTAGACCATGGTATAATGAAGTTCCAGACAGTCCTCGGCGAAACGTTAGTCTCACGTTTCCTAATTTCGTTCCCTCAGTTCCACCTGACTTAATTCGACGACACTCCATTGCCCTTCTTTCGCTTGTCGCGATGCTACTTTCATAACTTCTACTCAACACAGTACGCAATCCGCTCACCTGATCATCGAGTCCCTTCTCTGACACTTCTATACCATCACCAGAAAACTTGAAGTTTTATTTCATTGCGCTTGAATTTTTCTCACTACTGCAAGTTTTTCAGTAGCTTACTGTACTTCTTGCTTAACGTACGCACTAAATAACACGGGGGTTCGGTTACAACACTGTTCAACGGTGTGTTCCGGGCTTCGACGTTTCCGTAATTTTCGTAACCGCCAGCGCACGACAACGGCAGATTACGGTCACTTCCCTGACGACAGCTCGTGTTCTAGATAAGTGCCCAGGCGGATCTGAGAGTTATTTCTGTTCCCTTATCGTCAGCTCCGAAGGGTCACAGCAGACACGCCAAGGCGAGATTTTCCACCGGTGGAAAGACATCTGGAAATTTCTTCCTTCTGTTTCCGTCACAGTTGCGGCCATCTGATTCGGTAAACCTGAATACTTCTTTCGAAACATTGTCTGAGCTTTTCCGCCCGTACTGAACAACACTGCGTCACGAATCAAGGTGACTGTTTCGTTGCCCCTGCCTCTGTAGGCATAATATTATCTGACTATTGCTTCTCGTTTTGTGTTTTCTTTTCCCCCTCATTCTCGTGAATAAGAGCTTCTCCAGTACCGGAGCAGATCTGCGATTGGATTCATGACTTCCTCGCCAACAAAACACAACACGTCGCTCTTAACGGAACGAAATCGACAGATGTAATGGTACACTACTGGCCATTAAAATCTCTACACTAAGAAGAAATGCAGATGATAAACTACATTCTTAGTGACGCAAACAGTGATACCAACATCTTTCAGATAACCACACAGCCAGACGTCACAGTGATTGAGATCATGTGATCTGGACGGCCACACTGTAGTGAAATACCGCCTGTTAGTTCTACAATTTCCGAAATGCCTCTGCAGAAGCCGCTTCAGTGGCTGTGCAACGTGAGCGGGAGCGCCATCAGGCAAAAAACATGATCCTACCCACACATAAACACTGTTGAAGCACTGCAATGACTTTCGAGCGCTGGAGGCACCAACAGCGTTTACTACTGACGCTGCAGGTAACTGGACGCGCAGGACTCGTCTCCCAAGAAAAAATACGGCCCTGCGATAAAGGATGCCGTCAACCAGCACCACCCAGTCACCTTTGCAGAATGAAGTGGTACCGGTTCACGTGCGTGCGTATTTTCCGCCCATATTCTGCAACTCTGCGTGCTGACATGTCCTTGGAGATGAAGAGCAGTTTAGTATATGCACAGAATGTTCCATAGGCATTCACTGTCATTCCGATACGAACAACGAGCAGGAACGGACAGCGAACGTTTGTCCCCCTGCGTCAATAATACGCTCTTTAAACCTGACATCATTACATCCATTTGAAACTGGAACTTTAATTTCAGTATCGTTACACGAAACAATCTTACTTTTTCTAACAATCATGACTCTGTATTCGTTTTGCATAGTTTGTAAGGTAGCGCCAAACGTAAAATGGCGACGCTGCCTATAATGCAGCGCTATGTTTCCGACTTCGTACCGGTGCTGTTTAATAAACTTGCCCCAGTAATCAGCTTTAAAAAAGTGTTTACCATTATTAATGCAACATAATCTTTAGAAATTACATCGAGAATTTTCTAGTGCATTCTTTATCCTTAGTTATTAACCACTTTCTTTTGTTTTGTAGTATGGCAACATAAAGGTGTTCTAGAATTTTGAGTACAGATAAAGTGAATTTAGCTGGAACAGTTTGTCTAAGGATCATGGGTTAAATAAATGTTCAAGCGTATAGAACGCGCCTAGGCCAAAAATTACCTTGTTTTACCGAGTATAAGACGCTATGGACTATAAGACGCTCCTTAATTTTCAAGCAATTAAAAGAAACGTTTCTACCCATATTTATTATTATACTGCATAGCCAGACTAAAAATATCTTAGTTTATAAAACCGAATTGACCTTTAGAATCACTGAAAAGCGTCATCTGAACTTCCTTCTTCTGCCTCTTCGTCGTCATCATTATCCCCTTCACACACAAGATGGTCTTAACTGGCATCGAGAGCGTTACTTATGCACATTTCTTGAAAGATGTACCAATAATGTCTTCTTTCACTCTACTCCACGACTGTTTAATCTGTTGACACAATTCTTTGATTGTAGGTCGTTTTAAAGCTCCCTTCGGCGTGAATTCATGTGTCAACAACTTGCAATTGTGAAGTAAGTCCTCCTCTAAAGAAACGAACCTCTGTATTTCGCTGTCTCAGTTTCTCTTTCACATAATTTTTCAAATTACTACTACCGTTACATGGAAATTTTTAAGACCGGCGACAATTTTATATCAAACCCTTGACATGTGTGTTAATTTCGACTATAAGACGCACCTGAGTTTCGAAGGCAATTTTTACAAGAAAAAAGTGCGTCTTATAGTCCGTAAAATACGGTAAGAGACAGGTTGAAAATATAAACGAAAATGCATGTTTCTAGCAGTAAAATGTTTTCACCGAAGCTGAAAGCGAATTGTAAGAGCATATTCTTAAATTAGATGAGGTACGGTATAAGCTTGCTGAATATAAGAAAACTTGCGTTCGAGATTGCAGACACAATTGGTTCCCTCCATAATTTCAAAGAAGAAGAAGAAGTTCTGGCAGGCAGAAAGATGTCGGAAGGTTTCCCGGGCCTCGTGGACGAACAGGATGATCTAGGATCCGCACGGTCGTTGTTTCAGTTGTTTTCCCCTATAGAGGGGATTTTCTGCCAACAAAAATGTCATTACACGCGAGCAAATAACATGTTCCAAAGCCGGCCGCGGTGGTCTCGCGGTTCTAGGCGCGCAGTCCGGAACCGTGCGACTGCTACGGTCGCAGGTTCGAATCCTGCCTCGGGCATGGATGTGTGTGATGTCCTTAGGTTAGTTAGGTTTAAGTAGTTCTAAGTTCTAGGGGACTAATGACCACAGCAGTTGAGTCCCACAGTGCTCAGAGCCATGTTCCAAAATTCTAGTGGGTAGCATGGCTACCTCTGGATCAGGGAGTCCTGGGTTCGATTCCCTACCGAGTTGGGGATTTTTCCCTGCACAGGGACTGGATGTTTGTGTTGTCCTCGTCATTTCTTCATCATCATTCGTGACAGTGGCTAGATTAGACTGTGTAAAAATTGGACTGTCTAAAAGCTGAGACTTTCTACGGGAGCTGATGACGGCGCAGTTGAGCGCCCCACATACCAAACATCATTGTGTTCGAAAATTCTATAGCTGACCGACGTCAAAGATATAGACCTACGGTTTTGTGCGTCCCTTCGATGAGCACTCCAAACCGGGAGTGGTCTGTGCTTTTTTCCCGTCCTCAGGAGCAGTTCACTTCTTCAGATACTGGAGGTTTTCCTCTTCTGTTATTGTAGACATGCATCTGCGAAATTTTCCGCAATTAAATACGAGACACTCATTTTTTATCAACACCCGTCAAAGAAGATATAAATCTCAAAGAAAAACGAAGCTTATCTATTCTCAGAGAGAGAGCTTGTTAAGCTGAATCTTAAACGAAGTTCCCGGAGTTTTAACAAGGACGTCAGACTGCGTCAGTTATGGACACTCACTGGCTTCGGCGGTATTAAAATTATTCAACTATTAGCGTTTTATGAGAACTCTGCGGGAAAAAAATTATTTTAACTCTGTCTCCCTCTGTAAAGAATGAAACTTTTGCTGTGTAGCAGAAAAATCTTTTACCTCATGAAATCTATATATATAATAGTGGTCAACCAGAATACATAGAAGCCGGCCGAAGTGGCCGAGCGGTTCTAGGCACTACAGTCTGGAGCCACGCGATCGCTACGGTCGCAGGTTCGAGTCCTGCCTGGGGCATGGATGTGTGTGATGTCCTTAGGTTAGTTAGGTTTAAGCGGTTCTAATTTCTAGCGCACTGATGACCTCTGATGTTAAGTCCCATAGTGCTCAGAGCCACCCCGGAATACACAGAGAAGTTGACTCAGTAGTTGTGAAATAATTAAACCGTTTTAAATTTTAATCCTCCAGGAGATTCGTGGATTTATTAACTGCTGATCGCGTTCGGAAAATTTCCATCGCTCGTGTACGTTGATATCTTTAATTGTGAATGAAGAGTCTTATCAGTAAATGTTCAGTATCAACCTCTCTGTGTGTGTGCAAAGTTTGGATAAAAATATGGAAACGACGCTAGAACTGCGAGCTTGCACGTAAATTTAGATGCAAGTTGCTCTACTGAGTTCGATCACGGACGCCATCAGCGTAATGTCCCCGGGACGTCGCAAATATCTGTCGACGTCAGAACACTGTTCTGTTTAGTTGTGACTGCGCTATGTTGGAACTAAGTTAATTCGCACGTGGGATAATTGTTACTGCTCTAGTGATGGGTGCGACCGTTGCCAAGATGGTAGAAGTGTTTGCTGCTCCAAGAGGCACTGTTTTATAGAAAATTTACACTGCATACAGGAAAGGTAGAAAATTTATCAAAACTAGACATGATTTTTTTAATGGGATTTCCGCGATCGTTCATTAAATAAAAATATGGCGTTTCAATCTTTTGATCGCTATGACTTTGAGAACAAAGTTTTCAGCTCTTTTCCAGGAATTAAGGAGAAGTTAATTTATTATAGACGATATGTTGACGACACTATTTTATTATTCAAAGGGAAAAAAGAAGAAGTAGAGAAAATGACTAAAGTTTTAAACGAGCAGCATCCAAAAATTCAATCCACGCTGGAAATGGTTGAACAATGGTGCGAATAACTATTTAGATTTGACCGTCAGAAAGGACGGAGGTAGGCAAGTTTTCGGCGTCTATAGAAAAGAGACTTGTTCCGACAACATCATAGAAGCGACGTCGCACCACCCAGCACAGCATAAAAGAGCGTACTTTCATGCAATGTGCAACAGAGCCCTGAGATTGCCGCTAAACAAAGGTGAGTTACAGAAAGAACCAGCGAGTATTAAGCAAGTAGCAGCAGCTAATGGGTACAGGACACGTTACACCTATGTTTAACAAGGTCAAAAACAAATCCGCGGGTATCAGTAACGATTCTAGGAAAATTAAAGTTAACAAAAAGTTTGTCACCCTGACATACAAAGGCCGTGTGTATGAAAGAATTGCTAAATGCTTTCCAAAAAACATCGCTGTGCCATTCCAGAATGAAGGGCAAATAGTACATAGACTAAGACATAAACCAGCAACGACAAAACGAATGAAATACAATAGTTCCGGAGTATACAAGATCAAATGTGCTGAATGAGACAGTTATTATATAGGACCGACAGGGCGGAATTTTGGAATTCGATACAGGGAACATTGCAGTCAGAGCAATCGGACAGCATTTGGAGCACATTTAAAAGATAGTAAACATGAAGAGAGTAATATAAATGAACAAATGGAGGTGCTACATAAAGCTCCAAAAAGTCTCTATCTTAACCTGCTCGAAGAGATTGAAATATACGCTCATCAAAGAAATACCCCAGGCCTACTACTTAATGAGCAAAGCGATTTTTTGCACAGGAGTTATTACGAGATTTTTTAGGCTTACTCTTGAATGTAACAGCACGCTTCAGTAAGAACCAGTTGCAGCGGAACGGCCCTCAGCGTACTGGCGGCGAGGTGAATTGGGCGCGGCAGAAGAGAACTTGGTGTAGGGAAATCCTCTCCACCACCAATCAAAACAAAGAAGACGAAAGGCACATTTTTGAAAGAATATCTACATCTTAATTATATTTTTAAGTTTCTTTACACAGTAGTTTTAAATCAGTGTAAATTATTTCGGTTCATGGTCCACTCAAAAAAAGATATGTTATTACTTTAAAAAAATTTTCATTAAAAAGTAAATTCGCCATTAATATGTACGGCGAAATAATAACATATGCACAATTCTTAAAGGTAGAGGGCACTTTTTACTGTTACCAATCAGTCTTCTCTAAAACTATAATATAAGGTTTTAATGGATTAAAATTTACTTCCTTTATCCCAGAGAATCGATAGTTCTGTAGTGACAAGTTACTCTGTAACTGCAATATATGGTATGTTGGCATTTATTGCGTTCCACAATTTCTGTTTGTAAACTAAGATATTTCTATCACTAACTGTATCTCTCTTGTTAATTATATTTTTAACTTTGTCTAACAGATCTCAGTTGGGTAGCTAGCCTGAAACCGATAATTGAAAATAACAACAGCGATCCAAAGACTGAAATGCCATATTTTTATTTAAAGCAGAAAATATCGTCCACAAGGTCAAAATGCGGCCGAACGTGTGTGTTGAGTGATGGTGACGGAAGGTCACTGAAGGGGACTGTGACGAAAAATAAGATGACGACAGCTGCAAAAGTCATCGCAGACCTGAAGGCTGTACTCGCAAGCCCTGTCAGCATCAAAACGACAGCGAATTCGAGCATTTTTGTAAAATAATTACGTGTACGCCGTGCACCATCGCAAATTAAACGAATAGATTCTCATCTCTTGGAATTCCCTGCGTATCTCTAATACTCTCTTTGAGGAATGAATTACTTCTGCCTAAGAGAGTACTCACCCCTAGTTGCTTACTCTAATGAATGCAAATTATAATTGTTTACGAAGTACCTTATTGGTGTCTGGCAAGTCTAGACGAACGATTTTTTATGATGTTGCTGTAGGTCCACTGCATAGTTTAGATGTTTCATGAGAGGATGGATCATATATCAAGTTAGCCGGCCGCGGTGGTCTCGCGGTTCTAGGCGCGCAGTCCGGAACCGTGCGACTGCTACGGTCGCAGGTTCGAATCCTGCCTCGGGCATGGATGTGTGTGATGTCCTTAGGTTAGTTAGGTTCTAGTAGTTCTAAGTTCTAGGGGACTGATGACCACAGCAGTTGGGTCCCATAGTGCTCAGAGCCATATATCAAGTTACACACATCTGAAATGGTTCCATTCACCTCTGTTCAGGTTTTCCCACAGTCCCTGATTCACTATCATTAAGTGGATCCCCAAATAAAGAATTATCCTTGTTACTAGTACAATTATCTTCGCCAGGGATGACCTTTTGTCAGTGCTAGCATGCTTATTATGTCCTGCTTGCTGCGTTCCTGGTGGGTTACTTTGCTGGTACGTAGGTAGCGGAATTTCTTAATTCATCTATTTCGTTAACAACAAACCGAGCGAGGTGGCGCAGTGGTTAGACACTGGACTCGCATTCGAGAGGACGACGGTTCAATCCAGCGTCCGGCCATCCTGATTTAGGTTTTCCGTAATTTCCCTAAATCGCTCCAGGCAAATGCCGGGATGGTTCCTTTCAAAGGGCGCGGCCGACTTCCTTCCCCGTCCTTCCCTAATCCGATGAGACCGATGACCTCGCCGCCTGGTCTCCTTCCCCAAAACAACCAACCAACCGTTAACAACAACCGTTTCTCTTACTTCTCATCACCACTGTCTTTTTCAATTTTCTCTCTATCCATATCTTATATCCATTAGACTGTTCATTCCATTAGAGAGGTCTTATAAGCCTTCTTCATTTTCACTCCAGGACAACAATGTCATCAGTTAATGTTACTGGTGATATCCTTTCACCTTCAATTTTAATCCCACTTTTTAATCTTTTACGTTCGTCATTACTTCTTCGATGTAAAAATTTAATAGTGGGGGCGAAAGACCACACCGTTGTCTTATACCCTTTTTAATCCGAGAACTTTGTTCAAAAAATGGTTCAAAAGGCTCTGAGCACTGTGGGACAGCTTCTAAGGTCATCAGTCCCCTAGAACTTAGAACTACATAAAGCTAAGTAACATAAGGACATCACACACATCCATGCCCGAGGCAGGATTCGAACCTGTGACCGTAGCGGTCATGCGGCTTCAGACTATAGAGCCTACAACCACACGGCCACACCGGCCGGCAGAACTTTATTCTTAGTCTTCCACTCTAATTGTTGCTTCCCGGTTATTGTACATATTGAATATTAGCTTACCACTGTTTTTGTCATACCTTCGAAAATCTTGCACCATTTGACACTGTCGAGTAATTTTTCCAGCGCTTTTGTCAAAAAGAGAGATCTGTTAACATGAATGTGTTCGGAAGTCTTTTCTGCAAGAATTTGTGTGGCTCCCAGTTGCATGGAAGTGAAACGTGGGGAATAAACAGTTCAGACAGAGAACAGAAGATTTTGAAATGTATTGCTACAAAAGATCAGACTAAGCAAGAAGTGAGGTAGTAAATGGAAGTAAGAAGAAAAAAACGTGCCAAAACGTGACGAAAAGAAGAGATAGCTTAGTAGGAGACATTCTGCGATATCAAGAGATCGGCAGTTTAGTATTCGATTAAAGTCTTGGGGGGGGGGGGGGCGAGGGGAATTAAGGTAGACCAAGAGATGAATGCACTAAACAGGTTCAGAAGTTTCTAGGTTGATGTAGTTTTCGGAGATTCTGTGGCTTGCCTAAGGTAGAGTAGCGCGCAGAGCTACATGAAACCAGTCTTCGGACTGAAGATCGCAACAACAACATGCGACAAACAGATGTTGCTTCGTTTTTGGTTCTTCTGAATCGGTCAAAATCTACTTTTCTCAAACTATTCCGTTTTCTATGAGATCCAGTATTTCTTGAGTCATCCAGAGTTTCCTTTGCTGCAGCTTCCTGTCCCTTAGTACCCACTCTTCTCTTACAGTGACAGATCTTACTTTCGCACAGCTCACTGTTTCTTGATACGTTTCTTCAGTTTACAACCTGAATTTCTTACCTGTGTCTTCAGTCCGTACTGAAGAGTACTGAATTCCTGATAGTTGTATCACAAAGGGGTCTCTACTACAACGACAGTTCGGTCCATAAGTAATTCTTCCAAGTTTCTTGACGCAGTTAGTTCGTAAGTGCAGCATCGGCATGGTGCTAGTAGATCACAGGAACGGAACTAGCTCCTCTCGTGGCTACACTGACCGAGAACCTCTTGTGCAGCGAGGAGTGCAGTGTGGGTGTGAAAGAGCAGAGGTCTCTCCCGTTCACAGAAAGCGTAGAAGTTGGATACACAGAACTGCATACCGATTACGGTGCGTAGCGAAACGTGGACGATGAACATTTCTGAAGGGAAGGGTTTAGGGGATTGCGAAATGGGTTGCTGCTAATGACTGGATTATTGGGTTGGATAACAGAGGAAGACTGCACTGTAGTTCCTTCTCTAGATTGTCGCACAGATGACAAAATGGTAGATATCGAAATAGAGACAGAGGCATAGAGAAACAGTTAAAATGGCTCAAAAGAGGAAAGGCCGCTCAACCTGATGGGATACCAGTCCGATTTTACACAGAGTACGCTAAGGAACTTGCCCCCCTTCTCGCAGCGGTGTACCGTAGGTCTCTAGAAGAGCATAGCGTTCCAAAGGATTGGAAAAGAGCACAGGTGACCCCAGCTTTCAAGAAGGGATGTCGAACAGATGTGCAGGACTATAGACCTATATCTCCAACGTCGATCAGTTGTAGAATTTTGGAACACGTATTATGTTCGAGTATAATGACTTTTCTGGAGACTAGAAATCTAGTCTGTAGGACTCAGCATGGGTTTCGAAAAAGAAGATCGTGTCAAACCCAGCTCGCGCTATTAGTCCACGAGACTCAGAGGGCCATAGACACGGGTTCCCAGGTAGATGCTGTGTTTCTTGACTTCCGTAAGGCGTTCGATACAGTCTCCCCCAGTCATTTAATGAACAAAGTAAGAGCATATGGACTATCAGACCAATTGTGTGATTGGATTGAAGAGTTCCTAGATAACAGAACGCAACATGTCATTCTCAATGGAGAGAAGAATTCCCAAGTAAGAGTGATTTCAGGTGTGCCACAGGGGAGTGTCGTAGGACCGTTGCTATTCACAATATACATAAATGACCTTGTGGATAGTATCTGAAGTTCACCGAGGCTTTTCGCGATGATGCTGTGGTATATCGAGAGGTTGTAACAACTGAAAATTGTAATGAAATGCAGGAGGATCTGCAGCGAACTGACGCATGGTGCACGGTATGGCAATTGAATCTCAATGTAGACCAGTGTAATGTTCCGTGAATACATAGAAAGAAAGATCCTTTATCATTTAGCTGCAATATAGCAGGTCAGCAACTGGAAGCAGTTACTTCCATAAATTATCTGTGAGTACGCATTAGGAGTGATTTAAAATGGAATGATCATATAAAGTTGATGGTAGGTAAGGCAGATGAAAGACTGACATTCATTGGAAGAATCCTAAGGAAATGCAATCTGAAAACAAAGGAAGTAGGTTACAGTACACTTGTTCTCCCACTGCTTGAATACTGCTCACCAAGGTCGGATCCGTACGATAGGATTGATAGAAGAGATAGAGAAGATCCAACGGAGAGCAACGCGCTTCGTTACAGGATCATTTAGAAATCACCAAAGCGTTACGGAGATGATAGATAAACTCCAGTGGAAGACTCTGCAGGAGAGACGCTCAGTAGCTCGGTATAGGATTTTGTTGAAGTTTCGAGAATATACCTTCACCGAGGAGTCAAGTAGTATATTACTCCCTCCGACGTATATCTCTCGAAGAGACCATGAAGATAAAATCAGAGAGATTAGAGCCCACACAGAGGCATACCGACAATCCTTCTTCCAATGAATAATACGAGACTGGAATAGAAGGGAGAACCGATAGGGGTATTTAAGGTACCCTCCGCCACACACCGTCAGGTGGCTTGCGGAGTATGGATGTAGATGGATATAGATGTAGAAGTGTCCAGTCAAAATGGACGAAAAAAGAAATGTATTGCATAACTTGTTTAATGGAAGTAACGGTTTGACTGTACACATCCTGAAGTGCTAAAGAATCGTCAGTTTTCAAATGATCGGGGATGATGAGAGGGGGTAAAATTGTAGAGGGAATCAAGGCTAGAATACAGTTTGCAGTTGCAAATGGAAGTAGGTTACAGTAGTTACACAGAGATGTTGAGGTTCGCAGAGGACAGAATCTTTGGACTGAAGAAAGACAGTTAAAATCATTGTGAGTAATTTTACAACATATTAGGGTAGTTTGTGACTGTAAGTCAGAAGACTGACAGCTATTAACACGATAATATGACGCCATTCCTTCATTCCACTTACTCCCTCCATGGCCATGAAAGTCGATGAGTAACGCCTGTGGAATACCCGCTGTGGACAAGTGCTATTATTAAGCGAGACGATAAGGGGGACGTAAATAGCTGGAGCGGTGCCGACATGAGCCGGTATCAGCCGTGTTTACACTGGCTCGCTGCGATAGCCTTCAGCCGAGATGTCACAGACGACACTGTCCGACCCACACATCCGCTACATCTCCCTCTTTTTCCGACTACGCATGGTTCTCACAACGGAAACTCTACGTGGCACTCCCCTCAGATTTATTGGCAAGATTGCCCAGTGGATAGCGCGTCAAAAACTGAACACAGAGCGAACGTGAAAACAGGGAGAAGCTGTACTGAAGTACGAAAAAAGAAGCAAAAGAGAAACAGAGAATGTTTCAAGCTCAGGATGTCCCACATCGACCGAATTTTAACAGCTGCGGCGTCGTTGTTATGTTTTTTACGGCGTTGGACTGTGAAGGGGGAGATTTGTAATTGAACCTCCCCCGTGCCCCATATCTTTCTTTTTTCACAAAATTATGAAATGTCCGTTCTCTCATTCAGCTGTCTGGTTGCTGTGACTCCTGCGTTCCGTTTTGGAAGCTTTTACTCTTCACTTCGTTTGTTGCAACACAGCTCACACCAGTTATTTGTTGTTTTCATTTCTGTGATAGGTCTATGACGCTCTCTCACTGTCATATTTACTTGCTGTGGTAATACACTACTGACCATTAAAACTGCTACACAAAGAAGTGCAGATGATAAACGGGTATTCATTGCACAAATATATTATACTCGAACTGATATGTGATTACATTTTCACGCAATTTGGCTGCATAGATGCTGAGAAATTAGTACGCAGAACAACCACATGTGGCCGTAATAACGGCCTTGATACTCCTGGGCATTGATTCAAACAGAGGTTCGATGGCGTGTACAGGTACAGCTGCCCATGCAGCTTCAACACGATACCACAGTTCATCAAGTGTAGTGACAGGCGTATTCTGACGAGCCAGGTGCTCGGCCACCATTGAGCAGACGTTATTAATTGGTGAGAGATCTGGAGAATATGTTGGCCAGGGCAGCAGCCGAACATTTTCTGTATCCAGAAAGGCCCGTACAGGACCTGCAACGTGCGGTCGTGCATTGACCTGATGAAATGCACTGAACAAGTCGCTGGAAGTCTCCTACAGAAATATTGAGCCACGATGCCTCTATAACCGTCCATAACTGCGAAAGTATTGCCGTACCAGATAGGATTGATAGAAGAGGTAGAGAAGATCCAACGGAGAGCAGCGCGCTTCGTTACAGGATCATTTAGTAATCACGAAAGCGTTACGGAGGTGATAGACCAACTCTAGTGGAAGACTCTGCGAGAGAGACGCTCAGTAGCTCTCTACGGGCTTTTGTTGAAGTTTCGAGAACATACCTTCACCGAGGAGTCAAGCAGTATATTGCTCCCTCCTACGTATATCTCGCCAAGAGACCGTGAGAATATAAATGACATAGATCAGAGCCCACGAACAATACGAGACTGGAATAGAAGGGAGAACTGATAGAGATACTCAAGGTACCCTCCGCCACACACCGTCAGGTGGCTTGCGGAGTAGAGATGTTGATGCAGATGTAGATACGTCCTATAAATTTTCAATGGGATTGATGTCGGGCGATCTGGGTGGCGAGATACTTCGCTCGAAAAGTCCAGAATGTTCTTCAAACCAATAGCGATCAATTGTGGCCCGATGAAATGGCGCATTGTCGTCCATCAAAACTCAGTCGTTGTTTCGCAGTATGAATTCCACGAACGGCTGCAAATGGCCTCCAAGTAGCCGAAAATATCCATTTCCAGTCTATGATCGGTTCAGTTTGACCAGCAGCCCAGACCATTATTCACCACCAGCTTTCACAATGTCTTGTTGACAATTTGGGTCCATGGTTTGGTGGAGTCAGCGCCACGTTCGAACCCTATCTTCAGCTCTTACCAACCTAAATCTGGACTCATCTGACCAGGTCACTGTTTTCCAGTCCTCTGTAGTTCGACAGATGTGGTCACCAGTCCGGGAGATGAGCAGCACGTGGTGTGCCTTTTGCAAAGGCATTCGCGTTGGTCGATCATTACCGCCAAATTCTGGCGCACTGCCCTAACGGATCCCATATTGACTTCTGTCGTTGTGTCACACAGTGTTGTTCGACTGTTAGCACTGGCAGCTCTATGCAAACGCTGCTGCTCCCTGTCGTTATGTGAAGGCTTTGGCCGCTGTGTTGCCCGTGATCAGACTTCATGCCTGAAATTTGTTATTTGACACAGTGAATCCCGGAATATTGAGTTATCTAACGATATCCGAAATGGGGTGTCTCATGCGTCTAGCGCAGTTCAAATGGTTCAAATGGCTCTTAGCACTATGGGACTTAACGTCTGAGGTCATCAGTCCCCTAGAACTTAGAACTACTTAAACCTAACTAACCTAAAGACAGCACACACATCCATGCCCGAGGCAGGATTCGAACCTGCTATCGTAGCGGTCGCGCGGTTCCAGACTGTAGCGCCTAGAACCGCTCGGCCACCTCGGCCGGCTCTAGCGCAGTGGTTAGCACACAGGACTCGGATTCCGCAGGGCGACGGTTCGAACCCGCATCAGGCCATTCAGAATTAAGTTTTCCGTGATTTCCGTAAGTCGCTCCAGGATGGTTCCTTTGAAAGGACACGGGCGATTTGCTTCCCCATCCTTGACACAATCCGAGTTTCTGCCCAGTCTCTAATGCCTCGACGTTGAGGGGACGTTAAACCCAATCTGTCTTCCTATCTGCATGCGTCTAGCTCCAACTACCATTACGACGGAAACCTTTTGACATGATTCACCTAAGTACAAATGAAATCTCCGCCACTTCACTGCCGTTTTGTACATTGCCTACACGATACTACCGCCGTCTGTATACAGGGTGGTCCATTGATCGTGACCGGGCCGAATATCTCACGAAATAAGCGTCAAACAAAAAAACTACAAAGAACGAAACTTGTCTAGATGGAAGGGGGAAACCAGATGGCGCTATGGTTGGTGCGCTAGATGGCGCTGCCATAGCCCAAACAGATATCAAATGCGTTTGTTTTAAATAGCAACGCCACTTATATTATATATTCGTGTAGTATGTAAACAGATATGAATCTTTTAGTTGGACCACTTTTTTCGCTTTTTGATAGATGGCGCTGTAATAGTCACAAACATATGGCTAACAATTTTAGACGAACAGTTGACAACAGGTAGGTTTTTTAAATTAAAATACATCACGTAGGTACGTTTGAACATTTTATTTCCGTTGTTCCAGTGTGATACATGTACCTTTGTGAACGTATCATTTCTGAGAACGCAATCTGTTACAGCGTGATTATCTATAAATACCACATTAATGCAATAAATATCAAAATGATGTCCGTCAACTTCAATGCATTTCGCAGTACGTGTAACGACATTCCTCTTAACAGCAAGTAGTTTGCCGTCCGTAATGTTCGCACATGCATTGACAATGCGCTGACGCATTTTGTCAGGAGTTGTCGGTGGATCACGATAGCAAACATCCTTCAACTTTCCTCACAGAAATAAATCCGAGGACGTTAGATCCGGTGAACGTGTGCTTCGACGACCAATCCACCTGTCATGAAATTCGCTATCCAATACCGCTTCAACTACACTCGAGCTATGTGCCGGACATCCATCATGTTGGAAGTACATCGCCATTCTGTCATGCAGTGAAACATCTTGTAGTAACATCGGTAGAACATTAAGTAGAAAATCAGCATACACTGCACCATTTAGATTGCCATCGATAAAATGGGGGCCAATTATCCTTCCTCCTATAATTCCGCACCATACATTAACCCGCCAAGATCGTTGATGTTCGACTCGTCGCAGCCATCTTGGGCTTTCCGTTGCCCAATAATGCATATTATGCCGGCTTACGTTACAGCTGTTGGTGAAAGACACTTCGTCGCTAAATAGAACGCGTGAAAAAAATCTGTCATCGTCCTGTAATTTCTCTTTGTGTCCAGCGGTAGAACTGTACACGACGTTCAAAGTCGTCGCCATGCAGTTCCTAGTGCATATAAATATGGTACGGGTCCAATCGATGTTGATGTAGCATTATCAACACCGACGTTTCTGAGATTCCCGATTCTCACGCAGTTTGTCTGCTACTGATGTGCGGATTAGCCGCGACAGCAGCTAAAGCACCTACTTCGGCATCATCATTTGTTGCACGTTGTGGCTGAAGTTTCACACGTTGCTGAATACTTCCTGTTTCCTTAAATAACGTAACTATCCGGCGAACGGTCCGGACACTTGGATGATGTCGTCCAGGATACCGAGCAGCATACATAGCAGACGCGGTTTGAGCATTTTGATCGCAATAGCCACACATCTACATCTACATGACTACTCTGCAATTCACGTTTAAGTGCTTGGCAGAGGGTTCATCGAACCACAATCATACTATCTCTCTACTATTCCACTCCCGAACAGCGAGCGGGAAAAACGAACACCTAAACCTTTCTGTTCGAGCTCTGATTTCTCTTATTTTATTCTGATGATCATTCCTACCTATGTAGGTTGGGCTCAACAAAATATTTTCGCATTCGGAAGAGAAAGTTGGTGACCGAAATTTCGTAAAAAGGTCTCGCCGCGACGAAAAACGTCTTTGCTGTAATAACTTTCATCCCAACTCGTGTGTCATATCTGCCACACTCTCTCCCCTATAACGTGATAATACAAAACGAGCTGCCCTTTTTTGCACCCTTTCGATGTCCTCCGTCAATCCCACCTGGTAAGAATCCCACACCGCGCAGCAATATTCTAACAGAGGACGAACGAGTGTAGTGTAATCTGTCTCTTTGGTGGACTTGTTGCACCTTCTATGTGTCCTGCCAATGAAACGCAACCTTTGGCTCGCCTTCCTGACAATATTATCTATGTGGTCCTTCCAAGTGAAGTTGTTCGTAATTTTAACACCCAGGTACTTAGTTGAATTGACAGCCTTGAGAATTGTACAATTTATCGAGTAATCGAATTCCAACGGATTTCTTTTGAAACTCATGTGGATCATCTCACACTTTTCATTATTTAGCGTCAACTGCCACCTGACACACCATACAGCAATCTTTTCTAAATCGCTTTGCAACTGATACTCGTCTTCGGATGACCTTACCAGACGGTAAATTACAGCATCATCTGCGAACAATCTAAGAGAACTGCTCAGATTGTCACCCAGGTCATTTATATAGATCAGGAACAGCAGAAGTCCCAGGACGCTTCCCTGGGGAATACCTGATTTCACTTCAGTTTTACTCGATGATTTGCCGTCTATTACTACGAACTGCGACCTTGCTGACAGGAAATCACGAATCCAGTCGCACAACTGAGACGATACCCCAAAGCTCCGCAGCTTGATTACAAGTCACTTGTGAGGAACGGTGTCAAAAGCTTTCCGGAAATCTAGAAATACGGAATCAACTTGAGATCCCCTGTCGATAGGTCAACACGATATCGACCTTTTCCGCAATTGGTAAACGGTACGTTTTAACACGGGTAATGTATCACAAAGCAAATAATGTCCGCACTGGCGGAATGTAACGTAACACCACGTACTTATACGTTAGTGACTATTACAGCGCCATCTATCACAAAGCGAAAAAAGTGGTCCAACTAGAACATTCATATTTCTTTACGTACTACACGAATACGTAATAAAAAATGGGCGTTCCTATATAAAAAATAGTTGTAATCCGTTTGACCTATGGCAGCGCCATCTAGCGGGGCAACCATAGCGGCATCTGGTTTCCCCCTTCAAGCGGCAAGTTTCGTTCTTTGTAGTTTTTTCGTTTCAAGCTTATTTCGTGAGATATTTGCACCGGTCACTATCAATGGACCACCCTGTATGTGCATATCGCTACCCACGAGTTTTGTTGCCTCATTTAGCTTACAATACAAACGGCAATGCCCCCTGTCTCTCCCTGCCATCTCTCTGTGTCCCTCTATCTGATATCATTCAGGTTACGAGCAACGGTGCCCGCTGAGTGCTTGCTAGAGGCTGTTCACTAGTTCCGCTCACGAGGCACCGTGCGCTGAGGAACTGCCTGCCCTCCTGAGCAGGATACACTCTCGGCACCCTACACTATCGTGCGGCGCGGGCCGCTATGCGCTGTCGTGGCCGTACGTGCCCCAGCGGTAAACAGCCGCCCACACGTGTGCAGACCCTCGTCTGTCGCCGAGGCGAGCAGCGCAGCCCACCCACGTCGCGGTTCATCTCCCTGCACTCCTCTTACACCCGTTCGTCTCCACCTCCAGACTGGCACCGATCTCTACCGGGCATACTATGAAGGGCTTCTCTCTCGCTTGGTCAAGTGTATAATCGTCAGGAAAAAAGAAACATCCTGCGTCCGGGCAATATCGTCTTTGTCATTCAGAGGTCGCGGTGCCAGCCGGTAACGAGAATGGTTGCCACAGACATTAGCGAGGGCCTGCTGTAACCCAAAACGACGAATAGGAGGGACAACTGAATG
This sequence comes from Schistocerca gregaria, assembly GCF_023897955.1. Taxonomy (NCBI): domain Eukaryota; kingdom Metazoa; phylum Arthropoda; class Insecta; order Orthoptera; family Acrididae; genus Schistocerca; species Schistocerca gregaria. The sequence goes on along the minus strand of NC_064928.1, from coordinate 211,629,147 downwards.
CCACACCTCGTGTCTCAGTTGCAGCTCCCTCATGCTGACGTCAATATAGAGCCGAGCCACGAAGTTCTCTGCCCCAGTTCCGAAACTTAGCTTCAGCAGTCAGCACCACACTGTAGGTCCGACTAGTACACTACTGGCCATTAAAATTGCTACACCAAGAAGAAATGCAGATGGTAAAACGGGTAGTCATTGGAGAAATATATTATACTATAACTGACATGTGACAACATTTTCACGCAAATCGGGTGCATAGATACTGAGAAATTAGTGCCCTGAACAACCATCTCTGGCCGAAATAGAGGCCTTTATACGCGTGGGCATTGAGTCAAACAGAGCTTGGATGGTGTGTACAGGTACAGCAGTCCTTGCAGCTTCAACATGATAACACAGTTCATCAAGAGTAGTGACTGGTGTATTCTGACGAGCCAGTTGCTCGGTCACCAATGACCAGACGTTTTCAATTGGTGAAAGATCTGAAGAGTATGATGACTAGCGTAGTACTCGAACATCTTCTGTATCCAGAAAGGGCCGTACAGGACCTGCAACATGCGGTCGTGCATTATCCTGCTGAAATGTAGGGTTTTGCAGGGATCGAATGAAGGGTAGAGCCACGGGTCGTAACACATCTGAAATGTAACGTCCACTGTTCAAAGCGTCGTCAATGCGAACAAGAGGTGACCGAGAAGTGTAAGCAATGCCACCCCATACCATCACTTCGGGTGATACGCCAGTATGGCGACGACGAATACACGTTTCCAATGTGCGTTCACCGTGATCTCGCCAAACACAGATGCAACCATCATGATGATGTCAAAAGAACCTGGATTAATCCGAAAAAATGACGTTTTGCCATTTGTGCACCGAGGTTCGTCGTTGAGTACACTATCGCAGGCGCTCCTGTCTGTGATGCAGCGTCAAGGGTAACCACAGCCACGGTCTCCGAGCTGATAGTCCATACTGGTGCAAACGCCGTCGAACTGTTCGTGCAGATGTTTGTTGTTTTGCAAACGTCCCCATCTGTTGACTCAGGGATTTAGACGTGGCTGCACGATCCGTTACAGCCATGCGGATAAGATGCCTGTCATCTCGACTGCTAGTGATACGAGGCCGTTGGGATCCAGTACGGCGTTCCGTATTACCCTCCTGAACCCACCGATTCCATATTCCGCTAACAGTCATTGGATCTCGACCAACGCGAGCAGCAATGTCGCGATACGATAAACCGCAATCGAGATAATCTACAATCCGACCTTTATCAAAGTCGGAAACGTGATGGTACGCATTTCTCCTCCCTACACGAGGCATCACAACAACGTTTCACCAGGCAACGCCGGTCAGCTGCTGTTTGTGTATGAGAAATCGGCTGGAAACTTTTCTCATGTCAGCACGTTGTAGGCGTCGCCACCGGCGCCAACCTTGTGTGAATGCCCTGAAAAGCTAGTCATTTTCATATCACAGCATCTTCTTCCTGTCGGTTAAATTTCGCGTCTGTAGCACGTCATCTTCGCAGTGTAGCAATTTTAATGGCCAGTAGTGTAGTTCAATAACTGTCATCCTGTGTATTTCGTGTGTTGTAGCTCCCTCTAACTTGAACACGACTGTTTCACATAGAGCTTGAAACTCCATATCTACGTGCAGTAATCGTTAATGGATATCTGATGATGGATAAATTCGGAAAAGCGTCATATGAGCGATAAAGCCATTCCTTGCCTCGTTTGACTTTTACCGTAGCGACTCAGTCAGCCTCATCGAAAAACTATTGATTCTTATCATAATGGTAGCCTGTTTACTGCATGACTTAGTATCACATTTGTATTATTGAAATAAAAATATTCTCGAAAATCTTGGAATCCGTGGGACTGATATATAGCCAATTACTGGTTCGATAACAGGCAGAAATTGCCGACAGTTTCGATTCCTGGAATGGATTAATTGCCTATATACGTAATTTGTACAGAGCCTTCATTGAGCGAGGCCTGGGCCTTTTATTTATTTATTTATTTATTTATTTATTTATTTATTTTTTGCTGTGGGGTACTACTACCATAAGGACCTTTCGCCAAAAGGAGAAAAAACAGCCGATAAATAAAGTAAACAACTACAAATATAATTTAAACGTGAGCAGTTGCATGAAGGAGAACCTGTCTGTTCAAAACCGGTAACGCTTATATTTTTGTAAATAAACCGCGCTATTAACAGTGGATGGTTGTTGTTCTCATACTTGCAAGAAACGACCTGTACCTTCCGTGGCTCTCTAGATTTTGCGTTTTCTTCTAGGCGTGCAGTGTTTCGTCTGTTCTCATTGCGAATGGCTCCGCGTGGGGAGTTGTACATTGCCCTTGAGACTGACCTACTCAATGTTCACCGGCGGTGCGGCTCGCTTCCTTTGGCTACAAAACATAAACAAACGTGAGCCAACACTTCCGAGTACTGGCTCCCCGTGTTTGGACAGTGGGGCATGAGTTACCGCCAGCGCGTTCCACTGCCCGTAAATCATCCGCGCAAACACGCACACAAATAAGGCCTAGCCTGGTACACGGCGTGAGGGTATTATGCGCAAAACCGGTAACTACGTAGTAATAACGTCTCCTAAGTACTCGTTCACTGTGTGATGCCAGATTAGGGAGTCCGTTAATTCATGAAACCTAATTTACGAGTCTGTGACGTTGGCTCGCTGAAGAGTAGGGAACGATGGCAAAAAACCGAGTGTCAGTTAACCGTAACATATTTGAGCTGCCGTACCCCTCAATTAAAACATGTCCACATAAAATCTTCCTGATTACCTATCGAAATTTTTTTTTAAAAAAAAGAAGCTTTTAGACATAGATATACTGCTGTGATATGCAAACGATTACCTTTTCAGAGCATTCACACAAGGTTGGCGCCGGTGGCGACGCCTACAACGTGCTGACACGAGGAAAGTTTCCAGCCGATTTCTCATACTCAAACAGCAGTTGACAGGCGTTGCCTGGTGAAACGTTGTTGTGATGCCTCCTGTAAGGAGCAGAAATGCGTACCATCACGTTTCACACTTTGATAAAGGTCGGATTGTATCCTATCGTGATTGCCGTTTATCGTATCGCGACATTACTGCTCGCGTTGGTCGAGATCCAAAGACTGTTAGCAGAATATGGAATCGGTTGTTTCAGGAGGGTAATACGGAACGCCGTGCTGGATGCCAACGGCCTCGTATCACTAGCAGTCGACATGACAGGCATCTTATCCGCACGGCTCTAACGGGTCGCGCAGCCACGTCTCGATCCCTGAGTCAACAGATGGGGACGTTTGCAAGACAACAACCATCTGCACGAACAGTTCGACGGCGTTTGCAGCAGTATGGACTATCAGCTCGGAGACCATGGGAGCGGTTACCTTCCACGCTGCATCACAGACAGGAGCGCTTGCGATGGTGTACTCAACGACGAACCTGGGTGCATGAATGGCAAAACGTCATTTTTTCAGATGAATCGAGGTTCTGTTCACAGCAACATGATTGTCGCGTCCGTGTTTGGCGACATCGCGGTGAACGCACATTGGAAGTGTGTATTCGTCATCGCCATACTGGCGTATCACCCGGCGTGGTGGTATGGGGTGTCATTGGTTACAGGTCTCGGTCACCTGTTGTTCGCACGGCACTTTCAACAGTGGACGTTACGTTTCAGGTGTGTTACGACCCGTGGCTGTGTCCTTCATTCGATCCCTGCGAAACCCTACATTTCTGCAGGGTAATGCACGACTACATGTTGCAGGTCCTGTACGGGCCTTTCTGGATAAAGAAAATGTTCGACTCCTGCTCTGGCCAGCACATTCTCCAGATCTCTCACCAATTGAAAACGTCTGGTCAATGGTGGCCGAGCAAGTGGCTCGTCACAATACGCCAGTCACTACTCTTGATGAACTGTGGTATCGTGTTGAAGCTGCATGAGCAGCTGTACCTGTACACGCCATCCAAGCCCTGTTTGAGTCAATGTCCAGGCGTATCGAGGCCGTTATTACGGCCAGAGGTGGTTGTTGTGGATGCTTATTTCCAGGATCTGTGCACCGAAATTGCTTGAAAATGTAATCCCATGTCAGTTGTAGTATAATATATTTGTCCCATGAATACACGTTTATCATCTGCATTTCTTCTTGGTGTAGCAATTTTAATGGCCAGTAGTGTACTTGCCGTTTGGGGCATCATACGTGGTAACCTAAACGTTTTGTGCAAAAAACTAAATCACTTCTACATGGATTCCTTCCTTAACCTGAAAAATGTCTAAACATACGATGTGCGCACGTGCGTGTCTGGAGTATTGGACGCTATTGCATCCACAATGCTTCTGCAGAGGATGTCAAAATCCCGTAAATGCGATGCGTCACAATGCTTTATTACATAACCCGACAGGAAGAAATCCACACGGATTAGGTCCAGAGATCGCGGAGGCCACTTGTTTAGTCCATCACGTTCTATGAGGGGTGTTCGAAGGAAAGGTACGAAACTGCACTGTGGGTATAACTGAAGCCTTTTTTTTTTTTTCAAAATGATCTCCAGACCCCCGAGCCGAAGTATTCCCTTTTCCCAAAATTTCTCACTTAGATCTCCGGGCTGAATCTGAAGCGCTTCCCTTTGAAGTGATTTTACGCCGACCAAAGACATGAAATGTATGAAGATGGCATCTGTTCTTGTCCGAAAGAACAGATGTCATTTTCAAATAGTTACGACCAACCGGCCATTGACCTTCTTCTTCTGTGCGGATGCATACGCATTGCGTAAAATCTTACGCCACTCGGTTACATTGTCTACAGAGAGTAATGAGTGTAATGGATAGGGGCACTACGAATGTGGTGTGTGGACATTCAGTTGGGAATGTGGGTGTCACGGGGAGCGTGCAACGGATAAATCCCTGCAGTCGCACTATCCTCTGTGCCCTCATTGGCTCAGATGCATATAGCGTCTGCCATGTAAGCTGGAGATCCCGGGTTCGAGTCCCAGACAGGGCACGCGTTTTCAACTGTCCCCGTTGACGTATTTCAACGCCTGTCGAAAACTTTTTTTTTTTGTGTCATCAGTCTACTGATTGGTTTGATGCGGCCCGCCACGAATTCCTTTCCTGTGCTAACCTCTTCATCTCAGAGTAGCACTTGCAACCTACGTCCTCAATTATTTGCTTGACGTATTCCAATCTCTCTCTTCCTCTACAGTTTTTGTCCTCTACAGATCCCTCTAGTACCATGGAAGTCATTCCCTCATGTCTTAGCAGATGTCCTATCATCCTGTCCCTTCTCCTTATCAGTGTTTTCCACATATTCCTTTCCTCTCAGATTCTGCGTAGAACCTCCTCATTCCTTACCTTATCAGTCCACCTAATTTTCAACATTCGTCTATAGCACCACATCTCAAATGCTTCGATTCTCTTCTGTTCCGGTTTTCCCACAGTCCATGTTTCACTACCATCGAATGCTGTACTCCTGACGTACATCCTCAGAAATTTCTTCCTCAAATTGAGGCCGGTATTTGATATTAGTAGACTTCTCTTGGCCAGAAATGCCTTTTTTGCCACAGCGAGTCTGCTTTTGATGTCCTCCTTGCTCCGTCCGTCATTGGTTATTTTACTGCCTAGGTAGCAGAATTCCTTAACTTCATTGACTTCGTGACCATCAATCCTGATGTTAAGTTTCTCGCTGTTCTCATTTCTACTACTTCTCATTACCTTCGTCTTTCTCCGATTTACTCTCAAACCATACTGTGTACTCATTAGACTGTTCATTCCGTTCAGCAGATCATTTAATTCTTCTTCACTTTCACTCAGGATAGAAATGTCTTCAGCGAATCGTATCATTGATATCCTTTCACCTTGTATTTTAATTCCACTCCTGAACCTTTCTTTCATTTCCATCATTGCTTCCTCGATGTACAGATTGAAGAGTAGGGTCGAAAGGCTACAGCCTTGTCTTACAAGCAATTCGTTCTTGATCGTCCACTCTTATTATTCCCTCTTGGTTTTTGTGCATATTGTATATGACTCGTCTCTCCCTATAGCTTACCCCTATTTTTTTCAGAATCTCGAACAGCTTGCACCAATTTATATTGCCGAACGCTTTTTCCAGGTCGACAAACCCTATGAACGTGTCTTGATTTTTCTTGAGTCTTGTTTCCATTATTAGCCGTAACGTCAGAATTGCCTCTCTCGTCCCTTTACTTTTCCAAAAGCCGAAATTGATCGTCACCTAGCGCATTCTCAATTTTCTTTTCCATTCTTCTGTATATTATTCTTGTAAGTGGCTTCGATGCATGAGCTGGTTAAGCTGATTATGCGATAATTCTCGCACTTGTCAGCTCTTGCCGTCTTCGGAATTGTGTGGATGATGCTTTTCCGAAAGTCAGATGGTATGTCGCCAGACTCATATATTCTACACACAACTTAGAGTGTTGATTTAACATGAAAGTCGTTGGGCGACATCTCCGGGCTGCAGCCCTGCTCCTCCATGAACCTGGACATTACACTTCGTGTGCCACCGAGCCAGGTGGCGCAGTGGTAAGCACACTGGACTCGCATTCGGGAGGACGACGGTTCAAGGCCGCGTCCAGCCATCCTGATTTACGTTTTCCGTGATTTCCCTTAGTCGCTTCACGAAAATGCCGGGGTAGTTCCTTTGAAAGAGCAAAGCCGTCTTCCTTCCCCATCCTTCCCTATCCCGATGGGACAGATGACCTCGCTGTTTGGTCGCCTCTTCCACATTAACCGGTTAAATTTGTGTGACCTTCGAGCCACGTGGACGTGTATTATCGAATTACTCTCTCCACGAGCAGCAGGTTTTTCCGTGGTCGCGGAATTCGACGACTATCGAACCTCGGACGTCGAAACAGATGGTGAGCATCACCTTGCGTGATGAGGGCCCGGCTTTGAATTTTTTAGGGGGAAGTAACGACACTACATTTGCGTCCCTCGACGTCTCACTACATTACCCCAAAGCAGTATATGCACACGTCAGTGGGTTTTTGATGTTGCGACGTTTCGTACCTATTCATCTGAACATTCTGTAATATTCACGCATACATTTTACTACATACATTTACTACATCATCGTGTGTGGAATCTGAATGAACATTCTCGCGATATTAAAGAAAAGGACTTCAACGTTACTAAAAAATAAATAATTATTGTCAATGACATAATTAAATATTCTGTAAAAACCTGTATTTAAGATAATACCTGTGGAAAAAGATAATTATAATGTACATCTTTCGTTATCTATGATTCTTCTAGAATAATCCTTCTTCTTGTTCGAACTGTTGTACTGATCGGATGTAATTGATGTCTCGTATCACAGAGGTCTGTAAAAACTTTATTATGTTGTTAAGTAATATTTGAAAAATAGAGTTTCGGTCTCATTGAAATCAACCCTTTCGTTTGAACTTTTGTTTCAACATGATTCTCGTCCTAAATGAATTTACGTTTTCTTATCAGCTACAATTGGGGGCAGACATGAGCACTATTGATCTACGATGCGGTTTATAGGTAAATGCCGAATAATCAGTGATTAACATTGAGAATTACTTTTAAATGTTATTGCACACACTAAAGGTGCAGAAAAGATTTAATAATGTCACGTAGAAGGTGTAATTAGCTGAATGGCGGACACTAACTTCACATCACGAGGGTTTATTCAGCACTTGCACATACAAGAGCGCCAGAACACATACAATATAAATACAGCTACAGAACATACCGGTACAATGATTCTTCACATTTATGGGTACTTCTAGAATGTACTCGAACCAAATAAAGAAATTAAAATTGTACAGTTCAGGTTAGCTTTTTTTTTTTTGGGCAAGTGCTCTACCATCTTTTTTTTTTTTAATGCTCTACCAACTTTTTTTTTCGGATTGTACATAAGTATATATACACAAAGCAACAGTTCTTCAAGGTACCAGTTAAACATATACAAATGAGTGTTAGGTAAACAAATTATTAGAATAACATTAAATACAACAAAATATAACATCCTTTTCTTTTTCTTTTTTTTTTGTAATAATTTGTATTGAAGAAACTAAAAGTACATATATATTCACTATGCAAGAGTTCTTCAAGGTACCATTCCATTTAAACATATACAAATAACTGTTAGTTAAGCAAAAAAAAATACATTAAGAAGAAAAAAACATTAAATACAACAAAGTATAACATATTCTGTCTTTTTTTTTTTTTTTTTTTTTTTTTTTTTTTTTTTTTTTTTTTTTTTTTGTCGTCGATGCATGGGATCGTGGATAAGGGTGTTGCATCATGTGACAGGTATGCATGGTACACCCCAGCTTTGAGGGGGGTCAAGGAAGACGCTGCGGAGATAACCGGCAAAAGTTTGTCGGTAAGATGGTTTGCGGGTGAGGGTGCTATGCGAGGTTACAACTTTGTACCAGAAGGCAAGGACTGTATGCGGACCATTTTGAAAGAGGTATTCTAAAGCCAGTCCTCGAAACCAGATGAGAGTATGGTGCTTAGCAAGAGGGTAGTGAAATGTCTGGGGCAACAACAGGAAATCCGGGGTTACCGTCGGTGGCGGGGCACGGAGGTAAAAGCCCACGATTCGTTGGATGAGGAGCCATACGTTTTGTTTCAGGGGGCACGTGAGACGGTGCTCGTCGGTGTCTTCGAGCTGACAGTCAGGGCAGAGTGGGGAGGTGGCCAGTCCTATGCGATAAAGTCGACTGTTAGTCGGGAACTTTCCATAAACTAAAACATACCAGAGTGCAGACACAGACGACGGTAAAAAGGGTGCATGCACACACCCCCAAACTGTGCGCCAGTTAATGTCAGGATGCCGTAGCACCATGGGGTCGCAAGGGTTGGACAGCATAAACAAACGATAATAATCTTTTGTACGGGGAGGACGGTTGACTGGAAGATCGGCCCGAACGTAGCTGAGTTCTATGAAACAATTGGCGACGTGGTACAATAATGGAGAAATAGGTGCACATTGATCGGTGGATCGAGAGAAGCTGGTCGGAGGATATCTAAGAGACTACGTGTTAAGGACGGAACCGTCCCCTGCCAGTGCCGCAACAGAGTGTGGACAAAGAGTGCAGAAGATCGTGCCCGCACGTTGACGAGTCCGAGGCCACCTTTTGCAGGAGGCAATGTTAAAGTGCTGTAGCAGACTTTGAAAAGTGCCCCTGCTGACACGAAATATCCAAAGGCTGATTGGATGCGGCGGCCAAGGAGTAACGGCATTGGGAGGATCTGGGCGACGTGTACCAGTTTAGGGGCTACATACATGTTGACATAGGACACACGTTGGAGTAGGTTTAAGTTACGGTGCACTTGACCGCGGACATGGTGCCGAATCGACTGCAAAAGCCGCCGGTATGCCAGGGCCACTGTGCGGTGTGTGGAGCTCGTAAATTCGATACCCAAGTAACGAAGGGTGGTACTGACTGGGAGTGGGTTCGGCACCATAGCCGGGAGGCCGCGCCCAATGTGCATCATAGTCGATTTACGGACATTAAGAATGCTTCCAGAAAGATGTCCATACTGGTGTATCCATTGGATGGCGTCATTGAGTTCCGTGGAGGAGCAGGTGAGAAAGAGGAGATCGTCCGCATAAGCCCTACAGTGAAAGGTGTAGTCACGCAAAGTGAGGCCCTGCAGTCTAGAGGTAAGTCCTGTGATGAGGGGCTCAAGTGCAATGGCATATAGTAAAGTAGACATAGGGCATCCTTGACGTACAGAGCGGTGTATAGGAATCGGTCCTACAAGCCTCCCATTGACTTGTACCATCGAGACGGCGGGAAGTAGTAACCGGCGAATGGCATCGACAAAAAGTAACGGGAACCCCATACGTGTCGCCACCATGAGGAGGAATGGGTGTCGAACGCGATCAAAGGCACTCGTGAAATCGACGGATACCAGTGCTGCACGAAGGCGACAAACCGACGCCAGTGCAATGAGGTCACGGCATTCTCCTAGGGCTGTTTGTAAGGTGGCCCCACAACCACGTGCAGTCTGCTCAGGTGAAAGGACCGTAGGTAAGACGGTGCGCATGCGCGCTGCTAAGAGGCGTGCATAGATTTTATAGTCTGCATTCAGGAGTGTAAGGGGGCGATATGCAGAGACATGAGACCCTTCCTTCGGTTTAGGCACAGGTAGAAGAATGCCAGTGACGAATTCAGGTGGAATTGGGAAGGATGGAGTAAAGAGTTCCTGAATCATTTCCGTCCAGCGAGGAAGCATCAACGTGGTGAACGCCCGGTAAAACTCCACTGGGAGACCATCTGGTCCTGGTGATTTGTTCTTGGCCCCTCTGTTGATCGCATCTACTACCTCTTCTGCTGTGATTGCAGACATCATGGACGTTGACTCCGCTACGGTGAGCGTCCGGTCAGGGGAAGGACGGAGATCATCAGGAATGGGCGTCGCCATCTGTTCATCATCATAAAATTGGCGATAATGTTCAGCAAAGGCAGACACCACCGCCGCCTGTGTTGTGTGGTGAACACCATCGGAGGTCGTGATGTGGGAGACGAAGAGTCGACGTCGACGACTGTGGTCGGATGCGGCATGGATTGTGGATGGGGTTTCGTCGTGGAGGAGGTCTTGTCGTCGGGAACGCACCACGACACCATGCAGTCGTGCACGTTGAAGAGGGAGGAGACGAGCTTTGGTACGTTGTCGTTCCCAATGGGTGTCAGGTGATGGAGGGAGTGTATCGAGCTCACGGAGGACGGAGTAGTAAAAGTTTGTGGTGTCTCGATGCCATGCTGCTGCTGCTTCCTTGGCACATTGTATGAAGGCCTTTCTGATCGCAGGTTTGGCACATTTGAGCCACCAATGGAACGTGGATGTGTACTGCGGAAGGCGTCTTTCGCAAGACGCCCACGTAGTGGCAATACATTGTCGGCAGTGTGGATCATTAAGGAGGGAGGTATTAAGCTTCCAGTAACCTCTGCTGCGCCACACTGACTGAGGTGGCAGAGCCAGGGAGCAAATGACGGCGCAGTGGTCCGAGAATGCAAGGGGCCACCGTTCAGCTTGGACGACGTCATTGCCAAGGTGGGCAGAGACATATAACCGGTCCAGTCTGCTCGCAGAATGTGCTGTATAATGGGTGAAACCGGGGGTATTGCCATGAATTTTCTCCCAAACGTCCACTAGGTGAAAATCTTCGATTAAGGTGAGAAGCGCCGGGCATGGCGAATAACCAGGCATTTGGTCCTGCGGATGGAGGACACAGTTGAAATCGCCTCCCATGATAAGGCGATCATAGCTTCGAGAAAACAGGGGCGCCACGTCATGTCCGAAGAAAGTGGACCGCTGCCGACGGTTCGTGGAGCCAGACGGAGCGTAGATATTGATGACGCGCGTGTCGAAGATGGTAACAGCCATGCCTCTTCCACAGGGAAGGATTGTCGTGTCCTTGAGTGGGATTCCTTCGCGTATGTAGAAAGCCACTCCACGCCCTGATTGATCACATGTGGACGTGTATGAGTCGTAGCCGTAGACTGATGGTAGTGTGGCAACGCGTACTTCCTGAAGAAGGGCGACGTCGACGTCAGAGGCGCGAAGCATGTCACATAGGAGTTGCAGCTTGGGTACAGTGCCGATCATGTTGATGTTCAGCGTGGCAAACCGATACGTTTGTTTCAGTGGTGGTGGACGCGCATCTACCATCACCAAGGCAAGTAAGAGGAGGGCACCGACAGGAAGTCCCGTCCCATCAGGTGCAGGGCCTCGCTTTTGATGTTAACAGGCAGCCTTGTCCGGAGGAGGCAACTCATCCGGAGGAGGGGGCGTATCTTCTTCAATCTCGTCGGCCCATGCTCCTATGCCATGGGTCCGTCCAATGTCCATGGGAATTGCGTCGTGGTGAGAGAGATCTGGAGTTGTCGGCGGGGAGACAGGCGTCTCAACCGGCGCACCGATCGTTACATTGTGCGTGGCGACCTCCATAGAGGTCCCGTCCTGCGAAATGTCTTGATCATCGTGAAAGTTGTCCGCCGACCTCTGCATGGAAATGTCGGTTGGTTGGGTGTCGTCTTCGTCGTCGCGGGTGGCGACGCTTTGAGAGCCCGTGGGTGAACGGCGACGGCGTTTGCGCCTACGTGGCGAGCGTTGTTTGCGCACGTGTTCCTCAGTGTCGGACGACGGCAAGGAAGAGCGTCGACCTGGTTCGAATGCGTCGGTGGGTACAATGAAATTGTCAAACAGGTGTTGTGAAGAAGTACTGTTCTCCTCAGCGTCCGGTGCGGGAGCCTGTTCGGCGGCAAGGTTGTCAGGTGGGACGTCCGCACCGTCTATAGGTGACTGGGACGGTGGGACGTGCCGATCGGAAGGAACGGACGACGGACTGGACGAAACTGTAGACGTGGCAAGAGCCGCTGCGTAAGTGACCGGTAGGGCGGTCATAGTGGGTGTGACGGACGCTTCCGACAACGGGAGCTGCGCGACACGTCGTTGAATGCATTCAGACCGTAGGTGACCTTCTTTCCCGCAACCGGAAAAGTTTCGAGGTTGGCCGTCGTACATTATAATGGCACGGCAGCCTCCGATACGTAGATAAGAAGGCACGTGTTTCTGCAACTCGATGCGGACCTGTCTAACACCGTTTAAAACGGGAAAGGTCTGAAATTGTACCCATCGTTCGGCAACATGTTCCAGAACCTTGCCATAGGGACGGAGCGCCTCGATGACGACGTCTGCAGGTAGTTCGAACGGCAGTTCGAAGATCCTTATCGTCCGTGTGCCGAGACCTGCGTGATCGACGGTAACGGGTCCGACGTTGCCGTCGGAATGGCAGAAGCGCAGTCCACCTTGTCGCACGCCGCATCGTTGATCATTTTGACGTGGACGGTACTGCTAACTATCGACAAGTGGATACCAATTAGATCCGTTGGTGGTATCTTAACTTCATCGAGAATAAATCGTTCTACCTCCAGGGCCTTGGGTCGGGCGAAGTCGGAACAAAAGTTGAAACGTAATGTCTTCTTCCGATAGTTGTGCGCCATGGTGGTCTAGAAGGGAAATCGGCACTTACAGCGGCCGAAGTAGACACAAACACCCCGTGCGCGCCTCGCCCGCAGCGCTCTGGCGCGTGACCGCCTCGCAGCACTGCCGGCGGCAGACTGTTTGAACTCACGACCTTCCGCGCAATAGTTTAGTATCATAAACACTACACCACGGTGTTTCTGAGCCTCTGCTACGACAGTATGTTTATAATTTGTTAGCAGTAAAGCAGTGCCTGAAATAGATTGGATAAGTGATTGTCTTATGTTAGCCACCATCTTAGTGGAATATTTCATAGGCAGTTTTACACTGAATTTTTAAACAAACATGAATTTTTATCGACGTTATTGCGATAATAATTCTGTATTTGTGGCCCAGAACCCACTCAGAGGTAACAAATTCCACTTAGATTGAGAATAATCTTTAACTATAGTGCAAACAGCATCTTACGTGATAAAAATTATTCTCTGCTTATGTATAAAGCCAGGTTATTTCGTAACAACTTTCATGAAATGTTTTTATGACGAAATAATGCATAAGTGTTGTGCGCATGTGGTATTGTGTGTCACAACTGTTCATTTTGCTTAAATTAAAGTGCTGCCACCTCGAATAAGAGTAGCGGTAAATTGGACAGACGATTTTCAACTAGTAATGAGACTATTATGCAACATGTGAGGTAACGGGCAAGTTGCGGCGCGCTGGAAATATTCTAAGTTCAGAGTTGGCGGCCACCTCTCGGGCTACTTGGCAGGGCCGAGATCGTTAGCAAACACGTGGTGCCTTACAACGGCCAGAACACGTGGTCCATCGAGCACGTGGCTGGGAATTGCTTGGTGACGCTGTGAGATGGGAGGGCCAAAGATGGCGGAAACCTTAATGGCAGACATTTCACAGTTCGCATAGAAATTAATAGTAGCCAGACGAATTGTGATACCTCAAAAAGAAGCAGGTACATTACTATTATTTCCACGACGTTTCCGATTGTGTAATCAGATGTACCATATATTTATTAGTTTAAAGTTTAGTATCTGACTGTAAATTATACAAGTAACACCCAGAAACGAATTTACAAAATATAAACGCTTCATCCGATTTTGTCAATCACTACGTCTGTAGGAAGCTATTTGTGTAAACCAGTGTATAGATTTAGGTGTCAGGAATAGTTTCTGAAAGTACTCGTATGAAGTGTAGCCATGTATGGAAGTGAAACATAGACGATAAATAGTTTGGACAAGAAGAGAATAGAAGCTTTCGAAATGTGGTGCTACAGAAGAATGCTCAAGATTAGATGGGTAGATCACACAACTAATGAGGGGGTATTGAATAGAATTGGGGAGAAGAGGAGTTTGTGGCACAACTTGACTAGAAGAAGAGACCGGTTGGTAGGACATGTTCTCAGGCATCAAGGGATCACAAATTTAGTATTGGAGGGCAGCATGGACGGTAAAAATCGTAAAGAGGGACCAAGAGATGAATACACTAAGCAGATTCAGAAGGATGTAGGCTGCAGTAGGTACTGGGAGATGAAGCAGCTTGCACAGGATAGAGTAGCGTGGAGAGCTGCATCAAACCAGTCTCAAGATTGAAGACCACAACAACAACAACAAGTTGGTATCAATTACAGGCAAGTAGCTTAAATAGTACTTGAGTTATTGGAGGTCAAAGTGGCCGATTACTGTCGATCGCGTCAGGCCATAAGTATTGCACAGTTACACGAAAAAAGCCGTAGCAGCATGCTTGTAAATATATTTATTCATCTATGTGTTCGTTTATATCCGATATATACCAGTCATGAAGAAATTGGTTAAAAATTTATTGTGTTTAGAAAGCACACAGGCATTAGGCTACTGGCCTACCTTTTGTTCTACTCCTTTGATATCTGTTTATTTAACTTGTTTATGTATGTAATAATGTGTGTTAGAGCATGTTTATGGTCCAGCCGTAGGAATATTTATTTAATATAAAGTTATTTAAATGTAACTTCAGTATTTCGAATATGTTTCATTATCCAGAACGAGATTTTCACTCTGCAGCGGAGTGTGCGCTGATATGAAATTTCCTGGCAGATTAATACTGATGCCGGACCGAGACGCAACCTCGGGACCCGAGTTCGAGTCTCGGTCCGGCACACAGTATTAATCTGCCAGGAAGTTTCATGTCAGCGCACACTCCGCTGCAGGGTGAAAATCTCGTTCTGGAAACATCCCGCAGGCTCTGGCTAAGCCATGTCTCCCAGGTATCCTTTCTTTCAGGAGTGCTATTCCTGCAAGGTTCGCAGGAGAGCTTCTGTAAAGTTTGGAAGGTAGAAGACGAGGTACTGGCAGGAGTAAAGCTGTGAGGACGGGGCGTGAGTCGTCCTTGGGTAGCTTAGTTGGTAGAGCACTTGCCCGCGAAAGGCAAAGGTTCCGAGTTCCAGTCTCGGTCCGGCACACAGTTTTAATCTGCCAGGAAGTTTCATATCAGCAAACACTCCGCTGCAGAGTGAAAATCTCATTCTGGAAACATCCCCCAGGCTGTGGCTAAGCCATGTCTCCCAGGTATCCCTTCTTTCAGGAATACTGTTCCTGCAAGGTTCGCAGGAGAGCTTCTGTAAAGTTTGGAAGGTAGGAGACGACGTACTGGCAGAAGTAAACTGTGAAGACGGGACAGGTAACTCAGTTGGTAGAGCACTTGCCCGCGAAAGGCAAAGGTCCCGAGTTCGAGTCTCGGTCCGGCACACAGTTTTAATCTGATAGAATGTTTCATGTTACATTAAGCTTGTGAGTGTACGTTGCCTTGGAGACATGGAGGGAGCGCTCTAGCCAATCACAGCGCTCGTTACTATGAGAGACGTATGTAGGCTGGGGAGGAGCAACGTTTCCGGAGTGGACTCGGGGGAGCTCGGAACAGTGCGGCAGAGGACACGAAAATTGCTGGAAGCTTCGGCGCGGCGGACGCGCGGTCGCGAGAGAGACTTGAAGAGAGTGGAGCGGTTTCAGCGTGGTCGCGGCAGATAGAAATACTTCGGAGTGCCGACTTGTGCACTTGCGAAATTTCCGTGGCTTCTACAGTGAAGACGTAATGTGCGTTTAGAAGTGAATATCTCGATAGCTGTGTTGTTGTTCATAACTAATTACGTGCTTTAGGAATCTATTGTTTCCCTGTTATTCAACTTATACACTCCTGGAAATTGAAATAAGAACACCGTGAATTCATTGTCCCAGGAAGGGGAAACTTTATTGACACATTCCTGGGGTCAGATACATCACATGATCACACTGACAGAACCACATGCACATAGACACAAGCAACAGAGCATGCACAATGACGGCACTAGTACAGTGTATATCCACCTTTCGCAGCAATGCAGGCTGCTATTCTCCCATGGAGACGATCGTAGAGATGCTGGATGTAGTCCTGTGGAACGACTTGCCATACCATTTCCACCTGGCGCCTCAGTTGGACCAGCGTTCATGCTGGACGTACAGACCGCGTGAGACGACGCTTCATCCAGTCCCAAACATGCTCCATGGGGGACAGATCCGGAGATCTTGCTGGCCAGGGTAGTTGACTTACACCTTCTAGAGCACGTTGGGTGGCACGGGATACATGCGGACGTGCATTGTCCTGTTGGAACAGCAAGTTCCCTTGCCGGTCTAGGAATGGTAGAACGACGAGTTCGATGACGGTTTGGATGTACCGTGCACTATTCAGTGTCCCCTCGACGATCACCAGAGGTGTAACGCCAGTGTAGGAGATCGCTCCCCGCACCATGATGCCGGGTGTTGGCCCTGTGTGCCTCGGTCGTATGCAGTCCTGATTGTGGCGCTCACCTGCACGGCGCCAAACACGCATACGACCATCATTGGTACCAAGGCAGAAGCGACTCTCATCGCTGAAGACGACACGTCTCCATTCGTCCCTCCATTCACGCCTGTCGCGACACCACTGGAGGCGGGCTGCACGATGTTGGGGCGTGAGCGAAGACGGCCTAACGGTGTGCGGGACCGTAGCCCAGCTTCATGGAGACGGTTGCGAATGGTCCTCGCCGATACCCCAGGAGCAACAGTGTCCCTAATTTTCTGGGAAGTGGCGGTGCGGTCCCCTACGGCACTGCGTAGGATCCTACGGTCTTGGCGTGCATCCGTGCGTCGCTGCGGTCCGGTCCCAGGTCGACGGGCACGTGCACCTTCCGCCGACCACTGGCGACAACATCGATGTACTGTGGAGACCTCACGCCCCACGTGTTGAGCAATTCGGCGGTACGTCCACCCGGCCTCCCGCACGCCCACTATACGCCCTCGCTCAAAGTCCGTCAACTGCACATACGGCTCACGTCCACGCTGTCGCGGCATACTACCAGTGTTAAAGACTGCGATGGAGCTCCGTATGCCACGGCAAACTGGCTGACACTGACGGCGGCGGTGCGCAAATGCTACGCAGCTAGCGCCATTCGACGGCCAACACCGCGGTTCCTGGTGTGTCCGCTGTGCCGTGCGTGTGATCATTGCTTGTACAGCCCTCTCGCAGTGTCCGGAGCAAGTATGGTGGGTCTGACACACCGGTGTCAATGTGTTCTTTTTTCCATTTCCAGGAGTATATTTTATTCAACTGCTGGACTATCGACACCTATAAATGTTTTGCAGAAATATATCACATTCCCAAAAGTACTTCTACTATCGTACTCACCATTTAAAGTCATTAAGACAGAACCTGCAGATTTTATTTAATTGGAAACTTTCATTTATAAATTTATATGTTACATTCATAATTCGCAATTGCCGAGTGATAGAAACCTTCGACCATTCGATTCATGTGTGTATTCTTATAGTATACTGTAGACTCAGCAGTATTTGGCCTGTAATGCGGCTACATATCCCAGCCCCTAGACAACGATTTCTTATTGTTTGAAAGCAACCAAACGACACCGAAGATTGATAAAAATCCTTATTCTTGTATAGTTGAGATTATTTAACGTGCATTTAGCTTGTTTGCTGATTCTATAAGGTTGCTTTTGTGCACGAACATAGTGCCATTTACACTGCTTGACAGACAACATTGCTACACGATCCCAGGTGGAGATTTCTTTAACAAAATAAAGATTATTAGCCGGGAGAAGCAGCGATTAAATAGAACCTCATGTTAAGCTAATAATAAGTAACTGGTTTATGTAGTCTTCTCGAAAATTGTGCAACACCAATCCACCACGACACACTATGTAAGGTGTCAGGCAAAGCCAACACCTTCCATGAAAACCCAGACATGATAAGCAAATCCAGTAGTATGTCACATAGCTCCGAATAGATCGTGACATTAAATTAACCAAAGTAATACGAGTAACAAGTGAGAAAATGGAATACCACAGACTAACACAAGAATGCCTAAATGCATGTCATACCTTCCCACCCGGAGACAGACGCGGTTCCGAGGGGAGAAACGAGAACAGAAGCCGAAACGGAACCGTGTTAAGCTGGAAGACCCTGCGATAAGGGATGGACGGACACCCACGTCGCCAGCTAACCGCTAAGACCACACCACCTGCAAGTTTTAGCGTGAGACTTTTTCGCGTCTTTGTTACGTCAAGGACCACCCTCCAACCAATGTTAAAAGCTGGAGCCCTCCACAAAAACAGTATAGATCTTATGATAACACAAAAAGGGCCACTACCACCCGCAAGTTTTAGCGTGAGACTTTTTCGCGTGTCTGTTACATTAGGACAATCCTCCAGCCCATGTTAAAAGATAGAGCCCTCCAGAAGAACAGTATAGATCTTACGATAACGCTAAAAGGACCACACCAGCTGCAGGTTTTAGCGTGAGACTTTTTAGCGTCTCTGTTACGTTGCAAACTTTAAAAACATTGCCCCACCACGAAAAGTATAATGTTTCTCATTGGATAAACAGAATTTTTGTAGGCGGAGCTTAAGGTTAACATTGAGACCCTGATTGGACAGATGAAAACACAGCCAGATAGTTTTTTTTAAACCAACTTCGGTAAATGGGAGTAAGGAGAAGCGAGGAGAAGAGAGTTGCTAATAAGACGGCGAGGTGAGCGGAGCTGCGCCGGCCGCCGCCCCTGACGAGTTAATGAACGCACGCGATGCCGCATAACAGCGCATAAAGCTTCACTCAGAACTGCAGAGGTCTCATCTGTTACACCCCCTTCTTGCGTAATACTAGTATCGATCGTAAATTAAAGCTCATGGTGTTCACATTTGCCACTTGAAGTAAAAATCTGAAACGCGATGATTTCTCTCTTATATAATTATTGAGAAGCCACATCAGCCACTGTAATTTACGACAAGTTAGATAAGTAATTAAAGATAATTGAGGGTCACTGTAGACCATTTTGATAGTTTTCTCTTTTGTGAAACTTAATTTAAACCTAGATTATAGATGTGATATGGCGTAGGTCATCCTTAGATCCATTGTAGAACTTGGAAACCCACTCAGGGAATATTCGTTCACATTTTTGTTGAACGCAGTTGGTTTTTTACCATCCTGTATTGAAACACTTCCTTTTATCAATAGTGCAATTTATAAACAATGTTTCGTGAGTAGAATAAAATTTGCAATGGTAAACTTAACTGCTTTTTCGACATTATTTTACCAGCTAACTAAAAATAGGAAAGCCTTGAACCCCTTCCACTAAATTTAGTTAGTATTAAGATTCTTTTACAGGGAGTGCAGTGGAACTGACGCTGAAATCATTTAGCATTTGGTTATATCATCGCTAGTCTCACTGAACTCTTCTGAATTCTACATGTCATGTGCGTCTCCTTACCAGCAACAGGTCCCAGGTTCAAACTAGTCAGTTCCCTAAAAAACACGCTCAGAGCGTCGTTGCGCGAAAGTGGTAGGGAGACGCGATATAGAACAAACAGACACCACCATGAATGTTTAGAACTACAACTCCTTACATCCACCACAGTGGAAATGTTCGGTTCTGGAAGTCACAACCATATAAATTATGTATATTCCCATGGTGCTCTATCCTACCGAAAGATGACGTTCGGCTGAAGGGGAAGAAACTGAGGGACAGCAAAGTGCTCGAGCTTGTCCAGATAAACGATTACTGTTCCTGTTTGCTCGATGAATAAAAATGGCCCAGCAGTGCTGTATTTCATCAGCAGACACCCCACACTCATCTCTTCGCTGTCTCTGACTTGTACCCGAAAACAGTCGGGGTTTTAGGAGCCGGAGATGCGAATAATGTGCCGATTATCCTTCCCACTTCGTCAGAGAAGACGACGTTTTCTAGATAGCTACGGTTTTAGCCGATCCAGTCCAACAAATCAGTAGCAAATTCGTGGCGAAGCTGCAATTTGTTCCGCTTCAGCGTATGTTCAATTTTAACTTTGTAAGCTTGCATACGAAGTCGTTTATGCAGCTCCGTGAGAACTGTTGTGCGAGGGATATTAGAACTCGTGATGATCGTGAATTGACGTTGCTGGGCTTCTGTGGAAGGTCTCGCTGATCTCCTCTACCATTTCATTAGATGTGCGTTTTCTGCCGAACCTGATGGTTTACACTGTCATATCGAGGCCTAATCGTCTCAACGTCGTGTGTCTCCCTTTGAAATTTACGTAGAGAATTTCTTTGGACAGCAGTGGGTGATGTCGTGTCCGCTTACTGCGCGACGTATTTGGCTTTCTCCTGAGGTGTAGTCAATTCTTGCTTATGACAGTGCACCTGAAACAAAACAAATCGTTACGGAAAATACCAGACAAGTGCCAGTAGAAGTCACGCTTTGAGGGTTCCACATAGGCTTAATTATGCATGTAGGTAATAAAATGTAATAAAGTTTGTAACCCTGTGCAGACATGCATTTACAGGCGCCGGGGCCTATAACTTTGACGCTCTGTAGCGACGTTGGGTGGCGTTTACTGCGTAAAACTTCATCTACTAAGTCCCTTCTACAACCCCTACATGTGTGTGTAACATCGATTGTGAAACACTATGCGCATAAAAGTTTGAGGGTATCTATTGACCAACAGTGGAAGTTCGTGTAAAACGTAAGTAGTCTGCTTTTGAGATTTATACGCACTTAAAAGTTTGGTTTGAAGTACCTTATTTAAGTAATGCCAGAGAGAAATGGTTCAAGTCGCTCTGAACACTATGGGACTTAACATCTGAGGTCATCAGTCCCCTAGAACTTAGAACTACTTAAACCTAACTAACCTAAGGACATCACACACATCCGTGCCCGAGGCAGGATTCGAACCTGCGACTGTAGCAGTCGCAGCGGTTCCAGACTGAAGAATGCCAGAGGCGCGGTCTCTATATGCAAGCCATGATCAGCGCAATGCAGAGTTTCATCACTAAGCAATGAATAAAACTGACGTTACTGATAGTTAGAAGAAATACGCAGTAACGATTTAAAAGTACTGTTGAACATAACCTCATGTCATACTGATTAATGCTCTACATAGTGTAATAAATACGTTTAATTACCGTTTAAAGTAATTAAATACGCTAGTGTAAAGTAGTTTGTTGCTAGTATTTGCCAGGAAGTAAGTTAACTTATACTTGTCTGCTTTTCTAGTGCATGCTACTGTGTTCGGTATCCTATTACAAACGTTTTTCATGTTGAAGCAAAGCTAAATGCAGTACTGCCTTATGTACGCTCGGATGAGCAAACCTCCATAATTACGAAAAGGTAAGAACATCAGAGCTGTAAAAGGTAATAGAAGTGCTACGTCACATACAGCAGTTCGTACGACGTCTATCTGCTAATTGAACCATCGACGGCGTACGTTATTTGTGACTTTCTGTACAAGAAGCACATTTTACGCAACATGTGAAATATTAGACAAGATTTACGTTGTGATTGCATTATAAACTGAAGTCTCATTTAGCAGAAGTGCCTTAAAGGCCCCCATGTCATGACATCCATCCACTTCCGTATCACTTTCATTACCCTCACAATTACGGTTTCCTCTCCGACCCGTTCCCTGTTCATTCGTTTGCTTCCTTGTATATCCCAATAATAACTGACATGCATCTCTCCATTGCTGGCTGCACAAACCTTAGATTTTTTACGACCGTAACATTAACTGTTCCAAGTGAAGACTGCTGACATGCATTGATTGCAATGCAAAACTTTCCTTATTTTACTGTTAATGTAAGTGATTATTCGTCTTCTTTCGTCCGAAGTGCGATACTAATAATTCTAAAGTTTTCAGCTAGCCAAACGCTATCTACAACTAGAATAGAAACAAAACTGCGATTATAAAGAGTTCGAAGACGTGAAAAGGCGGCACTGGTCGAGAATGGAGTGAGACAGGAGCGTAGCCTGTCCCCGACGCCATTCAAACTGAACGTTGGACAAGCAGTCAATGAAACCAAAAACAAATTTAGAAAGGAATTAAAATTCACGGGGGAGTAATAAAATCTTCGAGATATGCCAACGATTAATTCTTTACTTTTTATCACAAAACGATATTGTGTGACAAAATATTCTTTTTTCTGAAAATACGATGTTCAAAAGTCAAAGAAATAAAAATACCGTAGTCCACCGTTTACAAAGCAGGAATTATATTATCAATAAGTATAACTTGAGACGTTTCCCATCTTCCACGTTATCTTGTTATTCAAACCTAATCTTTTACCATTAATTATTTTTTCGCCACTCACTTCTCTTTTTTTCCGAAACTGCGCAGAGCAAATATGCAAGTTTCTTGTACTATCCCTTATGAAATAATTTGTGATTAGATGACGTACCCTGCACCTTATGTGAAATAATATATCCTGCAGTAAATTTATTATTTATCTTCACAGAGACCCTTTTCAAAAGGTTGGAGAGAAACCATTCACCAAACGATTCGAGCTATATGTGTGCTATAATGTTAATTAATCTCTGGAATTCTGGCTACCTTAATTCCTACACTGTTTCGGTATAGGAAGTTTGTTAAACTTTCATGGTCGAGTGTCACTAATCAATGACGGCAAACAGCCAAAAGATGTGGGCGCGAAACTTAATCATATGTTTCTTTCGCCGATGGGCGCTATTAATGGTACGTTTTATTATTTTCAGAGTAC
Organism: Schistocerca gregaria; assembly: GCF_023897955.1. Classification (NCBI taxonomy): domain Eukaryota; kingdom Metazoa; phylum Arthropoda; class Insecta; order Orthoptera; family Acrididae; genus Schistocerca; species Schistocerca gregaria. Next base: position 211,606,151 of record NC_064928.1, on the reverse strand, counting down.
GACGAGTTGATTGCAGGCGGTGTCAATGCCGAGTATAGGACACTAAGAAAATCCCATCGCCATTGGAATGTGCCTTTCTGACGCGACTTTGAATCATTCGCATTTCATAATGTAATTTCGCTGGGGATTGTTCCACTGCAGAATATTCTCTACCGAGAGGACACCTTCCAATTATCGGAGATGCCAAAGGATTTGAAATAAAATTTAAATGGAATGGATAGCGTATTGCGTAGACGTTATGAATATCACCAAAGTAAGACAAGGGAAATGAAACGCAGTTGGCATAAATAAAGTGATGCTGAGAGAATTAGAAATTAGATTAGTAAATGAGACACTAAAATAGGGGATGGGTTTTGCTCTTTGGACAGCAAAATAACTAATGATGGCTGAGGTAGAGAGGATACAAACTGCAGACTGCCAATACCAATAAAATCCTTTCTTAAAATTGGAAATAAGATAACATGTAAATTAAATTTCAGTGTTAGGGACTATTTTCTGAACGTATTTGCCTGGAGTGTAGGCTTTAGAGAATTGAAACGTGAATGATAAATAGGTCATCAGACAATAAGAGGACAAAATCTTCTCAAATGTGGTGCTTCAGTAGAATTTAATTCGATGAGAAGAAGCTATTTTATGTTTCTTTCAGTCGAGTAAGATAATGAAAAGATATTTATCCATCCAGAGAACTGCAGATTAATCGGCTGCTTTTATTTTATCCCGCTCACTTTTGTGCCTCTTTGTCCCCATTCATCATTTCTGTCCGTTACTGTTTTCACGGAGTATTCGCCTTGACAAAGATGGCGTTCAGAGTTTGATCATACACTATGGATCATCTGTGTATCTCTTAGTTTCGTGACTTTTACGTCTTTTAACGCTGCCGACCTTGGCTAACAGTTATTTTATGTTTTTTTCTATTTTAGGAAAGCAGAAGCATCTGATGATACTCTCACAAACCTAAGCCGGTCATAAAGTAAAGCAAAAAATTTGCTTCAAAAGACTGTTTTGAGTTTTAAAGATTTTAAACCTTAGGTCACTGTGTAGTCAATGTGATTTTTTTTGATGCTACGTAATTTGTGACTAAAATGTTTGGTTAGTAACATAAAAAAGAATAACCTACAGAATAGAAAAATTATTAATTCGGTTTACTGCATTCCCCTTTTGGCAAAGTCTATAAAACTTATCTTTAAATTTTGTTACTGAAATTACGTACTACAACGTAGGTTACTGCTGAAACTATGGCTGATTAGCTAACAGAAACGCTAATTTACCATCTAGGTGTTTAGATTATTATTAAAAAATAAGAGAAAAGTTTCGATATAGCAGTATGCCCGCTCTGGTAACCACACTGTATGTTTTACATCACTGTAAAAGACGATGGCAGCAAATTATGTTGTTAAACGTATTCCAGCTTCCTAGAATTGCATATACTGTTTTGCTTGTTTGTAAGGAACCAGCTACGTGCGGCCCTGAAACGCTAATATGAACCTACCATACATGTAAGCCATCACACAACAATTATTATTGGCTGTTGCTCGTAACCTATATTGCACCACAAAAAAAAGCGTCCAATTCAAAATTTTCTCTTGCAACGATATCATCGGCATTATGACCTGAAATTTCAGTGGGAATCGGGAAATTCCCGGACGCTGATAAAACTTTGGCAAACATCATCACGTATGTAATCGAAATACTGACTTTTCCTGGTGTGGGAATTACTTATGTCGTAACGTTATGACACGTCGAAGTGATGTCATCTAATAATACTCTCTAAACACAAGACTTTGACATTTTCCTGTAATACTTCATAGCTTACAGAGCGAGTAATGGTTATCGAGCTTCATATCTACGCTTAACAAATCATCCCCAGTTACGTAATAAAATAGAGTATTATTACATTATCGGCAGGAGTTTTTTTTTCATCAAGCAGTTAGGTTAATTTTTCATTTTCTAACTACTTTCATTCTTTCGAATATTATCTTATGTTACCACAATGTGGAAACATGTGTGATTAAGGAAGAAGAGAGTACATGAGGAAGAAGGCATAAGACTGAAAGCAACAGAAAGTCAAATTGAACTGCTTTTAAGGTACAGATATTACAGGAGCATGCTGACTGATAACTGGATGAATGAAGAATAAACAATTTCAAGGTTTAGTCAGTTATATCTTCCATACATCATTTGAACAAATCTCTTATCGAAACGATGCAGAACGAGTCACTTTACATGAGTAGTGTTAACATTAACGAACACATAATTTTTTCAGTACTACCCATAAAACACGTTTTATTTTATTTATTTTTTCACTGCCTACAAGTTTTTAAATATAAGTTCGTCAGTTGAATAGAAGGGGTCGAGCAACAGAAACGATTTTAAGTTGTATTTAAAACCTGCTTTGTTTCCAGAAAGACATTTTATGATACTGGGTCAGTGATAAAATTTTTTTATTGCTGCATCTTGAATTCCGTTTTGAGCCACTGACGGCTTGAAAAATGTATAATAAAAGCAGTTTCGCCCTCTAGTGCTGTAGGTATTGACACCACTCTTCTTCTCAAATTGTGATGGATTATGTATGACGAATTGCGTTAGCGAATGTATGTACTGTGATTGCGCAGTTAAAATGCCTTGCTTCTTGAAGAGATACCTGAACGATATACGTGGAATAACACCGCATAATATTCTTACCGTTCGCTGTTGTAAAATCAATACTTTATCCCTAAGTGATGGGATAGTGCAGAAAATTGTTCCGTAAGGCATCACTGAGTGGGAAAATACAAAATATGTGAGGAGCTTAATTCATTTGTTTCCAAGATTAACCATCATACGAAGAGCAAAGTAGCTGAACTTAATTATTTGAGAAGCTCAGTAATACGGTTCTTCCAGTTCAAGTTTTCACCAATATGCACACCAAAAAACTTGGAGCATTCTACGCTATTTACTGACTCCTTTGCATGTTATACAGTTTTTGATATAATGCTATTCGCTGTGCAGAACTTACTGCAGTGTGAGTCTTTTTTTTTTTCAAACTTTATGGGGAGTCCATTTTCTGAGACGCACTTGATAACTGCTTGTAAAATATCATTTACACCACTTCCGTTGCTTTCTCTCCAATGACACTTATTATAACACTAGTATCGTTTGCAAATAGTATCAATTCTGTTTGTTGAATGTTAATCTCCTCAATCACTAAAATTTTCTATCCTTTCAACATTGTTGGTATTATTGTGCACAACATTTCCATTCTGTTTGTTAAGTACGATTCAAACAGCTGTGTATAAAAGCATCAGTTCCATTGTAGTGGCAAGGCAAGGTTTGAAGCGAAAGTGATATTTATTATGCATCAAACTAGGTTTAGGGGTAAAGAAAAGTCTGCAAATAGTACCAATTCTGTTTGCTGAATGTTAAGAGGAAGGTCGTTCACACATATAAGAAGTTGGATTGTAACCAACATTGAACCCTGCGGTATTCCCTTTGTTCTGTCCCCAATCACTAAAATTTTCTGTCCTTCCAACATTGCTTGAATTATTCTGCACAAAATTTTGCATTCGATTTTTTAAGTATGAGTCAAACCAGCTGTACGTAAGAGCATCATTTCCATTGTAGTGGCAAGGCAAGATTGGAAACAAAAGTGATGCTTGTTATGCAGCAAACTGCAATTGGTGGTAAAGAAATTGGTTGATTAAGTGTCTCATGTGGAATGCTTTGCTGTACAGCTCTTAAAGCTGGATATTGCAAATGATAAAACAAGGAGAAAACTGAGCATTCGAGATGCAATTTTGGAGTAGAATAGAGAAAATAAAATGCATGGATAAATTGCAGAACATTGAAGTACTGAGAATGATAAAGGAGTCAAGAACTCTCTTAAATATAGTTAAGAAAAAAAAAAGCTGTACGGGTAAGACATACTGTGAGGAAACATCCTGTCAAACGTACAGTGGCAGGACAGAAGAAAATAGGAAGAAGGTTGAAGAAGGACGAAGGATGAGGAAGGATGAAGTGAAAAGAGGAAGATACCATGATACGAAGCAGTTGGCTTGTAACGGGCCACATGGGGCTATCAGCCGTGTTAGGAACCTTCCAATGGGCAGAACATCTTATGATGTCGATTAAATTTAGGTAGGTCATCTTCGCTTCAAACTTTGTGACGTAATCCCCAGAAAAATCTAATTAACTAAAATGCAATCGTATTTGTTTTAAATAAAGTTTGCACTGAGGGTACTTCGGTAGGTAGGGTGCAGCATGTTATCTCGGCAGAAGTAACTGCACGCGTGTTCCAGGGAAGTGTGCTGCCACCCTTTCTGTTAACACATATAATGTCGTGTGGCTAGAGCCTCCCATCGGGTAGACCGTTCGCCTGGTGCAGGTCTTTCAAGTTGACGCCACTTCGGCGACCTGCGCGTCGATGGGGATGAGATGATGATGATTAGGTCAACACAACACCCAGTCCCTGAGCGGAGAAAATCTCTGACCCTGCCGGGAATCGAACCCGGGCCCTTAGGATTGACAGTCTGTCACGCTGACCACTCAGCTACCGGCGGCGGACAACGCATATGACATTGGAAGTTTGGGTGTGGCCCTGAGCAGTGCACGGGTAGCCTAACGCTAAGGCGAATGCTCGTAATAAGTGGAAAATCCATGTTCGGGTCACCGGGCCGGCACAAATTTTTACTGTCGTCATTCCATTATATAAATGGGAATACGTTTCGTGTCCTGCTGTTAATGTTGTTGGACGACAGAGCGTAAGCGTGTTTGAGACTGTCGAAGCTTTCGACAAACAACAGAGGAGACGGCGAAGAGGAAATAGATCGCGCAACCAGCAGGAGGCAAAGTCGGCTCGAGGAAGTAATCCGATCTGCAAACCTTCAAAGCTTATCACTTACTGAGTAAAGTCAGGGTCGTGCTTAGTGTGCCGGAGGAAAATGTTCCGAGTGTATCAGCTGCGTTACGCTGACAGGATCCCAAGCGGTGCTTCCCCACAAGGACAGTATCAAACACTGGTGACCTTGGCCAAGGACAGAGAGTGCCTTCTTTCGTATTTGTCCAAGAGAAATGAAAAGAATTAGGGACGACCAACATCAAAGCCTCCAGATCGAGCAGTACTTGACACACAGTCAACATGGGTTTAGAAAACATCGTTCCCGTGAAACACAACTAGCCCTTTATTCACATGAAGCGTTGAGTGCTACTGACAAGGAATTTCAGTTCGATTGCGTATTTCTGGATTTCCGGAAGGCTTTTGACACTGTACTACACAAGCGGCTCTTAGCGAAATTGCGTGTTTATGGAATATCGTCCTGACAAAGCTCTACCATCTGGTGAGCAAACTTCCAATGTCATATGCGTTAACAGAAAGGGTGGCAACACAATTCCCCGGAGCACGCGTGCACTTACTTCTGCTGAGATAACATGCTGCACCCTACCTCCCGAAATACCCTCAGCGCAAAATTTATTTGACACAAATAAATTGCACTTTAGTTAATTAGATTTTTCTGGAGATTACATCACAAATGTTTGAAGTGAAGATGACCTACCTAAATTTCATCGTCATCATAAGATGTTCTGCACATTGGAAGGTTCCTAACACGGCTGCTGTCCCCATGTGGCCCGTTACAAGCCAACTGCTTCGTATCATGGTATCTTCCTCTTTTCGCTGCATGCTATGAGACAGGCGAAATACCCTCAGACTTCAAGAAAAATATAATAATTCCAATCCCAAAGAAAGCAGGCGTTAACTGATGTGAAAATTACCGAACTATCAGTTTAATAAGTCACGATGGCAAAATACTAACACGAATTCTTTACAGACGAATGTAAAAACTGGTAGAAGCCGACCTTTGGGAAGATCAGTTTGGATTCCGTATAAATATGAAACACGTGAGGCAATACTGACCCTACGACTTATTTTAGAAGCTAGATTAAGAAAAGGCAAACCTACGTTTCTAGCACTTGTAGACTTAGAGAAAGCTTTTGACAATGTTGACTGTAAAACTCCCTTTCAAATTCTGAAGCTGGCAGGAGTAAAATACAGGGAGCGAAAGGCTATTTAGAATTTGTACAGAAACCAGATGGCAGTTGTAAGAATCGAGGGACATGAAAGGGAAGCAGTGGTTGGGAAGGGAGTGAGACAGGGTTGTAGCTTCTCCCCGATGTTGTAAAGGAAGCAAAAGAAAAATTGGGAGTAGGTATTAAAATCCATGGAGAAGAAATAAAAACTTTGAGACTCGCTGATGACATTGTAATTCTGTCAGATACAGTAAAGGACTTGGAAGAGCAGTTGAACTAAATGGACAGTGTCTTAAAAGGAGGATATAAGATGAACATCAACAAAAGCAAAATGAGGATAATGGAATGTAGTCGAATTAAGTCGGTGATGCTGAGGGAATTAGATTAGGAAATGAGACACTTGGGGAGCAAAATAACTGATGGTGGTCGAAGTAGAGAGGATATAAAATGTAGATTGGCAATGGCAACGAAAGCGTTTCTGAAGAAAAATTTGTTAGCATCGAGTATAGATTTAAGTGTCAGGAAGTTGTTTCTGAAAGTATATGTGTGGAGTGTAGCCATGTATGGAAGCGAAACATGACGATAACTAGTTTGGACAAGAAGAGAATAGAAGCTTTCGAAATGTGGTGCTACAGAAGAATGGTGAAGATTAGATGGGTAGATCACATAAATGAGGAGGTATTGAATAGAATTGGGAACTTGACTAGGAGAAGGGATCGGTTGGTAGAACATGTTCTGAGGCATCAAATGATGACCAATTTAGTACTGCAGGGCAGCGTGGAGGGTAAAAATCGTAGAGGGAAACCAAGAGATTATTACACTCAGCAGATTCAGAAGGATGCAGGTTGCAGTACATACTGGGAGATGAAGAAGCTTGCACAGGATAGAGTAACGTGGAAAGCTGCATCAAACCAGTCTCAGGCCTGAAGACCACAACAACAACAACATGTGACTGGATTTGTGATTTCCTGTCAGAGAGGTCACAGTTCGTAGCAATTGACGGAAAGTCATCGAGTAAAACAGAAGTGATTTCTGACGTTCCCCAAGGTAGTGTTATAGGCCCTATGCTGTTCCTTATCTATATAAAGGATTTGGGAGACAACCTTAGATTGTTTCCAGATGACGCTGTCGTTTATCGACTAATAAAGTTATCAGAAGATCAAAACAAACTGCAAAACGAATTAGAAGAAATATTGAAATGGTGCGAAAAGTGGCAGTTGACCTTAAATAACGAAAAGTGTGATGTCATCCATATGAGTGCTAAAATGAACTCGTTAACCTTCGGTTACACTAAGAATCAGACTAATCTAAAAGCCGTAAATTCAACTAAATACCTAGGTATTACAATTACGAACAACTCAAATTGGAAGGAATACATAGAAAAATGTTGTGGGGAAGACTGCTGCGCGGTGTGGGATCCTTATCAGCTAGGACTGACGGAGTACACCGAAAAAGTTCAAAGAAAGGCAGCACGTTTTGTATTATCGCGAAAGATGGGAGAGATTGTCACAGAAATGATACAGGATTTGGACTGGACATCATTAAAAGAAAGGCGTTTTTCGTTGCGGCGGAATCTTCTCACCAACTTTCTCCCCCCGAACTCGAAAATATTTTGTTGACACCACGATAAAATAATGAAAATCAGAGCTCGTACGGAAAGATATAGATGCTCATTCTTTCCGCGCACAATATATTGGAATAATAGAGAATTGTGAAGGTGGTTCGATGAACCCTGTGCCAGGCACTTTGCAGAGTATCCATGTAGATGTAGATGTAGACTCACAAGTATGACCAAAACGTTTTCTTTAGCACTAAAAATTGTGAGATTGAGAGATGCATGTGTCCAAAACTGGTTCTAAACGTACTTTTTAGTCATATCAGCCCATGCTAAAAGTTGGCATTGGTGCATTACGTGAAGCATTCCTCTCATGCTAGAATATGTGGCAAAGCGTAGTAGAGCTACAGCTGAGCAATAAAGCTAAATAATTTGTGGCATTCATATCGCAAGGTTTTGACGCCATTACAGTTGTCTAAATTCCACATATTTATATATTTCTTTGATTGAAGATGTTAAAGTAAATAATCCACAAATTGAATCAAGAACAACTACGAAGACAAGTATAGTAATTTAAATGCTGATCCCTTTCGATTATTTTATAAAGGCCTGTCTTCTGATCTAGACTGTGTAACAATTCGATTGCTTTCCGAAATAGCATGACGAGATGTCTTCGTTTTCAGCAGTCGTATAAAAACTTCCTCTCAACGAAAGATACACATTTTGAGATCGGAAAGTTACGTAGCCCACTTTAACAAACAAACAATCCGCAAAATTATAAACTTATCTCATTAAAATCTATTTGTTGTAGGACCTTGGAACGTATGGCCTTGGATACCTTGAAGAAAACTCTGTTGACACACATCTGACAAGAATTAAGAAAGAGAGTTCTTGTGAAACGCAACTGTCTGTTCACCCCAACTAGTGAATTTTTTTTTTGACGTAGTGCACTGGAATAATTCCTTCAGTAACTTACAGAATTAAGCAACATTTTTATGAAGATGTGGCAGTTCGCAAAGAGCGACCATGTTAATATCCTGTGAATATGCCCTAATATCACGAGCTGTTCCAACCACTTGTTTGTTGAAAACTTAGTATTCAATGAGATTCCGTGATGATATTAGTATCTTCTAGGAATGATGGAGAAGGGCACATGTTTTTACGATAAAGAATGTTGTTGTCGTGTGTAAAAAAACACTTACGTAATATAATTTAAATTTTTATTACTTTGTTTTCTTGTAGATGTTTGCCTGGAATACAGTTTTGTTTGCGAGATGTATGATTAGTATTATCTTCATTCTGGCTACAAATGTATTATCTTTGTAGTCCTTAATCTTCGTGTTGTTTACTATAAGTTTTGGTCCTGTAGTGTCTCATATTGGTTCTCTTCAGTTTGTTGCTCTTCACACAGATATCATACTTGTAATGTTGGAAATGAACAATACTTTTAGTATTTACATGTAATGTTAGCTGCAGATCAATTTTTCGAAGTAAGTAACTTTTCTGTTGTTACATTCAAAATAGCCTTGTGACCATGTAGGTCATTTCCTTCCTGCAATCGACGCGATTTTTGTTTCATATTTCACACAGGACCATGAACATGATTTATTTCCGAAAGCGATCTTAATAAAATATAAATAAAGTCCACATTTGTGTATCAGGACTTTTTGTGGGGAGAATTGTAGGGTAGACAGTTTTCAGTGGTGGTAGTATGGACCAAAACATGAAAATAAGTTTGTTAAACATGGGCTCTGAAATATATACCTAGGGAGATATATTGTTCATCTTCTACTGAACAAGTGTTCATAGCTCTTAGGGTATGCATTTTAGAATCCTTGTTTTGTCACACCTTTGGATATGCTGTCAATATTTTGCAGTTCGTTTTGATCGTGTGTAGACTTCAACAAATTTTGAAAGAAGGAGATAAATATGAGAAATCTAAGAGCATTGCTCAGATGTTTCTAAATTCTTTATAAATATCAAAAGTAGGAAAGGGTCAGTCATATGTCATTGGGGAACGTCAAATGTAACTTAGATTCTGCTTGATAAGATTCTATTTGTTAATACACAGTGTTACCCTTCTGACAAGAAATCACGTTTTCAGTCAGTGGTGCGAAAAAACGTATGGGGTTAATGAATTTCTTTCCTACACTACTTTACAAAATGTGTTTAACTAGAATAAAGAGTCATGTGGCTGTAGTAATGGTTATTATTGAGTAGCTTAGTGATGAGCTTAGGCTCGTAACTAGTCACCAAGTAATAAAGAAAATGAATACTGCAACTTCGAAGACCCTCTCCAATTTATTGCATAATTTGGTAGTTTTGTGCTATCACTACATAGGCACGAGAGTGTCACAGATATGATAAGACTCCTGGCATGGTAGTCATAAAAGTGAAGGCATGTTTCTTTGCCTATAAATCTTTGTACGAAATTTCAGTCAACTTCTGCAGCAAGGAAGCACGATAATAGTGTGATAAGAGAAATCAGGGTTCGCACGGGATGATTTAGGTATTCACTCCTGCCACGTCCTTTTCGACACTGGAACGGTATAGATATAATACCAACACCTGCAAGCAAGTGCGACTTACAGAGCAGTCATGTAGCTATATTTATATCAGCTTGTGACGTAAAACTCATTAGACATTGTGCAAGACGAAATATAGCTGAACTGCATTCACAATGCTACAAGAAAAACTAAGTTAACATTACGCATATTCCACTTCTTTCCTTTCCAGGACAACAGTCTTTATAAACGATGAGTTTTATTTTCAAATCTATAACTGATACATACCTCACACAGCACTTCACACTGCAACGCCTTGAGGAATGTATAACACGATATTCCCTATTGCCGTTCACTTCATAACTCCTTGAGGGACGTATGGCATATTCCAGCAGTACAATGCATTACCCCACACTTTAGTTTCCGCCACAGCACCTCGACGAATGTATGGCACATAGTAGCAGTATATCGCAGTAATGTACACTGCAGTCGGCACCACACCGACTTGTTGAATATACAGCGGAATCCAGCAATATAATGGAGTAACTCACACTGCAATTCGTGCCACACTGCCTTGTGGAATATAGGGAATATTCCAGCACTATAACGCAATAGCCTAAACTGCGGTTCGCACCAGGGCCGCCTCATGGAATGTGTGGCATAATCCAGCAGTATAATGCCACAATGCAGTTCGCACCATACCACCTTGTAGAATGTTTTGAAAATTCCAGCAGTATAACATAGTACCTCGCACTCAGTTCGCGATCTCACCACCTTGAGGAAAGTATGTGCTCTGAAACGCTTATCTTTTCATCTTACCATCTTATTTATTTATTTCACATGCTCCATTACATTGTAATATCACATCTGGGAATTTTAGATTAAGAAAAAGAAGACAACTCAGCTCATGCAAATACAAAATAAGATTACATCAAGATTAATAATTTACTGAAATGTCAAATTATATTTTCTTGCACCGATCTTCATCTTGCCTTATAACTCGCAATCTGCTAGCCATCTAGCATACATTCGGTTGTTTGAAGATATGTATAAAATTACAATTGATACCAAAGAAGATCAACACAACTGAGAATCTTATTGAATTAAAAATGTTGTAAAAGTATCTTATGAATTTACTAACTAAGTCTGATTTATTGATCGGCCGTCGTTCATGCTTTTCAGTTATTTGCTTTCTGATAGTGTCCTGTCTGTCATAAAATTACTGCAGTCTAAAAGCATGTGGTCAATATTTCGGTTGTTTCATCCATTACAGGCGCACAGTGTGTCATCAATTATGTAGCACCATTTACAATAGAGTTTTAGTTTTCCATTACCCATTAGATGACTCCAAAGTTCGCTGATAGTGGTAGCTTAATCGTTAAACGTCGGAGGGTCCTAGGAAAACACGGTTTCGTATTTCCCTCCTTTTCCACTAAATCTCCTATTTGATGCTGAACCCTTCTGTCAGATTTTCCTTTATTGCATGTGAGGTATTTTGTTGCATCTTATTGTTTTCCACGGTTTGGCTGTTCTGTTAGCCAGGTTATCAGCTTTCACATTGCTCCACATTCCTGTACGAGCTGTATTCCGTCATAAATCCACCTATCAGTTTCTGCATCAGAAATCTTCTGATTTGGCATCATATATCTTCAACCAAAATTTATAGTACTTTGGATTTCGTAACTGTCAGTGTGGATTACTGCAACACTTCAGTGTGGATTTTTGTATGTATGTTGTATGTTAACTGGGGGCCTAGAAACGACGGAGAGGCTCCGTCCCCGCCGCAGCCGCAGTGGTCCACAACCCCACGACGACTACCGCTGTCCACTTCACCCCTCCGCCGTCCCACACCCAGGGTTATAGTGCGGTTCGGCCCCCGGTGGACCCCCCCCCCCCCCCCCCTCACCAAGGAAAGACTCACACCAGACGAGTGTAACCTATATGTTTGCGTGTTAATGGTGGTGTACGCGTACGTGGAGAACTTGTTTGTGCACCAATCGTCACGTAGTGTAGCTGAGGCGGAATGAGGGGAACCAGCCCGCATCGGCAGAGGAAGATGGAAAACCGCCTAAAAACCATCTACAGACTGGCCGTCTCAACGGACCTCGACATAAATCCGCCGGCCGGATTCATGCCGGGGACCAGGCGCTCCTTTCCAATCCGGTAAGCCGTGCGTTAGACCGCTCGGCTAACAAGGCAGGCACCAGAGTGGATTACTGCAAGTCTATCAATATTCATTAAATTGTTGGCTGACTCAAGCGGACTTAGAATACAAATTGTTCTGCGTTGTTATTTGAGCATTCATTATGCAATATGGGCCGTAATTTATGACGAAGTTTCTTGAAGATAAATATTGCTGCCCCTGAGTCCACTCCGTCGTTTGATTTGCTTCCAACTGCGTATATGCATGTTCTACCTAGTTTGATATTGGCTGCGTGCCGCATTCATGGTGCCGTAATTTTAGTTGCCAGCAATACATCTCACGAAATCTGGGAGAGAATGCTGTTGCTTCAAAATTCAACCACCAGGAAGCAGTCGAGCGGTACTATTCAGTGGTTGGCGAAGCGCATCAACGTCATTGATTGATGGTATGCCAGAAAGTGGTACCGTCACACCGACGCCACTAAAACCTGTTACACACGTGTAGCTGTCTTGACACTGCAGTATTCCACGGACTGTGGCGTCATTCAATTTGCACTCGTGAACAGGCTATATAACGCTTGGATCCTCTCTACAGGCAGACACGTGACTCGTCCCGGCTGCTGACGCTCCAAGTGGCGGAGGCATTTGTCACTTGCAGACGCCGGGCGTCGCTGCCAAAGTGGGCGCCCGCAGCGTCGCATCACCGTCGAGACGCTTCTAATTAGCACTGAGCGCCAACGAGTCACTGATCACGCAGTGGTCGTCTTACTCACCCACTAACTCATCATTCACTTCCTTTAAGTGTCTTAAACTATGTGATCAAAAGTATCTGGACACCTGGCTGAAAATGACTTACAAGTTCGTAGCGCCCTTATCGGCAATGCTTGAATTCAATATGGTGTTGGCCAACCCTTAGCCTCGATGACAGGTTCCACTCTCGCAGGCATACGTACAATCAGGTGCTGGAAGGTTTGTTGGGGAATGGCAGCCCATTCTTCACGGATTGCTGGACTGATGGGAGCGTTCCAAAACATACTAAAGGTGTTCTACAGGATTCAGGCCAGGACTCTGTGCAGGCCAGTCCATTACATGTTTTCGTGTAACCACTCAGCCACAGGTTGTGCTTGATCGAGTTGAAAGATACAATCGCCATAACCGAATTTCTCTTCAACAGTGGCAAGCAAGAAGGTGCTTAGAACATCAGTGTAGGCCTGTGCTGTGATGGTGCCACGCCAAGGGGTGCAAGCCGCCTCCATGAAAGACACGACCACACCATAACACGTCCGCCTCTGAATTTTACCGGTGGCACTACACACGCTGGCATATGACGCTCACCGGGCATTCGCCATATTCACACCTTGCCATCGGATCGCCACATTGTGTACCGTTACTCGTCACTCCACACAACGTTTTTCCACTGTTAAATCTTCTTACACCAACCGTAAGGCGTGATGTGTCGCTTATTAGCGTCCACTCGACCATGAAATCCAGGTTTTTTCATCTCCCGCCTAATTTTCATAGAGCTGCAGTGCATCTGATGCAGTTTGGAATTCATGTGTGGCCGGCCAGTGTGACCGAGCGATTCTAGGCGCTTCAGTCTGGAACCGCACGACCGCTACGGTCGCAGGTTCGAATCCTGCTTCGGCCATGGATGTGTGTGATGTCCTTAGGCTAGTTATGTTTAAGTAGTTCTAAGGTCTAGGGGACTGATGACCTCAGATGTTAAGTCCCATAGTGCTCAGAGCCATTTGAACCATTTTTTGAATTCCTGTGTGACGATCTGCATAGATGCCTGCCTATTATTCATTACGATCCTCTTCAACGGTCGGCGGTCTCTGTCAGTCAACAGACGAGGTCGGCCTCCGCTTTTGTGCTGTACGTGTCCCTTCACCTTTCCACTTCACTATCACGTCGGAAACAGTACGCCTAGGGATGTTTAGGAATGTGGAAATATCGTGTACAGACGTATGAGACAAGTGACACTAAATCACCTGACCACGTTCGAAGTCCGTGAGATCCGCGGAACACCCCATTGTGCTCTTTCACGATGTCTAATGACTACTGAGGTCGCTGGTATGGAGTGCCTAGCAACAGGTGGCACAAAATGCACCTAATATCAATAACGTATGCTTTTCATAGTGTCAGGACACTTCTGATCACATAGTGTATGCAATGTATCAGACCAAGGAATACTCAGTGAATTAAACGATACCACACCAGGTGTACCACCAGAGCCACGTGTGTTTCACCTTTATAAATAATCCGTGCATTAACTTCGTTTATTCACATGTGTTCGTTGCTGATCAATATTTTAGTGTAAAGACAGAAGTTTAATTTGTAACAAGAACTCTGTAATTATACCTATGTACTACAATACACAACCTGTATGTGTCTTGTACTTATCTTTATATATTTTGATAAATAATTCCATTTTGGTGCAAAGATAACATTTTCAAGACATCCAACGTTCCTATATGTGAAGAAGCTTGTTCCATCATTGTCATTAGCAATGTTGTATTGTGTTTACAATCATGTTTCATGTATTATGAAGTTATCCTTGCATATTATGAAAATATGTAGTCTAAGTGCCACAATCCAATAAATATTTCATCAAAACAGTTCTTTTAGTGTGGGTTGTTGTTATAAAGAGTTTGAAAATGTGGCATCGGTGTATAGATCATATGTGGTATGTAAGCACTATTGTGTTCAGGATCAGAACGTAATTAAAGAAACTATATTTCTGGTTAGTATGTTTTTATAGAGTAGAACATGATATGTTTTCTTCTTCCCCCATAAAATAGTACTTGCTGAGGTGAAACATTACTGAAAAACTTCTAAGAACATCAGGTGACGATAGTTTGAGCAATGTACATGGAGTAAAATATTGTCTCAAGTAAGCCAATGATCGAATTGTGAGCACATTTTACACACTGGGTCAAATGTTTTAGAGACTAACTCAAGCCTCTCTACAAAAAATGGGACACCACAAATGTCAGTAACTACTGGCCAGTATCGTTGCTTACAGCATTTTCAAAAATTGTTCAGAACGTAATGCACTCAAGATCAGTTAGCCATCTCAACAGAAATGGGATATTTAGTAAATTACAGTTCGGATTGCAGAAATGCTGTTCTACTAAGACAGAAACTTACAATTCCACTGCCCACATAGTAGACTCTTTAAATAATAAAATGTCACCCATAGGAATTTTCTGTGACTTATCCAAATCATTTGATTATGCAAATCATGAGATAATGTTATGGACATTATAATTCTATGGTATAAATGGAACAGCAAATGAGTGTTTTAAGTCATATCTAAAGAGCAGGAACCCAAAAGTTTCTTTATATTGCTTAAGTGATTTAAGGAAGTTTCCCACTTCATCTAACTGGGGTGAAATTATATTAGATGTGCCACACGGTTCGATCATGGGTCCCCATCTGTTCTTGATATACGTGAATGACCTCCCTTCTTATCTGAAGCAAGAAACTAAACTGTCATTGTTTGCTTATGATTCATGCATCATTATGAATCCAGTAAAAGAAACTGCAAAAGGAAATGGTACAAATAATGACTTTGGAAAAGTTATTAATTGGTTTTCTGTGAATGGGATTGGTCTGAACATCAAAAAATACAGCACATACAATTTTCTTCTGAAAGGAGAACAGTTTCTTCAATAAATATAACACATCAACAGAAGTCAGTAGCCAGGGTAGAGTATACTAAATTTTTTGGTGTACATATAGATGAGAGCCTTAAATGCAAAATTCATATTTTGGGTCTCCTAAAACTAATAGGTTCAGCAACTTTTGCAATCAGAATAATTGCTAATTTTGAGGACACAGGAATTAGTAAGCTAACGTATTTTGCATACTTTCACTCTGTGATGTCATATGGAATAATATTTTGGAGCAACTCAACATGTAGGCAAAAAGTATTCACAGCTCAGTTGAAAATGCTTTGAATAATATATGGGGCTCATAACTGCACTTCTTCTAGGCATCTGTTTAAAAGATTAGGAATTCTTAAAATAGCCTCACAGTACATTTAATCAGTAATGAAATTCGTTCTCAACAACACGGACCAGTTTCAAAACAACAGTGACATTCATGATTACAATACCATAAGAAAGAAAGATTTACAGTGTCCTCTACTTAATCTACCTTTGACACAGGAAAAGGTAAAAATATGCTGCTGTAAAACTTTTCGATAAATTACCAGATTAAATAACATGTCTGACAGACAGCAGTAACAGTTTCAAAAAGAAACTGAAATCTTGTCTCTTTGACCACTCCTCCTATACCATAGATGAATTCTTGAACAGGAATGAATAAATCTATAGGTATAAGAAGCGCACTTTGTTCCATTTAAGGTAATGAGCTGGGTATTAAAAACTTTAAGCTTAAAGGAAGGAAACTTCATTCTTATGTGCATTTCTTATGCATTTGACACATTATGCATCATAACAGTGAAATTGATCACCGGAACACTTAACATACTAACATGACAAACAGATTGCAAATGTGACATAAATACTGTGTTCGTTGTTGATGTAGTTTTTTATACATATTTTAGGCATGCAGATACTGTTGGTTACACTCTTTACATTTTTGATGGACATTTTAATGTGAAAATATCATTTTCACTCTTGACATAGGCACAATGTGTGTTTTTATCTTCTTTACTGCTAAAATAATTCTTGGCCATGTGTATTTCAGTGCATAGTGCCATTTAGGCATAAGACGAAACGTCAGCTGCCTGCTTAGCATCTTATTTAAGTAGAGCACATGTGTTTTGTAGAGTTACACATATATGTTCACGTGGAAATAATATAAGATAGACACTACATGTTTTCAGAGATATTTTAGACATAAAAGTTAGACATTGCGTCTATGACACAAATATTGTGTTACTGATGGATTCTTCACATATGTCTTAGATGTGGAATTAGTGTAAGTTACGCCCTTCATGTATTTTAGATGTAGAAAAAACAGTGTGAGATCTGACTGATGCATACACTGTGTGTGTGTGTTTTGCTGTCATATATTTTGACATACATTTTTAGATGTGGAATGAAAATTGTAACACTTGACATACAAACAGTGTGCATGTGTGTGTGTGTGTGTGTGTGTGTGTGTGTGTGTGTGTGTGTGTGTGTGTGTGTGTGTGTGTGCTCGTGTTTGCTTAGATATTTTTGATAGTAATAGGCACAATTTGATATGAATATATTTAATTTGAGGGCTCCGTAACGTCTCACATATTTTTGATAATAATAGGTACAATTTGGTATGAATATATTTAATTTGACGACTCCATAACGCCTTACATCAAGTGTGGTACAAAGGACTGAACTAAGCTTGTTGACAGATGGTGAGTAACCTTAAAGTTAGATCACTAGTGGCAAGATGAAGATGTATTGTCAATATCTTTGCATTCTTTCTGATAATTAATCGAATGCTTTTGATCATGGGACAAAATTCAACTTGTTTGGATACTTCTGAGCATTGCATTAAAGCTGTTCCAATAAATTTTCAGAATAGAGCCATTGTACACAATTCAGATGAAATTTACATATTTTAGATACATAATTTGGATGTCGAAATACTTAATATTAAGTAAAACCCTTTACACATTTTCAGTAAATATGGCTTATCGTTTGGGTACTTTTGAACAGGGTGCAAAATTCAGATCGTTTGTATACTTTTGAACATGGAATCATAATGACAGGCAGAGAAGTTGTTGTTTTCACTGCCTTAGATTTTCTTGTAATTTCCCACAAGCACAACTGAGTTCTGCATATTGCTATTTTTTTGTATTTCCTGTCTCACCATCCTGTCTCACCATTTTATATTTTTTAATTACCTGCCATGCCATATTGCAGTTTTATTAAATTTCCCATAATGCCACTAAGTATTTTTGAATTTCCTACTACTGCTATCTCATATTTTTGGTGATTTCAGTAGCAGCTATTGGTGGTTGCTTGAGCTGTTGAACAACTTTGCCAGAGCCATTCAACTGTCAGTGCTTGGTTAAATGGTGAAATTATATGAAGAATGGCTATGAACTGTAATGAGTGATTCATGTTAATGAATATCATGGAAGCAATGTTTTCTCACACAGATCCGGTGAAGTTGTTATGTTTACTCATCATAATTCAATTCTCCAGGCTGTAGTGTCTAATTACTTGTAAACTGTTTAGAAGTGAGCTCTCTGATACTTTGTTTCACTCCAGGTGACTGCTGTTACAGAGTTATTTTCTTCTTGTGGTTGTAATAGATGAAGTGGGGCACTTGTCAAAGGAATGGTTGACCAGCATTTTAATTTATTCTGATTAGTAAAGCATTCTTCTTATTTCCTTGGTGTTTTGTCCATGTGTGACATTTTAATAACGCAGTAACGCTGTTGACTCGAAAAACCTTTCATGTCATGTACCTTATACTAGAGATGACCACTGACGACGGTGCTGTGCACAAATATGCATAGCGTGCGATTTTTTGATGCAGCGATGATGACGTATCCGCGCTTGTAACTTAGCTAACTACTGTGTTTGCTTAACACTGTATCTGATGTCGTTGTAGTACGTTAATGTAGCTGTCTTGCCTTGGTATGGTGTGTTGTTGTATTTTTAGATGCACTTGTGAGTGAGCAGTCCCGAAACTAGTGGTGGAAATAACATCCTTCTTCAGATAGTATGGGGTTGTTTGATGTGAGGTAGCACCATGTTACCTGAGGACTTGTTTGTATGGAAGACACTGAAATGAAGCCATTGACGATGGTAATAAAGATATTGCGATTTTCCAGCTGCTAGAAGAAGAGCACTGAGGCATTAGATGAGTGATTGTGATTTGATGATGGTTGAGAGTAGGCCCATATTTGGTTAATTGAGGTCAGTAAATGGAAAGACACTGATAGCCCAATAATGATAAACAAAATACATTCCCGAATACTGATCATGATGAGATATTTACATCATGTAACCCAGTATGAGTGGAAACATATTATTTTACTTTCAAAATGTTAGGAGCTATACTATAAATTGATTGTTTTGAAGTCGTAAGGCACATGAATTAGTTGAGATGAAGCGAGGCTAGCGAGAACATTAGTGATCAGTATTGTGATTGACGACAGGGAAAAGGCAGAAGCTGGAGCACTGAGACAATTTATAAATTGCAAAGGTTCCTTCCTCTGTCACTTAGATAAATTATCACCCACTGTTAGCCACCACTTAAAAATACCAACATGTAGACAGAAGACAAGTGAAGGTGTTCAATGTTTTAATGACTGCAATATTGTGATAAATTGCTAGGACCAAGTTTGCTTCTTCGTTGAATATGAGATAGTTTACTGAAATTTCGAGTGTTTAATTAATGATTTGAAATGAAAGGTGATGATAGATATTTTCCAGACCTTAATTATTTTTCTGGTACTTATTTTCACAGTGATCTGAATTTTTATAAAAGCTGTACCAAATAGCAGCCGCCATGTCAAATTTCGTTCCTTCATTTACCAGCTGTATAAGAATTGGGTGTATTGAAATGATAATGCTATGATTTTGTATTATGTGTAAGTAATATTTTTTTTTCTTTTTAGCTGTGTAGTTTGATTTCTATGGCTATCAAAATATAGATGATACATGTGGCACCTATGTGTGGTGTGATATAAATTAGTTTGTTACTAAGAAAACATTTTGTTGACATACCCAGCGAGTACTATGGTACTCTTCTATCGCTTGACACCCTCTTATAGGTGGTGACTTTTTTATGTGTGCTCTGTGCTCAACGATTGTTTTCTTCCCGACAGATCGAGGAATGACATCTGCTTTCCGCTTGACCATTTAGCTATTTTTAGACATAATCACCATTTCTGTCGATGCATTTTTGTAGATGCTGTGGCAGTTTTTGTATGCCCATATACCAGCTCGCCGCCACGCTATTCAGAAAGTTATGAACCTCTTCTTTCACCTTGTCGTCGGAGTTGAATCGCTTTCCAGCCAAATATTCGTTTAACCTAGGCAACAGGTGATAGTCACTGGGCGCCAAGTCAGGCCTATAGAGTGGGTGGGTGATTATGTTTCGCTGAAACTGTTGCTGGCGAGCAACGGTTTGCCAAGTGATGTGTGGGAAGGCGTAGGCATAGAGAATGTGTACGCCCTTGCTGAACATTCCTCTTCTCCTGTTCTGAATTGCCCGTTTGAGTTTTTTTTTTTTTTTTCAGTCTCTCACAGTACCTTTCAGCATCAGTTGTGGTCCCAGCGATTCAGCTCCGACGACGAGGTGAAAGAAGAGGTCCATAACTTTCTGAACAGCGTGTACAAAAAAGCATCGACAGAAATGTTCGGGCCATAAACGGATAAACAGATCTATGTAAAAAATAGGAAACCTTACTTTTGGGATTACTCTCGTAACCTTTAGTCGTTGGCTGACGGACTGTCATATGATTCGATTTAGCATCGTCTTTGCATGCCACTGACTTACATCTCCTGCAGATCATTCAATGGCCCACCCAACGCCATTCTCCACATTCATAATTGGCGGCATCTTCTGTCATAATAATCCCAACAGTCCCTGTGTTGCGTCAGTGTGTATGATGAGCAAGTGTGTGTTGAGTGTGCAATGTAAGTATCCCTCTCTTTCTTAGAAAAACGTTTTGATGCTAGGATGCTATATATTCCATATACCACTTTAATCTGAACTATAGCAAACAGTTTTTCCAGCAAGTTATCGTATCTCAAACACTGACTTAAAATTATCAACGTAGTTTCCGTTTTATTTAAAATTCCTGTTTGTCATTCTTATCTTAAGGTTGTTCCTAGGTTATTTCAAGCACTGCCTTGGTAGTTAGCATTAGATTTTTCTTTCTTTAATATTTCCGAATTATCTTGATTCTGCAAAAGATAAGAATGGCGCTTGCCAAGTTGCTGGAATGTCATACACAACATAAAAACGTAAAAGGTTTCACAAGATTTATTTTTAAATGAGAGAGGAAGGGACGAAGTGCGTTTGCTTTTCGAATCGAACCACTAACCAGCTCAAGCAATTCAAGCTTTTACACCTTCCTCAACACACTACTGACTAATTGTCTCCGCTTCCCTGTACCTCTCATTTTGCAATGATATTAATTTCTCTGGACTGAGCAATTAAAATGAAAAACATCCACAGGTACAGCTTCTTCAGATATTTGTAAAATGCACCTCTTTCAGATAAAAAAAAAAACACTCCGTCTTCAGATCACGGGCAGCCTACCGGGACCATCCGACCGCCGTGTCATCCGCCAAGGAGGATGCGGATAGGAGGGGCGGGGTCAGCACACCGCTCTCCCGGTCGTTATGATGGTATTCCTGACCGAAGCAGCTACTATTCGGTCGAGTAGCTCCTCAAATGGCATCACGAGGCTGAGTGCACCCCGAAAAATGGCAACAGTGCATGGCAGCCAGGATGGTCACCCATCCAAGTGCCGACCACGCCCGACAGCGCTTAACTTCGGTGACCTCACGGGAACCAGTGTATCCACTGCGGCAAGGCCGTTGCTAATTTCAGATAACATCGGTAAATTAAATTTAAAAAATACGTAAGTACACTAAGGTGACAAACGTCATGTGGTAGAAATATGCACATATACATTTGGCTGTAGTATCGCGTTCACGAGGTATAAAAGGACAGAGTACTGGCGAAGCTATCATTTGTACTCAGGCGATTCGTATGGTTTCCGACGTGATTAGGGCGCGCGACAATTATTAACAGACTCTGAAAGCCGAATGTCTTCACCGACCTAGAGCAGCGGAGATTGCGTAGAGTTGTCACTGCTAACACACAACCAGGACTGCGTGACATAACCTCATAAATCAATGTGAGATCTACGACGAATGGACCCGTTACGATAGCGTGGCGAAAAGTGGTAATGGGCTATGGCAGCAGACGGTCGACCCACGTGCCTTTGGTAATAGCACGCGTCTCGTGGGCTTTTGGGTATGTTGGTTGGATCCCAGACGACTTGAAAACTGTGGCCTGGTCAGATGAGTCCCGAGTTCAGCTGGCAACAGCTGATGGTGGGGTTACAATGTGGCGCAATTCTCAAAAACCCATGGACACAAGTTGACAACAAGGCACTAAACAAGCTGGTGGTGCCCCCAATGGAATGAACTGGGTCCTCTAGTCCAACTGAACCCATCATTAACTGGAAATGGTCATGTTCGGCTACTTGGAGACCACTTACAACCAACCGTACTTGGACATCATGTCCCCAAACAATGATGCACTGTGTCACCAGGCCACAACTGTTCGCGATTGGTTTGAGGAACATTCTGGACAATTCGAGAATACGATATGGCCACCTAGATTGCCCGACATGAATCCCATTGAACATTTGTTGGAAATAATTGAAAGGTCAGTGTGTGCACAAAATCCTGCAGCGGTAATACTTTCGCAAATATGGACTGTTATAGAGACGGTTGTTGTTTTTTGTCTTCAGTCCAGAAACTGGTTTGATTCAGCTCTCCATGCTACTCAATTCTGTGCAACCATCTTCCATCATCCTTATGAATCTGCTTAGTATATTCATCTCTTGGTCTCCCTCCACGCTGCCCTCCAATACTAACTGCTGATCCTTGAAGCCTCAGAGCATTTCCTACCTACCGATCCTTTCATCTAGTCAAATTGTGCCACACATTCCTCTCCCCAATTCCGTTCAGTACTTCCTCACTAGTTACGTGATCTACCCCTTTAATCTTCTACATTATTCTATAGCCCCACATTTGGAAAGCTATTCTCTTCTTGTCTAAACTATTTATCCTCCATCTTTCATTTTCATGGCTGCACTCCATACAAATACTACCAGAAAAGACTTCCTCACACTTAAAACTGTACTCGATGTTAAGAAACTTCTTTTCTTCAGGAACGTTTTCCTTGTCATTGCCAGTCTACATTTTATATCTCTCTACATCGACCATCAACAGCAGTTATTTTGCTAACCAAAGAGCAAAATTCATTTACTCCTTTAAGTGTCTCATTTCCTGATGTCACTCCCTCAGCATCACCTGATTGAATTCAACTACATTCCATTATCCTCGATTTGCTTTTGTTGATGTTCATCTTACATCCTCCTTTCAAGATACTGTTCATTCAGTTCAACTGCTCTTCCGGGTCCTTTGCTCTCTCCGACAGAATTACAATGTCATCGGCAGACCTATGGCGGTATGGGGACTTCAAACGACTTGTTGAGTCCATGCCAGGTCGTGTGGCTGCATTATATCGAACAAAAGGAGGCCCGACATGGTGTTAGAAGGCATCCGATGATTTTTTTCATCTCAGTGCAAGTAGGCACGCAAAGAATAATTCCGTTTCTAGTTGGTTTTTCATGTGACACTGTTAAGAAACTGCCAGAAAAGGGTAATTTATAGACAGTCGAAGACAGAATTTCAGGTTTTCCATATACAGTGAGAGAAATTAGATGAGCCATGGCTGGGCAATCAGTTATTTACAAAGCCTCAATGTAATTTTAAACATAAGATAAAAATAGACGTGCGTTAAAAGCTTCTCAAGACTCTGCAGAAAGGACAAAGTTCTTATAAATGTATACTAAGAGTAGATTCTGTTGCCTTCACTTAATAGAACGCCACTTAAAGTAATTCGCCGTTAAAATTAAGTTCTTGTACCATCTTCGTCTTTGACGAAATTTTTCTTGTTTAATTTGTGGAGTGCACGTTAATGAGGTATATATGTGTAAATCTTGAACCTGTTGGATAAAAGAAATAGAGGCTTACATCCTATTTTCATATAGATTTAATTTTATTTATTAATTATTTAATGTCATTGCAAAAATAAAGATCATATTACAAAATAGGGAAGCGGTTTTACATGAATCACAGTTAATTTTCTCAAACCAGCTAGCTTCTACAATGATAACTTATGACAGGGTTTAGCACAACGAAGACAATCCTTGGGGAAAAGAAAACACTCTTGGAGATTACAATGTGGATTCCGCAGCCGCAGTTGGTACATTGACTCTCTTTGCCAGATTTCTCTCGGCAGATGAACACAATTCTTGTCCTGGCCTGATGACATCGGGGTTCCACCGTGCTACTAGTCTCTCCCTGAGCAGAGGGAGAGTTGCACTGTTGCAAACGAATAAAACGAAAAGCAGTGGACCCTGTACCATCGTAGCTATATGGACATAGTACACGTACTGCGCTATGCCTTGTGCCTGGTGGAAGCCAATTCTAACAATGGTGCCTATGCCACTTAAAGTGACAGTCTTAGCTGACATATAAAGAATTAGTTTCTTTGAGCCAAACGTCTCTTTACTATAAACTTTGAGCTGCCGCATGGAATTCCGAGTACGTAGGTACATGTATCCCACCAGTCCAAGACAAACCATATTGTAAGTTACTGATAGAGAAATTCCCACGATGAATATTATACGACTGTGCAACAGGTAATATTCGCTCGTTCTTTCCAAAGCAATGGTTGCTACCAGTACTACGCTCCAGGGTATTAGCGAACACATCAACTGACGGCGGAATACCTTCCTCGCTTCAGCACGTTCTAGGTCGCTAGGAAGCTTGAGGTGACGAACGCATGCGTACATTTGGTAGCAGAATGAGTTGAGCCAGATACAGCTCAGAAGAGTTAGTGCGCTATCGATCTGCACCGTCGTAGATAAGTCGGGGACACCTGCCATACGATACAAGACCTCAGAAAACAAGATCTGGATCACACCTGTTATCTGAAAGGACAAGAATATCTTTCCGGGCAAGTTACGTAAATTGGGTAGGTACACGTACACTGCGGCAGTCAAAACTCGGAAGAGAATATTCACTGCTACAAACGTTACTTCTAAAGGTTCTAAGCCCTCGATTTTAAAATCCCTGTACTTCAAGGTGCCACTGTTTAGATTGTCTTTGTAGGTCAGTATTCTGTTTGTCGGCTTGTCTTTCTCCTGTATATAATATCCACGGTTTGATGAGTAAAATCCACGGTGGTCCATGGGGGCGCGACATGCCTCGAGATAACTTGTGGAAGCAAAATCGCGACACTTCAGCAGGAGAATGGCCCTGGAAACAGAGCAGACAGAGTCGGTTGCGTTGGGTTGCGTGCAGGATTGGTCGTCAGGAGCACCGAAAACGCAGCGGGCATCTCGCACAGACTGAATCATACTAAAGGGGACGTCCTGGCAGATGCTGATTGAGTTGACAGTCATCCAGGCGAAGAGGCAGAGGTTGACGTTCGCCCTCTGCGTGTAGGCCAGGTAGCTGGTGACGGGTACGTGGGGCGACCCCTGCGACAGGTCGTGCCACAGCTGCACACGGCACTGCTCGCGCCGCTTAATGGTTTCTGGAGGCAGGGCTTCCAGTGGACACGTGGGGTGGTCCAGAGCGTTGGCCAACAGCTGCATGCAGCCAGTGTCCACGGAGAGCGTAGCGTTGCTTTTGTCCTCCAGCTGCCAGTCCTCACCTGCAAGATCAACGACAGCAAGTGGTTGGTAGTCGATGTAAGTTGAATGTGCCAAAAAGGTGGACAACTTTCCACCATAAACGGTTATAGTATTATGCATGTCACCACCATCCCCAACACAGCATGTCCTTCTTAAACTGCTCAGTTACCCTGCCAGTTGGTGTGAACTGAATAACTGTTCTTCAGTATTCTCAGTTAGCATAGCCTTCAACTACGTTATTTGCTACGAGGTAGCAAGGCGCCATTATCAGTTATTATTGATATTGTGAATCATGTAATGTCAAGAGCGACGTTCACCATTAATTGATTAAAGTTAAGTGTTCCACCAGCTACGTCCGTTTTTCTAAAGTCTAATTTCCTTGTCCTGTTCCGGACCTCACGCCAGCCTGCGTGAGCTAAATCGCGTGCCTTTCGGCCTCCTCTAATAACACCGTGTTGGCTCTCCTGCCAACCACAACATTAACAACCCAGAAGTGACATCACATAGCGATGTCTATTTTAAAATAGTACTACGTGACGAAACCAAAGTCAGTATTGTGCCGTCAGGGACTGGAAGTCGGTCACGCTGGCACAGAAACAAAAGTGCACGATTTAAACAAATGTTATTATGTGATTATTTGTCAACTACGATGAATTTACCTTAGCGATGCCAGTTTCAAAATGGTACTCGATCACGAAATTAGAGTTACTATTGTGTCGATCTAAACAAATGTTATTATGTGATTATTTGTCAACTACGATGAATTTACCTTAGCGATGCCAGTTTCAAAATGGTACTCGATCACGAAACCAGAGTTACTATTGTGTCGTCAGCAACTCGCTATCGACCAGGCTGGCCAAAGAAACAAAGGTGTGTGATCTAAAAATTGTTAATAGGGATGATTATTTATCAACTACGGTGAACTATACCTCGGTGTGGTTACAGGCATCGAGAAAAACAGATCATAAGTCTGTGTATTCGGTAAGTTTAATAAGAGCTGGAAGTGGCCAGCTGCAGAAGATGAACTTTGGTATGACGTTGGAAGTGCAGTAGAAGGGATTTCTGAGTCCAAGGAACTATGAACACATGGATTTTGACTGATTTTGTATTGTCAAAATACTGTTTAAAATGGACACGCACCTTAAAAGTCATAGAAGGCAACTGCATTAATACATTAGAATGATTTCACGTCTGAGACAAAAAAAAAAAAGAAACACGCATCATGAAGGAATTATCCGAATGGGACAGAAATCGGTAGGTGTCATACACATGCAAAGATAAGGCAACCTGGACTATTTATTCAAGAGCAATAGTTACACAAATTGAGCAAACCAATAACAACCTCTGGTCCTTATGTAAGCATTTATTCGTCTTGGCACTGCACTGACTGTTAGAGTTGTTGGACTGCTCCTGAGGGATATCGTGCCAAATTTTGTCTGATTGGCGCGTTAGATCATCAAAATTCCGAGATGGTTGGAGGGGCCTGTTGCTGTGGCAGTTTTTGTTGATGGAGAATTCGTGTTTTCGGCCTTGAAGGTAGTACTCAAGAGTGTTACTTTATTCTGATAGATCCTCGTGTATCTCCACGGAAGATTCGCTTGTTCCTACAGCGGTAATACACCCTAGCGCGTTTTAGATATAGACCACGAACGCTGAATGTCCCACATAGCTCTCCCGTATTATTGTTCATCGTGTGGAGTGACCACTCAACATAGGCACTGTAATGGGACGTGTAATGTCAAAACCTGAAGAAGATGTGAACTTTGAACAAATGTAAAATTGTGTGGTTAAAAGTGATGGTGGCACCTAGCTCCTTTTTTCCTTCTCCCTTTTTCTTCGGTTTTTACTGCTGTCCATGTGTGGGAACGTAAATGTTTGCTGTTACTCGTACGCTATTACGATTTCTGTTCTACGACTTATATTTAAAACAAAGAGTAAAGGCGTTAAGTGTATATTAGTTGAAAAAGTCGTCCTAAGGAAGGCAAAGATACTCAACATTTTCCATATAATCGTAACTGCGATGAAGTTGTCATAAAGAAATTAATTAAGTTAAGACCGTCTAATGGTCAAGAGGAAAACTGTTATTCTTAATGGAAATTAAATGGAAAGCATACTTCGGATGTTCTATTCGAATAATTCGTGTATTACAAAAACTGCTCTTAAATGGAAAGATACACAAAAGTGTAAAAAGTTACTTTTTTTTATCGCAACAGAAAAATAGAAGAAAGTTAGTAAAGGTGGTAAATTACATCGCTGGTCTTAGTTGTAACGTTATCGTGGAACAGTATCAAACACATACAACAAAAGATAGTAGTTTTCGCTGGATCTAACTTTCTTTACGCAGCAAGTTTACGTAAGTAAATTTACTATTGGAACTGACACACGACCGCAGAGTGAAATGTTTTACTTAGGGTATTGAATCCATTATTAAATTTAAAGGAAATTAGCCTATGTAGATAGCACGATTTATTTATGCAAGTATACGATCGATAATTCACATTGCAATCAGCTTTAAATGGTTATAAGTTTCGTATATCGGTGCAATTAATTCCATCCAGCTAGAGATCATGTTACCCATACGTTTCTGTAACACGAGCGCTTCCGTATACATTTTCCCATACTTTGAAATTCACGCATACATATGAGCATTACGTAAGAACTAGGGAATCCTTTCTGATAGCAAGACAGTCAGATGCGTCAACTTCAACAGTGATTATACGTACCAGGTAATCAAAAAGTCAGTATAAATTTTAAAACTGAATAAATCACGGAATAATGTAGATAGAGAGATACAAATTGACACACATGCTTGGAATGAAATGGGGTTTTATTAGAATCAAAAAAATACAAAAGTTCAAAAAAAGTCCGACAGATGGCGCTTCATCTGATAGGAATAGAAATAATTAGCATAACAAAGTAAGACAAAGCAAAGATGAGGTTCTTTACAGGAAATGCTCAATATGTCCACCATCAACAATAGCTGTAGTCGAGGAATAATGTTGTGAACAGCACTGTAAAGCATGTCAGGAGTTATGGTGAGGCATTGGCGTCGGATGTTGTCTTTCAGCATCCCTAGAGATGTCGGTCTATCACGATACACTTGCGACTTCAGGTATCCCCAAAACCAATAATCGCACGGACTGAGGTCTGGGGACCTTGGAGGCCAAACATGACGAAAGTGGCGGCTGAGCACACGATCATCACCAAAAGACGCGCGAAAGAGATCTTTGACGCATCTAGCAATATGGGGTGGAGCCCCATCGTGCATAAACATCGTACGTTCCAGCAGGTGTTTATCAGCCAGGCTGAGGATGCTGCGATTCTGTAACATATCGGCGTACCTCTCATCCGTCACGGTAGCAGTTACAAAACCAGAAGCAAGTATTTCCTCGAAAAAAAAGGTCCCGATAAAGGTAGATGTGGTAAATCCAACCCTTAGTAACTTTCTCGTCGTGCAATGGAATTTCCACGACAGTTATAGGATTTTCGGTAGCCCAAATTCTGCATTTGTGGGCGTTGACAGACCCTCGGAGAGTGAAATGAGCTTCGTCGGTCCGCAACACGTTACTCAACCAATCGTCATGTTCCGCCATCTTTTGAAACGCCCACACCGAAAATGCCCTCCGCTTCACTAAATCGCCAGGTAACAGTTCATGATGCCGATGGATTTTGTACGGATATCATCGGAGGGTAAGCCTCAGTGCCAACCCAACCGTAGTGTATGGAATGCCGGTGCGACTGCACGAGCGCTGACTTCCCCGCGCATAGACGAACCCGCTACAGTCTCCGTTTCTTCCTGAACTGTCTCAGCAGCATTACGCCTTGTGCTCGGTCGGCCACTACGGGGTCTATCGTCTAAACAACCCGTGGCTTCGAACTTCGAAATCATTCTCGCCGCAGCTGCATTTGTCAACGGACCTTTACCCTTTCGAATCCCCTTCCTTTGGCGACAGGGTCGTAACGCTGAACTAGCACATTCCCCATTCTGATAACACAGCTTCACTAAAAGCGCCTTTTCATGGAAACGTCAACATGCTGCCACTGCTGGTGCATCTGATTCCCTCTCTCATTACAGCTCCTTTTTTACACGATTCTCATGTGCAGTCACTGACGTTTTGCTGTCCTGCGCGATCTGTCGGACATTTTGTGAACTATGTTTTTGTTGTTGTTGTAACAAAACCCCATGTCATTTCAAGCATGTGTGTCAATTTTTACCTCTCTATCTACATTATTACGTGGTTTATTAAGTTTTCAAATTTATACTGACTTTTTGATCACCCGGTACATTATTTCAGTTAGAAGCTACACTCAAGAGCCTAAGAAACTGTTACACCTGCCTAATATTTTGTAGTACACCGCTGAGCACTCAGCACGACGTAGCATGGACTCGACTAATGTCTGCTGTAGTGTTCGAAGGAACTGACACCTGAATCCTGCAGGGCTGTCCTTAAATCCGGAAGAGTACGAGGGGGTGGAGATCAGCTGACGTTGCAGTGCTTCCTAGAAATGCTCAATAATGTTCACGTGTGGGGGATTTGGTGGACAGCGGAAGTGTTTAAACCTGGAAAAGTGTTCTTGGAGCCACTGTGTAGCAATTCGAGGTTATGTGGGGTGACGCTTTGTCCTGCTGGAAATGCCTAAGTCTGTCGGAATGCACAATGGACATGAATGGATGCAGCTGATCAGGCAGGATGCTTACGTACGTGTCACCTGTCAGAGTCGTATCTAGACGTATCAAGGGTCCCATATCAGTCCAAGTGCACACGCCCCACACCATTACAAAGCCTACAGCTTCTTGAATTCATGAAGTTGTCTTCTTGCCTGTACACGTGCATCCGCTCGATACAATTTGATACGAGTGCTCGTCCGACCAGGCAACATGTTTACACTCATCAACAGTCCAATGTCGTTCTTGACGGTCCCAGGCTAGGAGTAAAGCTTTGTGTCGTGTATTCATCAAAGGCACACGAGTGGGCCTTCGGCTCCTAAAGTCCATATCGATGATGATTCGTTGAATGGTTCACACACTGACACTTGTTGATGGTGCAGCATCAAATTTCGCAGGAATTTGCGAAAGGGCTGCACTTCTCTCACGTTGAACGATTCTCTTCAGTCGTCGTTGGTCCCGTCCTTGCGGGATCTTTTGCCGGCGGCAGCGAAGTCGGAGATTTGATGTCTTAACGGATTCCTGATATTCAAGTCACATTCGTGAAATGGTCATACTGGAAAATCCACAGTTCGTCGCTACCTCAGAGATGACGTGTGCTGTCGCTCGTGCGGTAAATTACAGCATCATCTGCAAACAATCTAAGACGGCTACTCAGATTGTCTCCCGTGTCGTTAATAGAGATCAGGAACAATAGAGGGCCTATAACACTTCCTTGGGGAACGCCAGATATTACATCTGTTTTACTCGATGACTTTCCGTCTACTACTTCAAACTGTGACCTTTCTGACAGGAAATCGCGAATCCAGTCGCACAACTGAGGCGATACTCTGTAGGCACGCAGTTTGATTAGAAGACACTTGTGAGAAACTGTGTCGAAAGCCTTCTGGAAATCTAAAAATATGGAATCAATTTGACATCCCCTGTCGACAGCACTTATTAATTCATGAGTACAAAGAGCTAGTTGTGTTTCACAAGAACGATATTTTCTGAATCCGTGTTGACTATATGACAATAAACCGTTTTCTTCGAGGTACTTCATAATGTACGTATACAGTATATGTTCCAAAACTCTACTGAAAATCGACGTTAGTGATATAGGCCTGTAATTCACCGGATTACTCCTATTTCCCTTTATGGGTACTGGTGTGACTTGAGCAATTTTCCCGGCTTTAGGTACGGTTCTTTCTGTGAGCGAGTGGTTATATATAATTGCTAATATGGAGCTATTTTATCAGCATACTCTGTGAGGAACCTGACTGTTTTACAACCTGGACCGGAGGCTTTGCTTTTATTAAGTGATTTATGCTGCTGCGCTAGGCCGACGATATCTACATTTATGTTTCTCATCTTGGCAGTTGTTCTTGATTGGAATTCAGGAATATTTACTTCGTCTTCTTTGGTGAAAGAGTTTTTAAAAACCGTGTTTAGTAACTCTGCTTTGGTGGCACTGTCATCAATGACTTCACAGTTGTTATCGCGCAGTGAAGGTATTGATTGCATCTTGCCAGTGGTGTGATTTTCGTATGACCAGAATCTCGTACGGTTTTCTGTCACAATTCGAGACAGAATTTCGTTGTGGAAATTATTAAAAGCATCTCGCATTGAAGTATGCGCCATATTTCGAACTTACGTAGAACTTGGCCAATCTTGGGGATTTTGCGTTCTTTTAAATTTGGCATTCTTTATTCGTTGCTTCTGCAATAACCATCTGACCCATTTTGTGTACCATGGGGAATCGATACCATAACTTATTAATTTATGTGATATATATCTCTCTTAAATGCTGTCGATACTATCTCTTTGAAAACATTCCACAACTTTTTTACTTACATGATATTTTCCGTAAGAATAATGGATTTCTATTGTAAATGTTAAACCTCTGATGTAGTCAGTTTATCCAGGTCCCATCGCCTTAAATTCCCACTTTTTTGCAGTTTCTTTAGTTTTAATCTACAGTTCATAACCAATACATTGTGGTCAGAGACCACATCTTCCCCTGGAAATGTCTTACAATTTAAAACCTGGTTCCTAAAGCTCTGTCTTACCATCTGATACCTTCTAGTATCTCCAGGATTCTTCCATGTATACAACCTTCTTTTATGATTCTTGAACCAAGTGCCAGCTATGATTAAGTTATGCTATGTGCAAAATTCTGCCAGGCGACTTCCTCTTTCATTTCTTACCCCCAATCCATATTCACCTAATATGTTTCCTTCTCTACCTTTTCCTACTCTCGAATTCCAGTCACCCATGACTATTAAATTTTCGTCTCCCTTCACTACCTGAATAATTTCTTTTATCTCATCATATATTTCATCAATTTCTTCATCATCTGCAGAGCTAGTTGGCATATAAACTTGTACTACTGTACTAGGCGTGGGCTTCGTGTCTATCTTGGCCACAATAATGCGTTCACTATGCTGTTTGTAGTAGCTTACCCGCACTCCTATTTTTTTATTCATTATTAAAGCTACTCCCGTATTACCACTATTTGATTTTGTATTTATAACCCTATATTCACCTGACCAAAAGTCTTTTTCCTCCTGCCACCGAACTTCACTAATTCCCACTATATCTAACTTTAACCCATCCATTTCCCTTTTTAAATTTTCTAACCTACCTGCCTGATGCTGTATAGTGCAGGAGTCAAAAAGACGTCGAATTGAAGTGTTCGCTTGAGACAAATCCGGATGGAGAGCTGCCAGCCAGTCGAAAGATCGAAGGTGGAAAGGACAGCAGCAACTATCGCAATTATCCTACGTGATGTAGAAAATCTCGGAAGATCTAAAAGTGAATATCTACAGGTGTTTTTGTACCTGATCCCTCGAATGACTGTAGAGTCAACAGTCTCCAGTGCATAAACGTGGAGCGCGTGTATCCCAGAATCAAACTTACCTTTGATGTCGATAGGAGGTACATTTTGTGTTCCTGGGAAGTTGTTTATAAAGTAATGAATTTTGTAAAGTGGCAGCAAACTTCGAGCTTTGTCGAACCAGACGCTGTAGTAGAAGCCGTAGAGGGCGTCGGCGAGAGCGAACATTGGTGACGCCTCTGGCTGTTGCTTCTCACACTGCGCGCTGAAGTCGTCGCGAAAGGAGAGGTACTGCCCGTGGTACGACAGCAGGCGATCATTCAACAGCGGCAACCTGTTGACCCACAAGCGGCGAGGTCGAACGTTAAAAGCAAATAAAACAAACACGCCTAATCACGTACAGTGCATGCAAGAACGTAAAAATATGCATGATGGAATTTTCACTCTTCAGCAGGATGTGTGCGCTTATTTGAAACTCCCTGGCAGATTAAAACTGCTTACTGGAATGGGAAGTAAAGGTCTTTCCTTGTGATGAGCTACAGTGATATACATGGCGGTCCATTGATCATGACCGGGACAAATAGCTCACGAAACAAGCGTCAAACGAAAAAAACTACAAAGAACGAAACTTGTCTAGCTTGAAGGGGGAAACCAGATGGCGCTACGGTTGGCCCGCTAGATGGCGCTGCCATAGGTCAAACGGATATCAACTGCGTTTTTTTAAAATAGGAACCCCATATTTTATTACATATTCGCGTAGTACGTAAAGAAATATGAAGGTTTTAGTTGGACCACTCTTTTCGCTTTGTGATAGACGGCGCTGTAATTGTCACAAACATATCGCTCACAAGTTTAGACAAACAGTTGGTAACAGTTACGTTTTTTAAATTAACATATAGAACGTAGGTATGTTCGAATATTTTATTTCGGTTGTTCCAATGTCATACGTGTACCTTTGTGTACTTATCACACATGAGAACGCATGCTGTTACAACTTGATTACCTGTAAATACTACATTAATGCAATCAATGTTCAAAATTATGTCCGTCAACCTAAATGCATTTGGCACTACGTGTAACGACATTCCTCTCAACAGCGAGTAGCTCGCCTTCCGTAATGTTCGCACATGCACTGAAAATTCACTGACGCATGTTGTCAGGCGTTGTCGGTGGATCACGATAGCAAATATCCTTCAACTTTCCCCACAGAAAGACATCCGGGGACGTCAGATCCGGTGAACGTGCGGGCCATGATATGGTGCTTCGACGACCAATCCACCTGTCATGAAATATGCTATTCAATACCGCTTCAACCTCACGCGAGCTATGTGCCGGACATCCATCATGTTGGAAGTACATCGCCATTCAGTCATGCAGTGAAACATCTTGTAGTATCATCGGTAGAACATTATGTACGAAATCACCATACATTACACCATTTAGATTGGCAGCGATAAAATGGGGGCCTATTATCCTTGCTCCCATATTGCCGCACAATACATTAACCCGCCAAGGTCCCTGATATTTCACTTGTCGCAGCCATCGTGGATTTTCCGGTTGCCCAATAGTGCATATTATGCCGCTTCACGTTACCGCTGTTGGTGAATGATGCTTCGTCGCTAAATAGAACGCGTGCAAAAAATCTGTCATCGTCCCGTAATTTCTCTTGTTCCCAGTGGCACGTCGTTCGAAGTCGTCGCCATGCAATTCCTGGTGCATAGAAATATGGTGCGGATGCAATCGATGTTGATGTATCATTCCCAACATCGACGTTTTTGATATTCCCGATTCTCGCGCCATTTGTCTGCTACTGAT
The DNA here is from genome assembly GCF_023897955.1 of Schistocerca gregaria. NCBI lineage: Eukaryota > Metazoa > Arthropoda > Insecta > Orthoptera > Acrididae > Schistocerca > Schistocerca gregaria. The sequence continues at coordinate 211,571,228 of NC_064928.1, read as the reverse complement.
GTGCGTATTAGCCGCGACTGTATCTAAATCACCTAATTGGGCATCATCATTTGTTGCAGGTCGTGGTTGACGTTTCACATGTGGCTGAACACTTCCTGTTTCCTTAAATAACGTAACTATCTGACGAACGCTCTGAACACTTGGATGATGTCGTCCAGGATACCGAGCAGCATACATAACACACGCCCGTTGGGCATTTTGATCACAATAGCCACACATCAACACGATATCGACCTTTCCCGCAGTTGGTAAACGGTCCATTTTAACACAGGTAATGTATTACCAAGCAAATACCTTCCCCACTGGCGGAATGTTACGTATTATCACGTACTTATACGTTTGTGACTATTACAGCGGCATGTGACACAAAGCGAAAAAAGTGGTCCAACTAAAACCTACATATTTCTTTACGTACTACACATATATGTAATAAGAAATGGGGGTTCCTATTTTTAAAAACGCAGTTGATATCCGTTTGATCTATGGCAGCGCCATCTAGCGGGCCAGCCATAGCGCCATCTGGTTTCCCCCTTCAAGCGACAAGTTTCGTTCTTTGTAGTTTTTTCGTTTGTTGCTTATTTCGTGAGATATTTGACCCTGTTACTATCACTGGACCACGCTGTATAACGTTAAACAAATGTTGATGTAATTTTTTATCATTACCAACAGATTCTTCAATTTATGTACATAAAGCATGGAACTTTAACGGACGACTGTAGCAGTGTACATTTTTCATCCACAGAAGACGTACACGAATGACTATGTTCTGTGTTATTCCCCCCCATCTCCGGACAATCCAAACCAAGGCACGCTTCCGACTCCGTCCTCAACCTCCTTTCCGGCCGTACGTGGGGTCTGGACCCCTCCACCATCCTTCACACCTATAAATCGCTCATCCGCCCTGTCCTCTGCTACGGCCACCCTGCCTGGATCAGGCGGCCACGGTTGCCGAGCGGTGGTAGGCGCTACAGTCGCAGGTTCGAATCCTGCCTCAGGCATGGATGTGTGTGATGTCCTTAGGTTAGTTAGGTTTAAGTAGTTCTCAGTTCTAGGGGACTGATGACCACAGATGTCAAGTCCCATAGTGCTCAGAGCCATTTGAACCTGCCTGGATCTCCGTCCGACCCCCCCTACCTTTTACAAATCCCTTCAGATCCTTGAACACCATGCTCTCCTCCTCGCCTATCGCATCCGTCTCCCCTCCCCCACACGGATCCTGTACAACCTTATTCCATTCCCCCACCTCCTCCTTTTCCTCGAACGGATACGGATCCCCTACGCCTCCCATAAACTCGATCCTCCTCACCCGCTGGTCCCTCCCATCTTCTCCCGCCCACGTCCGCTGACCCACCTGTATTCCCACGTCCCACCTGCTCTCCATCTTCCCACCCTCCCTACCCTCTCCCAAGGTGGCTTCCGCCAGCTCCCCCTCCTTGATGATGCCCTCCTCCCCTCCATCTACCCCTCCTATCTACTTTGATCCTCCCCTCCCACTTCCTGTGTTTTTTCCTTTGGACACCCTCCCTCCCTTCTCTCCTCATTCCCTCACTCCTCCCTTTCTCCCCACTCCTCCCCCAGGCTTCTCCTACCCCCGTCGCTCTGCTTCTCCTCCCATCTCCTCTGGCATTGGCATCTTTGCTCTCCCATCTCCCTCCCCCACACGCTTCTCCCCCTCTTGGCAGGTCCCCGGACTCGCACACGTTACGTGAACATTCACGCACCGGAGATCATCGCCGTCCGTTTCTCGTGCGTGCCGTCGTGTTTTGTGTTTAGTGTTCACCATCACACTCCGTCGTTCACATGTGCCATCGACATCATCAGTGTTACTGCGTCGTGTCAGCAGTTTGTAGTGTGGATTATCGTCAAGTGTGAACGGCTCCGTGGTTTTGTATTTATGTGTGTACTGTTTTATTAACCGACATTATGTAAATTATGTGTATTCCTTCTGTTTTCTCTCATTGTCTTTTCTACGGCTGAAGAGCAGCGTAGAATGATGCTGACAGCCTGCCTGTTGTACAGGTTTTAAAATCGCAATAAAGAAAAAAAATTCTGTGTTATTATACAGGGTGGTCAAAAATAGTCTGAAAAGTTTGTGATGGTGTTGCAAGGTATATAGTCATGAGAAATAATTCTTTAAAAAAAAATTCGATACCTTCCGAGATAAATAGCACTGAATTTAACCAATCAGACAGTTTCGTGATCAAATTTGAAGCTCGCCGGCAGATATAATTACCGTCAGTTGGTGGCGGCGTAATGGCAGCACATGAAACTGCTCAACCTTTGAATCGGTTCGGTATTGAATCGGTGTCCCACTTTTATATAATTTTTTTGGTTTTCTGGAAAGCAAACCAAGAACACGTTCGGCAAGCCCGTTTATTGAAGCTGCACACTCAGTAACTATACTGGATAACTTCAGTGCTAATTAACTCAGAAACAGCGCATTGTATCTCATTTTCTTTGTGACATTTATTTCTGAGTGCAGCCAACCCTGTAACACCCTTAGGCGCTTTCCAGACTTTTCCTGACCACTCTATGTACGGGGTGAGTCACTAACTATTGCCACCTAGAATAAATCCGGAAGTATGATAGTAGCTGAAACGTCTGTGGGACATATGTTGCACGGGACAATGGGGGTCGTAATATGACGTTGGTTTTTTGTTGCTTGATGGAGTCGCTTCAGAGATCAACTTCGTTTTTTAAATGGGTGCTATAGTTTGGTACTTGCTTTCCGACGGCGGCTATCGAGACGAATCCAATGATTTGTAACAGTAAGGTCTTTGAAGGTCAACGAAGATCAAAAATGTGGTATGAGCGACCATTTACAGAAGATGTTCGAAGTGATGACCATTGGTAACTATGCAGTGCTGCAATCTTCTTATCGTGTTGTTGTTGTTGTTGTTTTTGTTGTGGTGTTCTGCAGTCCATAGGCTGGTTTGATGTAGCTCTCAATCATACAGTAAAGCTGCATGCCCTCGGGAAAAATTACGACTGTAGTTTCCCCTTGCTTTCAGCCGTTTTGCTTATTGTTACAAGGCCAGATCAGTCAATCATCCAGACTGTTGCCCCTGCAACTACTGAAAAGGCTGCTGCCCCTCTTCAGGAACCACCTGTTTGTCTGGCCTCTCAACAGATACCCCTCCGTTGTGGTTGCACCTACGGTACGGCTATCTGTATCGCTGAGGCACGCAAGCCTCCCCACCAACGGCAAGGTCCATGGTTCATGGGGGGGGATTGAGTATTGAGTGATGTATTGAGTGATATTCCTTATCACTTCAGCACTTCAGGTGCAGCTGGAACGTATTTATAAACAATGTCTTTTACGATTCCCCAGAAGAAAAATTCCAGAGGCGTCAAGTATGGCGAACGAGCTGGCAACGACACATCTCCTCCGCGTGCAATCCAAAAGTTTCGGAATTCTCTCTGCAAATCATTTCTAGCCGAAAGATGTGCCGGATACCCATCGTGTTGATAAAACGTTCTGTTCTTAAAGGTGTTTCTTCCAATAACAGACCTAACGCTTCTTGCAGGAATGTGGTGTACTTCCTACCATAAAGATTTCCTTCCTTGAAATAAGTCTGTCATCCAGAATCCCACGCCATGCATTCACCGACCATGATTTTTGGTGTGCAACTTGTCGCAGCCAACATGAATTTTCAGTTTCCCAGTAAGGCATGTTATGCAAATTATCATTTCTATGGTTCGTGAATGTTGCCTCACGAGTAAATAAAAGCAGTTTAATAAATGTGTCATCCCTCTGAATTTGCAATTGAGTCCACTCACACAATCCGTACGAGTTAATTCTTGGTGGAGACAGATATTAAGCATGATATGTATGGCGACGCAGAACACGAACAACACTATTCTGGCTCATGCCAATTCCCTTGCCATTTGACGTGAACTAACACAAGGATCTCGAACCACAGTTGCAAGAGTACCAATTTCCGTTCCCTCGTTAGTAACTATCCTTTGCCGGAAATGTGTCTGATGCGTTAAAGATCCAGTTGCATGTGGACGAGCGGTTCTAGGCTCTTCAGTCTGGACCCGCGCCACTGCTACGGTTGCAGGTTCGAATCATGACTCGGGAATGGATGTGTGTGATGGCCTTAGGTTAGTTAGGTTTAAGTAGTTCTAAGTTCTAGGGGACTGATGACCTTCAGATGTTAAGTCCCATACTGCTCAGATCCATTTTTGTTCCAGTTGTTCTCAATTTATCATACACACGTGTAGGGTGAGTACATTGGGGATGTCTTTCAGCGAATAGCTCTCACTAAATGTCGTTGGCAGTCTCTGTAAATGAGAAGCATATCAACTTGAAGGAATACATCTTTCACATTCGTTTGATTCGACGATACTAGTCATGTCGTTCCCATTAGTGATGTATTGTGAAACCGTCGAATGGTGTTTACATGTCGATGGCACGTTACATGGAAACGCCGTATTCGGCGAACATTTACTATTTGCATGATATACGAGAGAGAATGGTCAGATCATGTGCTTCGATAAGTGCCGATGTGATAAGGAATACCACTCAGTCAATGATAGGAAGATTGCAGCACGGCATTGATACCAATGGTCATCAGTACGAACACCTTCGGTAAATGAACATTCATGCCACCTTTGTGACCTTCGTTGGCCTTCAAAGACGTTACTGTTACACATTACTGGATTCATCTTGATAGTCGTTGTCAGGAAATAAGTACCAGGCTATGGCATCCCATTAAAAAAAATGGACCTTCATACCTCCGAAGCGGCAGCACCTAGCAACAAAAAACAAATCTCATAGTATTGCCCCCGTTGTCCCGTGCAACATATGTCCCACAAACTTTTCAGCTACTATCATACTTTCGGATTTATTCTTGGTGGCAATAGTTAGTGACTCACCGTATAGTCTGAACTGATTTTAAATGTATACAGATGGGTCCAGAATAATGTAGACACTCTTCGATAGTCAGTATTAATAGAATAAAATGACATTCCGTTACAATTTTTGCACGAGTGGAGGGTTATTTTACGTGTTTAACGTGACCCCCATTAGCAGCCAAGCAACGTCGATGCCGCTGTACTGTTGACCTAACTACGACTGCCGGTGTAGCCAGAAGATTGCCCAAGTTATCATTGTTTAGATAAATTATAAAAACTTAGGTAGTACACGAAAGCAACAGTACTACCTCTAGTAAAAGTAGTAACACCGTTCATTATAATGGTTTGCTCTGCTCGTCTGCTGCGAATCATGTGACCCATTTGAAGACAAAATACAATAGCAAAAATTGAAGACCAAACGAAATCCCATAATGACTAGTTGTTGTAACCATATCCATATCCATTAGTAACGTTTGTTTGCTCTATCCTGAATTAAATAATCTCAGTAGTTTGTGTAACAGTTAAACAAAAATTGATTCAAGAGTCATAATGAGTATGACAAAATAGGTTAGATAGTTTGATAAAATAGTTTAGATAAGTAGTTTAGACATAAAGAGAATAGAAGCGTTCGCAATATGGTGCTACGGAAGAATGCTGAAGATTAGATGGGTAGATCACTAACTAATGAGGAGGTACTGAATAGAATTGTGGCACAACTTGACTGGAAGGGATCGGCTGGTAGGACACGTTCTGAGCCATCAAGGGATCTCTAGTTTAGTACCGGAGGGAAGCGTGGAGGGTAAAAATCATAGCAGATTCAAAGGGATATAGGTTGCATTAGTTACTCGGAGATGAAGAAGCTTGCACAGGATAGAGTATCTTTGAGAGCTGCATCAAACCAGTCTCTGGACTGAAGACCACAACACAACACAACAATGTGTTAAACATAGCTTTCAATGTACACTGGTGTATACCTTATTATATACTTCCCAGGCGACTTCTTGTCTTCTTCCACCTTGTAATTCGCTGTCTGCTCGCTGACGTATTGCATATCCTGTACCCAACCCCTTAATTTCGTGTGAAGCATGTCCCTCATATGCTCCACGTGATTAATCCAGGTACTGAGTCGCTCATCATTCGGGTCCATTTTCTGAGAAACACAGAGACCAATTAAAATTACTAGCATAATATTCACGAGCAGCAGCCAGGCTTAACTTACACTTATAGGTAGGACTATTACGTAATATTTAAATTTTGGCCGGCACATGAACTAACACTCAGTTTTCTACAGCCATTGCAACATGAATCCAAAAGAAGTGTCTAGCGATGTTCCAATTATTTCTAGGTAGCAACAGTATGTGAAGATAACACGATGTAGATTTTTTCCTCTTATTGCTGTGCTTTCTTTTTCCTTGTTTTCCACTTTACTTTCTTCATACATCAAAAGAGTTATTTCAGGATGAGTACTGTATATTTATTTTTTCCTACAGCTATGTTCCTGTTTGCTTCATGTCATCACCATCAAAAGTCGGTTTGCTGATTGCTGAGCATCGTGACCCGACTAATCAAATGCCTCCACCCTGGCAAATTAGCAGCTGCTCTCAGAACGTTCTGAAGAGGCAGACCAGAGATCTCCTGGATTTGATCTCTCCCCGTGCTCATTGCTCCTCCCTCCTGTCTTGTACCCTCGACCTTACCTTTCCATGATTATTTTTTCGAGATTTTCTCCCTCTCTTCTCACAATATGGCCATAGAACTGGATAATTTTTTGGTTGAGAAGAAATAAAAGGGGTCTGAAGGTACTGATTTTGTCAATAATGGACGCATTTGTTCTTCTTTCGGTCTGTTTTATGTTACAGGCCACCGACATATCGAAAAGGATGTCGAGATATTGATGGAAAACGTGTCTTCGTACTGGCCAATAAATATATCTGTAAATTTAAGTAACAATTTATCATTAGATATTCTGTACATCAACAAGGTAGCTGTCGGCTTATCACCCCCACAGCAAGAACTGAAAAGAAAACGATGCACGTTCACGATTGATGATGACCACTTTGTTAACAATGGTAACTGTTTCTATGTGGCACAATAAAAGGCGTCCGATGGTTCTGTCGTTAGGTTTCATCACATATGGGATTTGTCTGAAACACTTTGTAAGTAGGCTGTTTAGGTTTTTTTATTGGTAACGCCGCCGCCACGTAGCGCTCTGTATGAAAATCACTGGCTGTACCGTGTGTAGTCTGTGGCTGGTTGGCATTGTTGTAATACTCGCCATTGTAGTGTTGGGCAGCGGTAGCTGGATGTGAACAGTGCGTAGCGTTGCGCAGTTGGAGGTAAGCCGCCAGCAGTGGTGGACGTTGGGAGAGAAATGGCGGATTTTGTAATTTGTAAGACTGGATGTCATGAACTACCACATATATTTTGACTATTAAGGTAAATACACTGTTTGTTCTCTATTAAAATCTTTCATTTGCTGACTATACCTATCAGTAGTTAGTGCCTTCCGTAGTTTGAATCTTTTATTTAGCTGGCAGTAGTTGCGCTCGCTGTATTGCAGTAGTTCGAGTAACGAAGATTTTTGTGAGGTAAGTGATTTGTGAAAGGTATAGGTTAATGTTAGTCATGGACATTCTTTTGTAGGGATTTTTGAAAGTTAGATTGCGTTGCGCTAAAAAATATTGTGTGTCAGTTTAAGCACAGTCTTGTATAATGTTTCTAAGGGGACGTTTCAACTTCATGTCGACTTCCTTGTGTTTTTCATTTCTACAGATGCCAGCGAAGTAGCAGTCGCATTGTCAAATTCACATCGTGAAGTTAAACATTGCAGTCTGCCTGAGTGGCCGAGCGGTTCTAGGCGCTACAGTCTGGAACCGCGCGACCACTACGGTCGCCGGTTCGAATCCTGCCTCGGGCATGGATATGTCTAGGCGACTGATGACCTCAGAAGCTAAGTCCCATAGTGCTCAAAGCCAGTTCTTTTTTTTTTTTTTTTTTTTTTTTTTTTTTTTTTTTTTTTTTTTTTTTTGTTAATCGTTTCAGTTTCTGTTGGAAGCGCCAAGCGCCGATTACGTCAACATTTTCCTTCACACGTCTCCGCCCAATCGCTTCATTTACAGTGTGGTCATCTTTTACAGAAACTGTTTTTAATAATGGCGATGTGAAGAAATAGCACAAAGCTGGGGTGCTATCTCTCAACATTGGAAATCTTGTTGTATAATTGACATAACCATCACCTAGTGCACTCGGACTTCTTCTTTGTGCCACCTATTCTTCCGCGAAGGGAGTCAAAGAGAAATACTGGAGCTTGAAAAGTTATACGACTCATTCACACAGTGAAAGTAAAATTATGTTTTACTGCAATTTCGAAACAACAGCTTCATACAATACTGGCCATTAAAATTGATACACCACGAAGATGACGTGCTACAGACGCGAAATTTAACCGACAGGAAGAAGATGCTATGATTTGCAACTGATTAGCTTTTCAGAGCATTCACACAAGGTTGGCGCCGGTGGCACCTACAACGTACTGACATGAGGAACGTTTACAACCGATTTCTCGTACACAAACAGCAGTTGACCGGCGTTGCCTGGTGAAACGTTGTTGTGATGCCTCGTGTAAGGAGAAGAAATGTGTACCATCACGTTTCCGACTCTGATAAAGGTCGGATTGTAGCCTATCGCTATTGCGGTTTATCGTATCGTGACATTGCAGGTCGCGTTGGTCGAGATCCAATATGGAATTGGTAGGTTCAGGAGGGTAATACGGAACTCCGTGCTGCATCCCAACGGCCTCGTACCACTAGCAGTCGAGATGACAGGCATCTTATTTGCATTGCTGTAATGGATCATGCAGCCACGTCTCGACCCCTCAGTCAACTGATGGGGACGTTTGCAAGACAACAACCATCTGCACGAACAGTTCGACGACGTTTTCAGTAGCATGGATTATCAGCTTGGAGACCGTGGCTGCGGTTATCCTTGACGCTGCATCACAGACAGGAGCGCCTGCGATGGTGCACTCAACGACGAACCTGGGTGCACGAATGGTAAAACGTCATTTTTTTCGGACGAATCCAAATTCCGTTTACAGCATCACGATGGTCGCATCCGTGTTTGGCGACATCGCGGAAAACGCACATTGGAAGCGTGTATTTGTCATCGGCATACTGGCGTATCTCCCGGCGTGATGGTATGGAGTACCATTGGTTACACGTCTCGGTCACCTTTGGTTCGTATTGACGGCACTTTGAACAGTGGACGTTACATTTCAGATATGTTACGACCCGGTGCTCTACCCTTCATTCGATCCATGCGAAACCCTACATTTCAGCAGGATAATGCACGACCGCAAGTTGCAGATCCTGTACGAGCCTTTCTGGATACAGAAAATGTTCGACTGTTGCCCTGGCCACCACGTCCTCCTGATGCCTCACCAATTGAAAACGTCTGGTCAACGGTGGCGGAGCAACTGTCTCGTCACAATACGCCAGTCACTACTCTTGATGAACTGTGGTATCGTGTTGAAACTGCATGGGCAGCTGTACTTGTACACTCCATTCAAGCTCTGTTTGACTCAATGCCCAGGCGTATCAAGGCCGTTATTACGGCCAGAGATTGTTGTTCTCGGTACTGATTTCTCAGGATCTATGCACTCAAACTGTGTGAAAATGTAATCACATGTCGTTGCTAGTATCATATATTTGTCCAATGAATACCCGTTTATCATCTGCATTTCTTCTTGGTTTGCCATTTTAATGGCCAGTAGTGTAAAAATTAAAATATTACCACTCCATATTGTCATAGAGATATCGATACAACTGGGAAAGATATGTCGCCGATATATATCGAAACATTTTGGGAGGTATATCGATACTTGGGCTTATCAGTATTCTGCCAACAACCCTACTCGCAACCATAAAACTGAAGGGAAAACAAGAGTGCTCCAACAAGTCGCAAGCCTGAGGTATTCGTTATTGTCCTGTTCTGCGAAATCACTGTGATTTCCTTCATAGTCACTTGCTCTAGCGTGATCCGTCTTCTTATCTCATCTTCACACCTTGCCCTGTCACAGATGTTTGCCCCAAGGTAGATGAAAGACCTCCAGTTCCTTTAATCGGCCTGTGAGCTAGACCTATACTCCTCGACCACTTGTTATGAATTTCGACTTGCTGAGATTGAGGTCCAACCGACATAATAGACTAATGTCCTTTACTGTTGTTAACAGCTCAGCAACTTAATTTTCGCTGCTGTGTACAGGTACGGCGTCCACAGAAAATCGGAGCTTGTTAATAATTCTTCCATCAATTCAGATGGCTTTATTCCAGCCGACACCAGCATTCCTAATAAAATTTTCTGTATAAATATTGTACAGTTGGGGGCATAGAAGTCAACCGTCTCTGACTCTTTTTGATACACTGAAGAAATCAGATGTACCAGCACTTGTCTTCGAAGCTGTGAGGTGATTATTGTGTGAAACTCTGATCAGTACTGTCAAGTGCGGTGAGACACCAAACTCTGAAGTACCTGTCACAACTTTTCTCAGACAACGCTGTCAAAGGCTTTCTTACAGTCACGGAAGCAGACAAGACAAGAACACAAAGCTCTCGCAATTTCTCGATTCCTAGTCGTACGTTGAGAAACTGTTCACGAGTTCCTTTTCCTTGAATATAACTTGTTGGTTCTGCGGATAAGCGTGGATGAATACATGGATTCAAACACTGGGACGAGATGTAGTCGTCGTGAATTTAATTCCTCTTTTTATTTTTTTCTGGTGCTGTGTACTCGCACGTTTATTAACACGTTATTTAAAATTTTTTCCGTGAACAGAATAGTGTGAAGTTGCTATTTTGTGTTACGATGTAACTCGATGTATTCGGAATGTTTGAAAGTGTAATTTTAAGCGACATATGTTGAGATGTAGAAACATACCGATAGATCGACAGAGAAAAAACATCAACAAAGAGTCTGGACCGAGAACGAGGGAGTGTTTGTCGTGCCACGGGAGTGAGGGTGTACTGCGTGCCGTCGTCGGTATTACGTGCACCGCGGAAGAGCAACCAATTAGCATATGGTTCGCGTTGCTTCTTGCATGGGAAACTCCCCATCGCATCCCCCTCAGATTTAGTGGCCAGGGGGCCCAGTGTACAGACTGTCAAAAATTGAACACAAATGAAGCACGAAAACAGGAAGAAAGTGTACTGAACTGTGAAATAGAAAGCAAAATAGAAACACTGAACGGTCCAAGCCCGAGACGTTGTGAGGTAACGGGCGAGTTGAGGCGCCCTGGAGAGCCAAAGATGGCGGACTTTGTGAAACCTTAATGGCAGACATTTCACGAATTTAATAGTAGCCATATGAATTAAGATACCTCAAAAAGAAACAAGTAAATTACCATTATTTGCGCAAGCATATCTTTAGCTTACTGATTAGTATCTGACGGTAAAGTATACAAGTAACACCCAGCAACGAATTTCCAAAACATAAACGCTTCATCCGATTTCGTCTATCGACGTGTCTTGAGAAGACTATTACTGTAAACCTAAGTTAGCATGAATTACAGGTAAGTAGCTTAAATAGAACATGAGTTATTGGAGGTCAAAGTGGCTGATTACTATCGATCGCGTCAGACCACAAGTACTCCACAGTTACACGAAAAAACGGTTGCAGCGTGCTTATAAATATATTTATTCATCTATGTCTTTGTTAATATCCGATATATACTATTCATAAAGAAACTGGTGCGTTATTTACTGTGTTTTAGAAAGCACAGGGACATTAAGATCCTTGTCTAGCTTTCTCTTCTTTTCTTTTGATATGTGTGTGTGAGTGTGGTCTTCAGTCCTGAGACTGGTTTGATGTAGCTCTCCATGGTACTCCATCCTGTGCAAACTTCTTCATCACCCAGTACCTACTACAAACTACATCCTTCTGAATCTGTTTAGTGTATTCATCTCTCTTTTTTCCCTCCTCGCTGCCCTCCAATACTAAATTGGAGATCTCTCGATGCCTCAGAGTATGCCCTACCAGCCGATCCCTTTTTCTAGTCAAGTTGTGCCACAAATTTCTCTTCTCTCCAGTTCTATTCAATACCTCCTCATTAGTTATGTGATCTACCCATCTCATCTTCAACATTCTTCTGTAACATCACATTTCGAAGATTCTATTCCCTTCATGTCCGAACTATATATCGACCACGTTTCACTTCCATACATGTCTACACTCCATACAAATACTTTCAGAAACGACTTCCTGACACTTAAGCAGTTGAGTCCCATAGTGCTCAGAGCCATTTGAACCTTCCATGAAAACCCTGACATAATAAGCAAATCTAGTAAGTCACATAGCTCCTAATAAATTGTGACATTAAATTAACCAAAGTAATGCGAGTAACGAGTGAGCAAATGGAATACCACAGACTAACACAAGAATGCCTAAATGCATGTCGTACCTTCCCACCATGAGACCGACACAGTTCCGAGGGAAGAAACGAGAACAGAAGCCGAGAGCAGAACCGTGTTAAGCTAGAAGGCCCTACGATAAGGGACGGACTGGACACCCACGTCGCCCGCCTACCGCTAAGACCACACCACCCGCACGTTTTAGCATGAGACTTTTTCGCGTCTCTGTACGTCATGGACCACCCCCAAGCCAATGTTAAAATCTAGAGCCCTCCAGAAAAACAGTATAGATCTTACGATAAACAAAAAGGGCCACTACCACCCGCAAGTTTTAGCGCTAGACTTTTTCGCGTGTTTGTTACATTAGGACCACCCCCAGTCCAAGTTAAAAGATAGAGCCCTCCAGAAGAACAGTATAGATCTTACGGTAACGCTAAAAGGACCACACCAGCTGCAGGCTTTAGCGTGAGACTTTTTCGCGTCTCTGTTACGTTGCAAACTTTAAAAACATTGCCCCACCATGAAAAGTATAACGTCTCTCATTGGATAGACAGAATTTTTGTAGGCGGAGCTTATGGTTAACAATGAGACCCTGATTGGTCAGATGAAAACAGAGCCAGATAGTTTTTTTTAAACCAACTGCGGAAAATTGTAGTAAGGAGAAGTTAGAGAGAGTTAGTTCCGAGATGGCGAGGTTAGCAGAGCTGTGCTGCCCGCCGCTGCCCTGACGCTGCCTAAACACCGACAAGGTAATGAACGCACGCGATGCCGCATTTTTGAGCGCATAAGGCTTCACTCAGAACTGCAGAAGTCTCATCTGTTACACCCCCTTTTTGTGTAATGCTAGTGTCGATCGTAAATTAAAGCTCATGGTGTTCACATTTGCCACTTGAAGTAAAAATCTGAAACGCGATGATTTCTCGGTTATATAATTATTGAGAAGCCACATCAGCCACTGTAATTTACGACAAGTTAGATAAGTAATTAAAGATAATTGAGGGTCACTGTAGACCATTTTGATAGTTTTCTCTTTTGTGAAACTTAATTTTTAAACCTAGATTATAGATGTGATATGGCATAGGTCATCCTTCGATCCATTGTAGAACTTGGAAACCCACTCAGGGAATAATCGTTCACATTTTTGTTGAACGCAGTTGGTTTTTACCATCCTGTATTAAAACACTTCCTTTTATCAATAGTGCAATTTATAAACAATGTTTTGTGAGTAGAATAAAATTTCCAATGGTAAACTTAACTGCTTTTTCGACGTTATTTTACCAGCTAACTAAAAATAGGAAAGCCTTGAACCCCTTCCACTAAATTTAGTTAGTATTAAGATTATTTTACAGGGAGTGCAGTGGAGCTGACGCTGAGATCATTTGGTTATATCATCGCTAGTCTCATTGAAATCTTCTGGATTCTACATGTCATGTGTGGTCTGGCGTCTCCTTACCAGCAACAGGTCCCAGGTTCAAACTAGTTAATTCCCTAAAAAACACGTTCACAGCGTCGTTGCGCGAAAGTGGTAGGGAGACACGATGTAGAACAATCAGACACCACCATGAATGCTTAGATACTCCGTATTTTTCTTTTGTTTCCTTTACTGTTTGCTCAATAAACGGATTGAATAACATCGGGGATAGGCTACAACCCTGTCTCACACCCTTCCCAACCACTGCTTCCCTTTCATGCCCCTCGACTCTTATAACTGCCATCTGGTTTCTGTACAAATTGTAAATAGCCTTTCGCTCCCTGTATTTTACCCCTGCCACCTTCAGAATTTGAAAGAGAGTATTCCAGTCAACATTGCCAAAAGCTTTCTCTAAGTCTACAAATGCTAGAAACGTAGGTTTGCCTTTCCTTAATCTACTTTCTAAGATAAATCGTAGGGTGAGTATTGCCTCACGTGTTCCAACATTTCTACGGAATCCAAACCGATCTTCCCCGAGGTCGGCTTCTACCAGTTTTTCTGTTCGTCTGTAAAAAATTCGTGTTAGTACTTTGGAGCCGTGGCTTATTAAACTGATAGTTCGGTAATTTTCACATCTGTCAACACCTGCTTTCTTTGGGATTGGAATTATTATATTCTTCTTGATGTCTGCACTAGTAATTTAATTTCTGACTCAGCAGACGGCTTATCCGTTTTCAGCTTGCATTCTCTCTCTCTCTAACAACGCTATAAGTATCGTAGACGTACGGGAGAGTCACAACTGTTACAGATGGTTAACGTTACAATTGGACAGGCAAAGATAACGACACTGTGAATCAGACATATGGGAAGCAGAGTCTCAGAACTGACCACTTACGCGCGGCTGTGTGTGTCATTTTCTCACCCATCTTACGTGTAACAAACTGAGGAAGGGAAACGTCACTTACCATGATCTCGAATGCGAACGGAACTAAAGCTGCTGATATATGCCTCACACCATGTGAGAGCAACTGCGCGACATCCCGTGAGTAGCTGGAGACGTGTTCCAGGTAGACGGGTACCTCGGCCTCCAGTTCTGGAGAAGACAGACTACATTCTAATGAACTACACAACTGACCAGAAACACAGCTTTCACCTCCTGGCTTCACCTGTTTATATGCTACATGTAGGCAAAACTGCAGTCGTACTTGTCAGCAAAGCAAAATCCAGGAAATATACACCAAATTTATTAAAAAAAACTTAGAATACACCAAATTTATAAAAAAAAACTTAGAATACTATACCTCCATATTTAGCAATTATATACAACCACTCGCTCACAGAAAGATCCGTACCTAAAGACTGAAAAATTGCTCAAGTCACACCAATGCCCAAAAAGGGATTTAGGAGTAATCCCCTGAATTACAGGCCTATATCACTAATGTCGATTTGCAGTATAGTTTTGGAACGTACACTGTATTCGGACATTATGAAGTACCTCGAAGAAAACGATTTATTGACACATAGAACGGATTCAAATAATATCGTTCATGTGAAACACAACTAGCACTTTATACCCATGAAGTAATGAGTGCTATCGACAGGGGATATCAGACTGATTCCATATTTTTAGATTTCCAGAAGGCTTTCCATACCGTTCCTCACAAGCGTCTTCTAACCACACTGTGTGCCTACGGAGTATCGCCTTAATTGTGCGACTGGATTCGTGATTTCCCGTCAGAAAGGTCTCAGTTCGTAGTTCTAGAAGGAAAGTCATCGAGAAAAACAGAAGTAATATCCGGCGTTCCTCGAGCAAGTGTTATAGGCGCTCTATTGTTCCTGATCTAGATTAACGATATAGGAGACAATCTGAGTAACCGTCTTAGATTGTTTGCAGGTGATGCTGTCATTTACCGTCTTTTAAAGTCATCAGAAAACCAAAACGACTTGCAAAATGATTTAGATAAGATATCTATATGGTGCGAAAAGTGGCAATTGTACCTGAAGTTATTCACATGAGTACTAAAAGAAATCCGCTAAATTTCGATTACGCGATAAGTCACACAAATCTGAGGGCTGTAAATTCGATAAAATACTTAGGGGTTACAATTACAAATACAATAAATTGGAACGATCACATAGATAATGTCGTGCAAAGAAAAAACCAAAGACTGCGATTCATTGGTAGGACAGTTAGAAGGTGCGACAAGTCTACCAAAGAGACTGTTTACATTACGCTTGTCCGCTCTATTCTGGAGTATTGCTGTGCGGTCAGCATCAGGTGGGACTGACGGATGATATCGAAAAAGTACAAAGAAGTGCAGTATTATCGCGAAATAGGGTAGATAGTGCAACAGACATAATTGGAGTGGCAATAATTAAAACAAAGGTGTTTTTCGTTGCGACGGGATCTTCTCGCGAAATTTCAATCACCAGTTTTCTCCTCCGGTAGCGAAAACATTCTGTTGCCACCCACCTACATAGAGAGAAATGATTAACATGATAAAATAAGAGGGCTCTCACAGAAAAACTAAAGTGCTCGTTTTTCCCGCGCACCGTTGGAGAGTGGAACGGTAGAGAGACAGTTTGAAGGTGGTTCACTCGACCCTCTTCCAGGCACTTTATTGTGAGTAGCAGAGTAATCACGCAGATGTAGATATAGACGTCCACATTGTAACGTTCCTTAAAAAATGGTATAATAGACTTGACGATTAAGTTGAATGAATGTTTGATCTGTGGAGTGACTACTGAACTCGAATCGTCGTGTGGCGTGTTGTAAGTGAGAGTAGTGTTCTTAGTCTGCGTAATTGTTGGCAAAACTTAACACGAATCGATTGGGTAATGCAACTCCCAATACCATTAAAGAAACATTCACTGCAAAATACATTCACCCCCTTAACCACTGAATGCTAAGGCCCTGTTCAAAACTAATAAGTTTGGTCTCAGTATACGTAACAATTAAATTAAATGGTCTTAGATCTAAAGCACCAACGGTGGAACGCGTATATTCTGGTCTCTCATATAAAATATAAATATACTAACTACAGGCTCAGCAGTGTGCAATGCTGGCCATAATACTTGAAATGCACATGAAATTCATTTGGCTGATAAACTAGAACATTTAATACATTCCAAATTCTTTGAAAAATATATGACCTGGACTGGGAGGTGGTGCTGATTATGATGGATTACTAATACTCAGTGTTTCCAGCAAAATTATATTGCAAATTTTGTCTTTTCAAAAACATCTGACAATTGAAGTTACATTACTCACAACTGATTCACAAATAATGAGATTTGAACAGCAACTATTATCTAACTTAATTAATCCAACGTAAATGAAAATCATCAAATTACACATAGCTCTGTTAACAAATCTTAAAAGTATTACAAAAATGAAATACCTAAGTTTCTGTCGAAACCGTTTACGTACATTGTGGGGTTACTCAACAATAACAAATTGTCAGCCAACTCACCTATACTAACGCTCTGGCAAAAACAGAAATCGTAATTATTGAGAATCTTTACCTTGGTTGCATCAAGACTTCTGCTTCCATGTTCAAAAATGTCGACATACCTACATTAATCTAACTGTTGGTGCCTTCACACAGCGCACCACAGAAGCTTCCCACGCCATCGTCTTAACGTCCCACACATCTACCTACAACTGTGCACCCAGCTAACACTACATTCTCAGATCAGAAATAGTATCTCTGGCTCTACGGTCGCGCAGTCAGCAATCCACATTATGGAGCCTATCGGAGACATTCATCGCTTATAGTATACTAGTTTCATTTTCATTTATTAATATTCTTATCTTATTCTGGTGCCACATACAAGTGAGCCTCAGTATACTCCTTTCAAAATTCTGTTTAACATTAAAGACGAGATTCAGTCTTTAGAAAAAAAAGTGAGATGTATACCACTTCCTGTTACTTTTTTTGTGACAATGTATATGAAGACCAGTCAGAAAAGGATATAACTGCTAGACTGACTTAACACGTAAACATGTGGAGACTGAAAAAGAGAGGTTCCAGCTTTGGTGAACATGCTCTGAATGAATATTGTGATCTCCTCTATACAGCGAGTAAAGGTATAAAAATAACGTTACTTGAAATCTGTCTGTCAAAAAACACCAGTCACAGAATCCTTAAGTATGAAATACAGTTCCTCTACTCGAACTTGCTAACGTAGCAGTGACCAGTTAATACTGTCCTCGCCATAAGATATAACTGGATATAAGATATAACGGGGGATAGTCGGAAGGCCGCAATGTCCAGAATCGGTATGCCAATCATAAAAAATCGCCGTGAGCAATGAGGCTGTCATTCCACCGCCGCCACTTAAGCTGGCGTAACGTTTGTGACTATTACAGCGCCATCTATCACAAAGCGGAAAAAGTGGTCCAACTAAAACATTCCTATTTCTATACGTACTACACAAATATGTAATAAAAATGGGGGTCCGTATTTCAAAAAAAACGCAGTTGATATCCGTTTGACCTATGCCACCGCCATCTAGCGGGCCAACCATAGCGCCATCTGGTTTCTCCCTTCAAACTAGACAAGTTTCGTTCTTTGTAGTTTTTTCGTTTGACACTTATTTCGTGAGATATTTGGCCCGGTCACGATCAATGGACCACCCTGTATACAGGGTGTTACAAAAAGGTACGGCCAAACTTCCAGGAAACATTCCTCACACACAAATAAAGAAAAGATGTTACGTGGACATGCGTCGGGAAACACTTAATTTCCATGTTAGAGCTCGTTTTAGTTTCGTCAGTATGTAATGTACTTTCTCGATTCACCGTCAGTTGGCCCAATTGATGGAAGGTAATGTTGACTTCGGTGCTTGTGTTAACATGCGACTCATTCCTCTACAGTACTAGCATCAAGCACATCAGTGCGTAGCATCAAGAGGTTAGTGTTCATCACGAACGTGGTTTTGCAGTCAGTGCAATGTTTACAAATGCGCAGTTGGCAGATGCCCATTTGATGTATGGATTAGCACGGGGCAATAACCGTGCCGCGGTACGTTTGTATCGAGACAGATTTCCAGAACGAAGGTGTCCCAACAGGAAGACGTTCGAAGTAATTGATCGGCGTCTTAGGGCGCACGAAGCATTCCAGCCTATGACTCGCGACTGGGGAAGACCTAGAACGACGAGGACACCTGCAATGGACGAGGCAATTCTTCTTGCAGTTGACGATAACCTTAATGTCGTCGTCAGAGTAGTTACTGCTGTACAAGGTAACGTTGACCACGTCACTGTATGGAGAGTGCTACGGGAGAACCAGTTGTTTTCGTACCATGTACAGCGTGTGCAGGCACTATCAGCAGCTGATTGGCCTCCACAGGTACATTTCTGCGAATGGTTCATCCGACAATGTGTCAATCCTCATTTCAGTGCAAATGTTCTCTTTACGGATGAGGCTTCATTCCAACGTGATCAAATTGTAACTTTTCACAATCAACATGTGTAGGCTGACGAGAATCCGCACGCAATTGTGCAATCACGTCATAAACACTGATTTTCTGTGAACGTTTGGGCAGGCATTGTTGGTGATGTGTTGATTGTGCCCCATGTTCTTCCACCTACGCTTAATGGAGCACGTTATCGTGATTTCATACGGGATACTCTACCTGTGCTGCTAGAACATGTGCCTTTGCAAGTACGACACAACATGTGGTTCATGCACGATGGAGCTCCTGCACATTTCAGTCGAAGTGTTTGCACGCTTCTCAACAACAGATTCGGTGACCGGTGGATTGGTAGAAGCGGACCAATTCCATAGCCTCCACGCTCTCCTGACCTCAACCCTCTTGACTTTCATTTATGGGGGCATTTGAAAGCTCTTGTCTACGCAACCCCGGTACCAAATGTAGAGACTCTTCGTGTTCGTATTGTGAACGGCTGTGATACAATACGCCATTGTCCAGGGCTGCATCAGGGTTTCTATGCGACGGAGGGTGGATGCATGTAGCCTCGCTAACAGAGGGCATTTTGAACATTTCCTGTAACAAAGTGTCTGAAGTGACGCTGGTACGTTCTGTTGCTGTATGTTTCCATTCCATGATTAATGTGATTTGAAGATAATTAATAAAATGAGCTCTAAAATGGAAAGTAAGCCTTTCCAGACCCATGTCCACATAACATATTTTCTTTCTTTATGTGTGAGGAATGTTTCCTGAAAGTTTGGCCGTACCTTTTTGTAACACCCTGTACACGGAATGACTGCTAGTTAGACACACACTTGGTGCATGCAGTATCAGTGAGCCTGCTGTCTGTGTTTAGAATGGGGAAGGCGCCCGACCTACCTGAGTTTGGCTGAGGGCACATGGTGATGGGCCGGAGTCTCTGCAGGAGCATTTCGGAAATTGCACGACTTGTCGGCTTTTCGAGGATTGCTGTGGTGAGTGTCTTTAATACATGCCGAAACCAAGGTGGAACCATGTCCAGACGTCATCGGGTTGGGCTGCCGCCCCTCATTACAGATGTCGGCTGTCGTAGGCTGGGCGGACCGGTAAAACAGAACAGTCGGCGAACTGTGATGGAACTACCATCAGACTTTCGTGCTGGGCAGAGTACAGTGCAGCGACCACTTCTATCGATGGCCGTCCACAGCCAGCGACCCATGCATGTGCCGATGTTGACAACACAACGTAGACGACTACGACTGAAATCGGCACGTGACCATCGGCACTGTTCGTTAGCACAGTGGCAGAGCTTTGCATGGGCTAATGAACCCCGATACCTCCTTCAAATGGTTCAAATGGCTCTGAGCACTATGCGACTTAACTTCTGAGGTCATCAGTCACATAGAACTAATTAAACCTCACTAACCTAAGGACATCACACACATCCATGCCCGAGGCAGCATTCGAACCTGCGGCCATAGCTGTCGCCCGGTTTCAGACTATAGCGCCTAGAACCGCGCGGCCACTCCAGCTGGCATACTTCCTTCATCATGCCGACAGGAGGGTGCGAATCCGGCGTCTTCCAGGCGAACAGCTCCCTGACACCTCTACTGCTGGGCAGAGACAAGTTTGTGGCCATTCCATTATGCTGTCGGGAACATTGACATGGGCATCCATGATACCAGTGGTGCTCGTGCAAGGCACCGTGGTGGCCAAGAAGTATCGTAGGCTGGTTCAATACTGTACCTTCTGCCATCGGGTTCCCCTAAATGGCAGGCAGCTCCGCATAACAGCCACGCTATGAGGGACACAAACCAACAGCCAAATAGGCGAAGCCATCAGGAAACACGCCGAAGATTCCAGTCGATTAATAGGAACCTTTCCTTGCAGAGGTCGCCGCGACACATCCGGCCATGGATTTCTACACCGGGTTTCTATTGGCTCCAGCTCACTATATAGGTCCGGCCGGTCGAAGGCAGACTAGGCTTCGTCCGCTGCTAATGGCAACCGCTATAGCAGACTCTCCAAGAAGATATCACCGAAGCAGCTGTACTGCACTGGCGATCGAAGTACCAGCCGACCGAGAGAAACCACATCTCCGGCTAGATCGACGGATGCCTACATCTATTGTACAGCCAGATATTGCATTGTAGAAGAAGTTACGTTCAATAAACTGTTGGAGAATACAACAAATACCATGTACACCCCTTCATTACGCCAGTGGCAGTTTTCAACAAGATAATGCGCCATGTCACAAGACGAGGAGTGTGATGGAGTGGTTCGAGGAACACAGTGGCGAGTTATAATTGATGTGCTGTCTACCCAGCTCGCCAGATCCCAACCCAATAGAACACATCTTGGGTATGACAATGTGGCATCACAGTTCATCGCCTCCCTCCCCTTTTTCCCTAAAATTACGGGAGTTAGGTGAATTGTGCGTGCAGATGTGTGTCAACTCCCTCCAGCGATCTAACAAGGCATAATCGCTTCCATGTCAGGACGCGTTGCGGCTCTTATCCGTGCCAATGTGGACACACTGGCTATTAAGTACATGGTCCTAATGTTCTTACTGATCAGTGTACATGCATACAGTTACACATAGAAGTTTTTTATAATATGTATGGATACCATTGCATGTATTGTATTATATGTTATCCAGGGACCTAGAAGCGACGGAGAGGCTCCGTCCCCGCCGCAGCCACAGTGGCCCACAGCCCCACGACAACTACCGCAGTCCACTTCAGCCCTCCGCCAACCCACACCGAACCCAGGTTTATTGTACGGCTCGGCCCCCGGTGACCCTCAGGGAACGTCTCACACCATCCGAGTGTAACCCCTATGTTTGCGTGGCAGCGTAATGGTGGTGTACGCGTACGTGGAGAACTTGTTTGTGCAGCAATCGCCGACATAGTGTAGCTGACGCAGTATAAGGCAACCAGCCTGCATTCTCCGAGGCAGATGGAAAACCGCCTAAAAACCATCCACACACGGGCTGGTTCACCGGACCTCGACACAAATCCGCCGGGCGGATTGGTGCCGGGGACCAGGCGCTCCTTCCCGCCCGGAAAGCCGTGTGTTAGCCCTCATGGCCAACCGGACAGGCCATGCATACCATGTTGTTGTTGTTGTAGTCTTCAGTCCTGAGACGGTTTGATGAAGTTCTCCATGCTAATCTATCCTGTGCAAGCTCCTTCATCTCCCAGAGCCTACTGCAACCTACAACCTTCTGAATCTGCTTAGTGTATTCATCTCTTGGTCTCCCTCTACGATTTTTACCATCCACGCTGCCCTCCAATGCTAAATTTGTGATCCCTTGATGCCGCAGGACATGTCCTACCAACCGATCCCTTCTTCTAGTCAAGTTGTGCCACAAACTTCTCTTCTCCCCAATCCTATTCAATACCCCTTATTAGTTATGTGATCTACCCACCTAATCTTCAACATTCTTCTGTAACACCACATTTCGAAAGCTTATATTCTCTTCTTGTCCAAACTATTTATTGTCCATGTTCCACTTCCATACATGGCTACACTCCATACAAATAGTTTCAGAAAGGACTTCCTGACACTTAAATCTATACTCGATGTTAACATATTTATCTTCTTCAGAAACGCTTTCCTTGCCATTGCCAGTCTACATTTTATATCCTCTCTACTTCGACCATCATCAGTTATTTTGCTCCCCAAATAGCAAAACTCTTTTATTACTTTAAGTGTCTCATTTGCTAATCTAATTCCCTCAGCATCACCCGACTTAATTCGACTACATTCCATGATCCTTGTTTTGCTTTTGTTGATGTTCATCTTATATCCTGCTTTCAAGACGCTGTCCATTCCGTTCAACTGTTCTTCCAAGTCCTTTGCTGTCTCTGACAGTATTACAATGTCGTCGGCGAACCTCAAAGTTTTTATTTCTTCTCCATGGATTTTAATACCTACTCCGAATTTTTCTTTTGTTTCCTGCATTGCTTGCTCAATATACAGATTGAATAGCATAGGGGAGAGGCTACAACCCTGTCTCACTCCCTTCCAAACCCCTGCTTCCCTTTCATGCTCCTTGACTCTTATAACTGCCATCTGGTTTCTATACAAATTGTAAATAGCCTTTCGGTCCCTGTATTTTACCCCTGTCACGTTCAGAATTAGAAAGAGTATTCCAGTCAGCATTGTCAAAAGCTTTCTCCAAGTCTACAAATGCTAGAAATGTAGGTTTGCCTTTCCTTAATCTTTCTTCTAAGATACGTCGTAAGGTCGGTATTACCTCACGTGTTCCAACATTTCTACGGAATCCAAACTGATCTTCCCCGAGGTCGGCTTCTACCAGTTTTTCCATTCGACTGTAAATAATTCGCGTTAGTATTTTGCAGCTGTGACTTATTAAACTGATAGTTCGGTAATTTTCACATCTGTCGTCACCTGCTTTCTTTGAGATTGGAAATATTATATTCTTGATGTCTGAGTTATTTCGCCTGTCTCATACATCTTGTTCACCAGATGGTAGAGTTTTGTCAGGGCTGGCTCTCCCAAGGCTGTCAGTAGTTCTAATGGAATGTTGTCTACTTCCAGGGCCTTGTTTCGCCTTAGGTCTTTCAGGGCTCTGTCAAACTCTTCACGAAGTATCATATCTCCCATTTCATCCTCACCTACATTTTCATTTCCATAATATTGTCCTCAAGTACATCGCCCTCTATATATTCCTTCCACCCTTCTACTTTCTCTTCTTTGCTTAGAACAGGGTTTCCATCTGAGCTCTTGATATTCATAAAAATGCTTCTCTTTTCAACAAAGTAATTTTTAATCTTCCTTTATGCAGTATCTGTCTTACCCCTAGTGAGATAAGCCTCTACATCCTTACATTTGCCGTCTAGCCATGCCTGCTTAGCCATTTTGCACTTCCTGTCGATCTCATTTTTGAGACGTTTGTATTCCTTTTTGCCTGCTTCATTTACTGCATTTTTATATTTTCTCCTTTCATCAATTAAATTCAATATTTCTTCTGTTACCCAAGGATTTCTACTAGCCCTCGTCTTTTTACCTACTTGATCCTCTGCTGCCTTCACTACTTCATCCCTCAGAGCTACCCATTCGTCTTCTACTGTATTTATTTCCCCCATTCCTGTCAATTGTTCCCTTATGCTCTCCCTGAAACTGTACAACCTCTGGTTTAGTCAGTTTATCCAGGTCCCATATCCTCAAATCCCCACCTTTTTGCAACTTCTTCACTTTCGATCTACAGTTCATAACCAATAGACTGTGGTCAGAGTCCACATCTGCCCCTGGAAATTTCTTACAATTTAAAACCTGGTTCCTAAATCTCTGTCTTACCATTATATAATCTATCTGATACCTTTTGGTATCTCCAGGATTCTTCCATGTATACAACCTTCTTTTATGATTCTTGAACCAAGTTTTAGCTATGATTAAGTCATGCTCCGTGCAAAATCCTAACAGACAGCTTCCTCTTTCATTTCTTGGCCCCAATCCATATTCACCTACTATTTTTCCTTCACTCCCTTTTCCTACTGTCGAATTCCAGTTACCCATGGCTATTAAATTTTCGTCTCCCTTCACTACCTGAATAATTTCTTTTATCTGATCATATATTTCTTCAATTTCTTCGTCATCTGCATTGCTAGTTGGCATATAAACTTTTACTACTGTAGTAGGCATGGGCTTCGTGTCTATCTTGGCCACTATATTACGTTCACCATGCTGTTTGTAGTAGCTTACCCGTACTCCTATTTTTTTATTCATTATTAAATCTACTCCTGCATTACCCCTATTTGATTTTGTATTTATAACCCTGTATTCACCTGACCAGAAGTCTTGTTCCTCCTGCCACCGAACTTCACTAATTCCTACTATATCTAACTTTAACCTATCCATTTCCGTTTTTAAATTTTCTAACCTACCTGCCCGATTAAGGGATCTGACATTCCACGCTCCGATCCGTAGAATGCCAGTTTTCTTTCTCCTGATAACGACGTCCTCTTGAGTAGTCCCCGCCCGGAGCTCCGAATGGGGGACTATTTTACCTCCGGAATATTTTACCCCAGGAGGACGCCATCATCATTTAACCATACAGTAAAGCTGCATGCCCTCGGGAACCATACAAGATGAAATTTTCGCATATTGCTAATTTCTCATTCGTCATCTTAGAGTGAAGGCGCCGCGACTCGATTGATACCTCGAAAATTTTCACCACTGATTTTCACCGAGGAGACCTGCATTCCCAAAGAACATAGTTACAAATAAGGACTCACCTCTTTTGCTGACGGATTTTTCTCGAGTTATCAACCGAGTGGTGGCTTCGTCTTGTCGCAACGTTTCAATGAGTTTCGTACGCATCATCTTCTGCCGAAGTATGTCAACTCCCTCCCATCTTCGCCTGAAGATGATGGATACGAAACTCACTGAAACGTTGCGGCAAGACGACACCACCTCTCGGCTGATAACCCGAGAATAATTCATCAGTAGAATACGCCGAGAAAGACTGCAATCGCATTTCTCTCACCTGTTTTGTTCAAGTGCCGCTCGAGAAAATTCCATTTACGGCTCCCGGCACATTTTTTGCCCAGGCTTATGGCTTTTGTGATGTGCCGAAGGGAGAGCAGTAATTTGGAGAGGACACGACCCCTCTGACTGTCCGAGGTCAGTGTTCCCACGTTCCATTCCGTGATGTTAGACCTTTAAAAATAAAATGCAGTCAGCTGGTGCAACAAATGACATTCTGGAATTTGACTGTAAGAGGGCTTGCTTAAAAGTGATGTCTCCGAATTGTTAATGTGAATCTCTCAAGGCTTTGAGAAAAGAACATTCTCCATCTTTACGCTTCGCGTCCACATATTTGCAGCCCTCTATAGCTAGAGGACTCAAAACTCTAGAGTGTAAAATGGCGGTGTGTAACGTAACTTTATCAGTGCGTGAAAAACAGAGTCTTTCGAATTCTAAGACATCGTCCAGACACAGGGCACCCTCTCCTGACAGACCACACATGAATGCTGAAGCGATCCAGCGCCTCGCGTTCGCTCTCGTCGATCATCCTCCACACAGTTCGGACTTTGCGCCATCCTACGAGGCGTGCTTTTTAAGTAAGTAGCGTTTGAAATTAAAAAAGACGGGCTAAGATATGTCAATAATTTTATTTCTACATGAAAGCCTGTACCTTAATGTACTTTTCTGCATAATTTCCGTCAATATTGAGGCACTTGTCATAACGTTGTACCAGTTTTTGAATACCCTCCTCATAGAAGTCTGCCACCCGACTTGTTAACCACTGCATCACCATTGTTTTGACTACGTCATCGTCTTGAAGACGCTGACCGCCCAGGTGTTTCTTCAAGTGCAGGAGCAGATGGTAGTCACTGGGCTGTATGGAGGATGATCTAGAGTTTCCCATCGAAAACATGTGATGAGATCTTTGGTCTGATTCGCCACATGCGGACGGGCATTGTCTTGCAACGAAACGATGCCCTCGTTCAACTTCCATGGACTGTGCCTTTGATTCTGGTGTGACGTAGGCCACCCGTGTTTTATCGTCCATAACAATTTGGCTTAAGAAATGATCACGGTCGTTGTGGTACCGCTCAAGGAAAGTCAATGCACTGTTTAAACGTTCGGTTTTGCATACATCAGTCAACATTTTCGGCACCCAACGTGTGCACAATTTTCAGTAATTCAAGTGCTCGGTGACAGTGCAATACAAAACACTAGAAAAGCCATTCCGCAAGGAGAATATCGTAAAGCGTCTGTTTTCTCTCACCTTATTGTGCACTTCCTGCACCAAACTTTCATTAACGACCGAAGGATGCCCACTCCGTTGTTCATCATGGACATTTGTGCTGCCATCTTTAAATGCTCTCACCCACTGTCTTACCATTCCATCACTCATAAATTTTTCTCCGTAAACTGCACAGACCTCACGATGAATATCGATCGCTTTTAGGCCTTTAGCACTAAGAAATCTTATAAGAGCTCGTACTTCAGAGTCGGCGGGACTCACGATTATCGGAGGCACCTTAAACACTCAGTACACAACGTAAACAAGACTGTAATGGCGTCGGTGCGTAGATTAGGATACAGGCTTTCATGTAAAAATAAAATTATTTACATATATAACCACGTCTTTTTTTTAAAATTTCAAAACGGTACTTACTCAAAAAACACGCCTCGTAAATTCATCTCTTTCAAAACGTTGAAGGACACTTTCTCGGACTTCACTTTGGTGGCGAATAAGGCGCGACGGTAACACCAAACTGGTCTCTCGTGGAGACAAATGTGGTCGTTCCCAAGTCTCCGTCTTGTGGCCTACCGGGACCATCCGACAGCCGTGTCATCCTCAGCGCAGAATGCGGATAAGAGGGGCGTGGGGTCAGCACACCGCTCTCCCGGTCGTTATGATGGTATTATTGTCCGAAGCTGCTACTATTCGGTCGAATAGCTCCTCAATTGGCATCACGAGGCTGAGTGCACCCCGAAAAATGGCAACAGCGCATGGTGACCTGGATGGTCACCCATCCAAGTGCCGACCACGCCCGACAGCGTTTAACTTCGGTGATCTCACGGGAACCGGTGTATCCACTGCGGCAAGGCCGTTGCTAAGGCGAGTGCGTAGAGAAAGAAATAAACAGACATGAAGAATAAAGATGTAGAATGTTACTATCTTTTCTTTTATTCAAAAAGCTATAAGAATTTTCACATAAAAAATCGGAGACAGTATTTTTCAGCACATCCCAGTATTTTGTGGAACAGAATTGTTAAAGCTAAACCCAACTTGTCCTTTCACAAGTTTTAATGTTCTACTTTGGTACAGGTGCCCAGGTCATAAGAGATGACTCAGAGTGAGCTCCTCCAGCGTAGCCGGCCGGAGTGGCCGAGGGGTTTTAGGCGCTACAGCCTAGAACCGCGTGGCTGCTACGGTCGCAGGTTCGAATCCTGCCTCGGGCTTGGATGTGTGTGATGTCCTTAGGTTAGTTAGGTTTAAGTAGTTCTAAGTTCTAGGGGACTGATGACCAGAGCTTAGTTCTAAGTTCTAGGGGACTGATGACCAGAGCAGCTATGTCCCATAGTGGTCAGAGCCATCTGAACCATCATCCTCCAGCGTAAATTATGGTTGGTATGAGGATCTGCTGACACATTTTCGAAAACTGACTGGTTTCTGTTGAAATACAGGGTATCCGAAAGGTCTTTCCCTGATTACATAAATTGATAACTCAGGCTAGAAGTAAGATACAAATGTGAAACTTGTGTCGAATTGTTTACAACTATCAAAGTAGGTAGTGAATGAGGGGAAGTGCCCAAGAAGCCATGTTAACCAATTAGGAGAAGGCACAGTGTGTCCTGTGATACCATGAGACACGATCACCAACCACAGTGCAGAGACACTTCCAGACAACGTTTGGAGGGAATCCAACTGATGTCAAGAGCATTAAAGCCTGGTATGAGAGGTTCAAGAACACAAGATCGGTTGCTGACCTTCCGAGGTCTGGTCGACCAAGAACCTCAGCAGACAGGGTGGAAGCTGTATGGCAGTTTTTTCTGCGAAGTCTGAAGAAATCGATGCGCAGGGCCTCACGTGAATTACAGATGCCAAAAAGCTCTCTCCGTGACATTTTACACAAACGTTTATTGTTTCGTGCATACAAAGTGCAAATCGTTCAGGCCTTGTTGCTTAATGACAGTACACTTCGATATGACTTTGTGGTCGAAATGCTATCACGTATTGAGGACGACGATGGTTATCTCAGACGAATTGCAGTGACCTTTTTTGTCAGTGGAGTAGTAAATCGCCATAATGTGCGCCTTTGAGGTTCACAACCCCCTGGCAAGGTCATGGAGTGTACCAGAGGCAGTCCAACGGTGAATGTTTGGTGCGCGCTATTGCACGATCGAATTATCGGGCCATTCTTCTTAGCTGAGGCTACCATCCTATCTGCAGTGTATCTGGACATGTTGCAACTGTATGCTGTTCCTCAAATGCTTCAGTATTACCCCGATGTCTTGTTTTAGAAAGTCGGTGCACTGCCTCATTGGGGTTTGGACGTCCGTGCCTATCTCGATATGACCTTTCCTAGGCGATGAATTGGTCGTGATAGGCCAATGGTTTGGCCTCCACGCTCTCCTGACATAACCCCATTAGACTTCTTTTTATGGGGTTATGTCTAGGACGAGGTCTACCGAACACGTGTACCAGCTCTTGAAACCCTGCGGCAATGCAATAACTACAGTCGTTGAATCGATCCGTCCAGTGATGTTGGCTAATGTGTGGACGGAAATTGAATATCGCCTAGATATGCTACGTGCTACCAAGGGTGCTCATGTGGAAGTTTACTGATATGTGAAAAAACTTTGATAGTTTGTAAACAATTAGACACCAGTTTCATATTTGTATCTTACTTCTAGCCTGAGTTATCAATTT
This sequence comes from Schistocerca gregaria, assembly GCF_023897955.1. Taxonomy (NCBI): domain Eukaryota; kingdom Metazoa; phylum Arthropoda; class Insecta; order Orthoptera; family Acrididae; genus Schistocerca; species Schistocerca gregaria. The sequence continues at coordinate 211,541,722 of NC_064928.1, read as the reverse complement.
ATGTAATCAGGTTAAGACTTTTCGGACACTCTGTACAACAATGCCTGTGCTCATATGCACCAAAGAATGTGACAGGACAAGAACATGCCCTAGTACATGAGCATCATTATCGCCAAATTTTGGATTTTGGAAAGCGCTGTTTAGAAATGACTTATTATGAGATTGTGTCTTCTCAGTAATTTGCTTGTTGGCAGACGTGATTGTGAGATTAGTAACAGCAAATTTAGGTAGAATTGTGATGGTCTTCAGGGGATCCACATTTGTTTGCTGGATATGGGTTGCCGATCCTGGGTTTTCTGAGCTGGAGACTGGTAAGCGCCGCCAGATCCCTGTCTCCCTAAGCTCCAGGAATGCTTCAGCGACCACCATGGCAGTGGAGTAGTTGAACGTTGTGTGTCACAGGGAATGAGGATCTTGGCTCGATTTCCCGGATCGCGAGGATGGTACAAGCCTCCATAAAAAAGAAAAGCCTGTATCTCGAGGTGTGGTTCATGCTGGTGAGATGCATGGCTGTTGAGGTGGAACAGTCTGTGGGGGCTTACAGGACATCACCAGGGGGAGCCTTATTGGTCATAATGGGGCTCTGCCCCTTGGACATCAAAATTAGAGAGCAGGCTGCGTGGTACTGCGTCAAGAAAGGAAATGTTACGAAGATAGAGGAGATTTTAGGCACTGGGGCTAGGGACAAGGGTGAGATTCGGCAAAGGGGTGAGCATTTGTGGCAAGAACTATGGGAGACGGATGAAACAGGACGTAGGACATATGAACTTATTCCGAACATTAGGGAACGATTAAAAATGAAATACTTTGAACCCACCAGAGGACTAATTTATTTTCTCACTTGACGTGGACCTTTCCTAACATACTTACGTCGGTTCGGGAAAAGGGCCGCACCCGCGTGTGAATGTGGTGAACCGGAGGGCGCTCCCGGTCATGTGCTTTTACGAGTGCCCCCTCTTCAATGATGTTGCTTCCACACTACGTGACCAACTACCTGACCATGACGCATACCACCTCATAAGACAACAAGACATTTTTCTAACTCTTAACAAACTAGTAGACTAGGTATCACGAAAAGTGCCAAAGGAATACCTGACAGAAATAAATTAACATAAATTAAAGTAAAACTGGAGATATTCTAACACCAAACACGCGCCCTACTCCTACACCGCCTGCGCGTGGATAGGCCGACCTTGGTAGTTTGGGCCGCCACGGTGGCCGAGCGGTTCTAGGAGCTTCAGTCCGGAACCGCGCGACTGCTACGGTCGCAGTTTCGAATCCTGCCTCGGGTATGGATGTATGAGATGTCCTTAGGTTAGTTAGGTTTAAGTAGTTCTACGTTCTAGGGGACTGATGACCTCAGATGTTAACTCCCATAGTGCTCAGAGCCATTTGAACCATTTAGTAGTCTGGAATCCGCCACGTGCGGGACTAAGGGAAGTGGGGTATAATGTGACGGACTAGACGAAGCACCGGAATTAGGTTAGAACTAGTTAGTAGGAATTAGATTAGGAAATTAGTATTAGGAACCTGCAGCGATTAACATCCCGGCCTGCCCAGTGACAGGGGCACGCCCATCTTGATTAGCTCGATGGGGGCAGGCAATAAAATAGGTTATATATATATATATATATATATATATATATATATATATATATATATATATATATATATATCTGACACAACTGTGACGCTGCAGGCAGTAGAGTTAGTTAAGATTTTAGAAATTAAATAGTTGTAAAAATTAGCTGCCCATTGTAATTAGAGTATAGCTGTAGCTCACAATCAACTAAATTGTAATTACCTGCAACTAATACCTAACAAACTTACAAATTAGGACCCACTAATCATATAAGGAAGTGGGTTATGCTGTATAATTATGTTTGATGATTAACAGTCGTTAACGGCCAACCACCAGGGAACCTGCCGCGTTTCATTTGTATAAGACTTACACAGGAAAGTGCGGCTCTGTCTGAGTTGACACCACAAATGAGGGCATTTTCGGGTCAGTGGAATGTACGCTACGGAGCCGCTGGCTCTGAGCTGCCCTTGAAGTAACTAATCTGTAAGTGTTCGTTGTGTCACTGAGATTCCGCCACAAATGCAGCACGATGCGCCAGAGCCATATGCCGAACACAATGGTCTTCCCTCTCGGTAGTCCCACGTTAGCTTCTCGAGTCCGGTCCTCTTGCAACCGTACATTCTGGCAATAACAGCTGCCAGCAATCATGTACAGTGTACGCTCCTGACAAGTCTTTCTGCAATATCCTGAAGGAACAACCAGCTTCTCATATCCCTATTAAACGACCTCGTTCAAACTCAGTGAGGTGCTGATAACGGTGCCTTTGCCATCCTAAAGGCAGGGTTCACTAACGTCAACTCACCATGACGTGTGTCAGAGGTAGCTAACGCTTCTAGTATGATAAAAGAAAATAAATATTTAAATATATTTCAGTTTTTTCAATTGTAGTCTGACAACTATGTATATATTGTGTTTCATACTGGAATGTCGTGTTCCCAGTTTGGCACAGCTTTGCCACAGGAAACACGAAAGCGGTCGAAGACGTCCGTCATCTGGTCGGCTCCTGATCGTTGTCAGAAGGCGGCTAGTTTTTGATTACGTAAAGGCTTCTGTTATTCGGAAAAGAACAACCGGGATTTCTTTGCGTAGCCAGTGTGGTGTCACCGCCAGACACCACACTTGTTAGGTGGTAGCCTTCAAATCGGCGGCGGTCCGGTAGTATACGTCGGACCCGCGTGTCGCCACTATCAGTGATTGCAGACCGAGCGCCGCCACACGGCAGGTCTACTCTAGAGAGACTCCCTAGCACTCGCCCCAGTTGTACAGCCGACTTTGCTAGCGATGGTTCACTGTCTACAGCCGCTCTCATTTACAGGTACGACAGTTTAGCATAGCCTTCAGCTACGTCATTTGATACGACCTAGCAAGGCGCCATATTTAGTTACTATTATCTGAACAGATATTATTCTGAATCGTGTACTGTCAAGAGCGACGTTCATCATTAATGGATTAAAGTTAAGTATGAAACTAATTACGTCCGCTTTCTGAATTGTCAGTATAGTTCTTCCCTCCTCACGCCAGCCTGCGTGAGCTAAATTGGCGTGCATTTCGGCCTCCTCTAGTAACACGGTGTTGGCTCTCCTGCCAACCCAACAATCGGTATGAATTTTCTAATTACCTAAGGGACCTTTAAGAGTGAACAATAAAAAAAATTGCATTTGAAAATGAAATCATTAATAAATGGGGCAGCTATGAGTTGTATAGAAGACAAGGAGCGGCCTTCTGTACACGACCAGAATGCCGCAGTATTCTCTCCTGTATTAAAGGCTGTTTGACATTTACAAAAATAATATGACGTGGAGGTAGAAAAAAATAAAGGAAAAGAATAGAATAAGAAATCTGGTAAAACCTAAATATATTCAAATAATCCTCACAAGCAATTAGGGCTTATTTATAAACAGTATTACTTACATAAGTAATTTGCTAACTGTATGGTGCGATCAGATTTCAGCCTGTCCTGTGTTACCTTCTTGGTTCTCGTTTTTTGTCACAAGTTGCAGTCATTACTTTTCTCCTTCCTTCGACACAATTCTTGCACCAATCAACACCTTCATAACAATAACTTGCCGGTTTACAGTATCGAACATAAATTACTCTAATTTTATTAATTAATAATGTTGTCTGCACGCTGGCAAGACGGCTCACTTTTATGGCTCAAAGACGACCTTCTTTACGCTTTCGCATTACACGCAGAAGTGCGATAAAATCTGAAGAGCTACAAAGGTTTTTACTGTCATCTTTTATTTAGATCAAAGCGGAACGTTCAGTTCAGCTTCTGTTAAAATGTTTCTTTGACATCTACATAATACGGTTGCATATAAAAATGTGGTATGGCCATAGCGCGGAAGTACATTCAGCAGGCTAGATCACACTCTGCTGACCGTGCGGAGTGCCTGCGCGGTTTGAGGCGCCATGTCACGGACTGCGCGACCCCTCCCGCCGGAGATTCGAGTCCTCCCTCGGGCATGGGTATGCGTGTCGTTCTTAGCATAAGTTAGTTTAAGTAGTGTGTTAGTGACCGATGATCTCAGCAGTTTGGTCCTTTAGGAATTCACATACATTTGAACACTCTGCTGAATGTACAAGTTCTGCATTACGATTGTACGCCTTTTTTATATGCATCCGTATTGCCTTGATGTCAAGAAAGTATATCATTGGAATTACGCTGTAAAGAACACCTGAAATGCCGGCAGTGCTTGAGAATCAACGTTAAAGTCCGAAACTAGTCACTACCAAGTAATAGCACGCAACGGTAACAAACCCCTGAATAAATAATAATCTTTCATAAACGAGTATTCTGTTTGTTTTGTATTTTCAAAGAAACTAATGTCCACTAAGGTACAAAAACTAATTTCGAAAAATGCATTACATCCTGCTGTTTGTAATAATGTTATTTTATTTTTCTACCGGTTTCGGTTTTGAGCCATCATCAGAGGCAAGGCAGCTGGAAAACATACAAAAGTGGACAGTGAGGGAATGCCAAACGAAAGACGAAAGATAGAAGACATAAAAAACCTAAAATCGATCAAAGTACCCACGAAAATTGTCACAGAATTACCCGATGCCATGCATGGTTTAACAGAAGTTACCACAGGAAACCATAATTTCCAAGATATTATAAAACCAAACATTCTAACAAGATAAAAATATGATGACACATTGACACAAGTATAGAAGTACAAATCAAAGAAATTCTAGGTCAAAGGTGACAGTGTTAATGAAATCTAACAAGTTGCCATTAAATAATTATGTGACAATCGGCTAACAAAACTTGATTGAGATTACATCAAAACGCCAAAAAATAAAATGTTAATTAACAGATGAATGTAAGATTATAAAATATTTTACAATCCATTCAGAAAACGTAAGCATATAAAATACAGACTGCAAATTAATACAAGAAGCAAGATTAACAAAAACTAGCGACAAACAGGCAGAGAAAACGCATCAGAATAACATGCAGTAAAAGAAGAAACATTATCAAAGATTGCAATACGATTAAGAGCCATTAGTAATTGGCTATGACAGAATTTAAATTAATATCATAAGATATAGTATTAGAGAAGTTTAGAGTATCAACTATGGGAGTAGGACATCTAAATCTCAGAGCAACATCAAAACACGTTGGCATATAATGAGGACAGGCTCAGGGAAGCAAGCAGTTCACTGATATGGAAGGATGAAGACGTTGTTAATACACTACTGGCCATTAAAATTGCTTCACCAAGAAGAAAGGCAGATGATAAACGGCTATTCATTGGACAAATATATTACCCAACAACTGACACGGGATTACATTTTCACGCAATTTAGGTGCATACATCCTGAGAAATCAGGACCCAGAACACCCACCTCTGGCCTTCATACGCCTGGGCATTGAGTCAAACAGGGCTTTGATGGCGTGTACACGTACAGCTGCCCTTGCAGCTTCAACATGATACCACAGTTCATCAAGAGTAGTGACTGGCGTATTGTGACGAGCCAGTTGCTCGGCCACCATTGACCAGATGTTTTCAATTGGTGAGAGATCTGGAGAATGTGCTGGCCAGGGAAATAGTCGAACATTTTCTGTATCCAGAAAGGCCTGTACAGGACCTGCAACATGCTGTCGTGCATTATCCTGCTGAAATGTATACTTTCACAGGGATCGAATGAAGGGTACAGCCACGGGTCGTAACACATCTGAAATGAAACTTCGACTGTTCAAAGTGCCACAAATGCGAACAAGAGGTGACCGAGACGTGTAACCAATGGCACCCCATACCATCACGCCGGGTGGTACGCCAGTATGGCGATGACGAATACACGCTTCCAATGTGTGTTCACCGCGATGTCGCCAAACACGGATGCGACCATCATTATGCTGTAAACAGAACCTAGATTCATCCGAAGAAATGACATTTCGCCATTCGTGCACCCAGGTTCGTCATTGAGTACACGATCACAGGCGTCCCTGTCTGTGATGCAGCGTCTAGGGCAACCGCAGCTATGTTCTCCAAGCAGATAGTCCATGCTGCTGCAAACGTCGTCGAACTGTTCGTGCAGATAGTTGTCGTTTTGCAAACGTCCCCATCTGTTGACTCAGGGATCGTGACGTGGCTGCACGATACGTTACAGTTATGCGGATAAGATGCCTGTCATCTCGACTGCTAGTGATACGAGGCCGTTGGGATCCAGCACGGCGTTCCATGTTACCCTCCTGAACCCACCGATTCCATAACAGTCATTGAATCTTGACCAACGCGTGCAGCAATGTCGCGATACGATAAACCGCAATCACGATAGCTTACAATCCGACCTTTATCAAAGTCGGAAACGTGATGGTACGCATTTGTCCTCGAGACACGAGGCATGACAACAACGTTTCACCAGGCAAACCCCGTCAACTGCTGTTTGTGTATGAGAAATTGGTTGGAAATTTTCCTCATGTCAGCAGGTTGTAGGTGTCGCCACCGGCGCCAACCTTGTTTGAATGCTCTGAAAAGCTAATCTTTGTATATCACAGCATCTTCTTCCAGTCGCTTAAATTTCACGTCTGTAGCACGTCATCTGCGTGGTGCAGCAGTTTTAATGGCCAGTAGTGTATTAACGATACATGAAAAAGTGTAATAGTAGATTATTGTACGTGGCAGATAAATTTCATCTCTTGCACAACGTCAACAATTCTGATTTATCATAATACTAGGTGCGTCTGAAACGTTCGCCGAGGGGTCTCAAAAAACAAAGGGAACAAGAGTTACAAATAAAATACATTTACAGTTATTCATAGGAAGCAGCACTTGCTACAATACACTTCTGATGACGGCTGTAGAGCTGTTGAAAACTGTCAGAAAAACACCTACTTATTCTCCAGATTTGGCGCCATATCTTCTTCCTAGCAGTAGTGCACTACTGGAAGATCCTGAGGAAGATCCCATTAGAGGGGTCGAAACGTCGATCATTTTAGTATAAGTATAACGCGGCGTAATATCCCAGAAGTTTTAACTTCAGTAACAACGTCCACTAAAGCCTGCAGACTTACATTAAGGCTGCAGAATTACATATGACTTCTTTTTGTTTCCTCGCTTTAACTTAATGCTAAAAGGCTTACGCTTCACAGGCATTTCGGGCATACAACAAGGCGTGACCACGCTACTTCCGGAGATTCCATAAGAAACGTTCACTGACAATTTTCAACAGCTTCACAACCGATGTCAGAGGTGTGTTGCACCTAATGATGATTACTCTGAAGGCCAGTCAAGGTATTCTGTTCGTAACTCAGGTTTCCTTAATTTTCGGAGACCATGCACCGACCTTTTCAGGCGCATCTTGTACCATTACTTGAAGGGAGTAACAGAACATAAAGCTGATGGCTACAAATACTAGATAAACTGAAGTAATAATTTCGTTGCGCGAGAATAAGAGTACATATCTTTGAGGCTATTTATCAAACTTTTAATAACATCTAAATCTACTTGTTCGTCCATACTCTGCAAACCACTGATAAGCAAATGGCAGAGGGTACTTGCTCCACTACCACATATTGGGCTGTTCTCATGTCTAATTCGCGTCTGTGCGAGCTGTCATTAGTCTAACCTTGCTTCTGCTATTCTTACGATAGCCTTATCTGGGGGTCCTATTATACTTATAGCATCTTCATTGCCAATAGCTTAATGAGTGATACGACACTTGTCAGGACTTACTCTCATCTAAGCACAGCCCTGAAAATGTTCAAACCTCACATCGCGCACATTCATTCTTTCACCAATGATGCACCGATTGTCGTCCAGTGCACACACGAGAATCTCAGTTCTAGCACGCGTAAAATAAGACAGAGCAGTTCGTAGTTTACTCAGTATTAATCACAGCCTCTCTGCAGTTCACACAATACAAAGAACATAGCGACCGAACTGCTTTATTTGTTTCTTTACCCACAAAAACTAACACACCATCCACGCAGTCACAGCAATCAGCGTTCTTCACCCTTCTTCACTCCCTACCCTTCGACTGTTCAATGTGGTGTGATCGAAACAGACTCTGTTACGGTGTAACAAAGGTATGTACATTGAAACATTTTTGTTCTTTATGCTTATATAGTCGTGCAGTCTGAAGCGACCAATGGAAACTTGTACTAAGCCTGGGATTCAAAACGGGGACTCCTGCTGACTAGGCAGATGCTCCGACCACTACGCCACCCTGGCGCAATGACTTTGGAAAACTGCTCAGACTTAGCTTAGCGCATCTCCCTCCTCAGTCCTATTTCCCATTCACGCCTCAGCCCACTTGGAATTCACTGTAAACTCGAACAGCATTGCAGATGCTCCGCAACTGCTATGGAAGAGCACCTCCGCATCTAGCGGAACGGGGGATCCTGCCCGAAATCCGGGCGTAGATGTTTTAATCAAATGAAACCGTGTGGTTCCGAACATCTTTTCAGTTCCCAAGGATCTATGATGTACATTTGCAGACTGAAGCGAGAATGAAAATTTATTCTGGGGCCGGGATTCGAACCCCATATCTCCTGGGACCACTACGCCACCACGGAACTATCGATTTGGAAAACTGCACAGACTAGCCTAGTACGCTTCCTTTGTTATTCAAAATTCCCAGTTACACCTCAGCCCACTTGGTATTCCCCTCTAAACTCAAACAAATTGCAGAGTCTCTCGAACTCTATTAGAATAACACCTCCAAACGAATCGGGAATTCCGATGTACGAGGGAGGCATGATACGGTAGACGCCCTACCCGAAGTTCGCCTAAATCGATCGACAACCCGTCACACACTGAAGCATCAAGGGGTTGCATACCTTCGAGGCGTAGCCTCCCCGGTCATAGTCGAATGACGACAGGCTGCAGCACAAGTGTCGCCAGCGGTCCTCCGTGAAAGGGACCTATTTCCTCGGTCACGTCATGTGTGCAGAACTAGATCGGCATGAATTCTTCCGCGTCCCGAGTACATCGCTCGGCGCATGTACCTGTCAGCATGTACCTGTCAGCCAACAATGCCGAACGCTCAGCTCCATCTTAGCGATAATCAGCAACACACTCTTCAAGTCTCTCTACGTTTATGCAATGTCTAAGGCCTGTATGAGAAGTTGTAATAGTTTGTAGTTGAAGAGAATTTTTCCTTTGTTATTAAATATCTCTACTGTGGTCCTAATAAATCCATTTCTTGATTACCTCTGTTTTACTCTTGAGCCCTATCTTTGGGGGCGACGTCTCTGTTTTCCCGGGTCGTGTGAGTGTGCGAGTTCGGTTGGGGACTCAGGAGGAGCCAGGTCCACGCAGTGCCAGAACACGCTGGGACCGCTGGCGGCACGCATGGACATTTCACAATATATATAAATGACCTAGTAGATAGTGTCGGAAGTTCCATGCGGCTTTTCGCGGATGATGCTGTAGTATACAGAGAAGTTGCAGCATTAGAAAATTGCAGCGAAATGCAGGAAGATCTGCAGCGGATAGGCATTTGGTGCAGGGAGTGGCAACTGACACTTAACATAGACAAATGTAATGTATTACGAATACATAGTAAGAAGAATCCTTTATTCTATGATTATATGATAGCGGAACAAACACTGGTAGCAGTTACTTCTGTAAAATATCTGGGAGAATGCGTGCGGAACGATTTGAAGTGGAATAATCATATAAAATTAATTGTTGGTAAGGCGGGTTCAAAAAAATGGTTCAAATGGCTCTGAGCACTATGGGACTCAACTGCTGTGGTAAGGCGGGTGCTAGGTTAAGATTCATTGAGAGAGTCCTTAGAAAATGTAGTACATCAACAAAGGAGGTGGCTTACAAAACACTCGTTCGACCTAAACTTGAGTTTTGCTCATCAGTGTGGGATTCGTACCAGATCGGGTTGACGGAGGAGATAGAGAAGATCCAAAGAAGAGCGGCACGTTTCGTCACAGGGTTATTTGGTAACCGTGATAGCGTTACGGAGATGTTTAGCAAACTCGAGTAGCAGAGTCTGCAAGAGAGGCGCTCTGCATCGCGGTGTAGCTTGCTGACCAGGTTTCGAAAGGGTGCGTTTCTGGATGAGGTATCGAATATATTGCTTCCCCCTACTTATACCTCCCGAGGAGATCACGAATGTAAAATTAGAGTGATTCGAGCTCGCACGGAGGCTTTCCGGCAGTCGTTCTTCACGCGAACCATACGCGAATGGAACAGAAAAGGGAGGTAATGACAGTGGCACGTAAAGTGCCCTCCGCCACACATCGTTGGGTGGCTTGCGGAGTATAAATGTAGTTGTAGATGTAGACTGCCGCATAGAATAGCTGTGGTCACGAGGGTGCACGACCTCGTCGTAAACCGGATCCAGCAAGCTTTAAGATGAGTGCATTTCATTCCAACTAGAGAAACCTCCACCATTGTGATATCTCACGATTCGCCAGTGACTTGGGTTCATGTTGCTGCTCTCAGTGTCGCCGAGGCGAAGAACAGCCAGTGGAGTGCTTGGGGAAGCCGGATCTGATTAGCTTTCCTCGACTTCTTGTTACTATTTACTGCGTTCAACCTCTTACAATTTGTTAAGGTCAACCAGCGTCAATTTTTCTTGCGTGGTGGCCGCTAACGCCCTAGTTACCTGCCCTGGGGGTTAGTGTGTGTAATGGCAGCTTAAATTTCCTCGCCTTGCCGCTTCTGTCCGGTAAGGCGTGTAGTTTTGACAGCTTACTTGATTGTAGGCCGGTTGGTGATTCTTCTACTCTGGTGGTAGTGATTCCTTTCTCGTTCTGGGCGCTCTAAACACACTATTCTCGTCGTAGTGCACACCGCCGGTTCCGGCTTTGGCGTATTGTTCCATCGTTGCATTCTATTTATCGGACGTCAGGTAGCTTCAGCAAGATTATCATTAGTCATCCGTTAGACTGCCACTAGTGTGAGTTACCATCTAAGTGAAGTGCATGCAATTCTTGTCTGGCTATCTTATCGCTCGCGAAAGTGTTTGTTGCCGGACCTCCTCAGAGGTTGATTCCTAGAGCACCGTCTGGATCAGTTGCATGTTTTTTAATTAATTTTTGTCATTTCCTGTTTTACAGCAGGTTTCAATTTCTTACGTTATTGCCGTTCCTGGCGTGTAAAGGCATTCAGCCGTGATTGTGGTCATTTGCTTTAAAATTCTAATTTGGTATTTGTATTTTAGAAGTAAGTCTTAAAACCTTAATTACTGCCATTCCTGGGGTCTGATGCCTTCTGCTGTGTTGGTGGTGACTTACCTTAATATATAAATACCTGTAAGGTGTAAATTGCAGCGAGTTTTAAACAATTCATAATTCATTGCCATTCCTGGCGTTTAAGGCCTTCTGTCCAGATCACAGGGGCTTGCTCTTAAATCATTGCCTGTTGTATCTGTATTTAATGGTGATTTGCTTAACTGTGACTCTACCTCTACATCTACACCTACATCCATACGGTATGTGGCGGAGGTTACCTTGAGTACCTCTATCGGTTCTCCCTTCTATTCCAGTCTCGTATTGTTCGTGTAAAGAAGGATTGTCGGTATGCCTCTGTGTGGGCTCTAATCTCTCTGATTTTATCCTCATGGTCTCTTCGCGAGATATACGTAGGTGGGAGCAATATACAGCTTGACTCCTCGGTGAAGGTATTTTCTCGATACTTCAAGAAAAGCCCGTACCCAGCTACTGAGCGCCTCTCCTGCAGTCTTCCACTGGAGTTTATCTGTCATCTCCGTAACGCTTTCGCGATTACTAAATGATCCTGTAACGAAGCGCGCTGCTCACTGAAAACTCTATTCTTTACACTGTTGTTTATTCCTTCATTAATAACGTATGGTATTTTTTTATTTATTGTTGAGTCGGGAATTGCTGATTTAAATAAATTGTGTGTAACTGTAAAAGGGCCGCGTCCACAATCGTAACCGAATCCTGCCTTCCCTTGACTACCAGGGCACAATTATTGCTTCTCAAGCACTTTCCCGTGGGACATATGGCGTCCCATCTTGCAAGATGAGAAAAGCGGAGTACGTTGCTGGTTTGACAAACACTCAAGTACACTATCTCACTTCGACTGGCATACAGTATCACCTGATCTAACGCCATCGACGATCTCTGGGACTACGGCTGAAACATACCACTCAACGCCCCTGCAGTTCGGTGGTTCTAGGGGTTCAGAACGTCAGGAAACGGCCTCAGCTGGCAGTAACGTATCTGAAGCCTGTTGGATCCTCTTCCTCGTCGAATTGATGACATCATCAAGGCTAGAGCCAGTTCTGATGACGTAGGCTTTCCCGGCGTAATAAGTCTTGAAAGTCTCTTTGGGTTTGCTGCCGGATCCTAAAATCACCTTGACTCGATACTTCGGTGATCTAACTGGGCGCCCTCTTCACGAAAATGCTGCTTCTGCTGAGGAGTCCCTCTGAGAACTGAGGCCAGGATGCAAATCGACGTCCTATATAGGCCACCGTTCAGTACACGGCGCATGCACCTCCCATCACGGTTGCTGCCCTCCAATACAGGGAGGTGGCGCCGCCCTTAGTGGAACACTGCTGGCAGCGATTCATCGCACTCAGGGCCGCACCGAAGAACGTTCAATCTCGATGCGAGACAATACAGGATTCCACGTCTTGCTAAGAGGAAACCCATTGTCACTTTTGATTAAATTATCCGCCGACCTTATTCATAATCGCCCCTTTATAGACACTGTTCCAAAAACTGGAAATGTTGAAAACTACGACAGTTTCATCAAATTTCATACTGTGTCCCTCATTTAAGCACACACATTAGAGTGTGTTCCACCCACCTTCTAAGATTAGGGCACTACTCGGCTCTGTGTGTAAGTAGGCTGTTTAGGTTTTTATATTGGTAACGCCACGTAGTGTTCTGTATGAAAATCACTGGATGTGCTGTGTGCAGTCTGTGGCTCGTATTTTGAGAGCAGACGATCTGGACGTGTGTCCATAAGAAACAGTAAATTTGTAAGACTGGATGTCATGAACTCATATATACATATTATGACACTATTAAGGGAAATACATTGTTTGTTCTCTATCAAAATCTTTCATTTACCAACTACGCCCATCAGTAATTAGTGTCTTCAGTAGTTAGAATGTGTTATTTAGCTGGCAGTATTGGCGCTCGCTGTATTACAGTAGTTCGAGCAACGAAGATTTTTGTAAGTGATTCATGAAAGGTATAGGTTATTGTTAGTCACGAACATTATTTTATAGGGATTATTGAAAGTCAGATTGCGCTGCGCTAAAAAAATTGTGTGTCATTTTAGTGTGGATCAGATTAAGTAAAAAGCGAAATGTCTGAGTACGTTCAGTTCTGCTCAGCTGTTTGAAAATCAAATAACGTAAGGGGTTTATCAGCACAATCATTCATAAAGGGGATGTTTCATGTGAAAGATGATTTGGGGTTTAGGAAACATGGTGTGAAAAAATTCCGTGTTAATGTGGGAAGGCTTACATTGGCCGTTTGATTCGCACAGTGCATGACAGGTGTGTGAAACATCGCCGTCATACGAGGCTACAAAAGCCGGTAAAATCGGCAGTAGCAGAACACTGCCTAAATGAGGGACACAGTATGAAATTTGATGAAACTGTCGTAGTTGCCAGCATTTCCGGTTTTTGCAACAGTGTCTATAAAGAGGCGATTCAAATTACGTTGGCGGATAATTTAATGGGGGTAGGACGTGAAACGGGCAGACTTGGAGCAGGAGAGGCACCACAGGACATTTTAATTTACACTGTCTATACTCTTACAAATAAATTCATAAAACTTTGTTAGCATGACCAGGGAGGATTCAGGTTTCACACTCATAGCAGAGGAAGTTCCAAAACATAACAAAACAATTTTTTTTTTACTTCTGAAATTTCAAAATTTTTTTATCTTTGTATTGGCTGCATTTGTTGCTGTAGGTAAACTTTCTTTCGTAAGTAAGAGTTTGCACATAATACAAACCATACTTACAGGTGTATGAAACTCTAGGATTTCCCAAATCTGTTAAAAACTGTGGTAAAAATTGAAATAATTAAGTATAAAATTCGAGTTTTCTCTAAACACAAAGTTTAAAACGTAATAGCCCATTCATTTTTCCATAGATTAAATACATTCTAGAGTTTCGTACACCTGTAAGTATGGTTTGCAAGCTGTGCAAAATTCATCGAAGAATCTCTCTTACATATGAAGAAAAGTGTACCTATAGCAACAAGTGCAGGCAACAGTAAGTTAAAAAAATCAAGAAATTTCACATTTAAAAAACATTATTTTTTGTGTTTTTGAACTTCCACTGCTATGAGTGTGAATCCTGAATCCTTCCTGCTGATGCTGGCAAAGTTTTATGAATGTATTTGTAAAAGTATAGAGAGTGGAAATTAAAATGTCCTGTGGTGTCTCTCCTTCTCGAAGTCGGCCCGTTTGACGTCCCACCCACCTTAATCAAAAAAGACAATGAGTTTTGTCTTAGCAAGACGTGGAATCCTATTGTCTCGCATCGAAATTGAACGTTCTTCGGTGCCGGCATGAGTGCGATATATCGTAGCCAGCAGTGTTCCACTAAGGGCGGCGCCACCTCCCTGTCTTGGAGGGCAGCAATCGTGATGGGCGGCGCATGCGCCGTGTACTGAACGGTGGCCTATAATAGGACGTCGATTTGCAGCCTGGCGTCAGTTCTCAGCGGGACTCATCAGCAGAAGCAGCATTCTCCTGAAGATGGCGACCAGTTGGATCGCCGAAATATTTGGTCAGGTTGATTTTAGGATCCGGCAGCAAACCCGAAGAGACTTTCTAGAGACAGTTCTACGATTTTTGCAGGCTGTTACCTAGGGTGTCTGATGTCAGATATTACTCTCGAGGTATGTTGTTGATGTTCTGGTATTCAGTCCTGAGACTGGTTTGATGCAGCTGTCCATGCTACTCTATCCTGTGCAAGCTTCTTCATCTCCCAGTACTTATTGCAACCTACATCCTTCGGAATCTGCTTAATGTATTCATCTCTTGGTCTCCATCTACGATTCTTACCATCCACACTGCCCTTCAATGCTAAATTTGGATCCCTTGATGCCTCAGAATATGCCCTACCAACCGGTCCCTTCTTCTTGTCAAGTTGTGCCACAAACTCCTCTTCTCCCCTATTCTATTCAATACCTCCTCATTAGTAACGCGATCTACCCATTTAATCTTCAGCATTCTTCTGTAGCTTCTATTCTCTTCTGTCCAAACTATTTATCGTCCATGTTTCACTTCCATACATGGCTACACTCCATACAAATACTTTCAGAAACGACTTCCTGACACTTAAAATCTATACTCGATGTTAACAAATTCCTCTTCTTCAGAAACGCTTCCTTTGCCATTGCCAGTCTACATTTTATATCCTCTCTACTTCGACCATGATCAGTTATTTTGCTCCCCAACCTGCAAAACACCTTTACTACCTTAAGTGTCTCATTTCCTAATCGAATTCCCTCAGCATAATCCGACTTAATTCGACTACATTCGGTGATCCTCGTTTTGCTTTTGTTGATGTTCATCTTATATCCTGCTTTCAAGACATTGTCTATTACATTCTACCGCTCTTCCAAGTCCTTTGCTGTCTCTGACAGAATTACAATGTCATCGGCGAACCTCAAAGTTTTTTATTTCTTCTCCATGGGTTTCAATACCTACTCCGAATTTTTCTTTTGTTTCCTTTACTGCTTGCTCAATATACAGATTGAGTGACAACGGGGAGAGGGTACAACCCTGTCTTACTCCCTTCCCAACCACTGCTTCTCTTTCATGTACCTCGACTCTTATAACTGCCATCTGGTTTCTATACAAATTGTAAATAGCCTGTCGCTCCCTGTATTTTACCCCTGCCACCTTCAGAGTTAGAAAGAGAGTATTGCAGTCAACATTGTCAAAAGCTTTCTCCAAGTCTACAAATGCTAGAAACGTATCTTTGCCTTTCCTTAATCTTTCTTCTTAGTTAAGTCGTAGAGTCAGTATTGCCTCACGTGTTCCAACATTTCTACGAAATCCAAACTGATCTTCCCCAAGGTTGGCTTCTACTAGTTTTTCCATTCGTCTGTAAAGAATTCGCGTTAGTATTTTGCAGCTGTGGCTTATTAAACTAATTGTTCGGTAATTTTCGCATCTGTCAACACCTGCTTTCTTTGGAATTAATATATTATTCTTGAAGTCTGAGCGTATTTCGCCTGTCTCATACATCTTGCTCACCAGATGGTAGAGTTTTGTCAGGACTGGGTCTCCTAAGGCCTTCAGTAGTTCTAATGGAATGTTGTCTCGAGGTGTAGGAAAAGTGAATGGCAGTGTAAGAACAAATGTAAGAAAAGTACAAGAGTTGTAGACGTACGATTGGTGGTTGGGGCTCTCAGTGGCGTACGTACCCCGACGCAGAGCAGGAGTCGATGCAGTCGGCAGCGACGAAGCACGCGAGGTCCATAGTGAGCTGGTAGCTGTCCGTGGCGTCAGTGAGGCCGGTGAGAGCAGCCAGGCCGTCGTCGCACTCGTCGAACCCGAGCCTCCAGGGTCCCAGCGTCCAGCTCGTTATCAGACGAAGCATCGCACCCACAGCGATGTACCGGTACTCGAGGGTCTTGCAAGCTATCAACACGTCAGTGTGTCCTGCGAAACGTTGTAACGTATTACTATCTTTACGACGTTTCTCGTCGAGCCATACACGTTATCTTGCATTTGTAGCTGATTTTGTCACACAAATAGTGATAAAAATTCAGAAATTCAGGGCCATCACCAGCCCAACCCATTCCTAACCATTTACAAGAAAACGGAGATGGAAAATATTAGTTTAATTACTTTCATAATTTAATTACAAGTACGCAAATTTCTTCAAGCAGCCAGATAAATAGCACTCCGTGTTGTGCATGAAGCAACTTCCAGAATGAATTTTTTCACTCTGCAGCGGAGTGTGCGTTGATATGAAACTTCGGTCCCGAGTTTGAGTCTCGGTCAGGCACACAGTTTTAATCTGCCAGGAAGTTTCATATCAGCGCACACTCCGCTGCAGAGTGTAAATCTTTAGTCTGGAAACATCCCTCAGGCTGTGGCTAAGCCATGTTTCCGCAGTATCCTTTCTTTTAGGAGTGCTGGTTCTGAAAGGTTCGCAGGAGAGCTTCTGTAAAGTTTGGAAGGTAGGAGACGAGGTACTGGCACAAGTAAAGCTGTGAGAACCGGGCGTGAGTTGTGCTTCGGTAGCTCAGGTGGTAGAGCACTTACCCGCGAAAGGCAAAGGTCCCGAGTACGAGTCTCGGTCGGGCACACAGTTTTAATCTGCCAGGAAGTTTCATGAAGCAACTTTATTAATACAGGCTTGGAAAACGGACTAAGGGGGTAAAATCGACACCAAAGAATTGTTTCCTTCATTGCTTGCTCAATATACAGATTGAATAGCATCTATCTTTCACATAGATAACTTATTGTAACTAAATATTTGATTGCACATCTTACCTACACATAACTGGTTCCTGACTCGAAATTTTTAAGTAATAATTACGTGAGAATGAAACAGAGCACAATTTAACTACAGCAAGAAGAAAGACAATTAGACTATCATCTCCTTTGCATTAATACAAAAAAAAATACCTCAGTGAGATTTGCATTACGATTCGACGCATGCACTATTCTGGACAGAGGTTTAACCAATACACAAGGCTGTGCGGTCATTATTTAACATACTAACTGCGTCTGCTTCCTGCAAACGGCCGGACTCCAGCACGTGGTGCATTCTGACTCAAACTGTTGTGCTGCTTCGTAGAAACCACACGGAAGAACAGATATTCTAGCAGAAGTTGTAGCTCACTAAACAAGCAAGCTGTTGAAATAAGGCGTATTGCGGTGCCGTGGTGGACCAGAAGGGTCATTGATTACCAAACACGTGGCACAAAAACGGCACACACAGACAAAAGCAATTTCCGCAAAATATAAGATTAAAAATCATTAAAAAATAACTCGCTTCATGCGCTTCAGTTAATCTGAAGCTCTTAAGTATTTCACCAGTTAAACATAACGAAGTCCTAACTCAACCTGATTCCTATCACCTGAAACGTCCCTTAAGAGCTACGATCCGTACTCACGAAGAGTTCGCCGAAGAGTGCCGCATTCTCTTTCGAGATTACCCAGCTCCCCGTGCAGCGGAAGCTACCAGAGGGGTAGCCCTCCGTCACCAACCTCACACGCAAAAACAGCCTTCGACACAGCCGTCGACTGAGATGGGTAAACCTCTCTGTTCAGGTATTGGAAACCTAAGTTGGGCATCCTGTGCTCTCCTTTGAACGAGAAGCAACATCATCTGCTCCCAGCAGACGATGACCAACTCAGCGATTCCAACAAAACAAAACCGAAACCCACATTACAACACACATATAATAATCAATAGGCCTTGTTTGAGTGCTCAGTCTTTCTGGAAGAATTCATGAATTGAGCTAAAATCAGGTAGTAAAATGAATAGGTTGCACAGAATTCGACAAGCGTCTTATGAAAAGACTTCACAGAGATGTTTCAACGTTCTTACCTATCTTCATGCATGTACACAATTCAGGCAAGATTTTGTTAGCTAGTACTACAGAGAGACGATGCCGATATGCATATACAGGGTGGTCCATTGATGGTGATCGGGCCAAATATCTCACGAAATAAGCATCAAACTAGAAGAGGCAAATCAGATGGCGCTATGTCTGGCCCGCTAGATGGCGCTCCCATACGTCAATCAACAGCGTTTTTTTTTTTTTTTTTTTTAATAGGATCCCCAATTTTTATTACATATTCATGTAGTGCGTAAAGAAATATGAATGTTTTAGTTGGACCACTTATATCACTTTGTGATAGATAGCGCTGTAGTAGTCGCAAACATATGACTCACAATTTTAGACGAACAGTTCGTAACAGGTAGGTTTCTTGAATTAAAATACAGAACGTAGGTACATTTGAACATCTTATTTCGGTTGTTCCAATGTGATACATGTATACTCTTTGACATAAAACTCGACCGGCGGCTAGCCGCTGCATAGGCTAAATCCGCTCCGACCGCGACATGGGACAAATAAGCTGACCACGTCGCTGACTCTCTAAGTCCGGCTTTCTGCACAATTTGGCAACACTTTAGACGGCGGCACTTCCTATAGGAAGTCTTGTGCCGTGCTAGAGATAACTGAGACTGTATACGCCCGTGGTCTAGTGGCACAGGAGCGCCGTGGTCCTGTCGTTAGCGTGAGCAGGTGCGAAGCCAGAGGTCCTTGGTTCAAGTCTACCCTCGAGCGAAAAGTTTCGCCGGCACGGTAGCTCAGCGTGCTCGGTCAGAGGGTTAGCTACCCTCTGTAATAAAGAAAACTGGGTGAAAGGATCAACAAAGAACCTGAACGGGTGTCATAGGACGTTCGTCACGAACAAATCCAACGAACAATGTAGAACAAAACGAGATTTAAAAAAATCATAAATGAATAAAACAATTTTAAAAAAAGCTGTAGCATGCGTTCTTTTTGTGTACAATGTCTGTGGATCGAGACCAGCTGCCGCAAAAGATTTTTATAGTCTCCTCTGTCAGAAAGCTGAAGACGTGAATTTAGTGGTAGCGCAGATTCAATCTATTTCACTTTCAGAGTCACCGATAGCAAAATTTTATCCAGTAACGATTTTGCGGCAGGTTTCTCGCAGACTGTCCTCCTCTGGACGCCGTATGCGGCAAAGCTCCGGCATCCAACTGTCGGCTACCGGCAGCGGCCGTGGCGACAGCATCGGCGCTGAACTCCGCCGTTCTGTATCTAAAGCGCCTGCTACCGCTTATCGCTTTTGATAATTTAAAACGCTTTATTATTATTAAATGTTGCTCCACAGAAAATTTCTACGATTTCCATTCAAGCTCGAAAGCAACGGAGATTACTGTATTACATCAATCAGCAAGAGCTGAATATGGCCCGAAATTAATTTTATGGACTGGGACGAAATTAAACCACCTCACTACATTCGCTGAATTTATAAATGCTTCATACCTCGTTTCTTTTTCTTTCAACGTCAGTTATTTGCGTAACTTGCGGCCAGTATTCGGATGTTTTGGTCAAGGCAGAGTGAGCGTCTGTGGTGTAAATTACAGTTTCCGTTACATTCCTTGTGGTAGGTATATGTGATAATCTGTGTGATTACCATGCAATGGATCCTCTGTAGCAGTGCAGAAACACTGCACATTTGAAGTTCCATGTATGGATTCATGAAGTATTTAGCGTTGATCGGAAGTGATAGTTAAGGTCATCAAGCTTAAACCAGAAAACGTTATCGTTTTTGACGTTTCAGAGAACGGAAAGGAATTGCTAACGCCGGTATCAGAAAACCTCTACGGTTAAATGCTATTGCAAAAATTTAGAGGAGAGGAAGTATATTAATCGACATGTTCACTTCATAAACAACCTCCATGACATATTAGACCTATATGACGAACAAAGCTCAAATTCGTATCGTTGACAGTCGGTTTGAATCTTTTCAGAAACTAGCTTTTCCTTGGTGTATAGCCTTTAATAAAAGGGTAATTAGCAGTAGTAAAATTAAGTAAGGCTCTGCAGAGGAAATGAGACGATGACTGTCGGAGGCGTAGTTTCCCATGAGAACAGCAAAGTAACTGCTGCAGTAGAAGTAAGAAGGATATGAAATGTTGTCTGGAAATAGAAACAATAGCTTTATTGAAAAAGAAAACCAGCTACATCCGAAAATGACGTCAAATATCAAGGCGTATACTCCGAAAGTATTTCTCTCCGTTCCTGCTGTTGTTTGATGATGTAGGTAATGGTCGGTAAGTATGAACAGTGGTAATAAATGGGCTTTAACCATGATAAGAGTTACAGACGTGGGAATATTACTCAAAGGGTTAACAATTAGGTTTTCTGCTCTTTTTAGACTTGTAGCCATATCTGTCATTCGGATTGCATTGAATCCCCATCCGTTCGTGAAGAATTCCTGCTAAGAAAACGGAATCATCTTGCCACTAACGTAGTCAAGAACTCACAATCTCGTACCCCTTATTTGGCAACTGTGTTGGTATGAGAATGATTTGCGGCTATGGGATTGTGTTTTATCTGCTACATCCATTAAATCTTTATTTTAATGTCGATCAAATATTGTGAATAATTCCCACAGAAGGAGTGTTTTTGAGTTAGAAAATTTATTTCAGTTCAAAACGGCCGCTACATGCAAGAGGAGGCCGTACTCTCATGTTTCACGTTGCGAGCTGTATAAGTCACCTACGGTTATTGTAAAGGCAGTATTTACTACTGTGACAACGAAGCACTGCTACAATAAAGTGCTCAATTTACGTAATCTGCCAGGAAGTTTCATATCAGCGCACACTCCGCTGCAGAGTGAAAATCTCATTCTCAGAAAGTACATTTAATTTCTGGACGCCAAGAACGGCGTTCTTCAAGTAAGTAACACCCGTTTGTGCTTTTAATGTTGCGTTTTGAGGCTCAGCCAACACCTCAGTGGCTACAGGCCGCTTATTGCCGTTAGTGAGTCCTTAGCTCAGTGGTTCCCTTACGTGTTGCGATGCTAGTGCTGTATGAGGTGGCAGTTCCAATCTCTGTGAGTGCTGCAGAACATAACCTTTTATTTCCCGTTTTCATTAATGGAGTTGCAAACTGCTAGTGAAAATTCCTTATACGAAAGCTGAAGAATGCCTTTACACACAAATCTTCGTGCAATTTCGAATTAGTAAATTATGTTACTATCACGGATGACTGCTTTGCATCTGCCAATGTGCTTCCCTGTAAACTAGTTTCTGTAAAGATTCAAACCGACTGTCAACGATACGAATTTGAGCTTTGTTCGTCATATAGGTCTAATATGTCATGGAGGTTGTTTATGAAGTGAACATGTCGATTAATATACTTCCTCTCCTCTAAATTTTTGCAATAGCATTTAACCGTAGAGGTTTCCTGACACCGTTCTCTGAAACGTCAAAAACGATAACGTTTTCTGGTTTAAGCTTGATGACCTTAACTATCACTTCCGATCAACGTTAAATACTTCATGAATCCATACATGGAACTTCAAATGTGCAGTGTTTCTGCACTGCTACAGAGGATGCATTGCAAGGTAATCACACAGATTATCACATATACTTACCACAACGAATGTAACAGAAACTGTAATTTACACCACAGACGCTCACTCTGCCTTGACGAAAACATCCGAATACTGGCCGCAAGTTGCGCAAATAACTGACGTTGAAAGAAAAAGAAACGAGGTATGAAGCATTTATAAATTCAGCGAATGTAGTGAGGTGGTTTAATTTCGTCCCAGTCTATAAAATTAATTTCGGGCCATAGTCAGCTCTTGCTGATTGATGTAATACAGTAATCTCCGTTGCTTTCGAGCTTGAATGGAAATCGTAGAAATTTTCTGTGGAGCAACATTTCATAATAATAAAGCGTTAAATTTATCAAAAGCGATAAGCGGTAGCATGTGCTTTCGATACAGAACGGCGGAGTGCAGCGCCGCTGCTGTCGACACGGCCGCTGCCGGTAGCCGACAATTGGATGCCGGAGCTTTGCCGCATACGGCGTCCAGAGGAGGTCAGTCTGCGAGAAACCTGCCGCAAAATCGTTACTGGATAAAATTTTGCTATCGGTGACTCAGAAAGTGAAATGGATTGAATCTGCGCTACCACTAAATTCACGTCTTCAGCGTTCAGACAGAAGAGACTATAAAAATCTTTTGCGGCAGCTGGCCTCGATCCACAGACATTGTACACAAAAAGAACGCATGCTACGGCTTCTTTTTTTATTGTTCGTTTCAATTGTTCGTGGCGGACGTCACCTGATGCCCGTTGAATTTCGTTATTGATCGATTCACTCATTTTTTTTTTTTTTTTTTTTTTTTTTTTTTTTTTTTTTTTACAGGGGGCAGCTAATCTTCTGACCGAACTCGCTGAGCTACCGTGCCGGCAACCGCTAGACCACGGCCGTTGCCTCCAGCAAGGCTTCCTCAAGGAAGTGCCGCAGTCTACAGTGTTGCCAAATTGTGCAGATAGCCGGACTTAAGAGAATTAGCGAGTTGGTCAGTTTATTTGTCCCATGTTGCGGTCGGCGTGGACTTAGCCTCTGCAGCGGTTAGCCGCCTGTCGAGTTTTATGTCAAAGAGTGTACCTTTGTGAACTTATTATTTCTGAGAACACATGCTGTTACAGCATGATTATCTGTAAATACCACATTCATGCGATCAATGCTCAAAATGATGTCCGTCAACCTCAATACATTTGGCAATACGTGTAACGACATTCCTCTCAAAAGCGAGTAGTTCACCTTCCGTAATGTTCGCACATGCATTGACAATGCGCTGACGCCTGTTGTCAGGCGTTGTCGGTGGATCACGATAGCAAATACCCTTCAACTTTCCCCACACAAAGAAATCCGGAGACGTCAGATCCGGCGAACGTGAGGGCCATGGTACGGTGGTTCGACGTCCAATTCACCTGTCATGAAATGTGCTATTTAATACCGCTTCCACCGCACGCGAGCTATGTGCCGGACATCCACCATGTTGGAAGTACATCGCCATTCTGTCATGCAGTGAAACATCTTGTAGTGACAAAAAAATGGTTCTGAGCACTATGCGACTTAATATCTGAGGTCATCAGTCGCCTAGAACTTAGAACTAATTAAACCTAACTAACCTAAGGACATCACACACATCCATGCCCGAGGTAGGATTCGAACCTGCGACCGTAGCGGACGCTCTTGTAGTAACATCGCTAAAACATTATGTAGAAATCAGCATACATTGCACCATTTAGATTGCCATCGATAAAATGGGGGCCAATTATCCTTCCTGCCGCAATGCCGCAGCATACATTAACCCGCCAAGGTCGCTGATGTTCCACTTGTCTCATCCATCGTGGATTTTCTGTTGCCCAATAGTGCATATTATGCCGGTTTACGTTACCGCTGTTGGTGAATGACGCTTCGTCGCTAAATAGAACGCGTGCAAAAAATCTGTCATCGTCCCGTAATTTCTCTTGTGCCCAGTGGAAGAACTGTACAGGACGTTCAAAGTCGTCGCCATGAATTTCCTAGTGCATAGAAATATGGTACGGGTGCAATCGATGTAGCATTCACAACACCAACGTTTTTGAGATTCCCGGTTCTTGCGCAATGTGTCTGCTACTGATCTGCGAATTAGCCGCGACAGCAGTTAAAACACCTGCTTGGGCATCATCATTTGTTACAGGTCGTGGTTGACGTTTCACATGTTGCTGAACACTTCCTGTTTCCTTACATAACGTAACTATCCGGCGAACGGTCCGGACACTTGGATGATGTCGTCCAGGATACCGAGCAGCATACATAGCACACGCCCGTTGGGCATTTTGATCACAATAGCCTTACATCAACACGATATCGACCTTTTCCGCAATTGGTAAACGGTCCATTTTAACAAGAGTAATGTATCACGAAGCATATACCGTCCGCACTGTTGGAATATTACGTGATACCACGTACTTATACGTTTCTGACTATTACAGCGCCATCAATCACGAAGCGAAAAAAGTGGTCCGACTAAAACGTTCACACTACTTTACGTACTACAGGAACATGTAATAAAAATGGGGGTTCCTAATTTTTAAAAAACGCAGTTGATGTCCGTTGTCCTATGGCAGCGCCATCTAGAGGGCCAACCATAGCGCCATCTGGTTTCCCCTTTCAAGCTAGATGAGTTTCGTTCTTTGTAGTTCTTTCGTTTGATGCTTATTCCTTGAGATATTTGGCCCGGTCACTATCAGTGGGCCACACCGTTTACAGATTAAATCAGAAACCCCTTACACAAGGTATAATAGGCAAGTGCGTTGATGGAGCTGTCATTTGTACCCACGTGAAAAGCTTTCCGACGTGATTATGCCCACATGACGGGGATTAACAGATTTTGAACGTAGAATGGTAGTTGGAGCTCCAAGCATGAGACATCGTTGGGGAATTCAGTATTTAGAGATCAACATTGAAACAAGTGTGCTGAGAATACCAGATATCAACCATTACATTTTTGCACAGAGAACGTAGTGGCCGAATGTCTTCACTTAACGACCGAGAGCAGCTGCCTTTGCGTAGATTCGTCACGGCTACACTATTGTTAAGGCTTACGTGGCCACTTGTTGACAAACCGCCTGTTGGCTTCTGTCTCGGGTTCTTCGGCCGACGTTCATCTGATGATTTTACTACGTGGTGAACTGGAGCTCCATTTCACCACCGGAAATCGAGGGTGAAGATTTGACAATGCCAGCCACTCGTGCTGGCGAAACGTCAGTAAAATCATGAGATGAACATCGGCCGAAGGAGCCGAGACAGTTTGTCAAGCAACACTATGTCAAATAACCGCAGAAATCAATGTGGGACATACGACGGGTGTATCCGTTAGGACAATGTGGCGAAATCTGGCGTTAGTGGGCTATGGCAGCTAACGACCGACGCGAGTGCCTTTGCTGACAGCACAACGTCGCCTGCAACGCCTGTCCTGACCTCGTGACTAAATCGGTTAGACGCTAAGCGATTGGAAAACCGTGGCCTCGTCAAATGAGTCCTGGTTTCAGATGGTAAGACCTGATGGTACGCTTCGAGTGTGGCGCAGACGCCACGCAGCCATGCAATGAAGTCTCTGGTAATCCATCAAGGAAAGTGGGACTGCAGACGAAACAAAGTACCTGAATAATTATAACAAAACCAGCGGCTGTATTTAAATTCACCGTCACCTATTATTTTTTAACAAATGCCACCAGTTTCGACACCAAATGGTGTCATCTTCAGGACCCAAACGTAACCAGCCATCCACAACCGCTTTCATGAGCACTGCACAGAATCGCATGCAGCGGGCCAGAATTAACTGAATTCCGTATCTTCCATGGCAATAATGTCGTCTGACCAAGCTGGACTTGTTATTGCCACGGTAGGCACAGCACACTTACAATCCTGTAGGAAGAACATCCACAACTGAGCTTTATACCAGACGTTGAAAATACCGCTTCAGTTGCGCTCATAGATAGCACACCGCACCTAGTACACGGAACCGCCGCGGCGCTCACAGCCCGCTACGACACCTGAGGATGGGCTTATGAGAGCCCGACACCGGTCGGCATAATAAAAGAAATTTACAACTGAAGCGGTATTATCAACCTCTGGAGATCAGTTAATTCTGGTCCGCTGATAAGATTCTTTTCATTGGAGCGACGGCCGCTGTGGCCTAGCGGTTCTTGGCGCTTCAGTCTGGAACCGCGCTGCTGCTACGGTCGCAGGTTCGAATCCTGCCTGGTGCATGGATGTGTGTGATGTCCTTAGGTTAGTTAGGTTTAAGTACACTACTGGCCATTAAAATTGCTACACAACGAAGATGACGTGCTACAGACATGAAATTAAACCGACAGGAAGAAGATGCTCTGATATGCAAATGATTATCTTTTCAGAGCATTCACACAAGTTTGGCGCCAGTGGCGACACCTACAACGTGCTGACATGTGGAAAGTTTTCAACCGATTTCTCATACACAAACAGCAGTTGACCGGCGTTGACTGGTGAAACGTTGTTGTAATGCCTCTTGTAAGGAGGAGAAATACCTACCATCAAGTTTCCGACTTTGATAAAGTTCGGATTGCAGCCTATCGCGATTGCGGTTTATCGTATAGCGAAATTGCTGCTCGCATTGTTCGAGATCCAATTACTGTTAGCGAATATGGAATCGGCGGGTTCACGAGGGTAATACGGAACGCCGTGCTGGATTCCAACGGCCTCGTATCACTAGCAGTCGAGATGACAGGCATCTTATCCAAATGACTGTAACGGATCGTACAGCCTTGTCACGATCGTTGAGTCAACAGATGGGGACGTTTTGCAAGACAACAACCATCTGTACGATCAGTTCGACGACGTTTGGAGCAGCATGGACTATCAGCTCGGAGGCCATGGCTGCGGTTACCCTTGAGGCTGCATCACAGACAGGAGCGCCTGAGATGGCGTGCTCAACGACGAACCTAGGTGCACGAATGGCAAAACATCATTTTTACGCATGAATCCAGGTTCGTCAGCGCCATACTGGCGTATCACCCGGCGTGATGGTATGGGGTGCCATTGATTACACGTCTCGGTCACCTCTTTCTCGCGATTACGGCACTTTGAACAGTGGACGTTACATTTCAGATGTGTTACGACCTGTGGCTCTACCCTTCATTCGATCCCTGTGAAACCCTACATTTCAGCAGGATAATGCACGACCTCATGTTGCAAGTCCTGTACGCGCCTTTCTGGATACAGAAAATGTTCTACTGCTGCTCTGGCCAGCACATTCTCCAGATATCTTACCAATTGAAAACCTCTTGTCAATGGTGACCGAGCATCTGGCTCGTCTCAATACGCCAGTCACTACTCTTGATGAACTGTGGTATCGTGTTGAAGCTGCATGGGCAGCTGTACCTGTACACCCCATCCAATCTTTGTTTAACTCAATGCCCAGGCGTACAAGGCCGTTATTACGGCCAGAGGTGGTTTTTCTGGGTACTGATTTCTCAGGATCTATGCACCCAAATTGGGTGAAAATGTAATCATATGTCAGTTCCAGTATAATATATTTGTCCAATGAATACCCGTTTATCGTCTGCATTTCTACTTTGTGTAGTAATTTTAATGGTCAGTAGTCTAGATAGAATCCCGATGAGCGTTAACTGTAAACCGAGACCTTATTAACTGATAAGAAATTTACTTAGACGTTAGTTCTTAGATTAAATACCACATATGATCACCTCTATGTTGGTATGGTTCCACACGATCTCATGCGGGGGATGAACAAGATTATATGGCCCTAACACGAGTTCTTCTCAAAGTTAGGAGAAGTTGGAAATAAAATAATTTGCATTATTATTGGAGTAATACGGCACTTTGCTAACGCGAAATTTGACTAAGGTTGTTACGTTATGGCACTGCATTACTACGCATTTATGAGTGAGTGGGTGTGTAAAGCTCAGGGCATCATTTATGGCTTTATGCACAGATGGTCAACGTTGTATTTAGGAAACCGGTAATAACTTAACCAACGATACACGAACTATAAATATAATACGTATGACCGTTCACTGTATGTAGTTACTAGGGTGACGTGGAACAAAACTCTTAATGGGAAAGGTTAATTATTAGTTACGAGTTGGTTCAAGACCCTATGCATTCAAATAGGTTATGCCACCATAATTGTCGAAATACACACTCTAGTGTATCAGATATTACCTATTTAGGATGTTGCCTACAAGGCTATTAACTATTTAGGACGAGGATTATTGTGAGAGTCGTGGAATTCTCACATAGACTACCAAGAAGTAAGGACCTAATATTTAAAGTACACGTATATACTATTGACCGACAAAGGTCAAGCTAATAATACGAACATTAGCTATATTCTTCCCTATTGAACGGGAACATAAATTAAGGGTATGGTCTAATAGTGACCAAAGTATAAGTGCCTCACGTATGTTAATAGAATAAATCAGAACCTAATATTTAAAGTAGAGGGTGACTGGGCGTACAACGTCCCCGTCATCACACTTACGTACTACTGACCGACATAGGTCAGGCATTTACAAAATATAGTCTGTAAACTAAAGTCTGATAGGAATAATATCTCATAGGTTACATTGTATGTAGCGTGACTGCGTGGCCAACGCTATAGTTTCCATTGATAAAGATTCCTTAGAGCAACAAGGTCAACGTTATCTGCCTATGGAAGAATACTTTAAACGATATTGCACAGATATTAAATTCAGCTTAAACTGGCGTCAAGACCTCATGAAATAGTATTGGCCAGCTGAATAAGGCTTAATGCCTATGCGTAGAAAGAAAAGGCACTGTGAGCCAGAATCATTAGTAGGTTTGACTACCATATTGTCAGTTATGTTGGAACTAGAATTATATTTACCGTAAGGAATATGAATTAAACCGTAGTATTGAATTTTACCAAATGTCGTGGTGAATTTGTAAGTCTTAAGCGTCGAACTATCAGGAATGGATATGCAGAGACAAGACACGAAAGTTAGTGTGAGTCTCAGGCTTAGTGCCGTTCTTAACTGTTAGTCGTAAACTAATCATTCACAGAATGGGTTAATGTTGACCATCTGTATTGCAAAAGTCGTCTATTTTAAAGTTGCATGTAGTGATTTGGAAACTTAACTTGTATGTAACAGGACTAAGTATCATACTACATTACTGACCATTAAAATTGCTACGCCAAGAAGAAATGCAGATGATAAACGGGTATTTAATGGACAAATATATTATACTAGAACTGACATGTGATTACATTTTCAAGCAATTTGGATCCATAGATCCTGAGAAATTAGTACCCAGAACAACCACCTCTGGCCGTAATAACGGCCTTCATACGCCTGGGCATTGAGTCAAGTAGAGCTTGGATGGCGTGTACACGCACAGCTGCCCATGCAGCTTCAACACGATACCACAGTTCATCAAGAGCAGTGACTGGCGTATAGTGACGAGCCAGTTGCTCGGCCACCATTGGTCAGACGTTTTCAATTGGTGAGAGATCTGGAGAATGTGCTGGCCAGGGCAGCAGTCGACATTTTCTGTATCCAGAAAGGCCTATACAATACCTGCAACATGCGGTCGTGCATTATCCTGCTGAGATGTAGAGTTTCGCAGGGATCGAATGAAGGGTAGAGCCACAGGTCGTCACACATCTCAAATGTAACGTCAATGAAAACAAGAGGTGACCGAGACGTGTAACCAATGGCACCCCATACCATCACGCTTAGTGATAGGCCAGTATGGCGATGACGAATACACGCTTCCAATGTGCGTTCACCGCGATGTCGCCAAACACGGGTGCGACCATCATGATGCTGTAAACAGAACCCGGATTAATCCGAAAAAATGACGTTTTGCCATTCGTGCACCCAGGTTCGTCGTTGCGTACACCATCGCAGGCGCTCCTGTCTGTGATGCAGCGTCAATAGAAACTGCATCCACGTTCTCCAAGCTGATAGTCCATGCTGCTGCAAATGTCGTCGAACTGTTCGTGCAGATGTTTGTTGTCTTGCAAACGTCCCCATCTGTTGACTCAGGGATCGAGACGTGCCTGCACGATCCGTTACAGCCATGCGGATAAGATGCCTGTCATCTCGACTGCTATTGATACGTGGCCATTGTGATCCAACACGGCGTTCCGTATTACTCTCCTGAACCCACCGATTCCATATTCTGTTAACAGTCATTAGATCTTGACCAACGCGAGCAGCAACGTCGCGATATAATAAACCGCAATCGGGATAGGCTACAATCCGACCTTTATCAAAGTCGGAAACGTGATGGTACACATTTCTCCTCCTTACATGAGGCATCACAACAACGTTTCACCAGACAACGACGGTCAACTGCTGTTTGTGTATGAGAAGTCATTTGGAAACTTTCCTCGTGTTAGCACGTTGTAGGTGTCGCCACCGGCGCCAGCCTTGTGTGGATGCTCTGAAAAGCTTATCATTTGCATATCTTCATCCTGTCGGTTAAATTTCGCGTCTGTAACACGTCATCTTCGTGATGTAGCAATTTTAATGGCCAGTAGTGTAGCATCACAAGCTAGTATATTATGTATAAAACTATGAGGTCAAAGTTATGGAACCAAAAGGTCTTTAACGAAATCAAAGTAATAGCTTATACATACTGGGCATTCATAGGATGTAAGTACGCGGTGACCAAAAGAGAATAAGGTGGTCGATGTTAACACAAAATGAATTACGGTGGACGAAACAATGGTCGGAAACCTTCGAAAAAGGATTATGCATCGTACCCATCACATTCCACAACCTCTGTCTAACACGTACTCTCACGCATTTCGGAAACGTCTTGGGCTCAATGAAGAGATGTACACTGATTATTTTGAGCCTTCAAAACCGTACTTCGTACCATCTGGTCACACGCGAGAGGCTGGACAAAGTCGATTGATGTGTAGTGAGTGTCACAGTCATTTGCTTTCAGACTGAGAGTGTTTGATAACGATATATGCAAGCAAAGCCTAGTCTTAGTACTTCAAAACTGGACGGTGATTAGAGTAGTGTGAATCATTGCTATACGAGAAAGTACTCACTGAATTCTCCACAGTAGGCGCTATATATCCAGTCTGCACCGTAGCCCTCGAAGTTGGAGGTGTAGATCTTATGGCAGACACAGTCGAGCACCGAAGTGCCATTCGCCGCCAGCAGAGCCAGCAACGGAGCAGCTACCCCCACTGGATGCATTGTCAGCTGTTGTTGAGACCGAGAGGGAATCACACGCACTGAGCATCGCAGGTACCGCGGGCCCACTAAAAGGATTCTCGTAGCGGAAGTCTTTCCGCAGGATGGGAAAACCACAGGAAGAAATAAGACTTCCGTGCGGATCCTATTTTCCTGTCAGAGTGACCAGCTCCCAGCATACAGTCGCTACAGAAAGATATTCCTTCGTTTTACGCGTACATCTGCCACACGTTTTAAGTGTGACAGAGCCACTAAGAGAGATGCGAGTGATACCCAGAAGTGAAGGTTTAGTTTCCGACACAAAAATTGCGAGGCTTGACCTTCTTTAACACTGATTCCCCAACTGAGAGAGGTTGTAGGTAAATCTGCTCATTGTAGAAATTAATTTGTTCATCTCAATGATTGACGCCATACATGTTATCTTATACAGGACGATAATATTATGGAAATACGTGAAATAAAATCGTGGTAACTTCTGAACGGTTTGTGTTAGGATGTTCAAACTGCACGGTGGTCACGGGGCACTATGAAAAATAGTATGCGCTGGCATAGTTTGGTTTAGCGACGAAGCCAATCTTCATTTGGAGCGTTCGTCAACAAGCAAAACTGGCGCATTTGGGGGACTGAAAATCACCATTTCGCGACCGAGAAGTCTCTTCACCCTCAACGGGTGACTGTGTGGTCTGCAATATCCAATCACGGAATAATCGGTGCGATATTTACCTTGATGGCACGGTAACTACCGAACGGTACGGGAGCAAAATTACTGATGACGGTAGAAGTAGAGAGGATATCAAATGTCGACTGGCAATGGCAGGGAAAGCGTTTCTGAAGAAGAGAAATTTGTTAACATCGAGTATAGATTCAAGTGTCAGGAAGTCGTTTCTGAAAGTATTTGTATGGAGTGTAGTCATGTATGAAAGTGAAACATGGACGATAAATAGTTTAGACAAGAAGAGAATAGAAGCTTTCGAAATGTGGTGCTACAGAAAAATGTTGAAGATTAGACGAGTAGATCACATAACTAATGAGGTATTGAATAGGATTGGGGAGAAGAGGAGCTTGTGGCACAACTTGACTAGTAGAGCGGATCGGTTGCTAGGGGACGTGTTCTGAGGTATGAAGGGATCACCAACTTAGTACTGGAGGGCAGTGTGGGGTGTAAAAATGGTAGAGGGAAACCTAGAGATGAATACACTAAGCAGATTCAGAAGGATGTAGGCTGCAGTAGGTACTGGGAGATGAAGAAGTTTGCACAGAATAGAGTAGTATGGAGAGCTGCATCAAACCAGACTGAAGACCACAACAACAACAACAACAACAACAATGATACTATTATGCAACAGGACTGAAAATTGCTAAAAATCGTTATTCTTGTGATCGGAGGCTTTGCCGGCGTATTTGTTGCTTGCAGGGCTCTCGGGTGTCCAGCCGGATGCGATCGTTGAAGTCCCACGATATTTCGGCGAGTAACCTTTCCGCTATCATCAGGTGGTTCTCATGGAATGGTGTGCCTGCTCATTGTCAGTGTTCTTTATGTGTGTCGGGCTTCGATTCCCTGCGCCGACGGTCCGATTGCGGCCGCCGACAATCCTTTTGCGGGCGCTGACCCAGGTCTGCGCTCACCGCGGCGTTGCGCCGGGTGGTGGAAGATGCAGAATGCCGTGGAGTGTCCTCTGCGGCCGTCGTAGAAGGGTCTTGTGTCAGCTTGTGGCGTGACTCCTTGATGGAGTTCAGTTTGAAAACCTGTGTCTCGGTTTATGAGATTGTTCGTTACGCAAATTTCAATGGCCTCCTTGAAGATGCTGTCCCAGTAGAATCTCGGTCTCTTTGTATTTCGCGTTGTGTCCAGTTTCCGAGCAGTGTTCTGCCACTGCCGATTTGGTGAACTGGCCAATTCGCGTGTGGCGTTGGTGTTCTTTGCAGTGGTCTGCTACTGTTCGGATTGTTTGACCGATGTAGGATTTGCCGAAACCACATGGAATATTATATACGCTCGCTTTCTTGAGGCTGTGGGGCGGCGAGTAAGTTACTTCACTGGTTTAAAGTTTTGTGCCGTCTTTCATCACGTGAGCCTGGCAACTAATTTGGTGGTCAGCCAGAAAGCGAAGGGAAACATACTGACCTTAGCTTCCAGTCCACACGGCCACATTCCGGTCCAGCCCACTGAAGGAAAAGTGTATTTCCCATTTCTTTGCGGGATCTGGACTGTGACTTCAGTAAAAGTTTAAAGTTCCAGTCAAGATTTTATTTAATTAAAGTTTCTCACAAACAACACTTAAAATTGCGTTGTGTTCAGTTGAAAACAAGTCTTTCTAATCTAACAGCACCTTTAGCAGTTCAGAGGCCACCTCTACGGTAAGTTCCTACCAGATTGTTTTTCGCCGTGACTTAGGTCTTTTGAGGTTTTCCGCGGGAAAACAAACCTCGTTAACATTTTCAAAAACCTCTCTTTCAGTCAATAATTTGGAAGAAAACCATGCATAACGTATCGAGTGTATTTTAATAGCGCCTTCACGAGACGCAATTTCTCGTTGTTTTTCTATTAAATACGAACAATTTTGAAGA
Organism: Schistocerca gregaria; assembly: GCF_023897955.1. Classification (NCBI taxonomy): domain Eukaryota; kingdom Metazoa; phylum Arthropoda; class Insecta; order Orthoptera; family Acrididae; genus Schistocerca; species Schistocerca gregaria. The sequence continues at coordinate 211,507,852 of NC_064928.1, read as the reverse complement.
CACGGACAAGCATACATTTTCAGTATCACTTTATCGTTTGGCCGTTTACTAGTCGATGCTTATTAATACTATATTATTTGTGATAATAAAAATTTGTAGACGGCCAAATAACATTGTAAATTTAATAAAAGTTCATTCGATTATACGTATATTTTTCCCATTATATTAATTGTAGTGTAAATAGTAAAGAAAACGACTGCGTTAGAAATTAAAAAAACTGACGAACGGGAGTCGATGCAGCGATCACGGGGCTTGAACGCTAATCGCTCGGCTGCCGCCGCTTCGTGGTAAAAACATCCACGCACAGGTGTATACTTGACGACCGAAATTATCTTGCGATTTTCTCAATAACGCTTGAGAAGTACGCGCTACCGCTTTTACACATTTGGTTCTGCTAATGGAGTACTAGGAGTGTACAAAGTTTGAAGTAAAGCCGCGTTCCAAATGTCGTGGGTTCCCCTTGTGAGATGAAGAGGTCGGCACAGGAGAGGAGTTCATGGTGCGTCGCATCAAATCAGTGAGAAGGCTAAAGACTCCAAATAAAAAAAAAAATATTCTGTGATATATGTGAATATTGCTTTCAAAATGTGTCACGAACACAGATAGTAGTGAAGAAGTGATAAATTATGAAGAAGTAATGAAGTATTGTGGTTCAGACGGCAGTTTTACTGAATGAACAACGAAGATGTAGTAAGCGACGAACATCTGTTCTTTCATCTTTTAGGGGGTGATGTCAGCGAGGAAAATTTTCGTGAAGGTTCGAAATTAAGTGTTAAGTCTGTAAAACGTCGCTAATGCTCTAATTCATAGATTCTGGATGAATGAAATATGGTTATTTCCGCGTCATGAGGTACACTTCTTTTCTCCCGCACCACAAATCATTTTGGCTTTTAGAAATACATAAGATAGCCTGTGTTAATTCAAGGTACAAGCAAAACTCTTTTACTACTTTAAGTGTCTCATTTCCTAATCTAATTCCCTCAGCATTACCCGACTTAATTCGACTACATTCCATTATCCTTGTTTTGCTTTTGTCGATGTTCATCTTATATCCTCCTTTCAAGACACTGTCCATTCCGTTCAACTGCTCTTCCAAGTCCCTTGCTGTCTCTGACAGAATGACAATGTCATCGGCGAACCTCAAAGTTTTTATTTCTTCTCCATGGATTTTAATACCTACTCCGAAATTTTCTTTTGTTTCCTTTATTGCTTGCTCAATATACAGATTGAATAACATCGGGGAGAGGCTACAACCCTGTCTTACTCCCTTCCCAACCACTGCTTCCCTTTCATGCCCCTCGACTCTTATAACTGCCATCTGGTTCCTGTACAAATTGTAAATAGCCTTTCGCTCCCTGTATTTTACCCCTGCCACCTTCACAGTTAGAAAGAGAGTATTCCAGTCAACATTGTCAAAAGCTTTCTCTAAGTCTACAAATGCCAGAAACGTAGGTTTGCCTTTCCTTAATCTAGCTTCTAGGATAAGTCGTAGGGTCAGTATTGGCTCGCGTGTTCCAGCATTTCTACGGAATCCAAACTGATCTTCTCCGAGGTCGGCTTCTACCAGTTTTTTCCATTAGTCTCTAAAGAATTCGACTTAGTATTTTGCAGCTGTGACTTATTAAACTGATAGTTCGGTAATTTTCACATCTGTCAACACCAGCTTTCTTTGGGTCCGCAGCTCGTGGTCGTGCGGTAGCGTTCTCGCATCTGGCGCCCGGGTTCCCGGCGGGGTCAGGGATATTCTCTGCCTCGTGATGACTGGGTGTTGTGTGATGTCCTTAGGTTAGTTAGGTTTAAGTAGATCTAAGTTCTAGGGGACTCATGACCGTAGACGTTAAGTCCCATAGTACTCAGAGCCATTTGAACCATTTTTTTGCTTTCTTTGAGTTTGGAACTATTATATTCATCTTGAAGTCTGAGGGAATTTCGCCTGTCTCATACATCTTGCTGACCAGATGGTAGAGTTTTGTCAGGACTGGCCCTCCCAAGGCTGTCAGTAGTTCTAACGGAATGTTGTCTACTACCGGAGCCTTGTTTCGACTTAGGTCTTTCAGTGCTCTGTCAACCCATAATATTGTCCTCCAAAAACATCGCCCCTGTATAGACCATCTATATACTCCTTCCACCTTTCTGCTTTCCCTTCTTTGCTTAGAACTGGGTTTCCATCTGAGCTCTTCATGTCCATGCAAGTGGTTCTCTTTTCTCCAAAGATCTCTTTAATTTTCCTGTAGTCTCATTACTAGTTGCAGATTGTTTATCGAATTTAACGCTACTGTTATTCGAGATGGCAATACTTTTCTTTAAGCAAAATAAACAGTTTTGTCACACAACACGATTGTATTTTATCCTGTCAAAATAGTTGTTACGCAATAACCAGGCTTCATGCGTCAGCATATAGGAATTTGTATCACGTAAGATGCGGTTTGCATTTATAGAAGTCGACTATATTTAGAGATTATTCACAATCTAATTGGAATTTATTACCTCAGATTGGGTTCTGGGCCACCAATAGTCAATTATTATCGCAATTATGACCAACAACATTCTTGTCTCTATAGAAAATCAATTTTAGAACTGCCGCTGCAATATTTCACTAAGGTGGCGGCTAACATTAGACAATCACTTGTCGATTCTGATTGAACCTCTGTTTTACTACTAAGAAATAATATATATTAAATCTTTTTGTACCTTCGCTATATGGATTAACATTTCAAAGTATTTCTCAATGTTAATCGCTTATTATCCCGCATTTGCTAATAAACCGTGCTGTAGATCAATAGCGCTAAAGGCTGCGCTCCTTTATAGCTGATCTGAAAAGATTACATTTATATAGGACGAGAATCACAATGAAATAAAACTCCTAACAAAGAAGATTCATTTCAATGACACATAAACTCTATTTTTCAATTTTTAAATTAGCAGCATAATACAGGTTTTTACAGACCTCTCTGTTTCGAGACAATAATCACATTCTATCAGAACAACAGTTCGAATAAGAAGAAAGAGTATTCTAGAACAATCATGGATAAGAAAAGATTGAGATTTTCATTATCTTTTTCCATGGGTATTGTCTGACATACAATTTTTTTACAAAATAAAATCACTGACGATGAAGTACTTTTTATTAATATCGCTAGAATGTTCATTCACATTCCACACACAACGCTATCGCGAATACTATTCCTAATAAAATATAGGCGTTGATATTACACTGTCCTTCAGGAAACGCTACAGCCAATAATAACACGGCTTCAAATCTGGTGAACTTGGAGGCCACGCGGTTTGGAATGGTCGACCTATGATTCGGTTTCCTGAAAATGTGTGACGGAGTAACCGAGTGACCTCACGGGTGATATGAGGTGCTGCAGAACAGTTAAGTCCAAACCATCTCTTCTTCGGTAGAGCAAGGATCACATGCTGAGGATGCAGATCTCAGTAAAGCGCAGCGTCCACGCTGCATTTCTTTTGGTCATTGAGATCTGAAGTTACCCAAGATCAATGGACCAATTATGAAGTGCGTAGTCAACCCACACCACACAGTGACGTTTTTACAGTGCCGGGAACTACACGAACTTTCGTTGGCGATGAAGATATCCAAATGCGACAGCTGTAATTGTTCAGTGCCCCAGTCAGGGTGAAGTGTGCTTCATAGCTCCATAAAACATTCCAACACCAAATCTTGCAAGAAAAGTCTGCATCACGTGGCAAAAATTGATGAGCAATGTGAAGTTTGTATGGATACTATTTCACGTTGTTCGAACAGTGGACCACGAGATGTTCAGCTATCGTGACACAGCTCGTGCACTGCTTGTAGACTGCACATTGCGCCAAGTAGTCTCTGCCACGGAAACAGTAGCTAACTACGTCAAAAATTTGTGGTACAATTCGTCGTCTGCCTCTTCCAGGACCATTTTCCAAATCGCCAATTAATTCGAATGTTCTCCAACTCCGACACGGAATGCAACAATACTCGCGAAGAGTATTATTGCTACTGCTGTTCTGAATTGCGCAGTGCAATGGGCAGTGCTACAATGGGTGAGGTCACATTATGTGACTTCCAATTCCACCATACAAGACTAACGGAACAGAAGTGCTACATTAAATTACAAAATAAATTTTGAAGGAATGAAAACGCAAACTGTTTCTGTGATAATGCCCTGTAATTTTATGAACGCAAACTGACGAAACAAATTTACGAAGACTGCATGATACACGGGTAAAAATCACGCAGCACTGTAAGGATAAAGAAACGAGATCGGAAATGAACTTTACCTAATCTAGCCCTAGCAATAATTTGGAAGTGCAACACGTAGCTACGAATATTCTACTGTTTCTAACTGATGTAAAACAGGCCCTAGTAAATCGATATGTCTTACGTGAGGCAACGGAAACTCGGTACTGTTCGAAGTAATAGTCTTAAAAAAATGCAGCTCAGCAACAGAATAGCTAAAGGGGAAAAAAAGGAAGTCATTCGCAAGAACGTGCATCTATGCTAAGCAGATCGTCTTGCGCAACAGAATAGCTAAAGGGGAAAAAAAGGAAGTCTTTCGCAAGAACGTGCATCTATGCTAAGCAGATCGTCTTGCGCAACGACTTACATCTGTGCTAAACAGCAGCCGGCCGGAGTGGCCGAGTGGTTCTAGGCACTTGTCCGGAACCGCGCTACTGTTACGATCGCAGGTTCGAATCCTGCCCCGGACATGGATGCTTGTGATGTCCTTAGGTTAGTTAGGTTTAAGTAGTTCTAAGTTCTAGGGGACTGATGACCTCAGATGTAAAGGCCCGAAGTGGTCAGAGCCATTTTTTATGCTAAGCAGATCATGCTTCGTTCGTGCTTCAGTTCTATCCACAGTGTTCTGAATACTACTGTAACACATTCTTTGAGCACAACAATAACTTCTGTAACACACATTCCTCTGTCATGAGATTAATATTAAATGGGAAAAAGAGTGATAAATCCAGAACTTCTGACTGTAAGTGATGTGAGCGGATAATCTTGCTTAATCTCATCTGCGCAATGAAACCAAACCAATAAAGGAAATTCCTGCTAAAACTTTGCCCTTTTGCAACATACCGTAAATTTCGTGCAAGCAAGCAGAGCAACAACAGCAATATCTAGAAATCCTTACGTCGGAAATTAAACTTCACCAAATTATATTTCCAAAATTCATCTTTCTCTCCGAGCTCTGAAAGCTATTCCCAAACCCCTCAGCACGACCAATATCTGACTCACTCACTAGCTTCTTCTAGAATGCTACACCAACGACAATGCTACTAGCAATCACAGATCACATTGTTTGTAGTCAGAACCTCTGTGATATAAAATATCAACTGTTTAAAACCTCTGGCTGAAAAATATCCAGTACACAGATATGAAGTATTACGCATCGCGCGAAAATAGATCTTACATCACTTCTCTTGAATAACAAAAATAACCTAGAAACCTTACAATTGGAGACGCTATCAAGCGCTAGCTACGCTCCCACGCACCACCGACGCGCAATTTACGGGGAACTGTGAAACCTGTACGTAGGCACCTCGCTCCACACAGCTCCGAAGAAGTGTCAAGGATTTTTCGAAACCATTCCACGCAGACTCAGGTGATTACAGTGTGTGTCGTTCGTTTCCATGCTGTTGAAACAGTTGATCATGATCAGGATTTCGAGTGAACGGGATTGCGTAAAACCAACACTTCATGCCACTCGTAACTTTCACTTGTTTATAATTTTTTTCTATATTTTGTATATACTCTGTCGGTATTTAAGTAAACTTATATCTTCGTACTGAATACGGACGTTTCCTGTATCTGTATTATAAACTGTAAAATACTGTATAGTATAATTTTACCCGTTGGTGTCAATGTTACTTGCTTTACCACATTACTTTCGTAAAATAAACAACAACCGCCTTCAGTCAGAACCGCGATTTCATTTCAATGCACGCTGTATTTTGAGCCCTACGGCTGTATCATCACGTGCTTTGACAATCCCCATAGATTTTTAGCAGATTTAGGTTAACCGTCGACATGGTAAAGTAACACGTTATATTAAAAGGTGTCATAGTGTCAATGTAAGTTTATAAAACTAAGACAAATTAAAGAATAACTTACTGTTTCCATCTGTGGATACATAGTTTCGAAGCACAGTATGACTAAACATCTTTACACACATATATACACTTTCGGTTCTACAACACATTTGCACACAATAATCAAAACAAATCGAAGCATTTTAGAAGCAAAGATGCTGCAGTTCTACAGATACATAGCTTTTATTATTTCAAAGAAGATACAAAGCTATTACTTCCTTAGCTGTACAAGATATCACTTACAAAGCGTTTGTGAATATTTCATATTCGGATGAATGTTGACAGATGGTTCACTATTAAATATATGTTTATTTAGGAAAAAATAAACTTTGATATTTCAATGTTGGTGTCTTTAAATAGAAATTGATACGATCAAAGCAACTGCAATACGTAAACGGGATTCAGAAAAATCTGTTGACAAACTACAGAACAAACACCAGTAATTGAAGCCCTACAGGAATAACAACTTACACAAAATATATTTTAACAATCATTTCCTTTTTAGGCACAGCATCACATAAAATTGCTAACTTATTTAGAAAAATTAATATTAAAATATACTTCTCCACAAACAACACATAACGAACACGGACACAGTAAACACAAACACCTCTGTAACGGAAGATAGTGAAATATATAAATTACAATGTAACTGCTGCCCCGCATTTTACATAGTCATGACATAAAAAACTCTCTACACATGTTACGAAGAACACACTGATGCGTTTTTGTTTAATCACTCTGACAAACCCACAATAGCCAACCACATGTACCTAAATAGAAAGAAGAGTAAGTGACATCCACAACAGCCTAACAGCACTCCAGACAGAAAATCATGCTAAGAAACGATCTACAAGAATCAAATAGAAATAATGTTACATAAAGAAAAATCTTTTGAAGACATGTTAAATGAATAAACAGAGTTTAGCAGCCACAGTTTTATCAGAAATTTTAAAAGCTCATTTTTCCCTAATTAAACAACTATTTAACACTGCAAACCATCTGATAACATTCACCACATTTGACAAGTTCACAAATATTTGTTTTGTAAATGATATCTCGTAACAACTAATAGTGCAATAACGTTGTATCTTCTCTGAAATAATAACTCATGTGAATATTTCGTCTATCATGAGGGCCTTGACTGTTTATCAATACAAATAAAACAGATTCTGCAACAGTCACTTGTTTATTTTGCCCCTACACGTTTAGATGGTTCACGGCATGATCTTCAGGTGAAGAACTGTTTATGGTAAATAAGTTTCAGAAAACCGCAACCAGTCACTTTTTTGAATAATTTTGTTTTATTCCCTGAACCGGTTTTCGAATCTTTTCAGGTTCATCTTCAGATGATGTCTGGAAGTTACATCATTATTTCTGGCATAATGCTGGGTGCTGGCTCTGTGATAGTAAGATTGAACATGCTTTAATGTATCGCCATGACTATTGTTTATCTGTCGATATGGATTTAAATTTAGTTTCTTACTTATTGCGACAGTATGGGTGGCTTTCTACATTAGTGCCCGTCTGTCTGCTTCCATTTTGCTGGCCAGTTGGTATATCACTTCACACGCTTTTACACAGTCTATATTAATGTACACTCTGACAACGAAAATTTGCCAGCCTCTAGCATGTGCTATACAACTGTTGTTTGTAACAAAAATATTCACAAAAAGATATAGCATAGGCGTACTTTGCACACAGATGTAATTTGTTCTTTTTTACATTTATTAAAGTCGATATAAAGGCGAATATTTTAAGCAAACTGGCGATAACGTGAGAGCACGAGATAAAATAAATAAATTACTACAAGAACAAAATTCAAGTGACCTGATATCTTATTTCTATCCCTATATTAACATAGAATATTATAGAAAATATTTTAATCATGATTGGCCGTAACATGAATACCCAGGAGTTAATAATACAGAGTTATTGTAATTGCAATGAGAAACAGCTGTTTGTATGACCACCATTTTTATATGTAAATTTAAATTTTAAATAATAACAGACCTTGAAATTAACTGTTGAATTATCTCTGTTCTTGCGTTACCATTACGTGAAATATTAATAAGAGTAGCTTGTGTTTATTTTAGCTGAAGGTAATAGGTATAAATGTCATAGTGTTTGTAATGAACTATAGCTGTTTGTTTGACCATGCACTTTATATTTAAAAACCAAGAACAAAAGTTCAAGCGAACTGTTGACTTATTTTTGTTCTGACATTAACGTGATCTGAAATATTGGTAAAGGCAGGTTCTGCTTGTTCCAGCTAGAAGTAATTTGTATAAAAGTACTGATTTATATTGATAGTAGAGGGCTTTACCACTTAGAAATATACACACATCAAAAATTTTCGTATTTAATCTTATATCTCTATAGCCAATGTAAAGAAACATATCGTTAAGACGCATAACTTCTCTGAAACGAAAGCGTGAATGTAATGTGCAGTGGAGAGGACACACATCAAGCAACAGTATCGTCACTGTAAGTACAATTCACTGTCGGAAATTCTTGTTTTTAACCTCTGAAGTGCCTTTTCTGAATCAACAATTTTTATCATTAGTAACAGGCGCAAAATAACCTACACCAGTCGTGGTCTGCATCTGTGAAAAGACGTCTGTACACTTCAGCTACACCAGCCATGTAATTAAACAAATATATACCTGAAAATGAAGATCTGAACCATGGAAAGGCATAGTGCCAAAATAAACAAGTGACTGACGCAGCAACTGTTTTTATTTCTGGTAACACATATGTGTATGTAGAAATCCATCAACTTTGCATTTAAAATTGTTTGCTTGTTTTGGCTTTTAATTACAAGAGACAGTTATAGGCATGTGTATTCAAATATAGAGATACAGTATGTCAAGAGGCAGCGCCTATATAAGACAAAAGGTGTCTGGCGCAGTTGTTAGATCCGTTACTGCTGCTACATGGTAGGTTATCGTAATTTAAGTGAGTTTGAACGTGGGGATATCGTAGCCGCACGAACGATGGGACATAGCATCTCCGAGGTACCGTGAATATTAGGAATCCAGTAAAACATCAAATCTCCGACATCGCTGCTGCCGGAAAATGATCCTGCAAGAACGGGACCAATGACGACTGAATACAACCGTTCAACGTGACAGAAGTACAACCATTCCCCAAATTGCTGCAGATTTCAGTGCTGGGCCATTAACAACTGTCAGCGTGCGAGACATTGAACGAAACATCATTGATATGGACTTTCGGAGCCGAAGGCCCACTCTTGTACCCTTGATGACTGCACGACACAAAGCTTTACGACTCGCCTGGGCCCGTCAACACCAACAGTGGACTGTTGAGGACTGGAAACGTGTTGCCCAATCGGAAGAGGTTCGTTTCAAATTTTATCGAGCGGATGAACGTGTACGGGTATGGAGACAACCTCATGAATCTGTGGACCGTGCTTGTCAGCCATCGACTGTTCAAGCCCCTCCCGTCGGAGGTTCGAGTCCTCCCTCGAGCATGGGTTGTGTGTGTGTTGTTCTTAGCATAAGTTAGTTTAAGTAGTGTGTACTCCAGGAACCGATGACCTTAGCAATTTGAACATTTTTCACTGTTCAAGCTGGTGGAGGCTCTGTAATGATGTGGGGCGTGTGCAGTTGGAGTGACATGGGATTCCTGGTACGTCTAGATACGATTCTGACAGGTGACACGTACGTTAAGCATCCCGTCTTATCGCCTGCTTCCATTCATGTCCATTGTGCATTCTGAAGAACTTGGGCAATTCCAGCAGGACAATGCGTCACCCCACTCATCCAGGATTGCTAAGAGCGGCTCCAGGAACACTTTTATGCGGTAAAGCACTTCCATTGGCCACCAAACTCTCCAGACATGAACATCATTGAGCATATCTGTGAAATCTTGCAACGTGCTGTTCGGAAGATGTCCACCCCCTCGTACTCTTACTGATTTATGGAAAGCCCTGCAGGATTCACGGTGTCAGTTCCCTCCAGCACTCCTTCAGACATTACTCGAGTCCATGCCACGTCGTTCTGTTGCAATTCTGCTTGCTGGCAGGAGCCTTGCACGATCTTAGGTAGGTGTACCAGTTTATTTGACTCGTCAGTGTATATGTGTAACATGTGTACACATTACTGTGCTCCAAAACCGCGTATTCACTATTGGAAACAGTAAGCTATTTTTCGATTTGTCTTAGATTTGTAAACATATATTCGCAATACGTCACTTTATAATACGCGACTGTAATCTTACTAGGTCCAAAATTAAACCAAACCTGACAAAAAGATTGATCTAGACTGTCAAAGCACCTGGAAATAAGCTCCTAGGACTCGAAATGCACTGCGCATTAAAATAAAATCACGATTGACGGAAGGGTTTTTTTCTTTTTTTAATGAGTGTGTAATTTACTGATCCATGCTCAGAGCCGGTAGAATTGTAACGGTAGAATAGGGAGAGTCGGGGGGAAGAGCCTCTACGCTAGAGAGGCATAAGCGCGCCAAAGGCGACGTAGAAGGCACAAAGAGATCGTGCCAGCTGAGGCAGACCGTACACAGCCATGTGTGGACGGCGTATTCCATTTAAAACAGCACGAAAGATGAGAAAATGGACATCGTATTTTTTTTAATCCGAAATAATTTTTACAAATGCCAGTTACTGTAAGAGTTTTCGAGTTAAAATTCGCTCTAATTTGCATAATTTTCCGAACGCGACGATTTGTCTACCTTGTAAGTCAAGAACGTTATATCGACTTTCAGCGAACTATGATTCACTTTGAAGCTAAATTTCTCTTGTTCATGGAGATATACAACAATAACATAACAATTACTAATTCAATTTAAAGAAACCTTTATTCATCCATTAAGCATGAACAAAAATTTCATAAACATTAAACTTACACTGGGTTAAACCTCTTTTTATTACACATTTATTTCAGATTTACGTTTTATGGAGATCCTTGTCTGTAATATGGAAAATAATTGTAAATATTTAAGCTCGTGCTATACTTAGGTTCTGATGCGCTGTCTTGAAACATTGACAGCACACGACCGTCATTTTCCTCGTCATGACCTACGGATGTTATAGCTATTTCAATTTACTTTTTTATTTTCTAGCGTTCTCCGTTAAAACTATCATAAAAATGTTACCTAATATTGTTTATAAAGCAAACTGCTGGACAATATAGTGTAATTTTTATTCTATTTAAAATACTGTTTTGTAGCAAAAATATGAAACATGATGAAAACTGCATTAAATTTATGTTCTAAGATATCGAGTGAATATTATCTAAAACTATAAAATAATATCTTCACTTTAAACTTTTATTTGATACTTTTACTTTGTAAAGTTTCTGAGCTACGAGTCTCATAATCGCGTGGCCCTTAAAAAATCTCGAACTTACTTGTTGGTCACAGCTACTAGAATGCGAAAGATATTAACTAAACATCTACTTTAGACGACAGAAAATTCAACCCGTAAAGAAAATGCAAGGTTTCCTGCTGACTGAAGTGAAGTGGAACAGCTCGCATTCTAGGCTAATGTATCTTCACTTGCCAAGAATTAGAGCTTCTAGTGAATGTTGATTCTGCATTTAAACACATGCGGTGCAAGTATTACGCTCTCTGACAATTGTTAACTGGAAGGAGGTGAACGGTGCAATAGTTGCCTACACAAACACAGTACTTCCCGTTGTCACCTCCGGTAAACTGTTTTCACTAGAATTATAAAAAAGCGTGAGCGAAGTGTTAATTTTATGCGAATTTTGTTTTGTGAAATACTGACAGAACTTACTTGTGTATCCAGACTGTCACTGATACAAGTATGTTACGCCTGATGCCATCCTAGTCCGAATCGTAAAGCCTACGTCAACCTCATAACTGTTATGAAAGAGAGTGTACTTTATTCTGGCAAAGATTGTCGGACATCAGTGTTTGTTCAATGCTTCATAAATAATTTACTGATTGAACGGAGCAAAAATGTTTAAATTTTCTTTAACATTCGACTGTCTTACGTGTGACTCAAAACCATGAAGATTATTTTGACAATCGTTAGTGTTAGGACGTGATTTTCCTGTCAATTACTATCCCGTAATAAAGTTAAAAGTTAATACTGGAGGTAAAATGTTAAAACCCTCTAGGTTTCTCGATCCCTCCACTGGGATCTTCTGGATACCTGGTGTCCCCTGTCAGTGTTCAATTATAAAAAACGATTTCCTCCGCGCTTATGCCGAAGAAGTGGTTTTATTGGGTAAAATTCTTCCGGTTACTATTATTCGGTTATCGTCATTGGATAGAAAGCGTAAAAGGTGAACAGAGAGAGGGGAAATGTTTACTGAAATATTATTGTCCTGTTGCAGAGGTGACTTCCTGCTCGTTGTTCGTGCTCCCCACGCACCATAGTTGCGTGTTTACTTCCCTGATGGCGGGAAACCACGAAGCCGGAAGCCAGTATCCGTCTTCTCTATTGAAGTTACATTCCTTTTTGGAAATCTGAATCTCTTCTCGGACTTTCTTTCTGTAAATGTTGCATACTTTGTCAGGAACACCACGTCTCGAAATCACTGTGTTGACCGCAGGTCTGCTGGTCCACTAATGCAGATTTCACACTTTGTCTTCACCTCATGTAGAGCTCCTGCTGTTTAATTCGTTCTTTTACAGTCCTTCCCTTCTATAAATGTTTTGCCGCAGCCGTACATCACCTCATAAACTCCCGCAGTGTGGGAGTAATCACGTGCGTCCATTTTGGGACGGGAAAAGGCTTATTTTTTTCTCACTGAAAAATGTGGGATGTATATAGTTTTTCAGTAGAAATGTCCTGACGCGGTCCGTAACTCTAGAATCAAAGAGTAACCTATCAGAGTGAGAAGACGGTTGTTCGTCCTTCTCATGAACATAACAATATTGGGTTCTAAATTCTTGTTTATGGACAAACCACTGTAAGCATTCGCCTCCACTGTTTTCTTCATTAATTCAGCTACGACTCTCAAGCCATTATTGTCGCTGATACGGAAGTCATCTGATGAGAAAGTGTTAAACACTTCCTGCTTCCGGGCTAGGTGGTGATGCGAAGCTGAGGGTTTGATCGCGCAGTTTCAGCAAATTGTGGGGATGCTGATGTCACCGTTTTAACCACTGTTACATGTCCTACTGATTTTCTATGGGGTTCGAGTCATGTCATTTTGCTGATCAGTCGAGATGTAATGTGGCGGGACTTTGAATTTCGCCGCGCTATACTCGTTCCCTCAGGTATAAATTATACCGCCGCAGCGGTATGAGCGCTCGACGGCAGAGAAAATATATAAGAAACTGAAGGTACAAAAACTGTGACTCTACCCCCTCTTGTCTCTTGAAAGCTAGTCTTGGTCGGTTTAAGACGAAAAAATAAACTTACTGATGTGTAGACGTATTGTGGAAGTTTGTATGAAATTTGGAGGATGGAAGCAGCTACGTGAAATACATTGCATTCAATACCAAGATGGTTTTAATTTGTAGACACTAGTAGTTCCTGGACAATGAAATTTACTGCAAGATTTTGGAGCAGCTACGACTTTTCATGCAGAAATGAAGCAGGAGATTGTTGGAGAACAAGACTTGGACGCCGCGCGGGAGAAGACGTGTAAACATGGTAAAGAATGAACTCTTATCTACGCCATTTCCTCCTGTTAATCACATTTTGTTATTATCAGTTCTCTTTCAAATAATTTTTGTAGTGGAAATTGGTTTGACTTCTGCTCAGAAACGCCACAAGGACCACCCCAACAATATCTTTTCCGAATCACTTTTCTGTAATACGAAGTGCGATTTGCATTTCATTCTTTCCCTTCTTCACGGTCATTAACGATTTCAAACCCTCCCTTCTTATTCACCATTTCGTCCCACATTTTCAAACTTTTCTTTTCTTTTCTACTCTTTTTCATTACCCACTATAGTAATAAGGTGAGGGAGTGTTGAGAAAACCAGTCATATACTCTGCCAGCCCGATGAACTCTGGTGTTGTCGTCTTGAAATGTAGGGGTTTCAATACACACAATCAAATGGTTCAAATGGCTCTAAGCACTACGAGACTTAAGCATCTGAGGTCATCAATCCCCTAGACTTAGAACTACTTAAACCTAACTAACCTAAGGACATCAGACACGTCCATGCCCGAGGCAGGATTCGAACCTGCCACCACAGCAGCAGAGCGGTTCCGGACTGAAGCGCCTAGGACTGCTCGGCCACAACGGCCGTCTGCACACTCATCAAACAGATGTTTACTAAAAGAATGTTTGGATAGACGCGCTGGTTCATGTTAGCGATAGCCTCAATGAGCGCTCCGTATTCATGATAAGAAAAAAAACACCAAAAATATCACAGACTCACCTCCGTCTTGAACCAGACCTCGCACACATTCAGGACGAAATACTTCGTTTGGACTCTGGTTCAATCAGCGACGGGCGTCATTTGCCTGCAGGCGAAAACGTGAATCAACAGACAACCTTGTGTTCCAGTAGTTACCTACCGTCCACATTCGATGATTTCTAGTCCACTAAAGATACACAGCTTCATGTGCTTGTGTGGGCAATTACCTCTTCCGAGGTGACCAACTCCAAATGTCCATTACGTACAGTTCCCGTCGCAGTGTTCTCTAGATGACAGGTTGCGATGGACCTTCATTCACTGCCTGCAGCAGTTCCTCTGGGGTTTGGAAACGATTTTGATTCACAAGCCGTGAAACGTGTCCCCAGACCGTCTCAGCCAGGATCTTTTTCCTACCCAATTCTGCCTTTGTCTTTCGTGGCCAGGTCTGTTACACTACTGCCTCTAGACTGAGTAAACAGAGCGCCCGAAACACCAAAAAATCCAGAGACTTCACCAGCGTATTCCCTCCGCCAAGACAAAACAAAATTGATCATTTTTGTCACTCTGTCACGTCTTTACGTTTCCCATTTTTACACACAACGTCCCCTTGAAACACAAATGTCTCATCGACCGTTACTGCTCACCGCTCACATACAGGCAGCTCGTGCGGCTCATGTTCATGTCCTTTGATGCTTCGCATCTTCTCATTACGGCCATGGCATCTCGTTTCTTATTCGATTTACTGGCGTCACTAAGTTGCTGGCTTGCCTGCCCATGAGTGGCAGCAGCAGCCCTTATCGATACGGGTACTGTGGTACTACACCACTGGCCATTAAAATTGCTACACCAGGATGAAATACGGGTAATAAACGGTTATTCATTGGACAAATATACTAGAATTGACATGTGATTACAATATCACGCAATTTCGGTGCAAAGATGCTGAGAAATCAATACCCAGAACAACCACCTCTGGCCGAAATAACGGCCATGATACGCCTGGGCATTGAGTCAAGCAGAGCCTGGATGGCTTGTACAGGTGCAGGACCTGCAACACGCGGTCGTTTATTATCCTACTGAAATGTACGGTTTCTCAGGGTTCGAATGAAAGTTGGAGCCACGGGACGTAACACATCTGAAATGTAACGTCCACTGTTCAAAGTGCAGTCAATGGGAACAGGAGGTGATCGAAACGTGTAACCAATGGCCTCCATACCATACGCCGGGTGATACGCCAGTATGGCGATGACGAATATACGCTTCTAATGTGCATTCACCACGATATCACCAAACACGGATGCGACCATCATGATGCTGTAAACAAAATCTGGATTCATCCGAAAAAATGACGTTTTGCGATTCGTGCACCCAGGTTCGTCGTTGAGTACACCATCGCAGGCGCTCCTGTCTGTGATACAGCGTCTAGAGTAACCGAAGCCACGGTCTCCGAGCTTATAGTCCATGCTGTTGCAGACGTCATCGAACTGTTCGTGCAGATGGTTGTCGTCTTGCAAACGTCCCCATCTGCTTACTCAGGGATCGAGACGTGGCTGCACATCGGTTACAGCCATGCGGATAAGATGCCTGTCAACTGGAGTGCTAGTGATACGATGGTGTTGGGATCCAGCACGGCGTTTTGTATTACCCTTCTGAACCCACCGATTCCATAGTTGTCATTGGATCGCGACCAACGCGAGCATCAATGTCGCGTTACGATAAACCGCAACCGACATAGGCTACAATCCGACCTTTATCAAAGTCGGAAATGCGATGGTACGCATTTCTCCTTCTTACACGAGGCATCACAATAACCTTTCACCAGACAACGCCGGTGAACTGCTGTTTGTGTATGAGAAATCGGTTGGAAACGTTCCTCATGTCAGCACGTTGTAGGTGTCGCCACCGGCGCCAACCTTGTGTGAATGTTCTGATCAGGTAATTTTTTGCATATAACAGCATGTTCTTCCTGTCGGTCAAAATTTGCCTCTGTAGCACGTTATCTTCGTGGTGTAGCAATTTTATTGGCCGGTAGCGTATCTTTGGAACGACCGCTAGTATTTGCGGGTCGCGTTGTGTGGAGTGGAGAGTGGCGAACAGACACCAGTCCGTTTGGGGCGCAGCAGCGAGCAGGTCCGTGCAGCGCGAGGGCAAGCCGGGGTTGCTGGTGGCGTACTGCCACTGCCGGATCGAGGAGGGGTGGCTGCGAGAGCGACGACTTCGTTGCACACCCAGCCCAGTACGCTTGAGTGAAGAGTGAACTGCTAATGCCACCTCGAGTATTCTGAGATCTCGCCTTTGGTCGGCGAGTTGTTGCTCCCAGGGCCGCTGAGTCTGGTGGCAACGAGTGAAGTGTTTCGAGGTGGTGAAATATTGCAGCCGTCTTTCTCTATTTGTTATTCATCACTCAGTTTAGTATTATTCTTATTAGCGAAGTGCACCTTATGGCCCAATGTTCCGTCCCGTCGTTTAATCACAGATACGTCCAGGAAATTCTATTGCCCATTCCTTTCCGTGTCCATAGTAAATTCGATATTCGGATTAAAGCTGTTTAAATGTGTCAGGAAGGCATGCAACTCCTCTGCTCCGTGTGTCCATGCTACGAACGTGTCATCGACATAACGATACCATCTGGCTGGTCTCTTACTGGCAGTCTGCAACGCCGGTTGTTCAAAAGTCTCCATAAATAAATTAGCCACAGCAGGAGTAGTGAGAGGACTGCCCATCTGTTCATAAAAGTTATTATTGTATTGAAAGTAGGTTGTGGTGAGGCAGTGTCGGAATAATGCCACATTATGGGCAGGAAAAATATCCGCTATGCATAAGACAGCTTCGTTTACCGGAATCATGGTAAACAGCGACACAATATCGAAACTGACGAGGATACCATCCGGGCCCACGCTCGTTTCCTTTAACTTGTCAATGAAATGAGCTGAATTTTTAATATGACTGTCCGTCCTACCGACATAAGGTCGCAGCAATGAGGCATGTTGTCTAGCTAACTCGTGTGTTGGTCCGCCTATAGCGCTGACAATTGGCCTCAACGGAATCTCAGGTTAATGCACTCTGGGTAAGCCATAAAGTCTAGGTGGGTACGCTTCTGTTTTACAAAGCTGCTTCTTATCGTCGCAGCCGAATGAAGACGCTTTCACCTGTCGATTATTCATTCTTAAAATCTTCATTGTCGGATGCTTCTGGAGTTTCTTGTAATTGGAGGGAACCAAAATATCATTGATTTTTCCACGATAGTTCAGTATGACGGTGGCATTCCCCTTATCTGCATTAAGAACAATAATGTTTTTATCTCCATTTATATCCCTGAGCGCCTTCCTTTGTGCCTGCAACAAATTACTGTTGGGTGACTTACATGTACGTAAAATCCTAACCGTTTCCATCCTAATTACGTCAGTGGACTCCTGTGGAATCTGACGCATACTTCCCTCAATATCCTCTGTTGGCACGTTTTGGGGCGTCACAGGAAAATTGCCTCCTTGCGCTAGTACAGAAATTTCAACTTTGACAAATCTTTATCAGACAGGTTAATAAAAGTTCGAGAATTGTCCTCAACTGAACCTCCTGTAATGTTGTTCTGTAAGTTATTGAACTTCTTCTGTCTATTTGCTGATATTTCTGCACTAGCTTCCATAGTTTTGTATGTTAGACCGTCAATCGTATTCCAATTACCACACTGCATAGTATTACTAAGAACCTGTGAACCTGTTTATTTAAAAATTAAGATTGAACATATACGGTGAACTTTCGTGAAGAATGGCTATTCTAGCAAGGATATAGATCGAGCACTTAGTTCTAGGCAGAGAATCAGGAGCAACAACGAACAACAGTCGCCCAAGGGCAAAGTTTTGCTTCCGTTCATTAATAAGGTCACAGATCGCATTGGGAAACTTTTAAGCAAGTATGGGGTGGAAACTATTTTCATACCCACCAGGAAAATAAAAGAATATTTAAGTTGGGCAAAAGATGCACGACATCCTTTGGCTACACCGGGGTATATAAAACCCCTTGCAGTTGTGGACAGGTTTATATCGGTATCACAAAGAGAAGTGTGAACACCAGTCTTTTGAAACATAAGAGGAATTGCCGCCTGGGTCACACGGATAAATCGGTCGTAGCGGAGCATGTTTACCAGGAATGCGATCATTAAATAAAATTGAGATTCGTATCAAAAACCTCGCATTATTGTACACGCATCTATAGAGAGGCTATCGAGATTGATAAACACCGTAATAAATTTAACAGGAAAGACGAAGGTGTTGAACTGGATAAAATTTGGATGCCTGCGTTGCACCGCAATCGTGACGATCGATTACTTTCAATCGAGAATGTTGGCATAACCAGAGACAATCTCATAACCGACGCTACGTGATCGACTGTGGCGCCCTCTGTACTGCCTATATAGTCAGCGCTTCCTCGACTTCTCTTCGCAGTTCGCCGCTGTACCACTGAGGATGTCTCCCGCAGTCGGAGGCGAAACTTCAGGGGAGAGTTTTCGACCATGGCTTACTAGCCCGGAAGTTTTAAGCTATGAGGGATTTTTTTTTTTTTTTTTTTTTTTTTTTTTTTTTTTTTTTTTTTTTTTTTTTTTTTTTTTTTGCGGATGTTTCATAATCCATGTCCCTAACTTTCTTATCAAAATTCATCGGTAAGCACAATTTATAATTTTCGTAATTTCGTCCATTGCCATTGTAGGGTAACGCCTTTTTATTTTAGTTTAATGTAGCCCAATCTAAAGAGGTCCTGACGTAGTAAAACGTGCACCATTGACAAATAAATAAACAGTAATTTCAACATCGCAACCAAGACTGTTTCCTTCTCCTCGTAAATGTCCCTCGTATGTCGTACGTCTTCCTTCAGCCTGCCAGGCACCGCCTGTCTCTTCACGAGAGGTGACTTACCTCAGGGCGAACTCTGAACTCTAATTTCCCTGTCACCGCGGCGCCGGAGGAAGACTTCAAAGGGCGGCTGGTGTCAGCGACCTGAGAACATAGTGGGGCGGGAGCGAAGGTGAAGGTGAGCAGGGCGCGCCTGCTCTGCTCCACCACTTGTCTCGCAAAGTACTCGGCAGGCGCACAGACCTGGCGCTATTCCGAGATAAAACTTATTTTAGCTCAACAACGGCTCTCCCAAGTTCTTTGATCACTTACCCAGATACATTACGTTCCTAGTAAAAAAAAAAAAATTGAAGCATTCAGTAAGGGGATGTGGAGACGAACTGAAACTTCGTGGGTTGAGAGGGCAGGTGATGTAGTTACGAAATCGAGTCAATTTTAAAAATATCTTGACAGTATGAGCGCGCATATCGGTACGATGTTACCCTCCCCTCCCCCCCCCCCCCCTTCCCCCACACCTGTATGCACGGTTTCATCCGGCTAGGAAGGTTGTCGTAAAGCAGTTCCATCCTATCCTGAAACAAAACTAGCCCACACCTGTCCTTGATGTTCTGGACATCCTTCTTATCCTGGCACTTGGACGGAGTTGACGTCCGATCAGGTACTACACATGTTATATCGGCGATAGTTCGCTGGAGCTTGCTGGCCACAGGAATACGTCAGTATCAGGCACACATAAACACTCGTACTATGTGTGTACAAGCACTGTCCTGTTGAAAAATGGCATCACGATACTGTCGACTGCGAGTTATCACATGAATACACATGGCGCCTGTACCACACTCTGGTGCCGTCACAGTTCAAAAATGGTTCTAATGACTGAGCACTATGGGACTTAACATATGAGGTCATCAGTCCCCTAGAACTTAGAACTAGTTAAACCTAACTAACCAAAGGACATCACACACATCCATGCCCGAGGCAGGATTCGAACCTGCGACTGCAGCAGTCGCGCGGTTCCGGACTGTAGCGCCTAGAACCGTTCGGCCACCACGGCCGGCCGTCACAGTTCCCTCAGGCACCACCAGCCATGAGCAAAGTCGTACGTTATGGCTGCCCATACCGTCACACCAGGTACGTAACACAGCTTTCTCGCCAGAATATTGGAAAAGTAGGACCTCATTCCTGATCTCCGATATATTCACGAAAGATGGCCATCCGAAATAGTGCACAGCATGGTAATGACATTCGTCAGCAATCATGCTTCCCGGTCACGACAGCATTCCAAACGTAGCAATTGGCCAAATCGGTCGAAATTTTAACACCAGCTTAAAGAACACACTGAAACAGCGATAGTAATCCCTCAAGCTTCTGTTTACATCTGAAAACTCAACACCATAAAGCCGAGGAAACTGAAACTGAGTTAGAAATATTACGCAGAATACCGAAAAGACTTAATACGAATTTGTCGAGTAATTGGAAATTTACATTCATAAAAAAATATCTAGATGAAATCCTAAGTGAACACGAAGATTTTAAACATAAATACCATCTAGAAAAATTTATTGACCGATTAGGATACGGCAAATAATAATCATATGGTAAACAAAACTTACACACGTTATAGATAAAATGTATAGGATAGTAAGATCAAGGAATTCTGCCCTCATCTCTTGTAAGCTGTATATACCCACTTAAGGAAGCGTTTAGCGTCACCTAGGTTCCGAGAGTTCCGGAACCTGAACAGAAAATTGCAATAGAGATGAACAATGATAGGCCTGTGTAAGCAGTCTGAAAACAATTTATTGGTTTGATCATTTAACCTAAGCAAATTCTCCAAGTATAACACCAACACAAAACAGTGATCCGTCTTCGAATCACAACTACATACAAGAATAATATGGAAAACAACTGAAATAATTTCTTACTTGTCTCCGCGAGAGAATTCTCTGATATACCAAGCCTTATCCTGATATCAGCAAGAAGATCCAAGCCAGGCTGCCCGTGCGGCATCTATCCACGTTTGTTGGCGGTCGCTGAACTGCCGATGTGCGGCCGAGCGCCGGACTTTATAGCGCTTCGCGGATGAGTACCTCGGAACTATTTTCCATCATGTGGTTCGACGTGTGAAAATAGTTCTGGGATCTGGAGCGATCTCTTCCTTATGTTTATATGGGCCTGTAGTGGCCTCTGGTGGCCACTGGTGTCTTTTCTGTGGTGGTGTTGTTGGTGTGGCTGTTCATCAATATTGCCGGTCGGTTGTGTAGTGCTTCGGTGTGCCTGCGAAGTGGGCAACCCGCAGCTGCAGGCTGTCAGTTTGATTGCTGATACTCTAGGCGCCGTGATGTCTGGTGCAGAAGGCTACAGCAAACATAAACATCTACATCTACATCTACATGACTACTCTGCAATTCTCATTTAAGTGCTTGGCAGAGGGTTCATCGAACCACAATCATACTATCTCTCTACTATTCCACTCCCGAACAGCGAGCGGGAAAAACGAACACCTAAACCTTTCTGTTCGAGCTCTGATTTCTCGTATTTTATTTTGATGATCATTCCTACCTATGTAGGTTGAGCTCAACAAAATATTTTCGCATTCGGAAGAGAAAGTTGGTGACTGAAATTTCGTAAAAAGGTCTCGCCGCGACGAAAAACGTCTACGCTGTAATGACTCCCATCCCAACTCGTGTATCATATCTGCCACACTCTCTCCCCTATTACGTGATAATACAAAACGAGCTGCCCTTTTTTGCACCCTTTCGATGTCCTCCGTCAATCCCACCTGGTAAGGATCCCACACCGCGCAGCAATATTCTAACAGAGGACGAACGAGTGTAGTGTAAGCTGTCTCTTTAGTGGACTTGTTGCATCTTCTAAGTGTCCTGCCAATGAAACGCAACCTTTGGCTCGCCTTCCCGACAATATTATCTATGTGGTCCTTCCAACTGAAGTTGTTCGTAATTTTAACACCCAGGTACTTAGTTGAATTGACAGCCTTGAGAATTGTACTATTTATCGAGTAATCGAATTCCAACGGATTTCTTTTGGAACTCATGTGGATCATCTCACACTTTTCGTTATTTAGCGTCAACTGTCACCTGACACACCATACAGCAATCTTTTCTAAATCGCTTTGCATACTGATACTGGTCTTAGGATGACCTTACTAGACGGTAAATTACAGCATCATCTGCGAACAGTCTAAGAGAACTGCCCAGATTGTCACCCAGGTCATTTATATAGATCAGGAACAGTAGAGGTCCCAGGACGCTTCCCTGGGGAACACTTGATATCACTTCACGTTTACTGGATGATTTGCCGTCTATTACTACGAACTGCGACCTTCCTGACAGGAAATCACGAATCCAGTCGCACAACTGAGACGATACCCCGTAGCTCCGCAGCTTGATTAGAAGTAGCTTGTGAGGAGCGGTGTCAAAAGCTTTCCGGAAATCTAGAAATACGGAATCAACTTGAGATCTCCTGTCGATAGCGGCCATTACTTCGTGCGAATAAAGAGCTAGCTGCGTTGCACAAGAGCGATGTTTTCTGAAGCCATGCTGATTACGTGTCAATAGATCGTTCCCTTCGAGGTAATTCATAATGTTTGAATACAGTATATGCTCCAAAACCCTACTGCAAACCGACGTCAATGATATAGGTCTGTAGTTAAATGGATTACTCCTACTACCCTTCTTGAACACTGGTGCGACCTGCGCAATTTTCCAATCTGTAGGTACAGATCTATCGGTGAGCGAGCGGTTGTATATGAGTGCTAAGTAGGGAGCTATAGTATCAGCGTAATCTGAAAGGAACCTAATCGGTATACAATCTGGACCTGAAGACTTGCCCGTATCAAGCGATTTGAGTTGCTTCGCAACCCCTAAGGTATCTACCTCTAAGAGACTCATGCTAGCAGATGTTCGTGTTTCAAATTCTGGAATATTCCATTCGTCTTCCCTGGTGAAGGAATTTCGGAAAACTGCGTTCAATAACTCCGCTTTAGCGGCACAGTCGTCGATAACAGTACCATCGGCACTGCGCAGCGAAGGTATTGACTGCGTCTTGCCGCTTGTGTACTTTACATACGACCAGAACTTCTTCGGATTTTGTACCAAATTTGGAGACAATGTTTCGTTGTGGAACCTATTAAAGGCATCTCGCATCGAAGTACGTGCCAAATTTCGCGCGTCTGTAAATTTTAGCCCATCTTCGGGATTTCGCGTTCTTCTGAACTTCGCATGCTTTTTCCGTTGCCTCTGCAACAGCGTTCGGATCTTTTTTGTGTACCACAGGGGATCCGTTCCATCTCTTATCAATTTATGAGGTATGAATATCTCAATTGCTGTTGCTACTATATCTTTGAATTTGAGCCACATCTCGTCTACATTCGCATAGTCAGTTCGGAAGGAATGGAAATTGTCTTTTAGGAAGGCTTCTAGTGGCACATTATCCGCTTTTTTAAATAAAATTATTTTGCGTTTGTTTCTGATGGATTTGGAAGAAATGGTATTGAGCCTAGCTACAATGACCTTGTGATCACTAATCCCTGTATCATCATGATGCTCTCTATCAGCTTTGGATTGTTTGTGGCTAAGAGGTCAAGTGTGTTTTCGCAACCATTTACAATTCGCGTGGGTTCGTGGAGTAACTGCTCGAAATCATTTTCGAAGAAAGCATTTAGGACAATCTCGGAAGACGTTTTCTGCCTACCACCGGTTTTGAACAAGTATTTTTGCCAACATACCGAGGGTAGGTTGAAGTCCCTACCAACTATAACCGTATGAGTGGGGTATTTATTTGTTACGAGACTCAAACTTTCTCTGAACTGTTCCGCAACTGTATCATCGGAGTCTGGGGTTCAGTAGAAGGAGCCAATTATTAACTTAATTCGGCTGTTAAGTATAACCTCCACCCACACCAATTCGCACGGAGTATCTACTTCGACTTCACTACAAGATAAACCACTACTGACAGACACAAACACTCCACCACCAATTCTGCCTAATCTATCTTTCCTGAACACCGTCTGAGACTTCGTAAAAATTTCTGCAGAACTTATTTCAGGCTTTAGCCTGCTTTCTGTACCTATAACGATATCAGCTTCTGTGCTTTCTATTAGCGCTTGAAGCTCAGCGACTTTTCCAGCGCAACTACAACAATTAACAACTATAATAGCGACTGTTCCTTGATCCAATCACGTCCTGTAATTGCCAAGCACCCTTTGACATTGCAGCCCATCCCGCACTTTCCCGAGGCCTTCTAACCTAAAAAACCGCCCAGTCCACGCTACATATCCTCCGCTACCCGTGTAGCCGCCAGCTGAGTGTAGTGAACTCCTGACCTATTCAGCGGAACCCCAAACCCCACCACCCTATGGCGCAAGTCAAGGAATCTGCAGCCAATACGGTCGCAAAACCGTCTGAGCCTCTGATTCAGACCCTCCACCCGGCTCTGCACCAAAGGTCCACAGTCGGTTCTGTCAAAGATGCTGCAGATGGTGAGCTCTGCCTTCATCTCGTAAGCAAGACCGGCAGCCTTCACCAAATCAGATAGCCGCTGGAATCCAGAGAGAATTTCCTCAGATCGAAAGCGACACACGTCATTAGTGCCGACATGTGCCACCAGCTGCAGCTGGCTGCACCCTGTGCTCTTCATGGCACCCGGAAGGACCCTTTCCACATCAGGAATGACTCCTCCCGGAATGCACACGGAGTGCACACTGGATTTCTTCCCCTCCTTAGCCGCCGTATCCCTAAGGGGCCCCATTACGCGCCTAACATTGGAGCTCCCAACTACCAGTAAGCCCACCCTCTGCGATTGCCCGGACCTTGAAGGCTGAGAATGATCCTCTGAAACAGGGCAGGCAGCTGCATCTGGCTCAGCCAGAGACAGTGCCTGAAACCGGTTTGTCAGACGCACATCATTTCTGCCCTTTTTATTGCTGATGAAAACTCACACATCGCATGTTGTACAACCATACAGCGAGACCTTCAGAGGTGGTGCTCCAGATTGCTGTACACACCGGTACTCCTAATGCCCAGTAGCACGCCCTGTTGCATTGATGTGTGCCTATTTTCGTCTTGGCATGCTATCCACATGTTCATCAAGGCACTGTTGGTCCAGATTGTCCTAATCCTCAACGGCGATTCGGCATAGATCCCTCACATTGCTTGGTGTGTCACGTCGTCCATAAATAGCCCCTTTGAATTTATGGCAGGCACGTTCGCTAGGGTTCATGTCTGGAGAACATGCTGGCCACTCTAGTCGGGCGATGTCGTTATCCTGAAAGAAGTCACTCACAAGATGTGCACGATGGAGCCCAACAGATCGCACTGCCAACACGAGGCACGAGCACCACCGGCGAGTTACTGCCGCCGTCCAGCAGTTGGTAAACAGCAGCCAACTTCTCATTCGACGGTGACCACCAGTCATGGCACATAACCCAAGAGCCAACAGACAACAGAGGTTACGTTCTCCCTTCTCCGCAGTAAACTATTAAAATAAAGTTCCCGCTCCTTTTTCTTTGAGTGACCAATGATTCGAAGTATCTTTGTAAAATGATGACGTACTGAGACGCTCTGTGAACAGTAACTACAAAAAATATAAGGGACACTGCATAGCTAGAACGCACCAGTACAGCCAGAAGAAGGCCGCTGCAACCGTGGCCGAAACGTTGGTTTTTCTCCAGGAGCAGTACTTTTATCCATTACGACGCGGTACCATACCCATAAAACATTTATGTCGATAGTGTGAAGGTGTTATGTGGAATGTTGGATGTTTTGTAATCATTATTATTATTTATTTGTATAACATTTGTTTTTACCAAACCCCTACTCTGTTTTAGCTAAGTAATCCTTCAATGTATAAAATGTATTGCACAAGTATTTTTCAGCCACCTTTAAAAATAGGTGTATTTTTGCAATTTCTTTAATCTCTTTTGGTAATTTATTGTACAGTTTTATTCCTTGATAGAAAATAATGTTTTGAGTTTTATGTTTATTTTTTATTGGTTCATGTAAGTTGAGTATAGCTCTTGTTGCATCGTCATGGAGAGAGCTGTTTGTGCAGTAATTACCATTGTTATTATTGATATTAGAACAAATAAGCCCTCGGTCACAAATATTAAGTCAAAATTTACCGGGTTTCGACGATACTATGAGCGTCGTCTTCAGAATAAAACTAACTGTTCTAAAACATATCTGCGGCTACTAGAGGGCGCTCGTAGCAACACCATTTTTACTTACTCACACTTTCTAAAGTGGGCACCTCAGTGTTGTTGCAAACCTTGTTCACTCAAGTACGAGCAGCCCTTAGCGGCTCGCCATCTTATTTACAACTATTCATGACGTCGCCTTTCCAGCTTAGATTTTTTAAAATGTGACTTGTAAGTACTGCTTATTTCCAGTCAGTAAAACTTTAATTTTATTAACGTATTATATGCCTAACCTGTTTTAGAACAGTTAGTTTAATTCTGAAGACGACGCTCATAGTAGCGTCGAAACCTGGTCAATTTTGACTTAATATTTGTGACCGGGTGCGTATTGGTTCTAATATCAAAAATAACATTGGTAATTACTGCACAAACAGCTCTGTCCATGACTATGCAGCAAGAGCTATACTCAACTTACATTTACCAACAAAAAATAAACATAAAACTCAAAACAGTATTTTCTACCAAGGAGTAAAACTGTACAATAAATTACCAAAAGAGATTAAAGAAATTTCAAAACCACACTTACTTTAAAAGGCAGCTGAAAAATACTTGTTGTGCAATATATTCGAAACCTGGTCAATATTGACTTAATATTTGTGACCGACGCCTTATTTGTTCTAATACTGACACGCTCACTGAACCTTAGCAGCTATGTTAAAAGTTATTTTTGATGTTTAAAACTGACTGGTAAATGTATTCAAATGGAGCAGTTATAATCGCCAGTGCTCTGAACAGATCTTTACAATGAGCTCGACAACTATTTTTCTGGATTTTGAAAATTGTGTTCATATTTTGTGCATTTGTTCCCCAAAACAGAATGCCACATCTAAGAACTGAAGGTACATATGAACAGCATGTAACTAAAAGACACTGAACGTTACACACTGATGACAGGATTCTAAGGGCATAACATTCTGATGACATTCTGTTTTCAAGTACCTCTTTGTGTTCACACCACTTCAACTGAGAATCAATATTCACTTCTAGAAATTTTGCGTTTGTTACACAGTCACCGAACAATGGGGAAGAAATACCGATACCAGTTGCACTGCGTGGAACGTTTATGAGTCAGTGTGACTCACGTAAAACGAAGCCGACTGTTTTCTCTGGAGAGACAAGCGGGGTTCCCGAGTGTATCTGGGACCACTAGCCCAGAGATAACCTCTTGCTCGGACGATTGTTTCCTCGGCGATATTCTGCCTCCAATTGGCCGCACGTCTGATTCCTGCTATGAATCTCGGTTTCCCTAGTTGCAGTTTAGATTTCCTGCTGCTTGGGGTTCCCAGTCTAGAATCAATATCTTGAGCACGCACCTCCGTCAGTCATACTGGTAAACCCAATACCAGTTCCCAATAAAAACAATTAACTACACTACTGGCCATTAAAATTGATACACCACGAAGATAGCAGGCGCGAAATTTAACCAACACGAAGGAGATGCTGTGATATGCAAATGATTATCTTTTCAGAGCATTCACACAAGGTTGCCGCCGGTGGCGACACATACAACTTGATGACATGAGGAAAGTTTCCTACCGATTTCTCATACACAAACAGCAGTTCAACGGCGTTGCCTGCTGAAACACTGTTGTGATGCCTCGAGTAACAAGGAGAAATGCGTACCATCACGTTTCCGACTTTGATAAAGGTCGGATGTAACTTATCACGATTGCGGTTTGTCGTATCGCGACACTGCTGCTCGCGTTGGTCGAGATCCAATGACTGTTAGTAAAATATGGAATCCGTGGGTTCAGGAGGGTAATACGGAAAGCCGTTCTGGATCCAAACGGCCTTGTATCACTAGCAGTCGAGATGACAGGCATCTTATCCGTATGGCTGTAACGGATCGTGCAGCCACGTCTCAATCCCTCAGTCAACAGATGGGGACGTTTGCAAGACAACAACCATATGCACTAACAGTTCGACCATGTTTGCAGTAGCATGGACTATCAGCTCGGAGAACTTGGCTGCGGTTACCTTAGACGCTGCATCACAGACAGGACGCGTGCGATGGTGTACTCAACAACGAACCTGGGTGCATGAATGGCAAAACCTCGTTTTTTCGGATGAATCCAGGTTTTGTTTACAGCATCATGATAGTCACATACGTGTTTGGCGACATCGCACATTGGAAGCGTGTATTCGTCATCGCCATACTGGCGTATCACCCGGCGTGATGGTATGGGGTGCCATTGGTTACACGTCTCGGTCACCTCTTGTACGCACTGACGGCACTTTGAACAGTGGACGCTACATTTCAGATGTGTTACGACCCGTGGCTCTACCCTTCATTCGATCCCTGCGAAACCCTACATTTCAGCAGGATAATGCATGACCGCATGTTGCAGGCCGTGTACGGGTCTTTCTGGATACAGAAAATGTTAGACTGATGCTCTGGCCACCACATTCTCCAGATCTCTCACCAGCTGAAAACGTCTGTGTAATGGTGAGTAGCCGAGCAACTGGCTCGTCAGAATATTCCAGTCACTACACTCGATGAGCTGTGGTATTGTGTTGAAGCTGCGTGGGCAGCTGTACCTGTATACGCCATCCAAGCTCCGTTTGACTCAATACCAAGGCGTATCAAGGCCGTTATTACGGTGAGAAGTGGTTGTCCTGGGTACTGATTTCTCATGATCTTTGCACCCAAACTGCATGAAAATTAATCACATGTCTGTTATAGTATAACATATTTGTCCAATGAATACTCGTTTATCGTCTGCATTTCTTCTTGGTGTAGCAATTTTAATGGCCAGCAGTGTAGTATCTTTCGGTGTAAGACAAAAGATAAATCAGTGGTACACACATCAAGAAAAGTTTTGCATCACCCCGGTTCCCAGTACTCCTGAACATAGACGTTGACTGTGGATACTATATCACGGACACAGTTCCTTTGACTGTTCAGAGATCACACTCAACCAACTATGTATGAGCAGCGCCTATTGGACGGAGGGTGTGCGAGAGCCGATCAGTTCCAGTCATTCCACAGGGAAGGAGGTGCAAGGCTCGTGTTGTCTGTAGTTCAACCATGCCTATACGATCAATACCATAGTTCGATCGCGTCCGCATTGTTACTTTGCGCTCTCAACAAGAGAAGTGTCCAGGCGTCCTGGAGTGGATGTAAGGGATGTTATTCGGACATGGAGGAGATACAGAGAGACAGGAACTGTCGATGACATGCCTCGCTCAGGGCTACTACTGCAGTGGATGACCGCTACCTACGGATTATGGCTCGGAGGAACTCTCACAGCTACGCAACCATGTTGAATAAAGCTTTTCGCGCAGCCACAGGACGTCGTGTTACACTCAAACTCTGTGCAGTAGGCTGCATGATGCGCAACTTCACTCCCGACGTCCATGGCGAGATCCATGTTTGCAACCACAACACCGCGCCGCGTGGTACAAATGGGCCCAACAACATGCCGATTAGACCGCTCAAGACGAACATCACGTTCTCTTCAGCGATGAGTGTCGCATATGTCTTCAACCAGACAATTGTCGGAGACGTTTTTGGAGGCAACCCGGTCCTTCTCAACGCCTTAGGTACATTGCCCAGCTACTGGAGCAAGCTGGAGGTTACCTACTGTTTTGGGGTGATATTATGTGGGGCCGACGTACGCCGCTGTTGGTCATGGAAGGCGCCGTAACGGCTGTACGATACGTGAATGCCACCCTTCGACCGATAGTGCAACCATATTGGCAGCATATTGGCAAGGCATTCGTCTTCATGGACGACAGTTCGCGCCCCCATCGTGCACATCTTGTGACTGACTTCCTTCAGGATAACGACATCGTTCTACAAGAGTGGCCAGGATGTTCTCCAGGCATGAACCATATCAAACATGCTTGGGATGGATTGAAAAGTGCTGTTTATGGACGACATGACTCACCAACCGCTCTGAGGGCTCTACGCCGAATCGCCGTTGAGGAGAGGGACAATCTGGATGAACTTGTGAATAGTATACTATGACGAATACAGGCATGCATCAATGCAAGAGGACGTGCTACTGGGTATTAATGGTACCAGTGTGCACAGCAATGTGGACCACCGCCTCTAAAGGTCTCGCTGGGTGGTGGTATAACATGAAATGTGTGGTTTTCATGAGCAATAAAAAGGGCGGAAATGGTGTTTATGATGATTTGTATTCCAATTTTCAGTACAGGTTCCGGAACTCGCGGAACCGTGGTGTTGCAAAACTTTTTTTGATGTTTGTATAATAATCCCGATTTGACTTTGTAGTGCTGTCAAATTTTTCCCGGAGGACGAATGAAAGAGATTTAACTTTTTATTTCTGGGATTGACAGTCATGTGAAATTTTTGGAAGACATCATGTTTACGCCAGTGACAGTTAAACTTTTTATTTCCACTACTGCAATTTCGGCCTTAGGCCATTATCAAGTGCAGATGTTTTGACTTTAAACCCTGTCAACTTTATACAGCTGATACATTTATATGACAACGACATATAAATGTGTCAGCCGGTATAAAGTTGACAGGGCTTAAAGCAATAGTGGAAATAAAAAGTTTAACAGTCACTGGCGTAAACAAGATGTCTTTCAAAAACTGAGATACCTCCTGTCTTACCGATCAGCTAAACATTATAAATGGTGTGGTTGAACCCGTCACAGAGAAAGAAATTTTATAATTAATTATTTTTGGAAAAGGACAGTATCATGGAACCAGGAAAGGCTGTTTAATAATATTTATTCACAGACATTTGATTTCGTTAAAGCGACCATCTTCAAGTTCCACGGATTTCTGTAAAATTGGATTTCATTTCGCTTATGGTAGTCGATACTATCGTTTCTCTTGAAATTGCCCTGATGAAAGAACTTTCTTTACAAGTGAATAAACACAAAGCAAATGACATTATAACGCGATATTACTGTACTCATAAATGATTCGTCACCTAGCTGCATTCATAACGCAACGTAAATCCTCTTGGCAAGGAAAGTGACCTGTAGATTATTGGATAGTAATGGAACGTTGTCACGGAACGTAATTACAAGGTTACGAAGCAAGTTCAGCCTGAAAACCTCGAGACAAACTCACTTTCCATTAACTAAAATGGTGGTTGAAGTAAAGATGCCGGCCGCAGTGGCCGAGCGCTTCAGCCTAGAACCACGCGACCGCTACGGTCGCAGGTTCGAATCCTGCCTCGTGTATGGATGTGTGTGATGTCCTTAGGTTGGTTAGGTTTAAGTAGTTCTAAGTTCTAGGGGACTGATGACCTCATCTGTTAAGTCCCATAGTGCTCAGAGCCATTTGAACCATTTTTGAAGTAAAGCAATTATTTGACGATTCCTACAATCAGTACGATATGAATAAGGATTATCGTCGAAGTAATAAATAAACTGAAGGTATAAAGTACTTTTCCTTCCTATGTTTAAGCCAGCTATAAGCTCAAAACTTCGTGGTTGCTCAATACTGCCATCTTGAAAAATCATACATATTCCTGCTAAATCCAGGAAATATAATCTACCTTTCTACAATAGAAATAATGTAGCCCACCTTCTGTTAAACAGCGAAGAACGTAGTAGAATTTATAGAATTTCCTGTAAGCTATGCGGCAAATTATGTGTAGGTCAATCAACTAGGGCTGTAACAACTGGACTGACTGAGCGTGAAAGGAGTTGGAGACTGAGAAGGAAAGATTCCACCTTTGCTGAACATACTACGAATAGAAGTCATTCGTATGATGTGAAATGTGATTTTCCCCATAGATGAACTAAAGCCAGAAAACTAACATTACTCTAAATTCTGGCCATTAACACCCACTAAAGAATTCTGACCTGATTTTAATTACCAAATACAGTTCTACTACTCGGCTTTATTGGAGGTGCAGCCAGCTATTTCTCTGACCAGTCGATAATGAGCTTCTTATAGCTGTTCTACAAGCACACTTCTGAGAGTTTTTTCTCCCCCCGCCCCTCTTCTTTTTCGGTTTGTTCGTCACAGTTGTCCATATGAAATATTAGCCCGTGCCTTTTCTCGCTTGTAGAACATTTCTGGCATATACATTCACCTAGTTTTAATATACTGTAATATAATATTTATGTCTTCAGAGTCTCTTTGGTTATTACAGTACGCTAGTGTTTTGCACCGATACAGTTATAAAGTATCACATATCTTTGTACAACAAGCTTTGTACCGCTGTTAATTCTCGCTGAAGTGTTAACGATCTGTTCAGTATTAAGTTGTCTGAAAATTGTCTAAGAAGCCGAAACCATGGTTCATAACGGACTGTTAAATAAATAATATTGTGGAACATTAATACTGTGTATTCAAGTATTTAATTTATCCATGTAATTCCAAGAAGCGACGGAATATTCCATAAATATTTAATTCATTTAGTTAAATTGATGAAAGAAACGAAATAGAAATGATGATCTGAGACCTCATGTTAATTTGACAAATGCTATCGGATACCGAGAATACAAGTATTTTACACAGAGCAATCAAATTAATTTTACATGATTCGCGTTATACTCTCAGTAGAATCATACAAAGACCAGATCCATAACTTTGATTTAAGAAAGATATAAGATGCAGAACCTTTCTGTGAATGAGGTAGCGACTTACTGTAGCCAATCACTCATCGGATACAACACGTGAACAGAACGGAACCTGCCCGACATTAGTGGTAAACGTGAGTGGCACTTTGCTTATTAAGTCGGTAACATTGTCTTGTATTCCGTACTCGGCGTGTAGAAAATATTATGTACGATTCTCAGTACCACTGCGTGAATACAAACCATAAGCTGCTTTTGATTACTATTGTCCATCTTCCTCCGCGCAACTTAATGCAGCCTCATTCAAAAGCTCACCATATCGCACAGGAGCAAAACACACCTCCAGTCCAGAGCAGCCCAAAATAGAATAGGTATGAGATAGAGCGCGTTGTTTTCGTTTGAAACCAGCCTGCCATTTGCATTGACCGCTCCCTCTTATTCATTGGACATACCTGTTCTCGCCTAAGCTACCCCAGGCCAAGAAAGAAGTGTTGCTGACGCAGTAGAGAATATGCCGTTGTCGATCGGTGCAAACTGATATAACAGTAACAAATATAGTAAATTATAATAGACATGTTTCACATTACGGACTAATAAAAAATTTAAAAAAAAAAGTATTTCGTAGAAAAATCTAAAAAAGTAACGAAGAACCAACAAAGATTTCAAGACAGTCAGATACTGATAACAGTTGAGTGACAAAGTTGTTATCTTTGAATTAAATGTTTCCCTGAGACACATAAGTCGCTTTTTATTATCTACGATAATGATCAAAGCAGACGAAATGAATTAAAATTTGTGCTGCAGCTGTGACTTTTTTTTTAAATTTTGTTCGTTGTGTTTGGTCGTTGCAGACGTCACATGACATCCAGTCAAGTTCGTTTGTTGACCCTTCCACTCAGTTTTTTATTATAGAGGCCAACAATCTGAGCTACTGTGCCGGCTGGACTCGAACACGGGTCTTCATGCTAGCTAGGCAGAAACATTATTGCACGAACTACCAAAGCTGAGCGTCCTTCCCAACACAAACTTCAATTCATTTTGTAGGTAAGGGGAATCAGCTTAGGTATTTCGCGCAGTAATATTGACCATCGTACTGCGGTGGTGTAATGGTTAGCATTTCTGTCTAGCAAGCAAGAAGACCCGCCTTCGAGTCCGTACTCGCTTCCGCAGTACATATACTAAAATTGGAACGATACAGAGAAGATTAGCATGCCCCTGCGTAAGGATGACACCCAAAATCATGAAGCGTTCCGCATTTTTGTCTAATTGTGACAAAAAAAATGCCGGCACGGTAACTCTGCGTGTTCAGTCAGAGGGTTAGCTGCCCTCTGTGGAAAAAAAAAAATAAACTGAGTTAATCGAGCAACAACGAACATAAACGGGTGTCTCGTGATGTCCGCACCGAGCAAATACAACGAATGAAAACGAACAAAATGAGATTAAAAAGAAAAAAATTTAAAAAATGTCCCGGCTGCAGCACAAATTTTAATTCATTTCGTCTGCTTCGATCATAATCGTAGATAAAGTTGTTATCATCACAATCGGTAGCAATGCACACACCAAAAACAATGGTTCTGTATACATGGCGAAGTCTTAAGCAAAAGATGAGGACACAGACAAAGTATAAGAGGACATTGAAAGGGTAATTCAGTATGTAATGGGAGATGAAAATCTAATAATCATGGGGGATTCGAACGTGGTTGTAGGGGAAGCAACAGAAAAAAGGTTTATGGGAGATTATAGGTTTGCCAGTAGGAACGAGGCAGGAGAGAGAATAATTGCGTTGTGCAATAAGTTTCAGATTGTAATGACGAGTATAAGACTCACAAAAGGAAGTATACATGAAGATTTCTGGAAACGTGGCAAGATTCCATCCTGATTACATCATTGTCAGCCAGAGATCCCGAAATCGGGTACTGGTTTGTAAGATGTACTGTGGAACAGATATAGACTCGCATCATAATTTAGTAATGATGAAAAGTAGACTGCAGTTTGAGAGACAGGCCTGGAAGAATCGAAACCAAGTTCGATACTAATGTACTGAGGAATGATGAGGGGCGATTGAGGTTCTCTGAGACTACAGTGGCTCTGATAATCGGTACTGCAGTAACCACTTAAGCTGAAGAGGAGAGCGCATGTATAAACGGAAATCTCAAAAGCTGTATAGACAAACATAGGAAAAAGCATGGTAAGTTTGAAGAAATCTTGGGATACAGAAGAAATTCTTGAGTTGAGCGGCAAAAGAAACAAGTGCACGTATGAAAAGGGAAAGATAGGCGTACAGTGTTACAAATCATTTAGGAATGAAATAAACAGCACGCCCAGTGAAGCCAGTGAGAAATGCCTCCAGGAGAAATGCGAAGAAATCGAAAAAGAAAAGATTGTCAGAAGATCTGATTCTGCACGCAGAAATGCCGGAACAACGTTGCGTGAAACTGAAAGTAAGGGCCGCCCGTGTTGGCCGAGCGGTTCTAGGCGCTTCAGCCTGGAACCGTCCGACCGCTACGGTCGCAGTTTCGAATCTTGTCTCGGGCATGGATGTGTGGGATGTCCTTAGGTTAGTTAGGTTTCAGTAGTTCTAACCCTAGGGGGCCGATGACCACAAATGTTAAGTCCCATACTGCTTAAAGCCATTTTAACCATTTTTTTTTAACTAAGGGTTTCAGTTTTAACAGTGCAATGGCATTTCCATTGTTAACCCCAAAGGTGATAGCGGGTACTGGAGGGAGTACACTGAAGGCTTCTTTGAGGAGGAGGACGCGATAGAAGAAACAAGGGAAGACATGGGGGATCCAGTATTAGAGTCAGAGTTTAACAGAGCAATTTTGCGATCAAGTAAGGCCGAAGGAATAGAAAATATTCCTTCCGAAATTCTAAAGTCGTTGGGGAAAGTGACACCAAACGACTACCCAAGCAGGTGTGTAGAATGAGACTG
Organism: Schistocerca gregaria; assembly: GCF_023897955.1. Taxonomy (NCBI): domain Eukaryota; kingdom Metazoa; phylum Arthropoda; class Insecta; order Orthoptera; family Acrididae; genus Schistocerca; species Schistocerca gregaria. The sequence goes on along the minus strand of NC_064928.1, from coordinate 211,471,924 downwards.
GAGACATTACATCAGACTTTTGGAAAAATAGCATCCACACAATCCCGAATATAGCAAGGGCAAATATATTCAAAAACTGTCGCACAACTAACAGCCCATGCATTCAGGCTACTGACAAGAATAGGTGATGTGTTAGATGACGATCAGTGTGGCTTTACTAGAAGGTAAAAGCACTGGAGCTGCACTTCTAACGTTACAGTTTTAACGCAAGCAGGAGTTAAGTAACATGAAGACACATTCATAGGGTCTGTGGACCTGAAAAAAACGCTTAACAGTGTAGAGTGTGGATGTTCGAAAATCTGAGAAAAATAGGTGAGCCGTGGCTAGCTGGCGTCAATCTTATTTTCTTCATGTATCGTTGAGATAGATTGGGGTTCAGCTAAACCATCTTTGCTTTTCTTATCTTGTGGCTTCGCAACCGAAGCGAGTGGGTTGTTAGCCTTCGACGGGTAACCCTCGAGATTTCGTGTCATTCGTGGGGGAGACGAGTGGCAACGGCTGCCGAACGAGCGTGATGACCGTTGCATGTTGTGGTGTGCAACTGGTTGGGCGTTTTGTCGACATGGGCAGCTTGCAGAGACAAGTTCTGTGACTTCGTGGAGAACAAATTTGACGGGAAGCGGTGAAGCTGTGGAACCCGCTCCCTCGTACTGTGTGCCTGATACGGAGTGAGTCGTCGTTATTGTTTGTTCATGATCAAAACGCCTTCGGTCCCAGGTTCGATCCCCGCCACTGCCTAAATTTTGATAAATAATCAGCATTGGCGGCCGAAGACTTCCGGCATAAGAAGTCAGCCCCTAAAGGCGGAAGAATCAGCAATGATCAACGACATGAGGATGCAGAAGGCAATGGAAACCACTGCATTAAAGACACGTAACGTGTATCCACAAATCATGTGGCCTGTAGTTGAAGAAGTGTCATGATGATCTCTCCATTGGCAAAAGATTCCGGAATAGTCCCCCATTCGGATCTCCGGGAGGGGACTGCCAAGGGGGAGGTTACCATGAGAAAAAGATTGAATAATCAACGAAAGGATAATGTTCTACGAGTCAGGGCGTGGAATGTCAGAAGCTTCAACGTGGTAGGGAAATTAGAAAATCTGAAAAGGGAAATGCAAAGGCTCAATCTAGATATAGCAGGGGTCAGTGAAGTGAAGTGGAAGGAAGACAAGGATTTCTGGTCAGATGAGTATCGGGTAATATCAATAGCAGCAGAAAATGGTATAATAGGTGTAGGATTCGTTATGAATAGGAAGGTAGGGCAGAATGTCTGTTACTGTGAACAGTTCAGTGACCGGGTTGTTCTAATCAGAATCGACAGCAGACCAACACCGACAACGATAGTTCAGGTATACATGCCGACGTCGCAAGCTGAAGATGAACAGATAGAGAAAGTCTATGAGGATATTGAAAGGGTAATGCATTATGTAAAGGGGGACGAAAATCTAATAGTTATGGGCGACTGGAATGCAGTTGTAGGGGAAGGAGTAGAAGAAAACGTTACAGGAGAATATGGGCTTGGGACAAGGAATGAAAGAGGAGAAAGACTAATTGAGTTCTGCAACAAGTTTCAGCTAGTAATAGCGAATACCCTGTTCAAAAATCACAAGAGTAGGAGGTGTACTTGGTAAAGGCCGGGAGATAGGGGAAGATTTCAATTAGATTACATCATGGTCAGACAGAGATTCCGAAATCAGATACTGGATTGTAAGGCGTACCCAGGAGCAGATATAGACTCAGATCACAATATAGTAGTGATGAAGAGTAGGCTGAAGTTCAAGACATTAGTCAGGAAGAATCAATATGCAAAAAAGTGGGATACGGAAGTACTAAGGAATTACGAGATAAGTTTGAAGTTTTCTAACGCTAGATACAGCAATAAGGAATAGCGCAGTAGGCAACACAGTTGAAGAGGAATGGACATCTCTAAAAAGAGTTATCACAGAAGTTGGGAAGGAAAACATAGGTACAAAGAAGGTAGCTGCGAAGAAGCCATGGGTAACAGAAGAAATACTTCAGTTGATTGATGAAAGGAGGAAGTACAAACATGTTCCGGGAAAATCAGGAATACAGATATACAAGTCGCTGAGGAATGAAATAAATAGAAGTGCAGGGAAGCTAAGACGAAATGGCTGCAGGAAAAATGTGACGACATCGAAAAAGATATGATTGTCGGAAGGACAGACTCAGCATACAGGAAAGTCAAAACAACCTTTGGTGACATTAAAACCAACGGTTATAACATTACGAGTGCAACGGGGATTCCACTGTTAAATGCAGAGGAGAGAGCAGATAGGTGGAAAGAATACATTGAAAGCCTCTATGAGGGTGAAGATTTGTCTGATGTGATAGAAGAAGAAACAGGATTCGGTTTAGAAGAGATAGGGGATCCAGTATTAGAATCGGAATTTCAATGAGCTTTGGAGGACTTGAGGTCAAATAAGGCAGAAGGGAAGACATAACATTCCATCAGAATTTCTAAAATCATTGGAGGAAGTGGCAACAAAACGACTATTCACTTTGGTGTGTAGAATATATGAGTCTGGCGACATACCATTTGACTTTCGGAAAAGCGTCATCCACACAATTCCGAAGACGGCCAATGCTGACAAGTACGAAAATTATCGCACAATCAGCTTAACAGCTCATGCATCGCAGCTGCTTACAAGAATAATATACGGAAGAATGGAAAAGAAAATTGAGAATGCGCTAGGTGACGATCAGTTTGGCTTTAGGAAAAGTAAAGGGACGAGAGAGGCAATTCTGACGTTACGGCTAATAATGGAAGCAAGGCTCAAGAAAAATCAAGACACGTTCATAGGGTTTGTCAACCTGGCAAAAGCGTTCGACAATATAAATTGGTGCAATTTGTTCGAGATTCTGAAAAAGTAGGGGTAAGCTATAGGGAGAGACGGGTCATATACAATATGTACAACAACCAAGAGGGAATAATAAGAGTAGACGATCAAGAACAAAGTGCTCGTATTAAGAAGGGTGTAAGACAAGGCTGTAGCCTTTCGCCCCTACTTTTCAATCTGTACATCGAGGAAGCAATGATGGAAATAAAAGAAAGGTTCAGGAGTGGAATTAAAATACAAGGTGAAAGGAAATCAATGATACGATTCGCTGATGACGTTGCTATCCTGAGTGAAAGTGAAGAAGAATTAAATGATCTGCTGAACGGAATGAACAGTCTAATGAGTACACAGTATGGTTTGAGAGTAAATCGGAGAAAGAAGAAGGTAATGAGAAGTAGTAGAAATGAAATCAGCGAGAAACTTAACATCAGGATTGACGGTCACGAAGTCGATGAAGTTAAGGAATTCTGCTACCTAGGCAGTAAAATAACCAATGACGGACGGAGCAAGGAGGACATAAAAAGCAGACTCGCTATGGCAAAAAAGGCATTTCTGGCCAAGAGAAGTCTACTAATATCAAATACCGGCCTTAATTTGAGGAAGAAATTTCTGAGGATGTACGTCAGGAGCACAGCATTCTATGGTAGTGAAACATGGGCTGTGGGAAAACCGGAACAGAAGAGAATCGAAGCATTTGAGATGTGGTGCTATAGACGAATGTTGAAAATTAGGTGGACTGATAAGGTAAGGAATGAGGAGGTTCTACGCAGAATCGTAGAGGAAAGGAGTATGTGGAAATCACTGATGAGGAGAAGGGACAGGTTGATAGGACATCTGCTAAGACATGAGGGGAGTGACTTCCATGGTACTAGAGGGAGCTGTAGAGGGCAAAAACTGTAGAGGAAGACAGAGATTGGAATACGTCAAGCAAATAATTGAGGACGTAGGTTGCAAGTGCTACTCTGAGATGAAGAGGTTAGCAATGAAATCCCTTCCGAGGTCTAGGCCCGGCAGTGTTTAAAAACCTGGCCACTACCGGGAGTTGTTCACATATCGCCTTGCAAAGTTTAGCATTTATCTTCCTTCCGTGAAGGCCTGATAAGCTGGTACATATACCGGGTGATCAAAAAGTCAGTATAAATTTGAAAACAGAATAAATCACGGAATAATGTAGATAGAGAGGTACAAATAGACACACATGCTTGAAATGACATGGGGTTTTATTAGAACCAAAAAAAATACAAACGTTCAAAAAATGTCCGACAGATGGCGCTTCATCTGATCCGAATAGCAATAACTAGCATAGCAAAAAATGGCTCTGAGCACTATGGGACTTAACAGCTATGGTCATGAGTCCCCTAGAACTTAGAACTACTTAAACCTAACTAACCTAAGGACTACACAACACCCAGTCATCACGAGGCAGAGAAAATCCCTGACCCCGCCGGGAAACGAACCCGGGAACCCGGGCGCGGGAAGCGAGAACGCTACTATCAGCGTAACAAAGTAAGACAAAGCAAAGATGATATTTTTTACAGGAAATGCTCAATATGTCCACCATCATTCCTCAACAATAGCTTTAGTCGAGGTATAATGTTGTGAACACCACTGCAAAGCATGCCCGGAGTTATGGTGAGGTATTGGCGTCGGATGTTGTCTTTCAGCATCCCTAGAGATGTCGGTCGACCACGATACACTTGCGACTTCGGGTAACTCCAAAGCCAATAATCGTACGGACTGAGGTCTGGGGACCTTGGAGGCCAAGCATGACGAAAGTGGCGGATGAGCACACCATCATCACCAAACGACTTGAGCAAAAGATCTTTCACGCGTCTAGCAATATGGGGTGTTTTTTTTCTTTTTTGGTCTAATAAAACCCCATGTCATTCCAAGCATGTGTGTCAATTTTTACCTCTCTATGGTTTATAAAGTTTCCAAATTTATATTGACTTTTTGATCACCCGGTATATATTGTATGTAACCTGTTTGTATATGAGCTTGTTTTCTTAAATATTACGGACTGGAAACTGGCTAAATTATAAACTGCATAGCATCTGCTGAGTTCCTTGTACAACTATTTATATTAATTTTTATTAACGCGTCTGAGAACGTGAACATTTATTTTTTTAAGATCAGTGTCTCTATTGTATTTTTTTTTTAATTGATTCTATAATGTTACGTAATGGCACTAGTGTTCAAGTGTTATTAAGTCACCCTTTACCTGTAATTGTTTCATTATATATATTTTCAGGGGAGTACGAAGTTCTCATGGTTTTCAGTAACCCCCTTTTCTTGATTGGGAATTGTTTGTTAGAGTACTGAGTACGCTGGGTTTCTAATTGTATTTGCAAAGTTTTATCTAGTCGCTCGTCCACAATGTGTAATTGTCAATTTTGTTTTAAAGGGGGAATATCAATAATGAGCCCATCCCGCTTCCTCTTTTATGGTATTTAATAAGTTGTGTGTAAGTGTGGTACGATTAAGGAATAACGTATCAATAGGAGTAAGCTAAGGAGGAAGACGAATAATACAAAACATACAACAACAAATTGGGTGCAATTACAATGGAAGAAAAAGAACGAAGTGCTGGGACTAAAAAGGGAAAGAGATGTACCTGGTGATCAAAAAGTCAGTATAAATTTGAAAACTGAATAAATCACGAAATAATGTAGATAGAGAGGTACAAATTGACACACATGCTTTGAATGACATGAGGTTTTATTAGAACCAAAAAAATACAAAAGTTCAAAAAATTTCCGACAGATGGCGCTTCATCTGATCAGAATAGCAATAATTAGCATAACAAAGCAAGACAAAGCGAAGATGATGTTCTTTACGGGAAATGCGCAATATGTCCACCATCATTCTTCACCAATAGCTGTAGTCGAGGAATAATGTTGTGAACAGCACTCTGAAGCATGTCCGGAGTTATGGTGAGGCATTGGCATCGGATGTTGTCTTTCAGCATCATTAGAGATGTCGATCGACCACGATACACTTGCGACTTCGGGTAACCCCAAAGCCAATAATCGTACGGACTGAGGTCTGGGGACCTGCGAGGCCAAGCATGATGAAAGTGACGGCTGAGCACACGATCATCACCAAACGACGTGCATCTGTTGGACATTTTGTGAACTTTTTTTTGTTCTAATAAAACCCCATGTCATTCCATATATGTGTGTCAATTTTTACCTCTCTGTCTACATTATTCCGTGGTTTATTAAGGTTTCAAATGTATACTGACTTTTTGATCACCCGGTACGTTTCGGGACTGTAATAATCGTTCAGGAGAGGTGTTAAAACTAGAGGTGAAAGGATATCAGTGGTAAGATTAGTTGATGACATCGCTACTCTTAGTGCAAGTGAAGAAGTATTATAGGATCCGTTGCATGGAATGAACAGTTCAATTAGTACAGAATGTGGATTGAGAGTAAATCGAAGAAGGACGAAAGTGATGGATGATAAGGAACAGAAATGAGTTTAGTGATAAAGTTATCAAAGCTGGGAACCAATAGATAGACAAAGTGAAGGAACTCCACCACTTTCGAAGCAAAACAACGCGCGTCACGAAAGAAGCACACACACACACACACACACACACACACACACACACTCACACACCGAGTGCCAAGCTGTCCGTTCCTGGCGAACATCGTTCTGTGTAGGATAAACTCCGGATGTCACGTGTGGACACATGTGCAGAGAAAGCGCGGCGTGTAAACTGTCCGCTTCGTGCTATGACGCACGAGACACGTACGCAAGTGAAGCCCACGGATTTTATTTCCAGTCACGGATGCTGAGGGGTCCGTCCGGCGGGCGTGGCTACGAAGACCGGAGTGCGCAGTTCGATTCTGGCGCACGCCCAAAAAGTGCTTTCCATATGAGCACAGGCACTCTTAGCTGTGACGTTACCCCATGCCGACGGCTGCATCACATGTCCGGTCGATTCCGGACGCTGCACATTGTCAAAATCCAGAAAAAGTTGTCATAAAAAGACTTTCGGTGTTAAGAAGTTTCATTTGGGTCAAATGGTCAAATGGCTCTGAGCACTATGAGACTGAACTTCTGAGGTCATCAATCGCCGAGAACTTAGAACTAATTTTAAACCTAACTAACCTAAGGACATCTCATACATCCATGCCCGAGGTAAGATTCGAACCTGCGACCGTAGCGGTCGCTCGGCTCCAGACAGTAGCGTCTACAACAGCAGGGCCACTCCGGCCGGCAAGTTTCATTTAACAGCTGGTTAGAGCAATGCTGGGACTGTTGGATTCCGGTCTCAAAAGCGGTCGGCTGTTCCTTTCGAAGGTTGAATTTGAGGTCCAAAGCGGAATTCGTTTGTGAGCTGCGCGCCGAGCTAGACGGTCTGGAAATCTACTGCGTCGTTCGTATGAAATATTTTTGTTCAGCAAAATCAGGCCGATTTTTTTTAATGGACGCTATTCCAGAAGGTATACACTTACAAGGAGAGGACACGACGTTGGGATCACGGATTTGCTTCAGACTTTGTGCATCTTTACAAGTCCATTAAAACAGCGTAATGTTCAAGGAGTAAGATCCACCACTCTAGGAATTCCGAGAAAGGAAGGTTTATGCGTCTAATATGTACGTAATGTACACTATGTGATCAAAAGTATCCGGACACACCCAAAAACATACGTTTTTCATATTAGGTGGATTGTGCTGCCACCTGCTGCTAGGTACTCCATATTAGCGATCCCCGTAGTCATTAGACATCGTGATAGAGCAGAATGGGGCGTAACTCACGGTCTTCAAACGTGGTCAGGTGATTGGGTGTGATTTGTGTCATACGTCTGTACGTGATATTTCCACACTCCTAAATATCCCTAGGTCCACCGTTTCCGACGTGATAGTGAAGTGGAAACGTGAAGGGATACGTACAGCACAATAGCGTACAGACCGACCTCGTCTGTTGACTGACTGACAGAGACCGCCGACAGTTGAAGAGGATCGTAATGTGTAATAGGCAGACGTTTATCCAGACCATCACACAGGAATTACAAACTGCTTCAGTATCCACTGCAAGTACTATGACAGCTAGGCGGGAGGCGAGAAGACCGATTTCACGGTCGAGCGGCTGCTCATAAACCACACGTCACGCCGGTAAATGCCAAACGACGCCTCGCTTGCTATAAGGGGCGTAAACATTCACGATTGAAGAGTGGAAAAACGTTGTGTGGAGACACGAATCACGGTACACAATGTGCCGATCCGATGACAGGGTGTGGTATGGTGAACGTCATCTGCTAGTATAAGTAGTGCCTACAGTAAAATTCGGAGGCGGTGGTGTTATGGTGTAGTCGTACTTTTCATTCAGGAGGCTTGCACCACTTGTTATTTTGCCTGGCACAATCACAGCACTGGCCTGCATTCATGTTTTGAGCACCTTCTTGCTCGCCTCTGTTGAAGAGCATTTCGGGGATGGAGGTTGCAGCTTTCAACACGATCGAGCAACTGTTCATAATGTACGGCCTCTGACGGAGTGGTTACACGACGATAGCATCCATGTAATGGATTGGCCTCGCCACAGTCCTGACCCAAATCTTATAGAACACTTCTGGGATGTTTTGGAACGCCGACTTTTTGTCAGTCGTCACCGATCGACATCAATACGTCTTCCCAGTGCAGCGCTCCGTGAATAATGGTCTGGCATTTCCCAAGACACCTTCCAGCACCTGGTTGAACGTATGCCTGCGAGAGTGGAAGCTGTCATCGAGGCTAAGGGTTGGCCATCATATTGAATTCCAACATTGCCGATGGAGGGCGCCACGAACTTGAAAGTCATTTTGCCGGCCGGAGTGGCAGAGCGTTTCTAGGCGCTACAGCCTGGAACCGTGCGACTGATACGGTCGCAGGTTCGAATCCTGCCTCGAGCATGGATGTGTGTGATGTCCTTAGGTTAGTTAGGTTTAAGTAGTTCTAAGTTCTAGAGGACTGATGACCTTAGAAGTTATGTCCCATAGTGCTCAGAGCCATATGAATTTTTGAACTTCTGGAAACAACCGATCCCTATATTTCTTATTTGAGGAAATCTTCTATCAGGAAACTGAAAATATGGTCGTAGCAAGCTGTTGCCCTCATCGTATTTGCTGCAGAGGAATAGGAGGAATCAGATGCTGAGGATATTGAAAAGAATACAAGGATGAAGAAGGAAATGAAGAAGATCAAGAAGCCATACGAAATTTTCTGTTATTATATATATATTTTTTAATAATGTATATTCTCGCTAAGAAACACAGTAGTAGAGGCAGTTTTGTAATACATTTTACCATTGTTGTTGTTGTCTTCAGTCCTGAGACTGGTTTGATGCAGCTCTCCATGCTACTCTATCCTGTGCAAGCTGCTTCATCTCCCAGTACCAACTGCAACCTGCATCCTTCTGAATCTGCTTAGTGTATTCATCTCTTGGTCTCCCTCTACGATTTTTACCTTCCACACTGCCCTCCAATGCTAAATTTGTGATCCCTTGATGCCTCAAAACATGTCCTACCAACCGATCCCTTCTTCTAGTCAAATTGTGCCACAAACTTCTCTTCTCCGCAATCCTATTCAATACCTCCTCATTAGTTACGTGATCTACCCGTCTAATCTTCAGCATTCTTCTGTAGCACGACATTTCGAAAGCTTCTATCCTCTTCTTGTCCAAACTAGTTATCGTCCATGTTTCACTTCCATACATGGCTACACTCCATACAAATACTTTCAGAAACGACTTCCTGATACATAAATCTATATTCGATGTTAACAAATTTCTCTTCTTCAGAAACGCTTTCCTTGCCGTTGCCAGTCTACATTTTATATGCTCTCTACTTCGACCATCATCAGTTATTTTACTTCCTAAATAGCAAAACTCCTTTACTACTTTAAGTGTCTCATTTCCTAATCTAATTCCCTCAGCATCACCCGATTTAATTTGACTATATTCCATTATCCTCGTTTTGTTTTTGTTGATTTTCATCTTATATCCTCTTTTCAAGACACTGTCCATTCCGTTCAACTGCTCTTCCAAGTCCTTTGCCGTCTCTGACAGAATTACAATGTCATCGGCGAACCTCAAAGTTTTTAATTCTTCTCCATGAATTTTAATACCTACTCCAAATTTTTCTTTTGTTTCCTTTACTGCTTGCTCAATATACAGATTGAATAACATCGGGGAGAGGCTACAACCCTGTTTCACTCCTTTCCCAACCACTGCTTCCCTTTCATACCCCTCGACTCTAATAGCTGCCATCTGGTTTCTTAAAATTATAAATTTTCGCCACGCGGAGTGGCCGCTTGGTTAGAGGTGCCATGCCACGGATTGCGCGACCCGTTGCCAACGGAGGTTCGAGTTCTCCCTCGGGCATGGGTGTTCGTGTTGTTCATAGTATAGCTTCGTTTAAGTTACTTTCAGTAGTATGGAAGTCTAGGGAACGATGACCTCTGCAGTTTGGTCCCTTAGGAATTAATTTTTTGTAAATGTTGACCGAAAACCTTTTTTGTTCACTTCATTAATCTTTTTATATTCTTTTCGTCGTATTGGAGGCATGAATTTAAATTCTTCAATTTTTATATAAAAATCGTAATCATTATACAACATTATACTCATTGTAGGCCACATTGGAGCAGATTTTGAAGTTTCTGCCACTTTTCCAAAATTCTGGCTCACTGTGCACTGCCCGGAGAAACGTATTGTGGACACCGTCGACGGTTGGTTCCGCACTGGAAACTGTACACGTTGAAACAGTGTTCGGACTCGGACGCCTTAGCTCTATTCCTTGCACAAGAACACTGCTACAGGTTTATACGTTTTTCACAGCACAACTTGCTCGCGTCTGGATGGACACCTCCTCGTCCGAACTGAAATTTTCCCTATCGTGACCTACGCAGCGGGAGCTTGGACAATGAAGACGGCGGAACGTCGGAGGATGGATGCACTCGAAACGTGCTGTTTCGGAAGATGGAGAGTAAATCCAACTACTGAATAGATCCTGTGGCTGCTCGACTATCTACTTTTGTCAAATCAGTTGAGGTGTTTCGGTCACATTGCCATAAGACAAGAGGGAATGAAAAGGACAATTATGGAGAGAAAAGCCGACGCCCGAAAACCTAGAGGACACTCACCATTGCGGAGGATAGACCAGGTTAAGAGCGTGACTGGGATGGGGTTGCAGCAAGTAAATCACCATGCCTGTGCGTGTACAAGACTGGCACCTACACGCACATGCTGGGAATAAGGCCCTCCAGAACACACCGTCTCCATCTGCGGGCAATAGGTAAACAATCTATGTACAATAACACCATACATTTGAAAATTTAATAGTCATGGGTGACTGGAATTCGAGTGTAGGAAAAGGGAGAGAAGGAAACGTAGTAGGTGGATATGGATTGGGGCTAAGAAATGAAAGAGGAAGCCGCCTGGTAGAATTTTGCACACAGCACAACTTAATCATAGCTGACATTTGGTTTAAGAATCATAAAAGAAGGTTGTATACATGGAAGAAGCCTGGAGATACTAAAAGGTATCAGATAGATTATATAATGGTAAGGCAGAGATTTAGGAACCAGGTTTTAAATTGTAAGACATTTCCAGGGGCAGATTTGGACTCTGACCACAATCTATTGCTTATGACCTGTAGACTAAAACTGAAGAAACTGCAAAAAGGTGGGAATTTAAGGAGATGAGACCTGGATAAACTGAAAGAACCAGAGGTTGTACAGAGTTTCAGGGAAAGCATAAGGGAACAATTGTTAGGAATGGGGGAAATAAATACAGAAGAAGAAGAATGGGTAGTTTTGAGGGATGAAGTAGTGAAGGCAGCAGAGGATCAAGTAGGTAAAAAGACGAAGGCTAGTAGAAATCCTTGGGTAACAGAAGAAATACTGAATTTGATTGATGAAAGGAGAAAATATAAAAATGCAGTAAATGAAGCAGGCAAAAAGGAATACAAACGTCTCAAAAATGAGATCGACAGGAAGTGCAAAATGGCTAAGCAGGGATGGCTAGAGGACAAATGTAAGGATGTAGAGGCTTATCTCACTTGGGGTAAGATAGATACTGCCTACAGGAAAATTAAAGAGACCTTTGGAGATAAGAGAACCACTTGTATGGACATCAAGAGCTCAGATGGAAACCACGTTCTAAGCAAAGAAGGGAAAGCAGAAAGTCGGAGTGAGTATATAGAGGGTCTATACAAGGGCAGTGTACTTGAGGACAATATTATGGAAATGGAAGAGGATGTAGATGAAGATGAAATGGGAGATACTATACTGCGTGAAGAGTTTGACAGAGCACTGAAAGACCTGAGTCGAAACAAGGCCCACGGAGTAGACAACATTCCATAGGAACTACTGATAGCCTTGGGAGAGCCAGTCCTGACAAAACTCTACCATCTGGTGAGCAAGATGTATGAAACAGGCGAAATACCCTCCGACTTCAAGAAGATTATAATAATTCCAATCCCAAAGAAAGCAGGTGTTGACAGATGTGAAAATTACCAAACTATCAGTTTAATAAGCCACAGCTGCAAAATACTAACACGAATTCTTTACAGACGAATGGAAAAACTGATAGAAGGGAACCTTGCGGAAGATCAGTTTGGATTCCGCAGAAATGTTGGAACACGTGAGGCAATACTGACCTTACGACTTATCTTAGAAGAAAGACTAAGGAAAGGCAAACCTACGTTTCTAGCATTTGTAGACTTAGAGAAAGCTTTTGACAATGTTGACTGGAATACTCTCTTTCGAATTCTAAAGGTGGCAGGGGTAAAATACAGGGAGCGAAAGGCTATTTACAATTTGTACAGAAACCAGATGGCACTTATAAGAGTCGAGGGACATGAAAGGGAAGCAGTTGTTGGGAAGGGACTAAGACAGGGTTGGAGCCTCTCCCCGATGTTATTCAATCTGCATATTGAGCAAGCAGTAAAGGAAACAAAAGAAAATTTCGGAGTAGGTATTAAAATCCATGGAGAAGAAATAAAAACTTTGAGGTTCGCCGATGACATTGTCATTCTGTCAGAGACAGCAAAGGATTTGGAAGAGCAGTTGAATGGATGGACAATGTCGTGAGAGGAGTATATAACATGAACATCAACAAAAGCAAAACGAGGATAATGGAATGTAGTCGAATTAAGTAGGGTGATGCTGAGGGAATTAGATTAGGAAATGAGACACTTAAAGTAGTAAAGGAGTTGTGCTATTTGGGGAGCAAAATAACTGATGATGGTGGAAGTAGAGAGAATATAAAATGTAGCCTGGCAACGGCAAGGAAAGCGTTTCTCAAGAAGAGAAATTTGTTGAAATCGAGTATAGATTTAAGTGTCAGAAAATCGTTTCTGAAAGTATTTGTATGGAGTGTAGCCATGTATGGAAGTGAAACATGGACGATAAATAGTTTGGACAAGAAGAGAATAGAAGCTTTCGAAATGTGGTGCTGCAGAATAATGCTGAAGATTAGATGGGTAGATCACATAACTAATGAGGAGGTATTGAATAGAATTGGGGAGAAGAGGAGTTTGTGGCACAACTTGACAAGAAGAAGGGATCGGTTGGTAGGACATGTTCTGAGGCATCAAGGGATCACCAATTTAATATTGGAGGGCAGTGTGGAGGGTAAAAATCGTAGAGGGAGACCAAGAGATGAATACACTAAGCAGATTCAGAAGGATGTAGGTAGCAGTAAGTACTGGGAGATGAAGCAACTTGCACAGGACAGAGTAGCATGGAGAGCTGCATCAAACCAGTCTGCGGACTGAAGACCGCAACAACAACAACAACAAGTATAAACTATTTTGTTGTGACTGGCGCTATTCCGAGGTATTCGACACCAGTTACAATCGGTGATGGCACTAATAAATCTCATCTCTAGGCTACTATCTTTTTACACTCTTCTTAAAACAGTAAAATTTTATTTATGTTTCTACCCCAGATTATTTATTACTTTAAAAAAATATTTATCCCGTATCAAATCATGCAGATAAAAATAAAAAATGGTTCAAATGGCTCTGAGCACTATGGGATTTAAGTTCTGAGGTCATCTGTCCCCTAGAACTTAGAAATACTTAAACCTAACCAACCTAAGGACATCACACACATCCATGGCCGAGGCAGGATTCGAACCTGCGACCGTAGCGGTCGCGCGGTTCCAGACTGTAGCGCCTAGAATCGCTCGGCCACCGCGGCCGGTATAAAAATAAAACAAAAAACTATAAAAAGGATGATGAACAAAAATGTACGACCTGTTTTAAGATTTCGGGTGGCAGGTCTTCAAATTTTAAACACATAAATAAATGTCAAAGACAAAGCTTCGTGGACACAGGTCGTCAATGGTCTTACCACGTGATGTCAAAACGCCCTTGCGTGTACTTACTTGTACGATGGGCTTTGTATCCATGAAGTCGCGATACCGAGTTGTTCATTGAAGGTAATTCCGCCAAGCTGTACGTCGTTCTGACAACGTATATTTTTACCGATGTGAGGAGAATTTCATTCAGGAGTAGCCTATTCTCATCGCACAGCAAAGGGAAATCACAAGCAGAAGCGAGCCGTTAAAATACACCTTGATTCATTATCAACTGTGGACTGCAAATTCGAAAAAACGATTAGTTGCAACTATTTTGCATCGAAATTATCGCCATATCGCGGTGTATTAAGTGACCTTGAAGAGGTTTCTTTTCCTAATGGCGTATATACTAAAGGATGTGACTTTGGAATATATGCCTCCTCCCGTTGCTGGTGGTGATCCGAATTTTTACTCTTTTAATTGTTTTGTTGTAGAAGTCAAGCTGAAGAATGAAATGGTTCACTTGAGGTATAAAAGTAAAATTCAAAGGTAACATTCAAATACAGTAATAGAATTTATAAGTTTCTCATCTTCAATGACTACTATATAAAATTATTTAAGAATTTTTACCAAAAAATCTGACTTTAATAAGTTTTGAAATGCTCATTTCTTGCGACAGTAACTCCATTGTATTTTTCGATCTCACAAAAAAAATATTGATGTCACATATTCGAATGAAATCGGCAAGCCGTTAGTCGTGTCAAATGACAAGTTTTTCCCTGGTAGTTTCATTTTCTGGAACGGCTTTTCTGCAGGAGAAGTGCGCGCTAGGTTGACACAGAAGACAGCGTCGGTACAGGGTTAGCAGGCGGTTTTCCCGTTTGCCACTCTGGAATGTCTTTCTTAGGATCGAGGAGTACAGCGTACAGACAGAATTAGTCGTTGAGTGCAGTCGTGTAATGATGTGCTGTTCAAGATTCTAATAGTTTGTGCTAACATTGAGCCGGCCTTTGCGACCGAGCGGTTCTAGGTGCTTCAGTCTGGAACCGCTACGGTCGTAGGTTCGAATCCTCCCTTCGGCATGGATGTGTGTGATGTTCTTATGTTGGTTGGGCTTAAGTAGTTCTAAGTTCTAGGGGACTGATGACCTCAGGTGTTAAGTCCCATAGTGCTCAGAGCCATTTGAACCAATATTTTGCTAACATTGATGCAGTTTATGGAATCAGTACTTATTTGAGAATAAGTTATTCTCAAATTAAGGGCGGTGTCTGACACTAGTAGATGCACGAATCCCGAGGTGTTTTTATAGCTGTAAACAATACAGTAACCTGTAGTGAGAGCTTGGTAGAACAACATTAAAATAAATAAAAAGCACTATATTTTTCACGTGCTACAGGATTAATTTGTTGCGTTAATTATTTTCGGTTTACAAGGCCATCATCTGACTTTACGTGACAACTGTCGACAAAGAAGTTATAATATTTATAAACAACACTGGAAAAGTGTTTACGCATCTAGATCCAGGCACAAACACACAATAATGATATCTTTGCCAGTGTGGTGTTAATGCAATTTGAAAGGTAAGAAGCTGAACAATAAATAAAACGGGAGCAAACAGTAAAACATTTAACACTTAGCTCAAAAAGCGTGCCTTCATAACACTGTACATTAATAAACAAACGCAATAAAATAAAATAAAATTAGTACGTGACAAGGCTACTTCAATAGGTATTAAACATGGAAAGTGATACAGAAAACAATTACAGGAAATGAAAAATGTAATAACATAATTTATGGAGGATGTCTTGTTTGTATTTCGACCTCCTGCAGTTTCAGATATACAAGCTGTATAGATTAATTACCTTCTTTTGCAACTGTTTTGAAGTCTTATTAGGACTTAAACACGTTTCAGTTTATTCCAAAGCATCTTCAGTGGTCACTGTAACAATATGGTTTTTTCCTCTTATGGTTTTGTTTACTATGATGATGAGCAGTTCGTCTGCTTTACTTACTAGTATAACGTTGGAAGATTCTCAGTGCTTTCTGTATGATGGTGGTGTATGCTAAAGAATTGTAACGAAATGCAGGGAGACCTACGGATGATCCACGTATGGGGTAGGGATCGGCAGTTGCTCCTCAACACAGACGAACGTAACGCGTAGGCCATAAACAGGCAGAAATACTCATGGTTGTGTGACTAGACCATTGCAGAAAGTCGCCGGAAACAGCCATATCCATTAAGTATGTACGAGTGTGCATTAAAGTAAAACGGCCCCATTAAATTACTCACAGACAAGGCTATCCCAGACAGATTTATTGAAAGAATCCACTAAGGATGTAACTTACAAAACCATCATTCTAGCAGTGCTATAGTATAGTTCCTCAGTCTGGGATCAGTACCAGACAGGTATGATAGAGGAAACAGGAAAGATCCAAAGAAGAGCGCCACCTTTCGCCACAGCTTCGGATAGTAAGGGAGAATCGTCACGGGGATGCTCAGTCGATTCCGGTGGCAAACACTGCAAGAGAGGCGTTCTGCTTCATGCTGGGATTTTCTGTCAAAAGTCCAAGAGCATACATTCCTATAAGGGTCATCCAATATATTGTTTCGTGCTGTGTACACCTCCCGAAAAGACCAAGAGCGTAAAGCTAGTGAGAGATTCGAACTTACAAGTAGGCTTACTAACAGTAGTTCTTCCCACGAGCCGGCCTGTGTGACTGAGCGGTTCTAAGCGCTTCAGTTTGGAACCGCGCGACCGCTACGGTCCCAGGTTCGAATGCTGCCTCAGGCGTGGATGTGTGTGATGTTCAAATGGCTCTGAGCACTATGGGACTCAACTGCTGAGGTCATCAGTCCCCTAGAACTTAGAACTACTTAAACCTAACTAACCTAAGGACATCACACATATCCATGCCCGAGGCAGGATTCGAACCTGCGACCGTAGCAGGCGCACGGTTCCGGACTGCGCGCCTAGAACCGCGAGACAACAGCGGCCGGCGTGTGTGATGTCCTTAGGTTAGTTAGGTTTAAGTAGTTCTAAGTTCTAGGGGACTGATGACCTGCGATGTTCAGTCCCATAGGGCTCAGAACCATTTTTTCTTCCCACGAACAATTTGTGACTGGCAAAGGAAAGTTGCGAAGCGACAATGGTGCAAAAAGTCCCCTCCACTACACACCATAGTGTGGCTTAAAGCTACATGTACATGAAGGTAGAACTGATGAAATATGAACCAAATATTGAAAAAATAAGATTAACCGATTTTATGAATATGTGCTAGTGAAGTGGGTACACTCCTGAAGAATGAAATATAGCCAAATATGCCAATTTGTAAGAAAGGAAATAGATATGAATTTCAAAACTGCAGACGCATCAGCCTCCTGAATTAATGTTATAAATTGGTGGCTAGAATTAAAAAAAATGACTATCGTCAATCGCTGGTGCCTTCATCATAACACATCTAAAATAAAAACATGTTTAATTCGCTGTACCAATATTTCTTGCTTTCATTGACTATGAAAAGGCGTTTGGTAAAGTAAACCGAAACAAACGGCGAAAATTTTAAGAGACAGCCCGATCCTATCTCACTTTATAGTAGCTGTACAGGGTACAAAGCACAAATAAAAATAATAGGCAGGAGACGTAATATGCTTGAAATATACCGGAGGAGTTAGGCAAGTGTGTCTCCACTCAGCCACAAATATCTCTACCAATTGTTAGCACCACCACCGGCGCATTCCAGAACTAACCAAGAACGCTTCGAATGGTGCACGAAGTTCCAGAACATTCCACAACATTGGGGAGGGGGGGAGGGGTTAGGACGTTCGATAATGATCTGGGATCTTCCAGGACGTTTCCAAACATTGTGGAATGTTCTCGAATGTTCCAGACTATTACCAAACATTCAAGAACATCCCGCATCATTGTGGAACATTCCAGAACATTATGGAATACTCTAGAATGTTTAGGATTGTCCTCGAATACTCTCGAGTATTCTGGAATGTGCTAGAAATTTCTAGAGGGAGTAACTTCCCAGCCCTTATATCTTCTAAAGCACGCCCTTCAGTAAAAACGGGAACTTTGGGGTAGGGGCTACAGCAACACATAACTCCCTTGATCATACCACGACTCGCTCCTATGTTTTTAGTGGTATGTTCTGTGTCACTTGCTTTTATAATATACAGGGTGGAGAAAAATGGTGTCACGAAATTTTAACCCTGGATAGCTGATGCCAGTAGGAACCAGAATTCCTAATGTTGTGTGGCTCCACAACGCACAATTTTTAAAGTACGAAAACTTGTCGCCATGCGCTACGATTGGCCTCGGGATTGCCCTGTTGCCGGATGCTCTGGGCAATGCATGATCGCAAATGCTTTGCAACCGGAGATCGCGATGTATACAAGGCGGCAGCGCGCCAGCCTGCCACTGGGGACGAATGCGACGGGGTCGCAGCACCCGCATTGTAGTTTTATGATAATACGTACCGGGAAGAAACCCGTCAACAGATGTTAGTTCGCGTACAGAAAGTCCTTTGCAAATAGTGTTGGCTCTAAAAAGGGCCTTTTGTAGCCAGGACATTGTTTAGTTAAAGCAGGTGCTTGACTGGCATCCCTCTGACACGACACAAGCTTGGTAACGCCGGTGTTTTGCCTAAATCTTTCAAAGATTCCTGGCATTGCCCTGATGTGATTGGAGCTATATTGAATGCGATCCATTAATTTCTCTTCGTTTTTAGGTTGTTCGCGTCCGGGTGGGCGAACTAGAACCTTGAAGAGCCCTCACAGGAAAAAGTGCGTTTGCGTGAGGTCTGGTGTCATTTCCTACGAGCACCTCTGCCAAGTGCCGGCCGGAGTGGCCGAGCGGTTCAAAACGCTACAGTCTGCAACCGCGCGACCGCTACTGTTTCAGGTTCGAATCCTGCCTCGGGCATGGATGTGTGTCATGTCCTTAGGTTAGTTTGGTTTAAGTAATTCTAAGTTCTAGGGGACTGACATCCTGAGATGTTAAGTCCCATAGTGCTCAGAGCCATTTGAACCATTTTTGAACCACAGCAGTTAAGTCCCATAGTGCTGAGAGCCATTTTGAACCTCTGCCAAGTACTAGGCCATCGAAGAGTTCATTTAAATATCCGCTCACAGCACGACTGTTATGGACGGTCGCCCCATCATGCTGCAACTACATGCGTAGCCGTATGTCCAGGGGAACATCTTCCAGCAGGCCAGGTAGAGATTCTTGCAAAAAGTGAAGGTAATTTGCCCCGGTAAGTCGAGGAGGTAGACGAACTGCACCAGTCAGATGGTCATCCACAATGTCTGCCCAAATGTTGAGCGAAAATCGTTCCTGGCGTCCGTGGACGTACATGACGTGAGAATTTCCCCTTGCCCGGTATTGAACGTTTCGAGTGTTGTAAAGGTCGCCTCAATGGAAGCTGTACTCGTCGGTAAACAGCACAATGGTGGGGAAGTCGGGATCTCGTGCAACACAGAATTTAGCTCTTGAAACAGGGTGAAAACTAAATGGATTCGGCCGTCATCCCTCAAAGCCCCCCCAGACTAAAGAATGAATGGCCACCATGTCATGTCCAAAAGCTCGAGTACTTGTCGTAGGTGCTTCCTCGAAACGTTCGAGAACGATCTCTTCAAATGCAGATTTCGCCATGATATCCCGCTAACGAGCCTGTTTCGCCAAGTCGCCAGTGAATTGCCGTAAATGTTTGCAGGTGTGGGTGGCGTCTTGCTGGGTACCATACCTCGTTCAACTGTCGAGCTTCGTGCGCATTACCGTCGGCTAGTCCATAAACTAAAACTAATTCTCGTTGTTCTTCATCGAATTCTGTGCCGCCACGCTTACTGTATGACTAAATTGCAGGTGACGCATGTGTGCTCAGAAGCGAAAGTTACGTGTCAATGCCTCTGGCGTGAGGTGGAGACAAACAGCAAGACCTATTCGACACGTCTGCGTTTTGCTGCCCGTCAAACAACGAACTGCAACAGGGCAATCCCACGGCCAGTCGGACCGCGTCGTGTCAAATTTCCGTAGTTTAAAAATGCTGCGTAGTCGACCTACACAACATCAGTAGTTTGATTCCTACTGGCGTCAGCTACCCAGGGTTAAAATTTCCTGACACGATTTTTCTCCAACCTTTATGTCGACGATATGACCAAAAGTTGGGCACAGACAATAGAATATTCGAAAATTAATGATGTTTATGTTAGTAAACTACTTTTGGTGACGACCAAATAATTTCTATTGAAAATTAAAATTTATGTAATTTAAATAAAACAGGTAGAGAACACAATCTGTAAGTCTCTACCACAAAGACAAAATCACTGAGATCTTTAAAAAATATACAAGGAGAACACACAGCAAGTTAATAAATTTACATGATTAAGGTGTAGTATAATGGAAAGGAAAAACAGTGAAATACAAAACGAGATAGACGTTGTGGAACTTCACGTACAACGCTGGGAAAGAAAGTCCTCGGTGATTATTAAAGTTGTATAATGTCATAGCTATACCAACACTGGACCCTTAAGAAGAAAGATGAAAAGTGAATAGCAGCATGTGAAACGAATTTCTTTAGATACGTGATTGTATATACTTTTATAGATAAAAAGGGAAAAGATGACATCCGAGCTGAACTGAATATGCAGAATACAATTGACAGAAAAAAGCAATATCAGTTGGGATGGAAGGATCATATATACATTACGCCAGAAGCGAGAATCAATAATGCCACAAAATAATATCAATAAAGTGGCAAAAGATTTTTAGGGAGACCAATCAAGACAGCGCTGCAGTAGTTCTGAAGCAGACAGAACGGACCAAAAGACCCAATCAAAAATGGTTCAAATGGCTTTGAGCACTATGGGACTTAACATTTGAGGTCATCAGTCCCCTAGAACTTAGAACTACTTAAATCTAAGTAACCTAAGAACATCACACACATCCATTCCCGAGGCAGGATTCAAATCTGTGACTTTAGCGGTCACGCGGTTCCAGACTGACGCGCCTAGAACCGCACGATCGCCGCGGTCAGCAAGGCCATCCTAGATGTAGGTCATGATGATGATGATGATGATGATGATGTAGATGTAGACCTATAGTATACAACTCTTGCAATCATATTTGGAGGGCACTGGAACGGTCATTCAGGATACGCAAAATGGCCTGAACTCTCACCATACTTAACACTTCCATACTTTTATCTGTGGTGAACACTAAAACGAGAGGTCAATTAGGAAACACCTGCGACTCCCAAGCACATGAAATTCCATTTAACTCCAGATGAAGTTCGACGTGCAGTATTGTCTCTCTAGAATCGCTTTATAGAGTGTATTCAACGCTCACGTTAACATTTTGAGTACCTGATGTGACATCCGTGATAATGAAAACACGAACTGTACCTGAGGGACTTCCTTACATTTCGTACAATAGGGTAGACGTTTGTTTAGCCTCTCTTCCTAATGGCGGGAGAGTGGTTTGCTGCACTGTTGCCTTGATACCACTTGACCAAGTTCCATATTTGTTGAAAGTCTCATAGAAACGTCTTTCAACTGCCACAAAGATGAACGTAGTTATATTACGAAAAAAATTACTGTCGCAATTCAGCGACTATAACCGATAAAGATTACATTAGACTGACACGGAAAAAAGATCGAATCACCATTAAGGAATCATACGGAAGGAGCCGTAAATGTTATATACGTGTACTGACAAACAAATGATTATAACTTCAGAAAAACTGCATTATCGATTCTAGAAAAAGAGATTCAAAAATTGAGCAAGTCAATAACGCACTGGTCTTCCTCTGGCCCTTATGCAAGCGGTTATTCGGCATGGCACTGACTGATAGAGTAATCGAATGTCCTCCTGAGAGAAATCGTACCAAATTCTGTGCAACTGCCGTGTTGCGTAGGTCGTCAACATCTCGAGCTCATTGCAAGCCCCTGCCGGTAATACTTCAAATATTCTGAGCTGTAACGAGACCCGGCGACTTTGCTGGCCAACGTCCGCCTGCTTAGCTGAGTGGTAACGTGCTTGCCTCCCATGCAGCGGGCTCGGGTTCGATTCCCGGGCAGGTTGGATATTTCTTCCGCTCGTGGAGTGGGTGTTGTGTTACCCTCATCACCGGCGCGCAAGACGCCCAATGTCGCGTCAACTTGCACTCGGCGGTCGAACTTCCCGTATAGGGTCTCCCGGCCAACAATGTCATACGCTCGTTTCATTGTTTTGCTGGGCAATGCAGAGATTGGCAACCACGAAGACAAGCTCTGCCCCGCCTCCCACCGACGGAGGTTCGAGTCCTCACTCGGACATAAATGTGTGTGTTGTCCTTCGCGTAAGTTAGATCAGGTTAAGTAGTGTGTAAGGGAGCGATGACCTCAGCAATTTGGTCCCATAGTCCTTACCACAAATTTCCATGTTTTACAAGCTCTGGAGATCCTCACTACCTACGGACAGGCATTATCTTGGTGAAATGTAACCAGGATTGTTTGTCACAAAGGGCAACAGAATGGGGAGTAGAATACCAACGCCGTACCGCTGCGCTATAAGCTTGGCGCGGATTACGACCCAATCTACAGATGCTATAAATTTTGGTAAGTCTATTTCCAGGCTAGGATAAATCATAGCATACTCTTAGCTTCACATGTTCCCACATTTCTTCCGAATCGCCTGCTCACCTTCCCCGACATTAGTTTCCACCAGTTTCTACAGTGTTCCGTAAGTAATATCAATATAAAGGTAGGCTTCCGTGGTCATTCTCATAATCAATAAAATTTTTGTGCGTTTGTGACAGCATTGTCAGTATGTAAAACCACTGTTGCAAGTGGCCTTCTTCAGGCTGTTTTTGTTTAGAAAAAGAAACAAAACGAAAAAATTTTTATTTGATTTATAGCAATATTTTGCAGCCAGGGCCTATTATCTAGCTGAAATGCAAGCGCAGAATGGCTTGCCACAAAGAGCAACAGCCGGACGCTGTGGCTGAGCTGTTCTAGGCTCTTCGTCCGGTTTAAGTAGTTCTAAGTCTAGGGGACTGATGACATCAGATGTTAAGTCCCATAGTGTTTAGAGCCATTTGAATTTGAAAGAGCAACAAAACGGTGGGTAGTGTATCGTCGACCTACCACAGTGACAAAAGAGTGCTGAGCATGAGAACCAAAATACTCCTACTACGAAAACAATCAGCACACCTAGACTCCTGGTTGGCAGGCGACGGTCAGTTTGGTATCCCACTGCTGTCTGGGGAGGCACCAGACACGTCTTCAGTCTCATTCACTGCAGTACAATGGTCTTCAGTAGTGAGGACTGCTTCGATCTGAGCCCCAGTGATCGGCGAAGGCGCGTCTGGAGACTCTTCAGGCGGCGGTGGGATACCATCCTGAATGTCGCCGGCTATACGGCCGAACAATCAGGAGTGATGGTCTGGGATGCCATTTCTTTTCATCCCCAGCACCCTTACATTACAGCCATACGTCAACGATATTATATGCCACGTTTTGCTGCCCTTCATAGCGAGCTATCCTAGGCTTACATTTCAGCAAAATAATGCCAGCCCGCACACGGCGAGAGTTTTTGGCGCTTCGCTTCCTGCTTGGCAAAACCTACCTTGTTCAGCAAGGTTGACAGACCCCTCCCATATTGAGAACGTATCGAACATTGTGGACGTTGCCCTCGAACCAGCTCGGTATTTTAACAATCTAACGCCCCAGTTGTATAGAATCGGACACGATACCTCTCAGGACATCAAACAGCTCTGTCAACCAATGCCAAGCTGAATAACTGCTCTCTTAAAGGCCAGAAGTGGACCAATGTGTTATTCAGTTGCTCAATTTGTGCCGGCCCGGATGGCCGAGAGGTTCTAGGCGCTACGGTCGCAGGTTAGAATCCTGCCTTGGTCATGGATGTGTGTTATGTCCTTAGGTAAGTTAGGTTTAAGTAGTTCTAAGTTTTAGGCGACTGATGACCTTAGAAGCTAAGTCCCATAGTTCTCAGAGCCATTTAGCTCAATTTGTGAAGCTCTTTCCTCTTGAATAAACCATCAAATCTTTTGAACTTGTAATTATCTGTCTGTCTGCACAGAGGAAAGGCATCAACCAATTTCCGTCACTTTCGGCTATTTGCTTTGTGGTGCGTTTTTTTTGTCTTAAATTGTAGTTATTCATTCTGGACATATTTTGGTTGGCATGTCTTAGGTGGCTCGGCTTTGAGACCAGAGTCTGCTATGCTACTGTGTAGAGGTCGAGACGCGCGAGAGCCAGCCACTGTTTCCGCGAGCCGTGGCTGCCGACCTGCCTTCTGGTATTTCCAGACGACGCCTGCCCTCATTCCTGGACACTGGCCAGGACGCGCCTCATCGCCATTGGCTGCTGGCGGCCCCCGGGCACCGTCTACCACTATATATATATCTGGATGTGTGTGTGTGTATGTGTGTGTGTGTGTGTGTATACAGTCTGTTTGGCTATTACAGATACAAACAAAACATGCGAGAAGCAAATAATCCTAATTAACTTAGGTCTGGGTTACCATTGCAGCATCAACAATTCCGAATGCTTCATTGATTCAAGTGCGAACGGTAGCAATGTCACTGACTGGTGTTGCATACTACACTGTCCTGTCACGGTCGCCATTTTATAATCCAATAACAAATATAAATGTTTAGATATATGAAAATAATGAGATTAATTTTTTGGCGTGTTGGACAAGCACAATAAGCTGAGCTATGTCCATAAATGAGTAAAGAATCTTTTCATATTAATTCCACATAAACGAAATAGTCTTTCTCTTGTTGTAGATTTATGTTTACTAGTTAATGATACTACGTCCGATCGCCGTGTCCATCATTTCTTTTGTAATCTCATCTTTTTAATAACTCTAAAGTATACAGGTGGGCTTCTTTTTATAAATTACAATACTACGTGGAATAATAACGCAATTTTTCGCTGGTGAATTACTACTGTATTATTCCTTCTACACACATAAAAATACAGACTTTTTACTTATTCTCACAACCAAAATGGCTACCGCCGATTTCGCTCTAAAATACCTGCCTTCGTTCATTAACAGAGAGCGAGTCCTTCCTCTTACCGAGGAACAAGAAGAACATCTTACGTTTTTAACATGCGAAAATCAAAAATACTTGACGGTAGGTGCAGGCTCTACGCTGGGCTACCGCTTCACCTTTTCTCTCTGCCTATGAAGAAAACGAAAACATAAAAGCAAGAAATTCAATAAGTTCATCATAAGACACGTGGTCCTCGACCCCAATGCCACAAAGGAGTCTAATACCGTGCTATATGGGGTGCGTCGGGAGCCAACCACTGCTCAGGGGTCACTCAGGACAGCCTGCGCGTTTAGACTCCAATGTGGGGGCAGCACCGTGGTGGTGGAAGAAAATGGACGCCTGCACCTTTTCGATTTGTTGTAGCAGGAATTTTTCCAACACATCCAAGTAATCATTCCTCATTACGGTTTTCTCTGCGAAGAAAAATGGGCCCAAGACGCGATCGTTCATTAGGCCACACCAAATGTTAACCTTTGGGTTGTCGTGGATCTTTTCGCATGTGTTGTGCGTGTTTTAGGAGATACAGATCCTAATTCTGTGGGGATCCACAGGTCGAGAAATGTGGAATGTTGCTTCATTTGGAAACAAGCATATTTTCGTGTGGTCAAGGCCAGTAACTATGGAGGCCGACATGGAACATCCAGTTGCAGATCACAGACGACGACTGTGTGGTTGCAGTGCTCGGAACAGCTGCACCTGGTACGCAGAGAGCCTAACTGCTTATGTAACACATCATGTCCAATTGGTCTTGCTTCGTGCAGTTCACATGGTGCATGACGAATTGACTTCTGGGGACTGCACTACAACACAGCTTGCACTCTGTCAACACGTGGTTGAGACTTAGGGGGACATCCTCTACGAGGAAGGACTTTGACACTGCCTGTCTTCATATTTACTGCACCGTCTCATTATGCTTGTCTTTGTTGGCGGTGCCATCACGTACTGGCGTCGATAGCTCCGCTGTAAAGTTTAATGGTGAGTTGTCCCTTCCTTTTGCCTCGATTCACTGCAAATCAAATCTGGAAGAAAGAACAAAGGAAAAGTATTCTTAGAGCTACTAAAGGTTTTTTGGCACTACATGATTCTCGCAACACAATTCTCTATCTGGAATAGTTTCCAAGTTAGTTTTTCCGAAATGATAATGGGACTTTATAGTTATCCTGTATGTTATTGTCTCATAATTATTGCAGCTCTGTCGCATCGTCTTCCGCAGAGAGTGGTGGTAGCAGCCTGGAGATCGAACCTCACTTCCCTCTCTTCTAACGTGACGTCACGATTGTTCACAATTTTTTTTTTTACGATATGACGTATTTGACTGTGTGAATCACTATATTTCAAGTTAAAATGAGATTTTATGGAACTGGTGATATAGCCAAGCAATGGATAATACCACATCCAACGAAAAGAACGTAGAATGTTACACTTAATAATTCAATCAATGTAAGTCGGGGTAGTTTCTTCTGACTGGGGACTGGGGAGAGATCACTTATGGTGTTTCGTTGGGCTCAATATTAGGTCAACTACTATTTCTCATCCATGTAAATCGTCTATTGTCTGATATAATAATTTATTCATTTCGGGGATTGCGCTGCTATTATATCCATCAAAACATACACACAAAAACAGGGAAAATGGTAAATAACGTTCTTAAAAGTATTGAGTGGTTTTCGGCAAATCGTCTCAATCTCAATTTCGAAATGACTCATCATATTCAGTTCTGCATATCTAGAGGTGCTACATCGCAGGTAAATACCAGAAATAGCGAGAAAATAATAACTAGGGTAGCAAGTTAAAAAATTTTGTTTTGTGATATAATTTCATAATCGATTATCGAAACAAAGAATAAATTTGTCCACGTTCAACAGTTACTTTGAAATGCTTCTTCGAGTTGTTTACAATGACCATGAAGAAATGTTTGACTTATCAATATTTAATGACAGGTATAAAAACCGTATAGTACAAGTGAACACTGGAACCAAAAACCCAGAATTGACTGCAGCCATTGAAATTCATAACATGACATTGATGAAATCCACATATTGAATTGTTCAAATGTGTGTGAATTCCTACGGGACCAAATTGCTGAGGTCATCGGTCCCTAGACTTACACACTATTTAAACTGACTTATGCTAAGAACAACACACACCCATGCCCGAGGGAGGACTCGAACCTCCGGTGGGAGGGACTGCGCAATCCGTGACATGGCGCATCGAACCGCGCTGCCACTCCGCACGGCCGTGTTGGATTTGTGTCATCAATGAATTTATCGACCTCAGGCATAGGACCATATCGATATAAATGGAAAAATACAATATTTTAAATTTTTTTAACTCTTAAAAAGTACTCAAAATTGCGTTCATCAGCGTTTGCTCTTAGAATAATTGTAAAGCTCAGGGAGCGACCAAACAGTAAGTTGACATATTTTCATTCAGTAATGTTATATCGAATAACGTTCAGTGTTAATAATTCATCTTTGACAAAGAAAGTTTTCATTGCTTAAAAACGAGGTGTAGGAATAAAAAGATGTGCTCATCCACATACAACTTGTAGAAATTTATTTCAGGGTTGAAGCATACTGACTGCTGCTTCGGACTTTATTTATTTCCTCATGACATTTGTTGGAAGTAATCGACCATAGTTGCAGAGGAAAAGTGTTATACATATTCAAATGCCAGAAGAAAAAAGTGACTTGATTCTCATTATTTAACAAGGGAAATGAGGTCAGCACAAAACCGGATGTAGGACAATACTGCCACTGTAGGCTTTGGTCATTTGCCCTCATACACAAAAGGTATGACAGCCAGCAAAGTTGTCATGAAAAAATGTTTACCACAAACATCTTCTATGGCCTTTGACATAACGGTGAGCTTCGATATTCGAGTAGGCATGGCTCAAACAGATTCTTTAGACTGTTGTTTGGATTCACAGATTAAATAATGTACTGTGTCCAGATTCACTGTCGTATTCGAGTGAACGAATAAATTCCGCCTTCATAGATTTCAGAAATACGTTTGACACTACACCATCTCATCGACTGCTAAACCACATATGGTCACATGAACTATCTTCATGGATATATTTTTCGCTGGATAAATAGGAATAGTTTATGGACCCGGAATGGCAGATTGAACGTACGTTGCATAATATTGCATTTATATATAGTCAAAACTTCAAAAGCTTCTTTCTCGCAATGACTTTTTTATCGCGCAGTATGGTAACTTCAAATCTACTGAACCTATTGGCATGATTCTATGTTTCTGACGAAACTAACCAAATTCTCTAGGAGTTGTATCACTCTTATTCCGATCCTTCAACTATAAATATTTGTAGTTGGCCGAAAGTCGAAAAATCGATGAAAAAACCTTTTTTTTCAAATGGCCCCCATTTTGTTTCCTATGGTCCAAAAAACTTAAGCGACGTACACTCCTAAAGAATCTTATATACTTCACTAATGTCGACTCAATTTTTATTTCAGACGAGCCGGCTCACCTGTGACATACCGCGCGTGGAGGTCTACATCGAAATTTTGTTTCGTTCCGCCGGCACTTCCGCCTGTGCTCTTCGTCATTTCCGGTCCACAAAATTCCAGTTTGTAGAGGAAATATCAATAAATATTTTGACCAAATTTGATATTGATATCTATAACACATCCAAAGAAAAAAGGTCTCAAAGAACAGGCTTTTTTCGGGCCAACGATATTAAACCTACCCTTAAACGAAGGAAGGGCATGAAAAACATCACTAAATACAGAAAATAAAATCGTAAATTACTCTGAAAAATTTTAAAAATCTACTATTGAAACTGAAACTGTATGGTAAAATCAAATACGGTCATCATATAGGATGACGGCACGTCATCAGAGTGTAAAGTGCACTGCCCATGAGCTCGTAAGACTACGATGTGCTCTCACCAAACGCTCATCCACGACGGACGGTAGTGGGAAACGACTATCCGAGGTCCTTTCCACCACCAACCTAACTACTGTGGAATGACTGCTGAAAGGACATAAGTCTTTTAGTCTTGAGTGAGTAAACTACGTTGGCTACTACCACAGCGGACGTGTGCTGTGATGGTAGTATATAAATGAAAATTTAAACCTGTAAATTCACTCACTAATTCATGCAGAGGTCAACGAAAGAGAGGGGAAATTTTTTAAGCACATAGTGTACGTAATTTGCACTGAATTGGATGCTTCCTGGGAATATGGATGTTTTCGTATACATGTAGAACACTGAATGGGAAAAGGCACGGAATAAAACCACACTCATGTTCATAAATTAAGGAGAATTGCAGAGTGTGGTGCCATACAACGTGGCACTACGCAAAACTGGCGCTAATAGCATAGGCACATACGGAACATACGTTGGTGATAAGTTTAGAAAACCGTCCCGATACACCTGACCTGTAACAGTTCCTCTGTCAAAGACATGCAGGGGTGTACGTGCACCAATCATAATCCCACCCCACACCATCATACCACGACCTCCAAGCAGGTCCCTTGCAAGGACATAAAGGGGTTGGTATCTGGTTCCTGGTTCAGGCCAGATGAAAAACCGTTCAGACTATACAGGTATAATAAACAACCTGGGACCACTGTTGCAATGACCATGCACTGTGTTCTTGACACCTGGCTTTACAGGGTCTCCTGTGACCAGGGCTCAGTGGAATGCACCATGCAGGTGAGCAGGCGAATAAACAGTTCTGTTCAATCGTTTGTAGATTGTGTGTCTGGAGACAAATGTTCCAGAGGCTGCAGTAAGGTCCCAAGCAAGGCTACCTGCTGTGCTCCGTGGACATCTGCGGGCACTGATGGTTAGATATCGGTCTTCTTGTGGTGTTGTACACTTTGGACGTCTCGTAGTGCAGTGACTGGACACGTTTCCTGTGTGCTGGAATCTTTGCCACAATCTTGAGATCACACTTTGTGGCACATGGGTTGCCAGTGCTACGACCTGCTGTGTTTGACCAGCCTCCAGTCGCCCTAGTATTCTACCCCTCATAACGTCATCAATATGTGTTCTTTGAGCCATTTTCAACACACAGTCACCATGAACAAGTCTGAAAACGTCTGCACACTTAATCGCTGCACCGTACTCTGACATGCACCGACACACCTCTGAGTGTGTGGACTGCTGCCAGCGCCACCGTGCGACAACCGCAGGTCAAATGCACCGCATGGCCATACCCCGAGGTGATTTAAACCCGAAAACTGCCCACAACATCGTTGTTTCACTATGTATCATCATTATTCTTAATTTATGAGCATGAGTGTAGATCACATGTGCCTAAATGAGAAAAGCTCGAAATACATCTTAAATATCGTGAAAAGATTCTGACAGTGACGTTTCACAATGTGCTGCCACGATCGTAATTCTGACGTAATGATAATAAAAACAAGATAAGGAGATTATGCCACATACACAGGCATGCAGGCAGTCATTTTACTCTTTCATTACGCGGATGGAGCAAAAAAGAAAACAGATAACATTATAAGGAGTATATACATAGTTCTAAAAGGGATGACCCGCTTAGCACTGACTAATGACCCAGGTGTCGGCTTCCTAGATGAATCTAGCTTCAATATAATCTTGATCACCTTGACTTCCACAGCCGGTTCTTGTCAATAGTAATATGTTAATACGAAACCAACACAGCTGTACTGATACACATTTATTATGTAACGACCTGTTCTGTTCGAAGGAACATCGCCAGTTTACGCTGACAGCACTCTTAAAAACAAATCTACACAACTAGAGAAGTCTAGTTATCTTACGTAACGTTTAAGGCAAATTCTGGAACATGACAGTCACACAAACACTCCGTCGAGAGACTCGCACAAGCACGGCAAGTAGAGTGTGCAAACAAAGTGGCATGCTATCTACACTCGACTATCTAGTACAATGGTTCTCGAACTTTCTCAGACCGTTACCCCTCCCCTCCCCATTTCAAATCCAACGCCCGCCATCACAACATTAGCGCCTAACATTTAGAATCGAATAGAATTTTCTTGGAAAGCTTCCACTTTTCAAATGATTGATTTCTTAAGTAATAGAACCCAATACGTTGTCCTCGATGGTGAGTGTTCATCGGAGGTGAGGGTATCATATGGAGTGTCCTAGGGAAGTGTGGTAGGTCCGCGGTCGTTTTCTATCTACATAAATGACCTTTTGGATAGGGTGGATAGCAATGTGTGGCTGTTTGCTGATGATGCTGTGGTGTACGGGAATGTGTCGTGGTTCAGTGACTGTAGGAGGATACCAAATGACTTGGACAGGATTTGTGAATGGTGTAAAGAATGGCAGCTAACTCTAGATATAGATAAATGTAAATTAATGGAGATGAATGGGAAAAAGAATCCCGTAATGTTTGAATACTCCATTAGTAGTGTAGCGCTTGACACAGTCACGTCGATTAAATATTTGGGCGTAACATTGCAGAGCGATATGAAGTGGGACAAGCATGTGATGGCATTTGGGGGGAAGGCGGATAGTCGTCTTCGGTTCGTTGGTAGAATTTTGGGAAGATGTGGTTCATGTGTAAAAGAGACCGCTTATAAAACACTAATATGACCTATTCTTGAATACTGCTCGAGCGTTTGGGATCCATATCAGGTCGGATTTAGGGAGGACATAGAAGCAATTCAGAGTAGGGCTGCTAGATTTGTTACTGGTAGGTTTGATCATCACACGAGTGTTACGGAAATGCTTCAGGAGTTGCCATCAGGAGTCTCTAGATGAAAGGAGGCGTTCTTTTCGTGAATCGCTACTGAGGAAATTTAGAGAACCAGCATTTGAGGCTGACTGCAGTACACTTTTACTGCCGCCAACTTACATTTCGCGGAAAGACCACAAAGAGAAGAGAGATTAGGGCTCGTACAGAGGCGTATAGGCAGTCAATTTTCCCTCGTTCTGTTTGGGACTCGAACAGGGTGAGAAGATGCTAGTTGTGGTACGAGGTACCCTCCGCCACGCACCGTATGGTGGATTGCGGAGTATGTATGTAGATGTAGATGTAGATGAAATATAATGATATTTAGTTTTTGTAAGTGTTTTATTAAATCATGAATTAATGAGACAGTTTGGACTACTTATTTCCAGTAACCTTTTTATATGATTATAAAGAAACAATTGTCAGAACATTGTAAATGCTACCTATACAAGTTCATCCCAGGAAAGAAAGCTGGCTGTCCACATTGAGGGCAGACACTTGCTACGAAGCGTGCTTCCTCTTCACTGTTTCCTTCCTCAGTGACGATGCTTGCTTCACTCACATCCTGCACCCACATTTAAAGTCAAAAAGATTAAAATGAGTGAACTGTACTTACTGCTCGAAAACCACTTGATTGCTGAACTCCTTACCACTGAAATGGCACACACTGGAAGACTTCAGGCTGCCAATGGTCTGTGTCACACCACTGCCACTAACAATAATATCCATAATAATAATAACAATGTCAATATGCAGACTAGAGTACAAATGGAAATTAGTAACAAAGCCGGGGTTCCAACCTGGGGCTCCCGCTCACGAGACAGATGCGCTAACCATTACACCACCCTATCACAAACCTTTGCACAACTACTCTAGCAGCTATGACCGTTGTCACAGTCATTATGGCACTATCACTAACGCCACCTGATGGCAAAAGTTGTTTACCTTGTAATATATTGGACCTACTGAGTCATTTTGGGCACCGATGTAGTTTTGAAATGACCAGAAGTTACAAGATATTTTGTATCCTTGCTAAAGCGACACTGTGTGATAAAAGTATTCGGACATCCCCAAAAAAATACGTTTCTCATATTAGGTGCATTGTGCTGCCACCTACTGCCAGGTATTCCATATCAGCGACCTCAGTAGTCATTAGACATCGTGAGAGAGCAGAATGGGGCGGTCCGCGGAACTCACGGACTACGAACGTTGCCTGGTAATTAGGTGTCACTTGTGTCATACGTCTATACGCGAGATTTCCACACTCCTCATCAACCCTAAGTCCACTGTTTCCGATGTGACTGCGAAGTAGAAACGTGAAGGGACACGTACAGCACAAAAGCGTACAAGCCGACCTCGTCTGCTGATTGACAAAAACTGCAGACAGTTGAGGAGGGTCGCAATGGGTAATAGGCAGAAATCTACCAGACGATCACACAGCAGTTCCAAACTGCATCAGGATCCACTGCAAGTACTATGACAGTTAGGTTGGAGGTGAGATGTCACGGTCGAGTGACAGCTCATAACCCACACATCACGCCGGTAAATGCCAAACGAAGTCTCGCTTGGTGTAAGGAGCGAAAACATTGGACGATTGAACAGTGGAAAAACGTTTTGTGGATTGAGAAATCACGGTAAATAATGAGCGATCCGATGCCAGTGTGTGAGTATGGCGAATGCCCGGAAAAGCCATCTGCTTACGTGTGTAGTGCCAAAAGTAAAATTCGGAGGCGGTGATGCAATGGTGTGGTCGTGTTTTTCATGGAGGCAGCTTACACCCCTTGTTGTTTTGCGTGGCGCTATCACAGCATAGGCCTACATTGATGTTTTAAGCACCTTCTTGCTTCCCACTGTTGAAGAGCAATTCGGGGATGCCGATTGCATCTTTCAACACGGTCGAGCACCTGTTCATAACGCACGGCCTGTGGCAGAGTGGTTACACGACAATAACATCCCTGTAATGGACTGTCCTGCTCAGAGTCCTGAACTGAATCCTACAGAAAACCTTTGGGATGTTACCGAACTCCGACTTAGTGCCAGGCATCACCGATCGACATGGATACCTCTGCTCAGTGCAGAACTCTGTGAAGAATGGGCTGCCATTCCCCAAGAAACCTTCCACCACCTAACGTGTGATTGCGGTTGTGCAAGCTGTCATCGACATTAAGGATGGGCCAACACCATATTGAATTCCAGGATTACCGATGGAGGGTGCCATGAACTTGTAAGTCATTTTCAACCAGGTGTCCGTATACTTTTGATCAGATAGTGTATGTTCCTGTGGTTCACTGCTTTGTTAAAATTTACAGTTCTCAAATTTGTTTTACATTGTATTTTTTTTAATCTAATGGGACTTAACTTTTAAGGTCATCAGTCCCTATGCTTGCACAATACTTAACCTTAAGTATCCTAACTACAAACACACACACCCATGCCCGAGGGAGGACTCGAACCTCCCCAGGGATCAGCCGCACAGTCCATGACTGCAGCGCCCTAGACCGCTCCGCTAATTCCGCGCGGCCATTGTATTTTTATGCCACGGATCTGACCATGGGATAGTTCTAAATTCGTCATGAGGAATTACAGGGTTTGGCTACTAAAACAAGAAAGGAAGGAAGATTAGGTTTTCACATCCCATTGACATCGAAGTTATTAGAGAGGGAGCTCAAGGTTCAATAATAGGGGAAGGAACTCGTCCGTGCCCTTTCAAAAGAAACCATTTACTTAGAGCTATTTAGGGAAATCAAAGAAAACCTTCACTGTATGGCTGGATGCAGATTTGAGCCGTCCTCCCGAATGCAAGGCCAGTGTGCTAACTGCTGCAGCATACAGTGTATTTGGTGACGAAGACAAGTGTACGATCGTAAGTGTGTACCAATGCAGCTGTCATGGTTTCTCGTTATTATTCATTCAACAAGTTCAATAATTCTCGCAGTACCCAAATACTGTAGCCAGTAGAATCACGGGACTACTGTAGACCCAATCAATCAGGTCGTCGTGTGATTTGCATCTGGGGAGACACTGTATTGAGTAGGCGTACAAAGCCTCAACATTTCTCTGGGTCTCAGAAAAATCCACGGCCACATCCATGTTTTGCAAGTAATCGTTCGGAGCGCCGTCGATGTTTCTTGCGCTACAGCTAGCATTCTACACATTTCCTGCCTCAGTCGCGAATGGAGCGCAAGGAGAAAAAGCATCCGTCTGAGCTCCAGTTTCTTCCACTTTCTCACACAGGCGTGGTGGGAGGAGGTGATATGTTGGCTCACTCTTCCAGGAACGCCTCTTATAGCGACTGATGAGCACGTCCGAATGCTCTCGCGCTTGCGAAACGAACCTGTGACAAAACGCTTTCCTTCTTTGTTCTAGGGTGACCTATTGTTAGACTCTGTTAATTGATCTTTTCGATTATTTAAATGATACGATTAATCATATTGTCCATTTGAAATCTATTTTTCGATTCATTGCTAAGTCAAGTCTTTATTGTTAGATGTGCGAAGTATTCCCCTAAAATTCATTGTTTATGAGAAAAATGTTTTTCTATAAAAAAGAAATCACACTTACGTTTTTTTTATAACAAACACTAGCTAATCACCGTTTTTAGTTTTAGTTCTGCAAGTGAAATATATACCTATTTAGCATTTATTAGTGAAGGTAATTAACATTGTTGATTTTAATACAATTACTGTAAAGTATACGACTAAAATTTTCCAGGAAGTGAAGTGAGGATCACTAATTTATGTAATCCTCTTCCAATGAGTCTCGAACGGCACGCTGTCGCTCTATTCTCTGCCTTATAAAACAGTCTTTCAGAAGGAAAAAGGGAAAACTCCATTTAAAAGAATTTTCATTTGTTTTTCTGTCTCACTTGCACATTTTTTTTAAATTACATGACATTTTCAATCACTCTGAATCCTCTTCAAATGGTTCAAATGGCTCTGAGCACTATGGGACTCAACTGCTGTGGTCATCAGTCCCCTAGAACTTAGAACTACTTAAACCTAACTAACCTAAGGACATCACACACATCCATGCCCGAGGCAGGATTCGAACCTGCGACCGTAGCAGTCGCACGGTTCCGGACTGCGCGCCCAGAACCGCGAGACCACCGCGGCCGGCGAATCCTCTTCACATTTAAAATAAAGGTAAATTAAATGCACCATCCTATACTCTTAAGTAGAAAAGAATTGTACATAAATGTGGAATTTACCTAAGTAATTGCATGAGCAACTCGTCTTGTCTGTTGAGAACCTCATAGCAGAGTACTGTCTTTTGCGACAGTGGTCAATGTTTTAAATAGGAATCTTAAGACAGCGCGGGCAAAGAAAGAAGTGATGGTAAGTAGTAGGGTAAGGTGAGCATGAACCCAATTTTAATATCAGGTTGGTACCAAATTGACATGCAATTAATGAAGTTGATCAATTAATTACCTCCATATTCCCCATCCCCATCCCCAGATGACATCATGTGTTTTCTTCTGCCTCTGCCCCGTTCAACCTCACCACCCCTACCTCTCACTCTCCCCCTCTCCCACATACCCTCCTGGTGGGAATTTCAAACTTTGGTGGGATTTTTGAATTTTGGCGGGAATTTCGTATTTTGTTGGCAATTTAGAATTTTGGCGGGAATTTCATTGTCCCAGGGCTCTGCAGGCAGCCCAGCCCATCGCCCCACCAAGAATTGTACATAAATGTGGAATTTACCGTTCCGGGCTGGAAATTAAAAATGGCTGTGCCCTTTCTGGGGCTCGGACCCTGCTTCTGGATGGAAAGCCTAAGTGCACCCCCCTGCACAAGGAAACTATCCAGATGCAGGGGAGGAAGGTTAGATTAGTGAACTTTATATGTTTTGGTTTGGAAACCAATCAGGCCCAATTATGAAATTAATCATAAAGATTGGTCCTAATTACATAACTATCATAGTGCTACACAAAGTCTAACATTATCAGTGGTGTCTGTTTGTTCTAAGTCCCTACCACGTTCGCGTAACGACTCTCTGGGCGTGTTTTTTAGGGAATTGACTAGTTTTAACCTGGGACCTGTTGCTAGTAAGGAGATGCACGACCACACGTGACATGTAAAGTCCAGAAGAGTTCAGTGAGACTAGTGATAATATAATCAAATACTTAATGATTTCAGCGTCAGCTCCACTCCACTCCCTGTAAAAGAATCTTAATACTAACTAAATTTAGTGGAAGGGGTTCAAGGCTTTCCTATTTTTAGTTAGCTGGTAAAATAACGTCGAAAAATCAGTTAAGTTTACGACTGGAATTTTTATTCTACTCACAAAACATTGTTTATAAATTTCACTATTGATAAAAGGAAATATTTTAATGCAGGATGTTAAAAACCACCTGTGTTCAACAAAAATGTGAACGAATATTCCCTGGATGGGTTTCCAAATACTATAATGGATCGAAGGATGACCTATGCCATATCAAATCTATAATCTACGTTTAAATTAAGATTTATAAAAGAAAAAACTATTAATAATGGTCAACAGTGACCCTCCATTATCTTTAATTACTTATTTAACTTGTCGTAAATTACAGTGGCTGATGTGGCTTCTCAATAATTATGTAACAGAAATATCATCGTGTTTCAGATTTTAACTTCAAGTAGCAAATGTGAATACCACGAAGTTTAATTGACGATCGACACTAGTATTACGTAAAAATGGGATGTAACAGATGAGACTTCTGCAGTTCTGAGTGAAGCCTTAGGCGCTCTTATGCGGCATCGGGTGTGTTCATTACCCTGTAGGTGGTTAGTCAGCGTCAGGGGGCCGTGGGTGGCGCAGCTCCACACACCTCGCTGTCTTGGTAGCAACTCTCTCACTTCACCTTGCTAAAATTTACTGAACTTGGATTAAGAAAAAGGTGTCTGGCTGTGTTTTCAAGTGATCAGTCAGCGTCTCAATGTTGACCTTAAGCTCCGCCTATGAAAAGTTTGTCTAACCAATGAGAAATGTTATACTTTTCTTGGTGGGGCAATGATTTTAATGTTTGCTATGTAACAGACACACGTATATTCTCACGCTAAAACTTGCAGTTGGTGTGGCCCTTTTAGTGTTATCGTAAGATCTATACTGTTCTTCTGGAGGGTTGTATCTTTTAACATGGGCTGGGGGTTGCTCCTGGTGGCCGGCCGGCGATGTGGGTGTCCCTTATCGTATGGCCTTCTAGCCCACACGGTTCTGCTCTTGGCTTCTGTTCTCGTTTCTCCCCTCGGAACTGCGTCTGTTTTACAGTGGGAAGGTATGACATGCATTTAGGCGTTCTTGTGTAAGTCGGTGGTATTCAATTAGCTCACTCGATGATCGTATTACATTGGTTAATTTAATGTCAGGATTTATTTGGAGCTATGTGACATATTGACGGATTGGCTATCATGTCAGGGTTTTCATGGAAGGTGTTAGATTTGCCTGACATCTTACAAAGGAGTGCCTAAAATTGCAATACAGCCAAAAATTGACGATGCCATAAAACTGGCGCTATCTTGCTAGGAAAAAAATTTCACACTACCACTCAAAACTAGTGGAAGACATACTGAAATTCTACCATGCACTTACAAGCTGGTAGGAAAAGGGCTGGAATCAGATGTACTACCTTCTTCTTCTTCTCTTCTTTTTTTGGTGGGAAATATGTTCAACTGACGAGATGCTGTTGTTGGACAGCGAGGAGTTTAAGAAGTGTATTACCTGTAAACAAACAGCTGAGGACAGTATCTACCATTGTTTGGCGTCAGGGTTCGCTACAGATGCTTGCTCGACAATCACCCTGAAGCAAGGTAATCGAAGCCAGCACACACTATTTCAACTAGTGGAAAATGCATCACTGCTCTGTTTACAAATCGAAATTGTCATGAAAGAAACCAGCACTTGTCATGAATGGATCATAGTGCAACTCATGTACTAGGGAAAATCGTCATCCCAAAAGACAGCAGAAGGGCGACAATTGAATGGATATCCTCCTCGCTGTACAGTGGAGAACTAGTGGGATTATAGGCACTCCTACCTTCCCTCATCCCTCCCACTACCTCTCTTCCTCCTACCCTACATCTACGGTGGGGCACAGGCCTTTTCAAATCGTGAACTGCTACTGAGCGCCTCGCGGTTTTTCTGCGGCCTAGCACTCTACCGCTGACACACGAGTTGCACCCAGCCTGCCTTGATTCGACGGTCCTACGCCAACACAAAAGGATGTAAAGCCATCTAAGCAACACGAGATAAATGAGAGCCACCTCAGGTGCACCTGGTTTGTTCACCATACCCGGTCAGGGCATACCTGCCGAGGGTACCACACACACACACACACACACACACACACACACACACACACACAAACACACACACACACACACACACACACACACACACGCACACAAACACAGACACACACACACACACACACGCACACACACACACACACACACACACACACTGGACCACCCCCACACACGCTGGACCACCCCCACACCACCCCCCACAAGTACCACCATTCTAAATGTGAAAACATAGCCCTGTAATAATTTTATTTAACGTCAAAGCACAAAAATCACGACAAAAATAAATGTCCTCTTTCCATCACAATAGGTGCAGTCCATTTCCTCTTAGTTTGGTTCAAATGGCTCTGAGCACAATGGGACTAACATCTATGGTCATCAGTCCCCTAGAACTTAGAACTACTTAAACCTAACTAACCTAAGGACATCACACAACACCCAGTCATCATGAGGCAGAGAAAATCCCTGACCCAGCCGGGAATCGAACCCGGGAACGCGGGCGTGGGAAGCGAGAACGCTACCGCACGACCACGAGCTGCAGAATCTCTTAGTTTCACGAGCAAAATTACTATAGTTTTTACATTCAATTGCACGATACAGTTTACATCTCATTACTTTGCGACATCCAACGAAGTGAAAAAACTGCAGGACTATCGCTGATCACAGGCGAGCAGACTGCAGGGGTCTGGCTGTACACCACCTACGTAGGTCCACCAGGCGTAAAACTGGGGAAAAAATCTTTCATTATTTTGCTTCGAAAACTACCGATTACCGCCGAATGTCCTTGTTGTATTGTAGACCTAGGCCTATGGGTACAAGATAATTTAAAATGGGACTTTCATATCAAAGAACTTGAGAAAAAACTTTCCAAAGCTTGTTGTGCTCTGCGTGTGTTAAATAAAAGTGCAAGCAAGACAACAGTTATTCAGGCGTATTATGCATACTTCCATGCACTACTTCGATATGGGCTAATCGTCTGGGGAAATTCAGCCACAAGCATTAGGATGCAGAAAAGAGGAATCAGGGCTATCTGCAACCTAAGAAAACTGGAAACATGTAGACCACATTTCATCCACATGAAAATAATGAGCCTACTGAGACTTTACATATATGAGTGTATCCTGTTCGCAAATGAGTATCTTTTAAACCATACTGGACATCTTCAACAAAATAAGCATATGCACAGCCACAACACAAGAAACACAAATAATATCCACATGTCACATTGTAGAACAGCACTGTACCAAAAACGTGTATCACAGATAAGAGGTCAGCTATATAACAACCTAACCAGTGATTTAAAATCGCAAGCAACATAGTTTTTTTTAAACATAATCTTAAGTCATTTCTATTGGAAAAATGTTTTTACTCTGTAAAAAAATTTTTAAATTACAAAAAATAGCCTTGTAAACAATGATTATATAATAATGGTTAAGTTCAAATTGCTATATTTGTCACTTGTAATTTATGATTGTTATCTGTAATTAATTTTGTCATGCTCTCTCTCTCTCTCTCTCTCTCTCTCTCTGTGTGTGTGTGTGTGTGTGTGTGTGTGTGTGTGTGTGTGTGTGTGTGCTCCTTTCGCAATTTTGAATTGTCCTATATTCAATGTACTGTTGAAGTATGTAATGAATCAACTGGACCAATAAGTAAATGAATGAATGAATGAACCATCAACGAAGTTAAGAAAACGCCAGAAGTTAAACTCCAAAGAGAAAAAAATATGTTAAGCAATTTCTTTCAGTTTGATGGACAAATTACACGACCTGAAAACGTCTCTCGATATGAAATCAGTGCCTGCAAATTAACTGACATGCACGTATGTACTACAAACATTTCAGGCAGATGATACAATGTTACAGAATACTGCCTTTCACGCCATTTGCTCACTTGTCGGAAAAAAAAACAATCATTTTATGTTCGAAAACAACAAGATGATGTTGCCATTTTGTACACTATGGCAGGTCATGTTTTACCAGTTTGATGCCATTACCTCGAAGAAAACTGTCTATTGACACACATTGGTCTAGAAAACATTGTTCCTGTGCAAACCAACTAGCTCTTTGTTCATATGAAGTGTTGAGTGCTGTTGACAAGGGATATCAGTTCGA
Organism: Schistocerca gregaria; assembly: GCF_023897955.1. Taxonomy (NCBI): domain Eukaryota; kingdom Metazoa; phylum Arthropoda; class Insecta; order Orthoptera; family Acrididae; genus Schistocerca; species Schistocerca gregaria. Next base: position 211,430,616 of record NC_064928.1, on the reverse strand, counting down.
TTCCGTACTTCTGGATTTCCGGAAGGCTTTGGACACTCTACCACACTGCGTGCTTATGGAATATCGTCTCAGTTATGTGACTCGATTTGTCATTTCCTGTCGGAGTGGTCACAGTTCGTAGTAATTGACGGAAAGTCATCGAGTAAAACAGAAGTGATTTCTGGCGTTCCTCAAGGTAGTGTTATAGGCCCTTTGTTGTTCCTTGCCTGTATAAATGATTTGGGAGACAATCTGAGGAGCTGTCTTAGGTTTCTTGCAGATGGTGCTGTCGTTTATCGACTAATAAAGTCATCAGAAGATCGGAACAAATTGCAAAACGATTAAGAAAAGATATCGGGATGGTGCGAAAATTGGCAGTTGGCCCTAAATAACGAAAAGTATGAGGTCATCCACATGAGTGCTAAAAGGAACTCGGTAAACTTCGGCTACACATTATCAGTCTAATCTAAAGGCCGTAAATTCAACTAAATACCTAGGTATTACAATTACGAACAACGTAAACTGGAAGGAACACACAGAAAATGTTGTGGGGAAGGCTAACCAAAGACTGCGTTTTTATTGGCAGGACACTTAGAAAATGTAACAGATCTACTAAGGATACTGCCTACACTTCGCTTATCCGTCCTCTTTTAGAATACTGCTGCGCGGTGTGGGATCCTTACCAGATAGGACTAACGGAGTACATCGAAAAAGCTCAAAGAAGGGCAGCACGTTTTGTATTATCGCGAAATATGGGAGAGAGTGTCACAGAGATGATACAGGATTTGGGCTGGACATCATTAAAAGAAAGGCGTTTTTCGTTGCGACGGAATCTTCTCATGAAATTACAATCACCAACTTTCCCCTCAGAATGTGAAAATATTTTGTTGACACCGACCTACCCAGGGAGAAACGATCACCACGATAAAATAAGGGAAATCAGAGCTCGTACGGAAAGATCGTTCCTTCCGCGCACTATACGAGAGTGGTATAATAGAGAATTGTGAAGGTGGTTCGATGAACCCTCTGCCATTCAGTTAAAAGTGTTTTGCGGAGTATCCATGTAGATTTATATGTAGATGTACACTCCCATTTTACCCCGAAGGGATTTGAGACAGGAAGGTGACTTCTGTAAGAATTGATTTCTCCTGCTTCTCTGATATTTTTTCCCCTAAGTGTATGCTGTCATTGTTAACCAGATGAGTTTCTCTAATCTTTCTTGTACCTTCCAACTCTGATACACCCTCACAACCATGTCAGAACATCTACAGACAGTAGATTTTGGGTAATTTTTTATCCTAGTACTAAGTTATTCGTTAGCTGACAGAGTGTCAACTGCAATTACCATCTCGGAACGTGAAAGTTTCCCTTCCCTGTACCTACAAAGTGCGCACCCCCGGAATGTAATTTATAGCTAGTTATGGATCAGAACCGCAACCGTCTGCCGCTGACAGTTCTACAAAGATACACGTGCATACTGTGTTTACATATTACCATTCGCAAGGTCTCGATCAAAACTGCCTGTATGTTATTTTAGACAGCGCTATAGTCTCGCAAATAACAGAAAAGTCTTCACAAAACGATCCTGTAAGGGATGTCAGTACATTTAAATTAATCCTGCTAAAGAGTATAACATCTTCTATGCAAGTTATATTACCGATATTTAAGATATTGTCTAGATCATGCAGTAATAACAACAAAACAAAGCATCCTTCATTTATACTCTTAACAATCCTCTACGATGGCAAATGTCCATCTCAGATCATCCATTTTGTATAATAGATGTCCATTGGAAGGACGGAGACAGTTCTTATGTACAAGATAGAACAGCACAATAGTCGCACGGTACAGCATAGTACTGTACTCGAATCCACCCAGTCACTCACAACCAAGATACGATGCATTTGCTGTACGTTTTGTATGTATAAGTCCATCGTGTGTCACGGATGGCTCTAATAAACCCTATCCTGTCCTCCCGTTTGTGGATACACTCATGCAATATATCCGGAACGTGTCTAGAGGATGATCCGCAACGCAGTACGTCTGGGATAAGGTTCGAATCTAGATCCACCAGCGAGAGGACTGGGTGAGGTTAATTGAGACAAAGAAGTTGTGGTGTCTCTGCCAGACACCACACTTGCTAGGTGGTAGCCGTTAAATCTGGCGCGATCCGTTAGTATACGTCGGACCCGCGTGTCGCCACTATCAGTGATTACAGACCCAGCGCCGCCACACGGCAGGTCTAGTCTAGAGAGACTCCCTAGCACTCGCCCCAATTGTATAGCCGACTTTGCTAGCGATGGTTCACTACCTACATACGCTCTCATTTGCAGAGACGACAGTTTAGCATAGCCTTCAGCTAGGCCATTTGCTACGACCTAGCAAGGCGCCATATTCAGTTACTATGTATTCTGAACAGATAATATTGTGAATCATGTATCGTCAAGAGCGACGTTCATCACTAATGGATTAAAATTAAGTATCAACCTAATTACGTCCGTCTTCTGAATTCTCATTCCTTGTCATATTCCAGACCTCACGTCAGTATAGTTCTTCCCTCCTCACGCCAGCCTGTGGGAGCTAAAACACGTGCATTTCGGTCTCCTCTAGTAACACAGTGTTGGCTCTTCTGGAAACCCAACAGAAGATATAGATTCTAAAATGTATAAAATTAGAAAATATTACAATTTTTTACAAAATTACAAAATATTAAATTTTGTTAACAGTGATACTTTTTAGTATATTTCTAAAGTAATGCAAAAGAACAACTTATATTCGGAACACTGCACAGCTTCCAGTCTTGAACAACCCTTTGACCCCCGCACTGATTTGCTCTTTTTTTCAGTACTTGTGTCAAGCCTGTTTTTGTCTTTTTGTCAGCGAGTGTACAGATTGAATTCATATTCTTTATCATATTCGCATCCATCATCTTCGTGTGCCACAGTTCCTCCATTTCGTATCATAATGCTTACTCTTTTAGGACAAAATAAAATATTGTTGGAACCTGGAATGAAAAGATTAAAATGTTATCGATCCCAGTTGTTCATAAAACTGAACTAAAGTCCTCCCGCACAGGCCATGAAGACGCAAAAGTACCGACTGGCCGCCGTGTCATCCTCAGCCCACAGGCGTCACTGGATGCGCATATGGAGGGGCACGTGGTCAGCACACCGCTCTCCCCGGCGTATGCCAGTTCCCTACAGCGGAGCCGCTACTTCTCAATCAAGTAGTTCCCCAGTTTGCCTCACAGGGGCTGAGTGCACCCCGCATGCCAACAGCGCTCGGCAGACCGGATGGCCTCCCATCCAAGTGATAGCCCAGCCCGACAGCGCTTAACTTGGGTTATCTGACGGGAACCAGTGTTACCACTGCAGCAAATCCGTTGGCCCCAGTTGTTCATGGGGGTGTAAAACGCAATAGCAGGGCTCAAAAGTATTAAATAAGTGAACCCTGTCTGAGGATCTAAAGGAACGTTAACTTAATTGTCTTTCCTAGAAATAGAATCATGGAACCGTTAGCAACACTTTAGCACTGGTTTACAATGAATTAAATTTAAGTCAACAACTCTAACCTTACCTTCGTCGAGCCATATTCGAAGGGCGGGGAAACTGACTGTGAGTTACTCCTCTCTTCATGGTTCACTTGTTGGGAGAGTCGCCACAAGCTAAAGTAATATTTCTTTATTATTATTATTATTATTATTATTTCAATGTGGGCTCTGTATACAGGTGGGTCTGTACCGAATCCAGAGGTGTACGTGAGGTTGGAAAGTGACAGCTCCGTTGTGAATCAGGGAAAGGGAAGGGAAGGCATCACTTAATCCTATTTTTGCCCCTTCTTCGGCACCTTATTCTGGAATCCCTGCGCTGCTGTGTCTACTTTTAACTGCCGGAAAACATGTGTTCACCTCTTAAGTCACCGCCAGGATTGCAACGTTTCGTGAATCACTCAACTGCGGATGCTCTTTGGCTGGGTCCGTGTAAACATTCTGCAACGTTTTCGCGCCCAGACATAAACAAACTGCAAACAGTTTCGGAACGCTCGTGTAGCACTGCGCGACGGAGGTATGAGCTGAACTGCTTGGGGAAAGCAAATACGGAGCTGAGTAACTGGCTAAACACGACACAGCGCGTCTGCAACTGTTAGTTTGTGTTCTACTTGCGGCGCAACAAACGTTTCTAACTTCTCAGTCCGTGCGGTGGGCTGTCCATTTATTAACTAGGGTAAACGGAAAACGTTTTTGTTCACAAGAGGAAGATCAGGAAAAAGACCTGATCATTAGAGACCGAGTACCAGATGGTTTCAGAAGGGCCAATTCGACGTTGTTTTTCCATATACTGGGTGATCAAAGACTCAGTACAAATTTGAAAACTTAATAAACCACGGAATAATGTAGATAGAGAGGTAAAAATTGACCCACATGCTTGGAATAACATCGGTTTTTAGTAGAACCAAAACCAAACAATGTTCATAAAATGTCCGACCGATGCGCGTCGTTTGGTGATGATCGTGTGCTCAGCCGCCACTATCGTCATGCTTGGCCTCCCAGGTCCCCAGACCTCAGTCCGTGCGATTACTGGCTATGGTGTTACCTGAAGTCGCAAGTGTATCGTGATCGACCGACAGCTCTAGGGATGCTGAAAGACAACATCCGACGCCAATGCCTAACCATAACTCCGGACATGCTTTACAGTGCTGTTCACAACATTATTCCTCGACTACAGGTATTGTTGAGGAATGATGGTGGACATATGGAGCATTTTCTGTAACGAACATCATTATTGCTTTGTCTTACTTTGTTGTGCTAATTATTGCTGTTCTGATCAGATGAAGCGCCATCTGTCGGACATTTTTCGAACTTTTGTATTTTTTTGGTTCTAATAAAACCCCATGTCATTCCAAGCATGTGTGTCAGTTTGTACCTCTCTATCTACATTATTCCGTGATTTATTCAGTTTTCAAATTTATACTGACTTTTTGATCACCCGGTATGTATATGAAGACGGTATCTGTTCTTTCGGACATGTCCGAGAGAACAGACACCGCCTTCATACATATATATAGTTAAGGCTCACCGGCCATTTGAACATCTTCTTCTGTGCAGATCCACACACATTGCCCGAACTGTTACGGGAATCGGTGAAGCCACGAGTAATGAATGCAATGGGCAGGGCACTACGAATATAGTGTGGGACAATAAGTTTGAAATGTGGGTGCCGGCGCCGTAGCTCAGCGTGTTCGGTCAGAGAGACGGGTGGCCTCTGTAATAAAAAAAACTGAGTGACACGATCAACAACGAACTTGGACGGATGTCATGTGACGCCCGCGACGACCAAACCAAAATATATAATATAATATATATTACTACTAGTTTTTCCATTCGTCTGTAAAGAATTCGTGTTAGTATTTTGCAGCTGTGGCTTATTAAACTGATTGTTCGGTAATTTTCACATCTTTCAACACCTGCTTTCTTTGGGATTGGAATTATTATATTCTTCTTGAAGTCTGAGGGTATTTCGCCTGTTTCATACATCTTGCCCACCAGATGGTAGAGTTTTGTCAGGACTGGCTCTCCCAAGGCCGTCAGTAGTTCCAATGGAATGTTGTCTACTCCGGGGGCCTTGTTTCGACTCAGCTCTTTCAGTGCCCTGTCAAACTCTTCACGCAGTATCGTATCTCCCATTTCATCTTCATCTACATCCTTTTCCATTTCCGTAATATTGTCCTCAAGTACATCGCCATTGTATAGACCTTCTATATACTGAGCTCTTGATGTTCATACCAGTGGTTCTCTTATCTCCAAAGGTCTCTTTAATTTTCCTGTGGGCAGTATCTATCTTACCCCTAGTGAGATAAGCCTCTACATCCTTACATTTGTCCTCTAGCCATCCCTGCTTAGCCATTTTGCACTTCCTGTCGATCTCATTTTTGAGACGTTTGTATTCCTTTTTGCCTGCTTCAGTTATTGCATTTTTATATTTTCTCCTTTCATCAATTAAATTCAATATTTCTTCTGTTACCCAAGGATTTCTACTAGCCCTCGTCTTTTTACCTACTTGATCTTCTGCTGCCTTCACTATTTCATCCCTCAAACCTACCCATTCTTCTTCTACTGTATTTCTTTCCCCCATTCCTGTCAATTGTTCCCTTATGCTCTCCCTGAAACTCTGTACAACCACTGGTTCTTTCAGTTTATCCAGGTCCCATCTCCTTAAATTCCCACCTTTTTGCAGTTTCTTCAGTTTTAATCTACAGGTCATAACCAATAGATTGTGGTCAGAGTCCACATCTGCCCCTGGAAATGTCTTACAATTTAAAATCTGGTTCCTAAATCTCTGTCTTACCATTATATAATCTGTCTGATACCTTTTAGTATCTCCAGGCTTCTTCCATGTATACAACCTTCTTTCATAATTCTTAAAACAAGTGTTAGCTATGATTAAGTTGTGCTGTGTGCAAAATTCTACCAGGCGGCTTCCTCTTTCATTTCTTAGCCCCAATCCATATCCACCTAGTACGTTTCCTTCTCTCCCTTTTCCTACACACGAATTCCAGTCACCCATGACTATTAAATTTTCACCTCCCTTCACTATCTGAATAACTTCTTTTATTTCATCATACATTTATTCAGTTTCTTCGTCATCTGCAGAGCTAGTTGGCATATAAACTTGTACTACTGTAGTAGGTGTGGGCTTCGTATCTATCTTGGCCACAATAATGCGTTCACTATGCTGTTTGTAGTAGCTTACCCGTACTCCTATTTTTTATTCATTATTAAACCTACTCCTGCATTACCCCTATTTGATTTTGTATTTATAACCCTGTATTCACCTGACCAGAAGTCTTGTTCCTCCTGCCACCGAACTTCACTAATTCCTACTGTATCTAACTTTAACCTATCCATTTCCCTTTTTAAATTTTCTAACCTACCTGCCCGATTAAGGGATCTGACATTCCACCCTCTGATCCGTAGAACACCTTTTTTGTTTCTCCTGATAACTACATCCTCTTGAGTAGTCCCCACCCGGAGATACGAATGGAGGACTATTTTACCTCTGGAATATTTTACCCAAGAGGACACCATCATCATTTAATCATAAAGTAACGCTGCATGCCCTCGGGAAAAATTACGGCCGTAGCACAGCAAGGCCGTTTTGGTTATTGTTACAAGGCCAGATCAGTCAATCATTCAGACTGTTGCCCTTGCAACTACTGAAAAGGCTGCGGCCCCTCTTCAGGAACCACACGTTTGTCTGGCCTCTCAACAGATACAACTCCATTGTGGTTACACCTACGGTACAGCTATCTGCATCACAGAGACACTCAAGCCTCCCCACCAACGGCAAGGTCCATGGTTCATGGGAGGTCAACAGGTTTAGGTAGGATTTTCTTGGAAATAAATGATGAGGTAAGATAATAGAAAGTAAATAAATAATGAAGTAAGAAATTTGTGTACATATAAATACAGAAAACATGATATGATAGGATTTTTTTTTTGTGGAAACAATTGTTGAAATAAGAGGAAAGATGTACGGAATGAAGTTTTGGGTTGGACTGCAGTACCAAATGTCACACTGAAAACAGACCCTGTCCTGTATTTCTGTGTTATTATGCTTTGTGAATTTGTGTTTTTCCTGTCTTTATGTGTTTAGCTAATAAGAGTTATGTTGTCGAATTTTTTAAATAATATGTTATTTACTTTGTAGAAATGTTTAGACATTATTAATTCTGCTCTGTTTCAATGCTCATATGTGATATTAATGTTTCGAAAACTATTCTCATTATTTTATATATTTACTTATGTCATAATTCCTGTAACACTGATATATATGTTTATTTCTATTCTTTTGTAAAGCCCCTATTACTACAAATGCTATCTGTATTGTTATGTTCTTTAATGATGTGTTTTGTACCTTTGTAATTGTATTCTTATGTTATAAATTTATAATTGTATGGACACCAGTTATCAAATTAAATATCATTTCACTGCACATGTTGCTGTTGGTCATAATATATGTATAGTATGTGAGCAGTTGGGACTGTTAGCGTTTGGATGTGTGTTAATAATTCAGCAAGGGACTGGTTAACATCATTGCTGGTTCTAAGGACAAATAGAAAAAAACTTTGTGAGTGCACAAGTGGTGGTTGATGGACTTGCTATATTCTCCGCAAGACTCTTCGATGGTGATTGTGCACCTACACAGTCGCAACGGATGGCTGCTAGCCATCTCTACAAGTACTACAATGGGTCTGCATCTTTGATGGCCCGCAAATACCATTATATCTACAAGCACTACAGTGGGTCTGCATTTTTGATGGCTCACCAATACCATAATCTCTACCAGTACTACAGTTGGTCTACTCTGTGATGACCTACCTACCAATATTCTTCAAAACTTCGACTGACTCTGTGGTGATTTTGCTCTGTTGTGGTCCATTACCTGTCTGCATGTCAAGAGTCAGCACTGTCTTTCCGTTAAAAGTACAACACTACTTCTTCAAGACTGCATGGAAATCCACTACTTCCGTGTGCATTTTCTTTTACTGCTCAGACTTTGAGAAAAACACTGCTATTTTACTGTGATGAACGATCAGGACTGTCTTTATGGACTGTGACAAAATTTTAGCTTTTGACCAACATTGTATCAATAAGTGTGCTCATTTGATTTCTTTGTTATTGTAACTATGAAATTTTTTTTCCAAATCTGTATTGGCCACTACCCAAAACAACTTGTAAATTTTTTTGTGGGGAGCATGGGGGCTATGTAAGTAGGCTGTTTAGGTTTTCTTATTGGTAGCGCCACGTAGCGCTCTGTATGAAAATCACTGGCTCTGCTTTGTGCAGTGTGTGGTTAGTTTGCATTGTTGTCTGCCATTATAGTGTTGGGCAGCTGGATGTTAACAGCGCGTAGCGTTGCGCAGTTGTTGAGCGGCCAGCAGTGGTGGATGTGGGGAAGTGAGATGGCGGATTTTTGAGAATGGATAATTTGGAGGTGTGTCCATCAGAAACAGTACATTTGTAGAAATGGATGTCATGAACTGCTATATGTATTATGACTATTAAGGTAAATACATTGTTTTTTCTCTATTAAAATCTTTCATTTGCTAACTATGCCTATCAGTAGTTAGTGTCTTCCATAGTTTGAATCTTCTATTTAGCTGGCAGTAGTGGAGCTCGCTGTATTGCAGTAGTTCGAGTAATGAAGATTTTTGTGAGGTAAGTGATTTGTGAAAGGTATAGGTTAATTTAGTCAGGGCCATTCTTTTGTAGGGATTATTGAAGGCGGATTGCGTTGTGCTAAAAAATATTATGTGTCAGTCTAAGCACAGCCATATATAATTTTTCTAAGGGGGCATTTCAAAATGGATAGGTTAAAGTTAGATATAGTGGGAATTAGTGACGTTCGGTGGCAGGAGGAACAAGACTTCTGGTCAGGTGAATACAGGGTCATAAATACAAAGTCAAATAGTGGTAATGCAGGAGTAGGTTTAATAATGAATAATAAAAAAATGAATGCGGGTAAGCTGCTACAAACAGCATAGTTAACGCATTATTGTGGCCAAGATAGATACGAAGCCCACGCCTAGCACAGTGGTACAAGTTTATATGCTAACTAGTTCCGCAGATGAAGAGATTGATGAAATGTATAATGAGATAAAAGATAGTGAAGAGGAACGAAATATTTAATAGTCATGGGTGACTGGAATTCGAGTGTAGGAAAAGGGAGAGAAGGAAACGTACTAGGTGGATATGGATTGGGGCTATGAAATGAAAGAGGAAGCCGCCTGGTAGAATTCTGCATAGAGCATAACTTAATCGTAGCTAATACTTGGTTCAAGAATAATGAAAGAAAGTTGTATACATGGAAGAGGCCTGGAGATACTGGAAGGTTTCAGATAGATTAATGGTATGACCAGGTTTACAACTGTAAGAAATTTCCAGGCAGAGATGTGGACTCTGACCACATTATATTGGTTATGAAATGTAGATTAAAACTGAAGAAACTGCAAAAATGTAGGGATTTAAGGAGATGGGACCTGGATAAACTGACAGAACCAGAGGTTGTAGAGAGTTTCAGGGAGAGTAATAGGGAACGATTGACAAGAATGGGGGGAAGAAGTACAGTAGATGAAGAATGGGTAGCTTTGAGAAATGAAATAGTGAAGCCAGCAGAGGATCGAGTAGGTAAAAATACATGGGTTAGTAGAAATCCTTGGGTAACAGAACACATACTGAATTTAATTGATGAAATGACAAAACTTAGAACTGCAGTAAATGAAGCAGGGAAAAAAGGAATACAAACGTCTCAAAAATGAGATTGACAGGAAGTGCAAAATGGCTAAGCGGGGATCGCTATAGGACAAGTGTAAGGATGTAGAGGCATATAACACTAAGGGTAAAACAGATACTGCATAAAGGAAGATTAAAAATCCCTTTGGTGAAAAGAGAAGCATTTTTATGAATATCAAGAGCTCAGATGGAAACCCTGTTCTAAGCAAAGAAGAGAAAGTAGAAGGGTGGAAGGAATATATAGAGGTTCTGCACAAGGGCCATGTACTTGAGGACAATATTATGGAAATGAAAATCTAGATGAGGATGAAATGGGAGATATGATACTTCGTGAAGAGTTTGGCAGAGCCCTGAAAGACCTAAGGCGAAACAAGGCCCTGGAAGTAGACAACATTCCATTAGAACTACTAACAGCCATGGGAGAGCCAGCCCTGACAAAACTCTACCATCTGGTGAACAAGATGTATGAGACAGGCGAAATAACTCAGGCATCAAGAACATAATAATTCCAATCTCAAAAAAAGCAGGTGTCGACAGATGTGAAAATTACCGAACTATCAGTTTAATAAGTCACAGCTGCAAAATACTACCACGAATTATTTACAGACGAATAGAAAAACTGGTAGAAGCCTACGTCGGGGAAGATCAGTTTGGATTCCGTAGAAATGTAACACGGGAGTCAATGCTGACCCTACGGCTTATCTTAGAAGGTAGATTAAGTGAAGGCAAACCTGCGTTTCTGGTATTTGTAGACTTATAGAAAGCTTTTGGCTATGTTGATTGGAATACTCTCTTTCAAATTCTAAAGGCGGCAGGGGTAAAATACAGGGAGCGAAAGGCTATTTACAATTTGTACAGATACCAGTTGGCAGTTATAAGAGTCGAGGGGCACCTAGTGGAAGCAGCGGTTGGGAAGGGAGTGAGACAGGGTTGTAGCCTCTCCCCGACGTTATGCAATCTGTACATTAAGAAAGCAGTAAACGAAACAAAAGAAAAATTCGGAGAAGGAATTAAATACATGGAGAAGGAATAAAAACTTTGAGGTTTGCCGATGACATTGTAATTCTGTCAGAGACAGCAAAGTACCTGGAAGAGCAGTTGAACGGAATGAACAGCGTCTTGAAAGGAGGATATAAGATGAACATCTTCAAAAGCAAAACAAAGATAATGGAATGTAGTCGAATTAAATCGGGTGATGCTGAGGGAATTAGATTAGGAAATGAGACACGTAAAGTAGTAAATGAGTCTTGCTATTTGGGGAGCAAAATAACTAATGATGCTCGAAGTAGAGAGGATATAAAATGTAGACTGGCAATTACAAGGAAAGCGCTTCTGAAGAACAGAAAGTTGTTGACATAGGGTTTAGATTTAAGTGTCAGGAAGTCTTTTCTGAAAGTATTTGTATGGAGTGTAGCCATGTATGGAAGTGAAACATGGACGATAAATAGTTTAGACAAGAATAGAAGCTTTCGAAATGTGGTGCTACACAAGAATGCTGAAGATTGGATGAGTAGATCACATAACTAATGAGAAAGTATTGAATGGAATGAGGGAGAAGAAAAATTTGTGGAACACCTTGACTAGAAGAAGGGATCGGTTGGTACGACATGTTCTGAGGCATCAAGGGATCACCAATTTAGTACTGGAGGGCAGCGTGGAGGGTAAAAATCGGAGAGGGAGACCAAGAGATGAATACACTAACCAGATTCAGAAGGCTGTAGGTTGCATTAGGTACTGGGAGATGAAGAAGCTTGCACAGGATAGAGTAGCATGGAGAGCTGCATCAAACCAGTGTCTGGACTGAAGACCACGGCGACAACATATTCTAATTGGTCTTCCACTACAGTTTTTGCCCTCTACAGGTTCCTCTAGTAATATAGGTGTTATTCTTGGTTGTCTTAATACATGTTCTATCATCGTGTAAAATCTTCTTGTCAGTGTTTTCCAATACTCTCCTTTTTTCGCTGATTCTCTGAAGAATCTCTTGATTCTTTACCTTACGAGTCCATCTACTTTTCAACATTCTCCTGTAGCAGCACACTCTCTTTAATCGTACATGGTCGTCCACTCTTATTATTCCCTCATTTTTCTTGTAGATATCGTATATTAGCTGTCTCTCCCTTAGTTTACCCCTATTTATCTCACGATTTCGAACTTCTTGCACCATTTTACATTGTCGAACGCTTTTCCTAGTTCGACGAATCCTATGTACGTATTTCGGTTTTTCTTTAGTCTTTCTTCCATTACCAACTGCCTCTGTGGTGCCTTTACCTTTCCGAAAGCCAAACTGATCATCATTTAACACCTCCGTTACAAACGTCATTTTAAAGTCTGCAAAAAGCGCCGCCACCTATCGGAACTCCATGATGCTGTAGGGGCTAAAGCGGGAATATTCCACGATGTCCCACAACGTAATCCGGATTTATCAACCGAAATTGGCTGAGAAGAAAACCGTGTCGCAGCACAACAAGCTGGCGTGTAAGGTGTTGAGGAGCCAGACCCACCTGACGCCGCCCTTGGAACAGCCACGGCCATCGCCAGTGACGCTGGCGCCGTCAGGCCGACGAGACGGCAGCGGGGACCCGACGCAATGGGACGGGAATAGACGGCGGCAGTCGGCCGCAGCGGGGCGTCCGAAGCCTCGGAGCTAGGCATCGGTCGGGCGTGTTGACGTCTGCGTCGGCTCAGTGATGCCAGCGGCTCCGTGTGCGTACATGTATGAGGGTCGCTCAGTTCTGGCGTCAGGAGCAGCCCACAAACTAATTGATTTGTCCTTCAGTGACCAAAAAAGGAAATTGGAGTCGGCGTGAAAAGGTTCGTTCGCGCAGCTGCCAGAGAGCTACTTTCAAGCGTCATAAAACAGGCGTTACTGCGCACCTACGATGACGACTCTGTGCTCGGTGTCTATCCTGAACGAACGCTTCTCCTCGTATTTCTGTTTGCAATTTCGTGCGTACTGGGGCTAGGTGCCCAAGTGAAGCATTGTGGGAAATTGTTATAACAGCCAGACATCCTGTCTGATCGATACCGAAGGTTGTATATCGACAATCAACCATACCTCCGATATAGTTTGTGCTGTGTGCTGTCCTCCAGGGTAACGTGGGTAATAGGTAAGCAGCAAGTAGCCACAACTAATGGAGCGCAGGAAGAAACAGACCTGTGGATGCCTCTCTTGTCGTAGTCAGTACAGCCTTAATTTGTCAAACCAAAAATCCCCAGTTCGAGCCCTGGTCGTGCCACTTTTTTTTACTGTACTACATGTGAAACTCTTTTATTTGGCAACTTGGTCGATAGGTTGATTTGGAAGGGGAGTAGGGGGAACGAAACAGTGAGACGATCGGTCGCATCAGATTAGAGAGGTATCCAGAAGAATGTAGGGCGTGCCCTTTGAGCCGAGGCGAACTGGCGCCAGTGTTATTTTGTTCATGTATCGTTGAGATCGATTGTGGTTGAGCTAAGCTATCTTTGCTTTTCGAATGTCTTATCTTCCGGGTTGCCGGGCGAAGCGAGTTTGTTCTTAGCCTTCTACGGGTAACCCTCGAGATGTCGTGACATTCGCTGGGAGTGTCAACGGGTGCCGAAGGAGCGTCATGACCGTCACATGTTGTGGTGTGAAATTGGTGGGGAATTTTGGCGACATGGACAGCTTGGAAGTACAAGTTCTGTGACCTCGCTGATTACGAAATCTGAAGTGAAGCGGTGAAGGTGTGGAACCCGCTACCTCGTATTGTGTACGTGACATGGAGTAAGTGGTCGTAATGGTGTTTTGTTGTCCGACGCACTCAGAGACATTTGAACTTTGTTATTGTGGTGAGACTTTCATAGTCGAATTTTCAGATGATGTGAAAGAGTTCATTTGGCCTAGTTAAATGGCAGCCGTTATTTGAAAGTTTTCTCAGAAGATTTATTAGTGCTTTGTGTCTCTTGTAATCAAATGATTTTATGTTGGCGTTTTCAAAGCCTGCACTCAATTAGTACAGATGCCCATGTGTACAATACTTAAGGTCAAAGTTGCGATTTTGCCAGTAGTGCAACGTCTTCCTTTAGACGTTTACCCATATATCGAGTCAAAGCTTCTGCCGAGTCTTTCTATGTTTCAGAGTTATTGGAATGTTTTTTTGATTCACGCAAAAACTTTTGATTGTGTCGGCGCCTTGGCGGGGAGTGAACTGTCGTCCGAGGTCTAGGCCCGGCAGTGTTTAACAACCTGGCAGCTACAGGGAGTTGTTCACATAACGCCTTGCAAAGTTTAGTATTGCCGGCCGGAGTGACCGAGCGGTTCTAGGCCCTACAGTCTGGAGCCGCGCGACCGCTGTAGTCGCAGGTTTACCATCCTTCCGCCAAGGCGGGTTATGGTTGGTTCAAATGGCTCTGAGCACTGTGGGACTTAACATCTTAGGTCATCAGAACCTAGAACTACTTAAACCAGGATTCGAACCTGCGACCGTAGCAGTCCCGCGGTTCCGGACTGCAGTGCCTAGAACCGCAAGACCACCGCGGCCGGCCAAGGCGGGTTAAGCTGGTAGATATACCGTATGCAACCTGTTCGTATACGAACCTGTTTCCTTAAATATTACGGATTGGCAACTGGCTAAACTTTAAGATGCATAGTATTCGCTGAGTTCCTTGTCCAGCTCCTTCTAGTAATTCTTTATTAACACGTCTGAGCACGTGAACATTTATTTTTAAAGATCAGCGTTTCAGCTGTAGTTTTTTTATATTTAAGTGGTCTGTCATGTTATGTAATTGGATCTTAGCTTGGCACTGTGTTCAAGTGTCATTAAGTCTCCCTACACTGGTAATTATTTTTACTATATGTACTTTGAGCGAAATCCTATATGGGAGTTTAAAATTTCTGAAGTT
Source organism: Schistocerca gregaria (assembly GCF_023897955.1). Taxonomy (NCBI): domain Eukaryota; kingdom Metazoa; phylum Arthropoda; class Insecta; order Orthoptera; family Acrididae; genus Schistocerca; species Schistocerca gregaria. The sequence goes on along the minus strand of NC_064928.1, from coordinate 211,415,483 downwards.
TGTCAGTAATTCTGGTTTCTTATAAGGGACTGTTTATGTGAATACCGAGTACGTTGGATTTCTAACTGTATTTCCAGAGCTTTATCTAGTGGCTCGTCCACAAATTGTAATTGTCAAATTGCTTAAAATTCGTAATGCCAATCAATTGTATTAATTATAAATTGTGACTGCTAACCATGATTCCATCCCGCTTCCTCTTTATGATATTTATGATATGGTGTGTAAGTGTGGTACGATTAAGGAAATCACATACCACCCTTTCAAAGGAACTACCCCAGCATTTGCATGAGGCGATTCAGGCAAGTCACGGAATACCTAAATCAGGAAGGCGGGACGCGGGTTTGAATCTTCGTCCTCCCGAACCACTGCCCAGCTATCCGCGCTGTCTGATGCACTACTTCCCGAGAGGGAAGGCATGCCGGTCCCGGGAACGAATCCGCCCTGCGGATTAGTGGCTAGGTCCGGTGTGCCGGCCGGCCTGTGGTATTTTGTCAGTTTTCCATCGTCCTCGTCAAGTGAGGGATAGTTCCGCTTATTCCGCCTCAGTTACACTATGTCAGCGATTGCTGCGCATAGACTAAGTACGCGCACAGCGTACACCATAATTAACATACAAACATTTGTGGTAACACTCGTCTGGTATGAGACATTTCGGGGGAAAGGGGGGGAGGGGGCGGGGTCCTGTGGAGGCCGAACCGCACAGTAACCTTGGGTTCGGTGTAGGGCGGCCGTGGGGTGGGTGGACTGCTGTGGCCTGTTGAGGGGTTGTGAATCACTGAGGGCTACAACGGTACGAAGCCTCTCCGTCGTCTTTACGTCCTCGGCCTAATACACAATACGCACACACACACACACACACATACACACACACACACACACACACACACACACATATACAGTGCGAACCACTGCGCCGCCCCGCTCAGTCCTGGCACGTAAAATGTCGAAACGTCCTGACAGATTAAAACTTTGCGCCTGACCGAGACTCGAACTCGGGACCTTTGCCTTTCACGGGCAACTGCTGCGCCGACTGAGCTACCCGACTGACACGACTCGCCCTCACAGCTTCAGCTTTGCCAGTACGGCATCTCCAAGCTTCCAAACTTCACAGAACCTCTCCTGCGAACCTTGCAGAACATCCCCCAGGCTGTGGCTAAGCCATGTCTCCACAATATCCTTTCTCCTAGGAGTGCTAGTTCTGGAAGCTTCGCAGGCGAGCCACTGTGAAGTTTTTTATTCCAAACTTTTTCTAATTTCTCGCAGTCTTTTAGTTCCATGTAAATACCACAATGACTGTGACTATTAACGAAATACAAAATTGTTAAGGCTTTCGTGGCCACTTGTTCACAAACTGCCCATTGGCTTCTGTCTCGGGACCAACATGCCAGAAAAGAGGCATGATTAGTACGCTCGTAACGAGTGCAGGACGAATATGTGAGCTGCAACACCTCAAACGAGAAATACAACATCTGGAAACTGTTCTGAGGAGCAATGGGTACTCCACAAATTATATTAGAAGTGTAACAGAGCCAAACACTCGGCGAAGTAAGGAAGCAGAAAAAGAAATGTCGGGTACGGCCTTTCCGCCATACATTCCCAGAGTGACGGACGGAATCGGCCGTATATTGCGCAAACATGGCGCAAAGACGATTTTCAAACGGACAAGGCAGATCAAAGAGTGCCTTAGATCGCCGAAGGAGAAAAGAGACCCACTTGCAATGTCGAGAATATACCGTATACCATGCACATGCGGAAAAGTCTATGTCGGAATGACTGGACGATCAATTAACACCAGGATCAAAGAGCATAAGCGACACTGCAGGTTGGGGCAGGTGGAGAAATCGGCCGTGGCAGAGCACGCACTGAATGAGACCGATCACGTAATAAAATTCGCCGATACGGAAGTTCTGGCTGTAGAGAAGCACTATCACACGCGCTTGTTCAGAGAAGCTGTAGAAATACAAAAACACGCGAACAGTTTCAACAAGAAAGAGGAAAGCCTTAAGGTAAACGGATCCTGGCTTCCCGTACTGCAGCGAACGACCGTCGCAGGTAGCAAGAGGAGAACCGCACCGGAAATGACCGCGGAGAAGCCCTCGGACATTGGCGCGCCAGGTACATATAGTCTGCGACCGCGAGCTCGGCTCCAGTTCACCACCGGCAATGGAGGGTGAAGCTTTGACAATGCCAGCCACTCGTGCTGGTGAAACGTCACAAAAATCATTAGATAAACGTCGGCAGAAGAACCCGAGACAGAAGCCAATAGGCAGTTTATTAACGAAATGATGATCTCATCATCATGAAGCTGATATATAAAGCTATATGTACCACAAAAATGCATTTTTTATCGAATAGTTTCCTTGAGATCGTCCGGGGAAGACTGCAGAGCACGCATCTCGATTCTGTCGTCGCCGACCGGGCGAAAGGTGACAAACATTGTCGGCCTCTCCTACTGAACAAAAGAAAGAACTCGCCCAGTGCTGGTCACTGCCCATCTCTCACCATATCCTGTGCAGACTCTACTCTACGAGTCAGTCGTGTCTGGAAGTTCCTTAATGTGCAACATGAACAGCAAGGATTTCAACACAGTCGCTGCAGATAAAACCGAAATTACTTCTACATCTGTCAATCAATCTTCATCCAAGATAACTTGCTGCGACAACCCAACCAAAAAATCCTCGGTCAAGTCACAAATTTCGCCTGATATCCAGTACGATCGTACTCTTGATAATGGGACGGCTGATCGATTAGAATGCAGATGCTTACGAGATTTCGACGCTGATGGTCAGCAGAGGCTCTTGTCATTAGAAGCTGCTACTGTTGAGTAAGCAACTGAAGTCAGGGTCTGTTCTTCATTCGCAGATCTCGTGCTATAAGAGAGTGCATATTTTCTGGTTCCAATTGCGTGGGCTGGTGTAGTGGTATTTATAGACCTTTCAGAACATTAGTGAGCCCTTATCTTTGTTGAGATGGTACTTTCGTTATTTGGTGAGATGGGTGACTTTGGAACTATTGTACAGAATTGGGTTTATAGTAACCCATCTGAATGTTAGGGTATTTGAAATCATCACATTCTCATTTAGTCAGCATCTCTCAATACTTTCTGATGCATATGAATTTCGTTAAATGTTTCACGTTTTTCATGCACGCACACATGTTGTGTGGTCCTTGTAGTCATGATTATTTCAAATTAAATTACATATTGTCTTACTGAAAGATGCCAAAGTATTTCGGTGATGTGGAATAGTCGGGTCTACTGCCGGATGTTTGTGTCGCTCTGGCACAATATTTCGGCCACGTAACTCGTTGCCTTCTTCAGGTGCTACCTGAGACTGCCGTACTGGAGGATCTTGTCCAGTATTTATGCTCAGAGGGCGCTGGGTGCTCTCTCTGCCGTCTAAATTCACGCCACCCACGTATAAAATTTACTATGGAGCTAGAGAAGGATGGACAGCTCCCATTCTTGGGTATCCTGGTCAGAGGATGGCAGATGGCACTCTGGGGCACAGTGTGTATCGTAAACCCACCCACACTGACTTATACCTTCAAGCCAGTACCTGCCACCACCCGGCACAGAAGAATGGATAACATTAGTTCACAGGGCTCAGGATCTGTTGGACAGAGAAAGTCTGACCACAGGGATAGAAGATCTACAGCTGGTGTTCAGCAGAAATGGATACTCCTCCACAGACATCCAAAGAGCACTTCGTGCTACCGGCCAACCACAGGGCCTAAACACTCATGGTGGTGTCTGTCTGTTCTATATCGTGTCTCCCTACCACTTTCGCGCAACGACTGAGTGTGTTTTTCAGGGAATTGACTGGTTTGTACCTGGGACCTGTTGCTGGTAAGGAGACGCCAGACCACACATGACATGTAGAATTCAGAAGAGTTCAGTGAGCCTAGCGATGATATAACCAAATACTAAATGATTTCAGCGTCAGCTCCACTGCACTCCCTGTAAAAGAATCTTAATACTAACTAAATTTAGTGGAAGGGGTTCAGCGCTTTCCTAGTTTTAGTTAGCTGGTAAAATAACGTCGAAAAAACAGTTAAGTTTACCATTGGAAATTTTATTCTACTCACAAAACATTGTTTATAATTGATAAAAGGAAATATTTTAATACAGGATGATAAAAACCAACTGCGTTCAACAGAAATGTGAACGAATATTCCCTGAGTGGGTTTCTAAGTTCTACAATGGATCGAAGGATGACCTATGCCATATAACATCTATAATCTAGGTTTAAATTAAGTTTCACAATAGAGAAAACTATGAAAATGGTCTACAGTGACCCTCGATTATCTTTAATTACTCATCTAACTTGTTGTAAATTACAGTGGCTGATGTGACTTCTCAATAATTATATAACAGAAAAATCATCGCGTTTCACATTTTAACTTATGTAGCAAATGTGAATACCATGAGCTTCAATTGACGATCGACACTAGTATTACGTAAAAACGGGATGTAACAGATGAGACTTCTGCAGTTCTGAGTGAAGCCTTATGCGCTCAAAAATGCGGCATCGCATACGTTCATTACCTTGTCGGTGTTCGTCAGGGGGCGGAAGGCGGCACAGCTCCACGCACCTTGCTGTCTCGGAAGCAACTCCCCCTAAATTCTCCTTACTACAATTTACCGAAGTTGGTTTAAAAAAAGTATCTGGCTGTGTTTTCATCTGACCAATCAGGGTCAATGAGAAACGTTATACTTTTCGTGGTGGGGCAATGTTTTTAAAGTTTGCAACGTAACAGAGACGCGAAAAAGTCTCACGCTAAAACCTGCAGCTGGTGTGGTCCTTTTAGCGGTCCTTGACGTGACAGTGACGCGAAACAGTCTCACGCTAAAACGTGCGGGTAGTGAGGCCCTAGTGGTTAGCTGGCGACATGGGTGTCCAGTCTGTCCCTTATCGTAGGGCCTTCTAGCTTAACACAGTTCTGCTCTCGGCTTCTGTTCTCGGTTCTCCCTTCGGAACTGCGTCGGTCTTATGGTGGGAAGGTACGACATGCATTTAGGCATTCTTGTGTTAGTCTGTGGTATTCCATTTGCTCACTCGTTACTCGTATTACTTTGGTTAATTTAATGTCACGATTTATTCGGAGCTATGTGACATACTACTGGATTTGCTTATCATGTCAGGGTTTTCATGGAAGGTGTTGGATTTGCTTGACAACTTGCAAGGGTACAGAAGAGGAGCCAGAGGAGGTGAAGGAGGTGGCATACCTGCCATATGCTGGAGCTATTTCTGCAAAGATCAGCAGAACTATCTCAAAATATGATATAAAGAGTATCTTCTGTCCACCCCTCAAAATTGGTACAATGCCAGGGAGTGTGAAGGACGATCTGGGGCTATGTAAACCAGGCATTTACAACATCCCGTGCCGTCAGGTGCAAAGAACACAAGAGGCACACCAGACTCGGATAGGCAAACAAATCTTCCATAGCGGAGCACTGTCTGGAGCTCAGTCACTCAATGGACAACAACAACACCAAAATTGTGACACAGACTCCAAGATTTTGGGACAGCGTCATAAGGGAGGCCATCGAGATCAAGGTCACAGACAACCTAATAAACCGAGACAGCAGTTACCAGCTCAGCTCGGCGTGGAGTCAGGCTCTGGAGCTTATCAGGGCCCAACGAAAGGAACCAAGAGACTCCTCAAAAAGTAGTAACACCGCAGGAGAAGCGCCAGGCGGGCACGGACCGCGAACGCAACTCTCGACGCAGGACGGGCCTCTGACAGCCGCCACGGCAGCAGATGACCGGACGTGCCGAGCGCGGACGACCGTCAGAGCACCAGGGAAGTGCCAACACAGCAGGATCAACGCCAGGCGGGCGCGGACCGCGAATGGAGCGCCCAACAAAGGACAGGCCTCAGAGAGCTGCTATAGATGGAGACCAGACTGGGCGCGGACGTCCTAGAGAGCACCAGGGTAGAGACAACACTTTACAAGCAGCGCCAGGCGAGCGCGGACCAGTCGTGACTGAGATGTCGCAGCGAACAGACGTGGAGAGTGCGCTCGCGCGCTTCGCGAACGATGCGGCAACCGCAACCGCGCCGGCCGGCCGCGGTCCGGCAGGGCCTGCCCTGGCGGCCGCCCCTCCATCAGCCGGCGCATCTATGACGACTCAACCCGCGGAACAGGGAAGAAGTAGTACCTCGACCGCGGAGACATACATGGACGCTGACATGGAATACGGTTCGGATTCGAGTGCCGCTACAGCGGAGGACGACACAGAAGAAAGGAGGGGGTCCGCGCTGTACAGAAGAAGCCGACGAGACCGATCTTCAGTGCGTCACGCAACGCGCCGCGACGCAACCACCGAGGGCTTCAAGCAGCCGCCGCCGAAGAAACAAGCCCGCGCGAAAACCTTACGATTGTAGCGCAAGAGCTGGACGTGAGCAACCGCTACCAGCCTCTGCAGGGGGAGGGGGCGACCCTAGAAGAAGCTGGCCGTTCCCTCGCCGAGCAGCAGAATCAGAGGGATGAGCAACAGCATGCTGCCAACGCATCGCACCAGCAACAGGACGACGCTCCGCCGTCGCCGGGCCAGAATGAATGAAGCCGCGCACCGCCGCCTGATCCACATCGACGAATCCCGCCGATTGTGCTAGTATACAAAGAATCATATATGGAATTCAGAAACTGGCTACATTCCACGTGCACACAGCCGTTCACCGTGCGTCAAGCCGGAAACGGCGACACGCTGAAGTTGCAACTGAACTCAATCGATGACTATGTGAAAGTCCACGACGAGCTTGGGAGGAGGGGCGTCCCGATGTACACGTTCCAAGGTGTTCGCCCTCCAACTTTGAAGACGCTCATCAAACGCATTCCGCCGTCGCTGCCGAATGATGAATCGAAAATCGCCCTTGAAGATGCAGGGTTTGCAGCTTCAGTAGTTGACCACCATCGCATGCCGGGCACTAATGAAAAGACGGGACACAGAGTCGTTGTCCTGCCCGACACGCCAGCTCACAGGAAAATATTTGAGCTGACCAGGCTGTACGACTTGGACATCAAAGTTGAGAAGCTCAGGAAGTCAAGGGGGCCGGTTCAATGTTTCCGGTGTCAGGGCTTCCGCCACGTTGCCCGCCTATGCCTTGGCTCTGCGTGCGGCGGGAGCCACGACCGCCGACAGTGCACCAGGGGCCGCGAACAACCCGCTACCTGTGGCCTTTGTGGCGGTAGCCACCCAGCTAACTACCGCACCTGTGTTAAGCACAAAGAAGGGAGCCGACGGCAGCGAGGTCTTCCACCTGCTCCGCCGAGGCCTACCAGGAACCACAGACGCTGGCAGCAACTGCCACCATCAGCACCCCCGACGCCTGCTGTAGCCAAAGCGTGGCCCTCGCTAATAGAGCGGAGAGCAGCTCGACTTCACTCGCAGCAGACTGCTACGGAAGCCATGAAGCAGACACAACCACCCTCGACCACGTCGACTGCCCTACCAGGACCAGCAGCACCGCCACCTTCAAGCCAGCCGACTCATCCAGCACCATCAACATCACAGACTGAGCTGAAGGACCTATTTACACTTTTGACGACCATCGCGGCGTGACTGGCAGAGGTCACAAAGACGCTGGCCCAACTGCCAGCCGCCATCACCGCCACTGTTGAAGTGTCGGTCAGCAGAGCCATCCAGGAACTCAGAGAAGGCAACGTCCACCATGCCTAGACACCTTCCTCTCGAAGACCTTCGTATCCTCGAGTACAATGCAGACAACCTCACTCATGACGTCGCAGAACTCCAGCAATTCCTCAGTGATCATAATATCGACATCTGTCTAGTCAATGAGACTTTTCTCAAACCGGGGATCAGAAGCAACGTGGCCAATTACTGCTGCTATCGCACGGACCGCCTTACCCATGGGGGCGGCACTGCCATCTAGATACGTCGCTCCATCAGACATTACGAAGTGCAGGCGCCTACCACAAGGACCATCGAAGCAACAGCGATCGTTGTGGAAACAAGGACTGGACCTGTGACATTCGTTGCGGTGTACCGCAGCCCTCGTCGCCTACTCGACCTCGACGACGCCAGAACGCTATTACGGATCCCACGAAAGTTCCTTATAGCTGGGGACCTGAACTGCAAGCACGCTGCATGGAACTCGCTGCACACGAACATGAACGGGTGTCTTCTCCTGCAGGCTGTTGAAGAAGCTCAGGCACACGTCTGTGGCCCTGAAGAGCCAACTTGCTACCCGTCCAATGGCACACCGGACATCATAGATGTGGCAATTACTAAGGGAATTCTCCAATACATGACTGCGGAAGTGATCCATGGACTGAACTCCAACCATCTGCCGGTATTATTCCAGCTTCAGGTTGCGCCGGAACTTTCTGCAGGACGCCTCAACCTGAAGCACACGAAATGGGACCAATTTCGTGATTCTGTTGCCTTCTCTCTTGACGTCATCCACGACCCAGACGAAATCGACGAGACCTCCGTAGAACGGTTCGCCACTTCCATCACAGACGCCCTGGAACTGGCCACACCACCTCCAAGGCCACCTCATCGTCCACCACCGGATCTGCCACCGCACATATTGGACTCCATACGCACCAGGAATAGACTCTGCCGTGAGTGGCGCCTCACGCGCGATGCAGCACTGAAACGACGCATCAACCAACTTAGACGAGACATACGGGCAGCCATAGTTGAACACCGGAACCAGCGATGGGCTGCGAAGCTGCGATCGTTTACGCCCGACCTGATGAACTTTAACTCCATCAGGTTCTTCACTACTAGACGAAGCCGGATACCGCCATTGACAAATGACGACCGCACTGTGCTGGCGGACGTTTTCGAAACGAACTTTCGGCCGCTGGACGACGGAGCTGACCCCCAGCGGGTTGCAGACATCGAAAACGAAGTTACTGCCATACTTCGTGCAGCCGACGACGACGCCGACGATGATGACGACCTCATCCCTCCAGTAACGCCTGCTGAAATCGACGCTGGCATCCGGGCCTTACCCGCCAGCAAAGCACCTGGCTGCGACGACATCACGGGAAGGACTTTAAAACAACTCCCGTGGACCGCGATTGTGCATTTGGCAGCCATCATTAATTGGATTTTTGCTACGACCAAGTACCCAGCCGTGTGGAAACATTCTATAGTGGTGGCTGTCCCGAAACCTGGGAAGAACAGACGACTACCCACCAGTTACAGACCGATAAGCTTGCTACCACACCTCAGTAAGCTGTTCGAAAGGCTCCTGTTGACGAGGCTCCACACCATCATGGACCGCCTCCAAGTTCTGCCACAGGAGCAGTTTGGCTTCCGATCTGGTCATTCCACGACACAGCAGATTCTTAGGGCAACAGAATATATTACGTCAGCCTTCAACAATGGAGAGTTCCGTGGTGCTGTTCTTCTGGACGTGACGAAGGCATTCGATAGTGTATGGCATCAGGGCCTCATTTGGAAGCTTAACGCCTTCGGATTCCCCAGGGCGTACGTCAAGCTCGTTGCCGCCTACCTCCACCAACGCACCTTTGCGGTCAGAGTAGGGGATGCACTTTCCACGGCTAGACCTATCCATGCAGGGGTCCCACAGGGCTCAGTCCTCGGACCAGTCCTGTACTCCGTCTTTACACCGGACCTTCCGACACCACCAAGAGTCGACAAAGCCATTTACGCCGATGACACCATGATATACACGAGGGAGAAATGGCTTGAAGTCCTTGTCCCACGTCTGCAGAGTGCCTGCTATGCCCTGGAGGAATGGGCAGGAAAGTGGCGCATCCGGTTCAACCCACAGAAGACGCAAACCATCATCTTCGCCAAGAGGAGACCTGGCCCTCGCCGACTTCGACATCTTCGGAACCTCCGACTTTATGGAACCGAACTGCAGTGGATGGACTCTGTTAAATACCTAGGAGTGACCATGGACAAACAACTTACATGGAAGCGCCACATCGACGACGTCCGCGCTAACGTGTCACGAAGGATAGGGGCACTTTTCCCCTTCATCAACGAAGGCTCGGACTTATCGATAGCCAACGGACTGTTGATATTCAGGATGTACATTCGCCCCATCCTTGACTATGCCTGTGAGGTATGGGGCAGTGCAGCAAAGACACATCTTCAGCGCCTTCGATCGCTCCAGAATAAGATACTTCGCCGTGTTTTCCACGTTCCCCCGCAGTTCCCTCACTGATACATTCATGAAGCAGCCGAAGAATTGGAGGTACCGCAGAGACATCAGCAGCTTGCACGACGATTTTATGCCAGGACTGAAACTTCGACCAACCCACTGATACGACACCTTGGAGCACCGCCTCAGCCAAGGGAACGGTATGCGCGACCCATTGCCATGCTTGAAAGGTAATAATGTAAAAATAATCCGAAATACGACGGAATCTGCACCCAAGATAGAAACTGATTCGTGCCCGCCCACACCCATGACACACAAACAAATAAAGATGTTCAACACAAACCTACCCCCCTGAGAGATGTAGGAAATGCTTACAAGTAAACCCTGCACCACCAAGCTGAAGCAGATCAGCCAGAAGAAATGCGGAAGTAGTAGCGAGCGCAGACCGCGAATGGAGCGCCCGATGCGAGACGGGCCTCAGACAGCTGCCACAACTGCAGATGGTGGTCAAGCCGGGCGCGGACGTCCGTGGGAGCACCAGGGTAGGGTCAAAACCTCAGGAGCAGCATCAGGCGGGCGCGGACCGCGAACGGAACTCCAAACACAGGACGGGCCTCAGAGAACTGCCACAGATGGTGACCAAGTCGGGCGCGGACGTCCGAGGGAGCACCGGGGAAGAAACAACCCCATACAAGCAGCGCCAGGCGGGCGCGGACCGCGAACGGAACTCCAAACACAGGACGGGCCTCAGAGAACTGCCACAGATGGTGACCAAGTCGGGTGAGGACGTCCGAGGGAGCACCGGGGAAGAGACAACACATTACAGGCAGTGCCAGGCGGGCGCGGACGGCAAAGAGAGCACGCAGCGTCCTATGGGCATAAATACTGGACAAGATTCTCCAATATGGCAGTAGACCCGATTATTCCATATGTCAAGATCTCGCCAGGAAAGCCTGAAGAGTTATATCTGTGATCACGTGCCACTACACTGAAATCCTGATACCTCTAAGACCTAACTCTACTTTGGAATAGGTATCGAACTATCTCATGTAATGTTGTTTCTGCCTTCAGCAGAGATATGGCTTTTCTCTGAACTGTTATTACAACAACGTTTACGAGTATATTTCAAAATCGTAAATCAGCAGTTATGGTTGCACAGAGGGCTGGCACTGCAGCATTTTACACTGGGGCTATCTTAGCTCCCGCTGCTTTGCTCATGTAGACTGTATTTTGTGCAGAGAGTCTTTTGTTTTCAAACAAATCTTTACTTTGTTCGAAAACTGCAACATCTTCTAAACTTCCCACGGTAATTAAGGCCACAGAGACATTGTCTTTTGCGAATGTACTCCTGACCAAAAAGCGAGTCTGGTAGCTGCTGCAGACGTTTTTGTTAATCCTGACTTTTTTCATACTTTATGCAGAAGTCAAATACCTGTTTTCATAGTTTTAGCTTTAAAATCGTTTTAATTTAATGATATATTTCTTAACAATTTTCAACCCCTAGAGGTTGAAATTCCAAAAACAGTGAAAGTTGTTTTTTATTCCTAACCGAAAATTGAAATAACATTCATTGATGTGGCCTTGAAAACGCTTTTTTTTCCTTTCCTGTGCTAACCTCTTCATCTCAGAGTAGCACTTGCAACCTAACTCCTCAATTATGTGCTTGACGTATTCCAATCTCTGTCTTCCTCTACAGTTTTTGCCCTCTACAGCTCCCTCTAGTGCCATGGAAGTCATTCCTTCATGTCCTAGCATATGTCCTATTATCCTGTCCCTTCTCCTTATCAGTGTTTTCCACATATTCCTTTCCTCTCCGATTCTGCGTAGAGCCTCCTCATTCCTTACCTTATCAGTCCATCTAATTTTCAACATTCGTCTATAGCACCACATCTCAAATGCTTCGATTCTCTTCTGTTCCGGTTTTCCCAAAGCCCATGTTTCACTACCATACAACGCTGTACTCCAGATGTACACCCTCAGAAATTTCTTAATAAAATTAAGGCCGGTATTTAATATTACTAGACTTCTCTTGGCCAGAAATGTCTTTTTTGCCATAGCGAGTCTGTTTTTGATGTCCTCCTTGCTCCGTCCGTCATTGGTTATTTTACTGCCTAGGTAGCAGAATTCATTAACTTCATTGACTTCATGACCATCAATCCTGATGTTAAGTTTCTCGCTGTTCTCATTTCTACTACTTCTCATTACCTTCGTCTTTCTCTGATTTACTCTCAAACCATACTGTGTACTCATTAGACTGTTCATTCCGTTCAGCACATCATTTAATTCTTCTTCACTTTCACTCAGGATTGCAATGTCATCAGCGAATCGTATCATTGATATCCTTTCACCTTGTATTTTAATTCCACTCCTGAACCTTTCTTTTATTTCCATCATTGCTTCCTCGATGTAGAGATTGAAGAGTAGGGGCGAAAGGCTTACAGCCTTGTCTTACAGCCTTCTTAATAGGAGCACTTCGTTCTTGACCGTCCACTTTTATTATTCCCTCTTGGTTGTTGTGCATATTGTATATGACCCGTCTCTCCCTATAGCTTACCCCTACTTTTTTCAGAATCTTGAACAGCTTGCACCATTTTATATTGTCGAACGCTTTTTCCAGGTCGACAAATCCTGTGAACGTGTCTTGATTTTTCTTTAGCCTTGCTTCCATTATTAGCCGTAACGTCAGAATTGCCTCTCTCGTGCCTTTACTTTTCCTAAAGCCAAACTGATCGTCACCTAGCGCATTCTCAATTTTCTTTTCCATTCTTCTGTATATTATTCTTGTAAGTGGCTTCGATGCATGAGCTGGTTAAGCTGATTATGCGATAATTCTCGCACTTGTCAGCTCTTGCCGTCTTCGGAATTGTGTGGATGATGCTTTTCCGAAAGTCAGATGGTATGTCGCCAGACTCATACGAGGGTCAGTCAAAAAGTAATGCCTCCTATTTTTTTTTCTACGTTTAATTGTCAGGAAATTTAAATGCAATTACATAGGTTGAAAACCACAACATTGAGGATCATTTTGTCATTTTTCAATGTAATCTCCGCCCATCTCTACAGTTTTGGTCCATCTTTGAACAAGGGCATGTATCCCAGCACGGTAAAAATCACAGCTCTGCTTCCTAAGCCATTGACGCACGGATGTTTTGACGGCCTCCTCATCTTCAAAATGAATCCCACGATGAGCTTCTTTTAGTGGCCCGAACAGATGGAAGTCTGATGGTGCCAGGTCAGGGCTGTATGGGGGATGAGGCAAAACTTCCCATCCAATTTTGACAATCTCGTCAGAGGTGTGACGACTGGTGTGTGGTCTTGCATTGTCAAGCAAAAGAAGAACATCTGCCATTGATTTTGTTGGGCGAACTCGCTGAAGACGTGCTTTAAGTTTTTTGAGGGTTGTGACGTATTGAACAGAATTTATTGTGCATCCCTGCTCCGAAAAATCAACCAGAATCACACCCTCTGCATCCCAGAAAACTGTTGCCATAACTTTCCCTGCCTATCGCACAGTTTTGAATTTTTTCTTCCTCGGCGAGCTTGTGTGACACCACTCCATTGACTGCCTCTTTGATTCGGGTTCAAAAAAATGCACCCATGTTTCGTCCCCGGTCAAAATTTTTTTCAGAAACTCATCTCCCTCCAAACGGAAGCGCTGCAAGTGTTGGGAGGTTATTGTTTTCCTTGCCTCTTTATTCTGATCGGTTAACATTCTTGGAACCCACCGTGCACAAACTTTTGAGTACCCCAATTGTTTAATAATCGTGATCACACTGCCTTTACTAAGAGAAATAATGCGACACACTTCATCTGCAGTCACCCGACGGTCACCACGAATGATGTCATCAACTTGCTGAATGTTGTGTGGAGTCACTGCACTCACTGGCCTGCCGCTCCGCTTTTCGTCAGTCAACGGTGTTTGCCCTTCAGCTTCCTTACAACGACGAACCCATCGTCTAACAGTGCTGACATCCACTGTCACAACACCATACACCTTCTTCAGTCTTTCATGAATGCGTATGGGCGTTTCACCTTCTGCATTCAAGAATTCAATCACACAACGCTGTCTCAAACGAACATCGATGTCGGCCATCTTACAAACTTCTGCTGTGCTGCCACCTGTTGACACAGAAAGTTACTACTGCAGTGGATTGCAGGAGAAGGTTTGAGGAATGGCGCCAAATTCAAATATTTCACTTAACTTAATTTTTTTAAGTAGAAAAAATGGGAGGCATTACTTTTTGACCGACCCTCGTATATTCTACACACCAACGTGAATAGTCGTTTTGTTGCCACTTCCCCTAATGAATTTAGAAATTCTGATGGAATGTTATGTATTCCCTTCTGCCTTATTTGACCGTAAGTCCTCCAAAGCTCTTTTAAATTCCGATTCTAATACTGGATCCCCAATCTCTTCTAAATCGACTCCTGTTTCTTCTTCTATCACATCAGACAAATCTTCACCCTCATAGAGGCTTTCAATGTATTCTTCCCACCTATCTGCTCTGTCCTCTGCATTTAACAGTGGAATTCCAGTTGCACTCTTAATGTTACCACTGTTGCTTTTAATGTCACCGAAGGTTGTTTTGACTTTCCTGTATGCTGAGTCTGTCCTTCCGACAATCATATCTTTTTCGATGTCTTCACATTTTTCCCGCAGCCATTTCGTCTTAGCTTCCCTGCACTTCCTATTTATTTCATTCTTCAGCGACTTGTATTTCTGTATTCCTGATTTTCCCGGAACATGTTTGTACTTCCTCCTTTCATCAATCAACTGAAGTATTGCTTCTGTTACCCATGGTTTCTCCGCAGCTACCTTCTTTGTACCTATGTTTTCCTTCCCAACTTCTATGATGGCCCTTTTTAGACATGTCCATTCCTCTTCAACTGTGCTGCCTACTGCGCTATTCCTTATTGCTGTATCTATAGAGTTAGAGAACTTCAAACGCATCTCGTCATTCCTTAGAACTTCCGTATCCCACTTCTTTGCGTATTGATTCTTCCTGACTAATGTCTTGAACTTCAGCCTACTCTTCATCACTACTATATTGTGATCTGAGTCCATATCTGCTCCTGGGTACGCCTTACAATCCAGTATCTGATTTCGGAATCTCTGTCTGACAATGATGTAATCTAATTGAAATCTTCCCCTATCTCCCAGTCTTTTCCAAGTATACCTCCTCCTCTTGTGATTCTTGAACAGGGTATTCGCTATTACTAGCTGAAACTTGTTACAGATCTCAATTAGTCTTTCTCCTCTTTCATCCCTTGTGCCAAGCCCATATTCTCCTGTAACGTTTTCTTCTACTCCTTCCCCTACAACTGCCTTCCAGTCGCCCATGACTATTAGATTTTCGTCCCCCTTTATATACTGCATTACCCTTTCAATATCCTCATACACTTTCTCTATCTGTTCATCTTCAGCTTGCGACGTCGGCATGTATACCTGAACTATCGTTGTCGGTGTTGGTCTGCTGTCGATTCAGATTAGAACAACCCGGTCACTGAACTGTTCACAGTAACACACCCTCTGCCCTACCTTCCTATTCATAACGAATCCTACACCTGTTATACCATTTTCTGCTGCTGTTGATATTACCCGATACTCATCTGCCCAGAAATCCTTGTCTTCCTTCCACTTCACTTCACTGACCCCTACTATATCTCGCTTGAGCCTTTGCATTTCCCTTTTCATATTTTCTAGTTTCCCTACCACGTTCAAGCTTCTGACATTCCACGCCCCGACTCGTAGAACATTATCCTTTCGTTGATTATTCAATCTTTTTCTCATGGTAACCTCCCCCTTGTCAGTCCCCTCCCGGAGATCCGAATGGGGGACTATTCCGGAATCTTTTGCCAATGGAGAGATCATCATGACACTTCTTCAACTACAGGCTACATGATTTGTGGATACACGTTACGTGTCTTTAATGCAGTGGTTTCCATTGCCTTCTGCATCCTCATGTCGTTGATCATTGCTGATTCTTCCGCCTTTAGGGGCTGACTTCTTATGCCGGAAGTCTTCGGCCGCCAATGCTGATTATTTATCAAAATTTAGGCAGTGGCGGGGATCGAACCCGGGACCGAAGACGTTTTGATTATGAATCAAAGACGCTACCCCTAGTTCTTAAATAATGATTTACTTAAAAATCTCTCGCCCACTATTTTACCCCATTGATTGTTGAATTTCCTAAAATGCTGAAACACTTATTGTTTTATTTCTCACTGCGAAACCAAACACAAATTTTCGCAAGTTCTAACTTCACAATTGTCTTAATGGCAACAATTTTTTAAAAATATCTATCAGCCCCTATTCCACTCCCTTAGGTGTGGATTTTCGAATAACCGATTCTTAAACAATGTTTCCACTATAACATTCACACCCTCCCGAAATTTCTATCCTTAAAAGATTCGGCTAGGAGACGGTGACTCAGTGTCAGACCCTATTTCACCCCTTAGGGGTTGAATTTAAAAAAAAAATAGTGAAACACGTATTTTTTTCATTTCCAATCGAGAAGCGTAATACCAGTTTCCATAGATTTAGCTTCAAAAATGCTTTCACAATGAAAAATTTCATAAAACTTTTCATCCCCTTATAAGAAGCCCTTGAGGGTTCAGTTTCCAAAAACACTGAATACCAATTTGCATAGATATGGCTTTAAAAAGGTTTAAGTAGTTCTTTCATAATGATGTATTTTTAAAAAAACCTTCACAAATTATTTCTCGCCCGCAGTGGTTAAATTTCTAAAATTGCTGAATCATTTATATTTTATTTATGTCTGACCGAGAAGCAAATACAATTTTCCGTTGTTGTAGCTTCAACGTTGCTTAATAACGACGTGTTACCAAAAATATGTTTCATCCCCTAATTCATTCTATTAGGGGTGGAATTTCGAAACATCCCTTCTAAAATGGCGCCTACAGTATCAGATCGAAACCCTCTCCAAATTTCGAGTTTGTATCCACCGGGCTTTGGGCAGGATGATGGTGCGTCAGTAGGTAGTCAGTAAGTCAGGACTTTGCTTTTTACGTGATTGGTTTCCGCCTTTGAGCGTTCAGATTCCTAAACAGACAGATTAAGGTAACAGACAGAGAAGGGGATGGCCACTGCACGTCACTTGGCTGTTATCTCGGTTACTTGTATATCGTCAGTGTCAGTATATTTCCCTACGACAGCTTGGTCTATTCGAGTACTTCAGTGAAGTGTCTACTTATGCCCATAAATATTACGTTGCGCAAAGTAAGCTATTCCTGTGATTCCCTTGTCATATTCCTTAAAGGTGCAGTCAGACAGCGTTATTACATGATTTCATGAGCCTAAATCTTCTACAGAAGAAGGTATTTTATTCAGAACACGTATCAGGATGTACAGGGTGGTCCATTGATAACCGTAGGGCCAAATATCTCTCGAAATAAGCGTCAAACGAAAAAACTATAAAGAACGAAACTTGTCTAGCTTGAATTAAGAAACCAGATGGCGCTATGGTTGGCCCGCTAGATGGCGCTGCCATAGGTCAAACGGATACAAACTGCGGTTTTTTTAAATAGGAACCCCCATTTTTATTACATATTCGCGTAGTAAGTAAAGAAATATGAATGTTTTAGTTGTACCATTTTTTTCGCTTTGTGATAGATGGCGCTATAATAGTCACAAACGCATAAGTACGTGGTATCACGTAACATTCCGCCAGTGCGGACGGAATTTGTTTCGTGATATATTACCCGTGTTAAAATGGACCGTTTACCAATTGCGGAAAAGGTCGATATCGTGTTTATATATGGCTATTGTGATCAAAATGCCCGACGGGCGTGTGCTATGTATGCTGCTCGGTATCCTGGACGACTTCATACAAGTTTCTGGACCGTTCGCCAGATAGTTACGTTATTTAAGGAAACAGGAAGTGTTCAGCCACATGTGAAACGTCAACCACGACCAGCAACAAATGACGATGCCCAAGTAGGTGCTTTAGCTGCTGTCGCGGCTAATCCGCACGTCAGTAGCAGACAAATTCCACGAGAATCGGGAATCTCAAAAACATCGTCGTTGAGAATGCTACATCAACATCGATTGCACCCGTAGCATATTTCTATGCGCCAGGAATTGCATGGCGACACCTTTGAACGTCGTGTACAGTTCTGCTACTGGGCACAAGAGAAATTACGGGTACGATGACAGATTTTTCTGCACGCGTTCTATTCAGCGACAAATCCTCATTCACCAACAGCAGTAACGTAAACCGACATAACATGCCCTATTGGGCAACGGAAAATCCACGATGACTGCGACAAGTGGAAGATCAGCGACCTTAGTGGGTTAATGTATGGTGCGGCATTATGGGAGAAAGGATAATTCGCCCCCATTTTATCGATGGCAATCGAAATGGTGCAATGTATGGTGATTTCGTACATAATGTTCTGTCGATGTTACTACAAGATGTTTCACTGCATGACAGAATGGCGATGTACTTCCGATATGATGGGTGTCCGGCACATAGCTCGCGTGCGGTTGAAGCGGCATTGAATAGCATATTTCATGACAGGTGGATTGGTCGTCGAAGCACCATACCATGGCCCGCACGTTCATCGGATTTGATGTCCCCGGATTCATTTCTGTGGGGAAAGTGGAAGGATATTTGCTATCGTGATCCACCGACAACGCCTGAAAACATGCGCCAGCGCATTGTCAATGCATGTGCGAACATTACGGAAGGCGAACTACTCGCTGTTGAGAGGAATGTCGTTACACGTATTGCTAAATGCATTGAGGTTGACTTACATAAATTTGAGCATTTATTTGCATTAATGTGGTATTTACAGGTAATCACGCTGTAGCAACATGCGTTCTCAGAAATGATAAGCTCACAAACGTACATGTATCACATTGGAACAAGCGAAATAAAATGTTGAAACGTTCCTATGTTATGTATGTTAATTTAGAAAACCTACCTGTTACCAACTGTTCGTCTAAAATTGTTAGTCATATGTTTGTGACTATTATAGCGCCATCTATCACAGAGCGAAAAAATTGGTCCAACTACAACATTCATATTTCTTTACGTACTACACGAATATGTAATAAGGGAGCTAGGTGCCGGACATCCATAATGTTGGAAGTACATCGCCATTCCGTCATGTAGTGAAACATCGGTAGAACATTACGTAGGAAATCAGCATACATTGCACCATTTACACTGACATCGGTAAAATGGAGGCTAAGTATCCTTCCTCCCATAATGCCGCACCATACATTAACCAGCCAAGGTCGCTGATATTCCACTTGTCGCAGCCATCGTGGCTTTTCCGTTGCTCAATAGTGCATATTATGCCGGTTTACGTTTCCGCTGTTGGTGAATGACGCTTCGTCGTTAAATAGAACGCGTGTAAAAAATCTGTCATCGTCCCGTAATTTCTCTTGTGCCCGGTGGCAGAACTGTACACGACGTTCAAAGTCGTCGCCATGCAATTCCTGTTGCATCGAAATATGGTACTGGTGCAATCGTTGTTGATGTAGCATTCTCAACACCGACGTTTTTGAGATTCCCGATTCTCGCGCAGTTTTTCTCCTACTGATGTGCGGATTAACCGCGACAGCAGCTAAAAGACCAACTTGGGCATCATCATTTGTTGCAGGTCGTGGTTGACGTTACACATGTGGCTGAACACTTCCTGTTTCCTTAAATAACTATCCGGCGAACGGTCCGGAAACTTGGATGAAGTCGTCCAGGATACCGAGCAGCATACATAGCACACGCCCGTTGGGCAATTTGTTCACAATAGCCATTCATCATCATGATATCGACCTTTTCCGCAATTGGTCCATTTTAAGAGGGGTAATGTATCACGAAGGAAATACCATCCACACTGGTGGTATGTTACGTGATACCACGTACTTATGCGTTTGTGAATATTACAGCGCTATCTATCACAAAGGGATAAAAGTAGTCCAACTAAAACATTCATATTTCTTTACGTACTACGCGAATATGTAATAAAAAATAGGGGTTCCTACACTCCTGGAAGTTGAAATAAGGACACCGTGAATTCATTGTCCCAGGAAGGGGAAACTTTATTGACACATTCCTGGAGTCAGATACATCACATGATCACACTGACAGAACCACAGGCACATACAGGCAACAGAGCATGCACAATGTCGGCACTAGTACAGTGTATATCCACCTTTCGCAGCAATGCAGGCTGCTATTCTCCCATGGAGACGATCGTAGAGATGCTGGATGTAGTCCTGTGGAACGGCTTGCCATGACATTTCCACCTGGATCCTCAGTTGGACCAGCGTTCGTGCTGGACGTGCAGACCGCATGAGACGACGCTTCATCCATTCCCAAACATGCTCAATGGGGGACAGATCCGGAGATCTTGCTGGCCAGGGTAGTTGACTTACACCTTCTAGAGCACGTTGGGTGGCACGGGATACATGCGGACGTGCATTGTCCTGTTGGAACAGCAAGTTCCCTTGCCGGTCTAGGAATGGTAGAACGATGGCTTCGATGACGGTTTGGATGTACCGTGCACTATTCAGTGTCCCCTCGACGATCACCAGAGGTGTTCGGCCAGTGTAGGAGATCGCTCCCCACACCATGATGCCGGGTGTTGGCCCTGTGTGCCTCGGTCGTATGCAGTCCTGATTGTGGCGCTCACCTGCACGGCGCCAAACACGCATACGACCATCATTGGCACCAAGGCAGAAGCGACTCTCATCGCTGAAGACGACACGACTCCATTCGTCCCTCCATTCACGCCTGTCGCGACACCACTGGAGGCGGGCTGCACGATGTTGGGGCGTGAGCGGAAGACGGCCTAACGGTGTGCGGGACCGTAGCCCAGCTTCATGGAGACGGTTGCGAATGGTCCTCGCCAATACCCCAGGAGCAACAGTGTCCCTGATTTGCTGGGAAGTGGCGGTGCGGTCCCCTACGCCACTGCGTAGGATCCTACGGTCTTGGCGTGCATCCGTGCGTCGCTGCGGTCCGGTCCCAGATCGACGGGCACGTGCACCTTCCGCCAACCACTGGCGACAACATCGATGTACTGTGGAGACCTCACGCCCCACGTGTTGAGCAATTCGGCGGTATGTCCACCTGGCCTCCCGCATGCCCATTATACGCCCTCGCTCAAAGTCCGTCAACTGCACATACGGTTCACGTCCACGCTGTCGCGGCATGCTACCAGTATTAAAGACTGCGATGGAGCTCCGTATGCCACGGCAAACTGGCTGACACTGACGGCGGCGGTGCACAAATGCTGTGTAGCTAGCGCCATTCGACGGCCAACACCGCGGTTCCTGGTGTGTCCGCTGTGCCGTGCGTGTGATCATTGCTTGTACAGCCCTCTCGCAGTGTCCGGAGCAAGTATGGTGGGTCTGACACACCGGTGTCAATGTGTTCTTTTTTCCATTTCCAGGAGTGTATTTTTAAAAAAAAACGCAGTTAATATCCGTTTAACCTATGGTAGCGCCATCTGTCGGGGCTATTCAAGTTTCGTTTTTTTTAGTTTTTTCGTTTGACGCTTATTTCTTGAGACATCAAAATGGCTCTCAGCACTATGGGACTTGAGTTCTGAGGTCACATATCCATGCCCGAAGCAGGATTCGAACTTGTGACCGTAGCGGTCGCGCGGCGGTCACGATCAGTGGACCACCCTGTATATTTTCATGTGGCGCGAACTTCAAAAGAAGAGCTTACAAGTTCAACAGAGCTTTAGAATACTTGGGATCCAACAAGGCAGAAGGCGCAGGTAGCTTCCCTACGGAATTTGTAAACTCACTGGCGAATGTTACCTCTAAACGACCATTCAGGTTGGTTGGCAGAATCTGTGAGATTGTGAACATACCATCGGATTTTCGCAAGGATATCACCCATACAGTCCCAAAGGTACGGGTCGCGCAGGATGTGGCCGGCGATGCGCAGGGAGCAGTTTTAGTCCAAAGAGATGGGCGAGCCCATTCGTTTGTTCAGAACGGTAGGCCTACAAGTGTTTGCCGCCCTTCGGCCGGTCGGCAGTGACAGAATCGATGCGCACGTCCTTCAGTCTATCTCAAACGATTTTACAGAAACTATTCGTTTAAAAAAAACTCATTTTTGCAGTACTTGTATCTTTTATACGTCAGGTTCATTATGATGTGCCCATCATATCGTTAATGTTCATGTTTGTTGTTGTGGTCTTCAATCCTGAGACTGGTCTGATGCAGCTCTCCATGCTACTCTATCCTGTGCAAGCTTCTTTATCTCCCAATACCTACTGCAGCGTACATCCTTCTGAATCTGCTTAATATATTCATCTCATGGTCTCCCTCTACGATTATTACCCTCCACGCTGCCCTCCAATACTAAATTGGTCATCCCTCGATGTCTCAGAATATGTCCTACCATCCGATCCCTTCTTCTAGTCAAGTTGTGCCACAAGATCCTCTTCTCCCCAATTCTATTCAGTACCTCCTCATTAGTTATGTGATCTACCCATCTAATCTTCAGCATTCTTCTGTAGCACCACATTTCGAAAGCTTCTATTCTCTTCTTGCCTAAACTACTTATCGTTATGGTCATAGTTATTGGGATATATACGTGGAAGTAAGACACTGCGGGAAATTCGAAAAAGTTTGCAATGAAAAATAGGGGTCTCCATGATTTTGCGTCTGGTGCATATTGGATACTATGTTGCCGTGTACGAAATTTAGCTAATATATTGAATTTTTTTAGTCTTGGTTAGAGGTCTCCATCTGCCACCAGTCTAGAAAGAATTAATCTGACGTAACGTACTCATTTGCGAACGCACCACGCCAGCGATATAGTGAGATATTGACAACAGTCTTCGTATTTCAAAGCGGTTTAAGATGTTTTGCGCAATGATAGCGCACAAAGAGGAGAGTTCTTGCCGCAAGATTAGTATGCACAATTTCGGTATCTAGCATGTTATTCCACTAACTACTGCCTTTTCCGAAGAAAGAATGTAATTTTTAAGGGCCATCGAAAGCTGGTAAAATGCTGTGGGTTTTGGAACAACATAGCTGAAGATTGGTTAGTTTGTGGCGGGTTGAAGAGACCAGACTACAAAGGTCATCGGTCACATAGTTTAAGATATTACACTTTAATTTTGTACCGACGATATGCTTTTTCATAAGATACTGATCTTACTTTTCCGCAGTTCCTCACGTAGTAAACTTAGTAAAACACTGTTTCAGAATTGAACTTACTTTTCATCAGTTCCTCGTGTAATAAACTTAATAAACTACCGTTTCAGAATTCTCTCGCGTCTGCGTAACACATTAGTGAGCTGAGACTGCGTAAACTTCATTGAGCTAGGCAAACACGCTACGTTTAACGTAGCAACAAGAGAAATGTGTAGGTTTTACTCAAAATTTCCCCACTCATCAGTCTTCTCTGGAAGTTACAAATGGTTAACAAAAGGCGAAAATAAATCGCTGCATTTTCGGAAGAATTCTTTTTAGATATAAACCAAAGAAGAAGTGACAAATCATTTTGAATGGTCACCAGGCAAGTGTGGGCGTGGAAGGTCCCACTTAATATTTACCAAAAATATGAGTCAAGACATCAGTTTAGAGTGCCATTTCCCATCCAGCGCTTTGATCGACCGCCACCATTGCTGCTCTCCACATGCTTCCCCAGCCGACTATAGCGAGGGAACGCAAGTGCGAGAACTATTGAACAATCAGAATAACAGCTCTTCCATCAAAGATGGTGACAGAATATTATACAGAAGAGTGAGAAAGCGAAATCTGAGTGCCTGTTAGATTACAATGAGATTGGCTTTATGAAAGGCACCAGAGAAGCACTTCTGACTTTGAGCTTGATAATGGAAGCAAGACTGGAGGAAAATCAAGACACGTTCATAGGATTTGTCAACCTGGAAAAAGTGCTTGACATTGCAAAACGGTGCAAGATGTTCGAAATTCTCAGGAAAATATGTGCAAGGTGTAATGAAAGACCGGTTTACACAAAAAGACCAGGGAATAATAAGAATGGTAGAGCAAGAATGAAGTGCTCAGCTTACAAAGTGTGTAAGACAGGGATGCAGTCTTTAACTCCCACTATTCAATCTATACACCTAAAAAGCATTTATGGAAGTTAAAGAATGATTCAGCGGTGGTGTTAAATTCCAGGGTGAAAGGATACCTTCGACATAATTCGCTAATGACATTGCCATCTTGATTTGATAAATGTCGACAGAAGTTAAGAATTGAAAGTGCATATGAAAGAAGCATAGTCCACAATGAGCGGTTGCCACACAATGGCGAAGCTCTCAGGTTCGAAAGCCAGTCTAGCGCACAGTTTTAATCAGACAGGAAGTTTCAAGAAGCGCATTAATTGTGGAATTCAGGAGAAGATTATATAATGAGAAACTCTGAGAAAAACAAATCGGAAATGCAGTGACTCCAGTGTTTTAACCTCAACTCCTTGATCTAAGACTCAGTAAATTTCGTAGAAAATATTCCAGAGTGACTGCAACCACAATTAAACTAGTGTTGTAGAAATATTGGTGTCCACCTCCACTGCTGAGAGGCTGGTGTGTCAGAATGCCATGTGAGGAGCCCGTATTCGATTCCCGGCCGGGTCGGAGGTTTTCCCTGCTCTAGAACTGGGTGTTGTGTTGTCTTCATCATCGTTTCATTCTCATCGTCACACAAACCGCCGAATTGGCGTCAACTGAAAAGACCGGCACCATGTGACAGATATACCTTACCAGAGGCCCTAGCCACACACACAATCGTGTGTGACATTCGCAAGTGTAAGTGTGAATGGAAGTATTGTTAGCTTTAAACTGTTTTCAAAGAAATAATGGCTTTAACTGAGACTACTTCTTACTAGCCATTAACTATAACAAAGGACGATATATTATAGATGTTGCCAACTGTATCAGTCATATTATCCATTTTATTAAAGTTTCTTATAATATCAAAAGAGAAGGAGATACGTGTATTTAATTTAAAGAAAATTTTTACTGCCATGATTTTTTTTATAGCTGATATAGTTTCGAAAGTGCTTTTGGCTATAAAAAGTATCTTCCATTTCTGTCTTTATACCGGTTAAAGACGTCAATCTTGCACAATAAGCAATTAATTTAGATATTATGTTTCATCTTAATATGTAGTTTATATTGTTACTATTTTGTGAATAAAGCTGTCTAGCTCACAAAATTTTTTTATAAGACCTTTTCGGCTACTGCCATTGTCAGATATCAAAAACTTAGACTTCGTGAAAACAAAGTTCAATGTCAGTATTAGAAAGGTTTTCCTAATAAAATAATTTTTTTTTTTTTTGTACGGGCACAACCTTGTTTTACAATTTCTTAGTTTATGATATCTGATAATGGCAGTAGCCATACTGGCATAATAAAGAAATGTATTAAGCGATTTGTTCACAAAATATTCATAATGATAGCTGCTCGCACAGGAAATTTATTTCCTTTATTGGTGGTTTTCTTACATTACACGAGATGATTTCACGTAAAAGTGCGTTCCTATGACGAAAAGTTTCTGTTTTCCGAAATCTTACAGAAGCATTTCGTAACAGGGTTTCTAGAGAAAGGAATGTGATGTGATAAAGGAGTGTAGCCTACAGAGCTGTATCTAAATACATAGTGTAGTTGTACGACAAAACACGTGAAACGTCCCTTTAGAAAAATTATACAAGACTGTGCTTAAACTGAAACACAATATTTTTGGCGAAACGCAATCTGACTTCCAAAAATCCCTACAAAAGACTGGCCCTGACTAACATTAACCGATACGTTTCACAAATCACTTACCTCACAAAATTCTTCGTTACTCAAGCTACTGCAATACATCGAGTGCCACTAGTGCCAGCTAAATAAAAGATTCAA
The DNA here is from genome assembly GCF_023897955.1 of Schistocerca gregaria. NCBI lineage: Eukaryota > Metazoa > Arthropoda > Insecta > Orthoptera > Acrididae > Schistocerca > Schistocerca gregaria. The sequence continues at coordinate 211,389,515 of NC_064928.1, read as the reverse complement.
ACTACTGAATGCACTAACTACTGATAGGCATAGTTAGCAAATTAATGATTTTAATACAGAACAAACAATGTATTTACCTTAATAGTCATAATATATATAAGTTCATGACACCAATTCTTACAAATTTCAAAACTCCGCCATCTCTCTCCCCACGTCCACCACTGCTGGCGGCTCCCCTTCAACTGCGCAACGCTACGCGCTGTTAGCATCCAGCTGCCGCTGCCCAACACTACAATGGCAGACAACAATGCAAACCAGCCACAGACTGCACACGGCACAGCCAATGATTTTCATACAGAGTGCTACGTGGCGTTACCAATAAAAAAAACCTAAACAGCCTACTTACATAGCCCCCATGTTCCCCACAAAAAAATTTACAAATTGTTTTGGGTAGAGGCCAATACAGATTTGAAAATTTTTTTCATAATTACAATAACAAAGAAATGAAATGCACACACTTATCGATACAATTTTGGTCAAAAGCTAAAATTTTCTCGCAGTCCATAAAGACAGTCCTGATCATTCAACAAAGTAAAATTTCAGTGTTTTTCTCAAAGTCTAAGTAGTAAAAGAAAATGCACACGGAAGTAGTGGATTTCCATGCAGTCTTGAAGAAGTACTGTTGTCCTTCCAACGGAAAGACAGTGCTGACTCTTGACATGCAGACAGGTAATGGGCCACATCGGAGCAAACGCACAGCAGAGTCAGTCCAAGTTTTGAAGAATATTGGTAGGTTGGTCAACACAGAGCAGACCCACTGTAGTCCTAGTAGAGATTATGGTATTGGTGGGCCACCAGAGGTGCAGACCCGCTGCAGTCCTTGTAGAAACAATGGTACTGGTGAGTCATCAAAGGTTTAGTCCCACTGTAGTCCTTGTAGAGATGGCCAGCAGCCATCCGTTGCGACTGTGCAGGTGCACAATCACCATCGAAGAGTCTTTCAGACAATATTGCAAGACCTTGAACCACCACTTGTGCGCTCACAAAGTTTTTTTTTCTAATTGTCCTTAGAACCAGCAATGCTGTTAACCAGTCCCTTGCTGAATTATCAACACACGTGCAAACACTATCAGTTCCGACTTCTCACATATTGTCCATATACTATGACCAACAGAAACGTGTGCAGTGAAATGTAACTTACAAATTACTTAATTTGATCAACTGGTGTCAATTACAATTTTATAACATAAGAATACAATAACAAAGGTACAAAATACATCATTAAAGAACATAACAATACAGATAACATTTGTAGTAAAACGGGCTTTACAAAAGAATCGAAATAACAAATACATCAGTGTTACAAAGATTATGACATAAGTACATACATAAAAGATCAGAATAACTTTTGAAACATCAACTTCACACATGAGCATTAGAACAAAACAGAATAAATAATGTGTAAACATCTTTATGAAGTAAATTACATGTTGTTAATGCAAATTATATTTGAGGATAACAGTATTCCTCATCGTAGTGAATGTGGCTTAGTATTAGAAGAGAAAAAATTCTATGACACAGTACACAGGGACAGGAAGAAAACAAATACTCAACGGTACACAAACACATAGTGGGATTACACAAGAGGAAAGGGCAGGGTTTGTTTTCAGTGTAACATTTGGTACTGCAGTCCAACCCAAAACTTCATTCCATAGATCTTTCGTCTTATTTCAACATTTGTTTCCACCAAAAAATTCTATCCAAGCATGCTTTTTGTATTTATATGTTCACATATTTCTTACCTCATTATTTATTTTCCATTATCTTACCTCATCATTTATTTCCAAGAAAATCCTACCTAAACCTGTTGTCTCTAAACGCTACTTTTTTGTTTCTATCCTCTTTCAAAATATTTTTTTGGCCAAACCATTTTCTTATAGCTTTTCAATGCATTCCTTCCAATTCATCGCAACTCATTCTCTTATATAGTCTACCCCCTCTTAAGCTAACTTAAAATCTACTGAGCTCAGATGATAACTAAGGGAAGAGGCAATGCAGCAGCACAAAACAATTAATACAAACAGCAATGAAAAAAATTCAGATTTGCAAAGCAAGCAGCAGTAAATGTAATAACTTATATCTAAACATGACAAACCCACAAGCACAAAAAATAGTATACTAAAGACAACAATGCAGATAAGGGAAAGTTATAATCACATCTTAATGTCTATGTAATTAAAGTGGTGCACCACAACTTATTCTAAAAAGAAATTACCAAGTGCTTGGAAAGAAAATCATGTATGCAGTTCCTGTGAAGGGAAATGACTTTTTGTGCTCCCTCATTTTTTTGGAAGTATATCACGAAGTTATTCTTTACTGGGTCTGTATGCATAAAATATTTATATTAGCACATCTATAAAATTTTATTTTAACCAATGCTGCAGGGCAGCTAGAAACTAGATATTAAACATAATGAGTAAATAAACACGTAAAGCAAACCATATGGTATTTCTCTCAACTAGCAAGCCAATAGCTGTTAAATGTTTCTCATCGTTTCATTACGCATTTTAGTAAATATCATAAGTTAGAGCTCCACAGTATAATCATATGTTTTCAAGCTTGGGCGTGTCGTACTTGTGATTCTTTCTACAAAGGAATGTCAAAGCGAGAATAATGGCCTTTTTTTCTCCACCTGTGCCTCTGAAAGGCGCACACTAATGCTTTTTTCCAGGCGACTGTCGCGCAGCTGGGTGCCCACGACGCATTACGTGCAGGTGGTCACTTACCTTTCTTACTGAAATATTTACGACAGCAGTTTCCGCTACAGTGGCAGTCTCACATAAAAAAATTTCACAGGTCAAAAATTTGCGTTACAAATCTGTAGAAACAAAATCCTATTGATATAACAGCGTCCAAAAAATTTTCGCCGGCATTGCGATACATTCACGCATTAACACACATTTCATAACTCTTAAAGCACGATTCTTGGTTTCCAACATCCTTTTTCATAAGTCAGAGTCCCTAAACACTACTCAATATTCCTTGCCTTATTACACATATACATATTCGTCGACACTTCTTCAATACTTCATCATAACAAATACGTAGCATAATCAAATTTCTCATATGGCATCAGGTTATTCATCATAAACATACCGCAACAGCATAATACATATCGTCATCATAACATCATAAAACCTCAGCCAAATCTCAAAATCACCGTAGCTTTCTGCAATAACTTCAAAACCTAAAAAAATATTCTCTGCTCATTTCAATAGTGTCATCTACCTCAAACGTACTTTAAAAATCATGATCCCATACCAAATACATTATTCAAAGCTCTCATAGTCTCACAATGGTTCCGAAAAAATATGAACATTTCACAAAGTACAGACCAAATACAATTTCATAAGTGTGGAATTATCCAACTGTGTAATTGCGTAAACATGTGTCACTGACGTAGTAAAAATATGTTTGTTTCTTAGTCAAATAATGAGATAGCTGTGTAATTTATGTGTTAGAGAAATATGGTACCGATGTGTAAGGTTGTATAAGCAAATGCCACATTAGCTAGGGCTCCTTGTGCTTGCCCAACACATGGTACACAAAGTAAGCGTGTACCCCCCTGAGGATTAATGTAATTATATCCTCAGGTGTTACAGATTACAGCAATGGAATGTAATGTATCAAAGAAAACTTTCTTTGTAATTCAAATATGTTGAAAAATAAATGGTTTAAGTACAAACTTAATCACTCAAATGTGTGTCCTGTAGCGCTAAATGTGCGTCTTGCTGTAAGACAATCTCTGTGGAAGTGTCGTAGTTATTGTCCTCCGAAAGCTAAGTTCTGCAGAAGTCAATGTACTTACCTCATGATAAATGAAAGTGAAATGCTATGCGTATAGATATCTTAGTTACTATGCTTATTGCCGTGATGAAGTAAGTACTGTGCTGTAACGTATTGTTGTGCTACAGAAAAGGCTGTCTCCTTGTAGCTATACCACAAAAGTTACTACTAAAACATGTTTTACTTTCCAGAAGAATTCAGAAAACCTGTGCAGATATAAAATATATAAACCGCAAAAGCAACATTGTAAATTGTCACTAATTAGTAGCGTCATGATATAATCGTGTAGCTGTCACATATACTAACCACTGTGTCATCTGGTATATCACAGAAAGTACTTTAAATCCAGAATGTATTTTCAAGTAAACCAAAATGTTGCATTAAAATCTCATTAGCAGTACTGGTAAATGTTGTAAGTATGTCAGTCTTATAGTCGTTACATAATCGTGCAACTAACAATCAAGTATGTACACACACAATAACACTGTGACGTCTGTTCACTATAACAATGCATTTGTAATTTCTGTTTAAATAAGTTCTCTTGGTTCTTGACTGGATATTTAACTTCAATCATGGTTGCATGCTAACAGATTCTAAGTCTGACAAATTGTACTAGTAGCGTGAAGTGAATAATGTTATGGCAAAGACCAAGTTAAAAAGAAGATTATGTTTCAATAAACGGTTTTACATGTGAAATGTGGTGCAATCTTTTACTCTTCCGAGTACGCAGAGTTTCAGTTTCAACGCAGTGTTCCTTACGTCAGTAAGGACCACTGGAATTTTTCTCAAGGTTAGCTTATGTTATTTTTCTCTGAGCCAGCCGACGCACGCGGCTGCCTGCAGGTGCGAGTCATTGTCTGTCTCTTTGTTGGCGCGCGCCGTTATTGGGATTAGGAGACCTAACTTCTACAAATTCACCTTGACGAGAGGGCCCTGCTCTGTCTGAATCCCGCCAGTTCTGCAGCAATTCAGGTCTGTCGTTACGATCATATCGTCTGTCGTCATGTCGGTAGATTCCATAGTTTCTTTCTTGTCGGTCACGTGGTGGAGAATTTCTCTCTGAATCGTAACTGCGCGCTAGACCGTTGCGTCTTAAGTTATTCTGTCTCCCTTGATAATAATTATTTTGGTTCCCATATTGTCTGTTTCTCTGATTGTCTCTGTGATAGTCACTACCGCGGAGAGGTGATCTTTCCCTGTAATTAGTATTACTCTGCCAACAATTGTCATACGGGTGGTCTCGATTTGTGTTGTGAGAATAGCCTTGTCATGTCCAGTTATTATTTCTTTCATCGCGGAATTGCGACGGATGTGACCTGTAATTGTTGTGTTCCTGTTTTCGCGTTCCGCGATTGTCAGTGTCAATTTCTAATTCTTGTAAGAGTCCCTGAAAAGTTTCAATGTCGTCTTTGCAACGTCCTGCCAAAATAATATGCCGTAAATGTTCAGGCAATTTGATTAAGCAAATGCGGATGAGTTCTGAAGGGCTGTATGGGTTTGAAAGATACTGATTCTTATGTAACATGTCTTCAAAATATTTCACAAGACTGGAGAATTGAGATTGTTCGAAATGTTTCATCATTATGATGCTATGTTTTACTCGATCTTGTGTAGCTTGAGACCAATATGCTGAGAGGAAGACATGGTAAAATTCTCCTTCACTGTGGCAAACGTGAATGACCGATTGCATTCTTACAGCTGGTTCATTCTCTAAGTAGCCTAACATAAGTTCTAACCTGTGCTCCAATGACCAGTTGGGAGGAAAACAATGAGAGAATTGATGAAGCCACGCTTGTGGATGAATGTCGTTGCCAGAATTCTTAAATGTTTTGAATTTACATGTAGTAATGAACGGCTTATAGTCAAAATCATCATGTCGGCGAGTCGCATGTCGGTCATTGTTACGTCGTTTCGGCGGTTCCATCTCAAAATTCGGTGTACCTTGCCAATTTCTTTCATAATTTCCGAAGTGTCCTGTGTTATTATTTTGTGGTTGTTCTGTATTTCTATGTCCCTCTTCCCGTACTGGAGCCCGAGTGTCCTCTGAAATATGTAATTCTTGTATTACTTGAGCCAATTGATCTTGTACTTCCCGCATTTCTCTTTTGTACTGTGTGTTGATTTGATTTTGATTCTGTTTGAATTTTCTAATTTGTTCATACTCTTGAGTACCAGTGGAGGCTACAGGTTTTGTGTCATTCAGATCATTATCTACCTTTGTAGATAAGTTAGTGAACTGATCTGAAAGTTCTGCTACTTTATCCGATAGTGAAATTATTTCCTCTGTGTGTTTTTCTGAACCAAGATTCAGAGTGTCCATTTGTGTTGAAATCGTATCTACTGTGTCCTTTAAGTTTTCCTAAGTTTTTGCAAGTTGCATAACCAAATCGGTAGATGCAACTCAGTCAATTTTTGCTTGCAAGGTCTCATGATTTTCATGAACAATAGTTTGCAGTTCTTTTATGGCTGCTTCGTGATTCTGTAATGCATTTTCATGCGGCGAAAAAATGGGTTGAAAATGCTCACAAATTTGTGTTTTTACGTCATTATAGACTTTTTGACATTTTGATTCAATGTTATGTTAAAGCGTGGTGTCTAACTTTTGAAGCGTTTGTTCCATTGTGTCTAACTTTTGAAGATTTTGTTCCATTGTGTCTAACTTTTGAAGCTTTTGCTGTGTTTGTCTCTGATTTTGTCCCATTGTGTCTAACTTTTGAAGATTTTGTTCCATTGTGTCTAACTTTTTAAGATTTTGTCCCATTTGTTTCTGATTCTGTTCCATTTGTTGCATTAATTGCAATAATAATGTATTAGTGTCTGGAATCTGTTTTTCTATGCTTATTGTCAGTGCATTTTCACCGGCAACATTCACATTTTGACAGGCAGAAAATGTGTCTTGACTCATTTGAGAAAACGGCGAGGACCCAAAACCTAAGTCTACAGTATTTGCAATATTGTGTTCTGTCATTTCGGATTCCTGAGGCGAGCTGTTGCCGACCGATCGATCGATATTGCTTCCCTGTTCACTACCTGTTTCACTGTCTACACCCTTATTTGACGCCCGCTCCATTTCCCTATGCACAATTACCAAATTACTAATTTGAATGTCTGTTAATTCATTACACAGTGGTGCTGGTAAGCTACGCTCGTCATCACTATTATTTCTCAGTTTACTTTGGAGCCTAGTGTTACGTTTTTCACACGCAATTATTGTCACAATATTTCACATGATAACACATAAAAGCACAATTTGAAGAGCAAAAATAAGAGAACACATTAACATAGCACTGAAAATAATATCTACTTAATTGCAAGCGCAGCTGCGAAATACTTCGTACAAAACTACATGCATGCCAAAACTGTTTTACTGTACAACAATGAAAGACTGCAACTACAAAGGATTACGCGCTAGCAATAAACAAAAGCTACACTAATTACACAAACTACAAGAAAAAAATCAGAAGATTCCAGTGAGGTATCCTCGGCTAAGGGTCGACATATGAAACGTCCCCTTAGAAAAATTATACAAGACTGTGCTTAAACTGAAACACAATATTTTTGGCGTAACCCAATCTGACTTCCAAAAATCCCTACGAAAGAATGGCCCTGACTAACATTAACCTATACCTTTCACAAATCACTTACTTCACAAAAATCTTCGCTACTCAAGCTACTGCAATACAGCGAGCGCCACTACTGCCAGCTAAATAAAAGATTCAAACTACTGAAGGCACTAACTACTGATAGGCATAGTTAGCAAATGAAAGATTTTAATACAGAACAAACAATGTATTTACCTTAATAGTCATAATATATATATGTATATCAGTTCATGACACCAATTCTTACAAATTTCAAAACTCCGCCATCTCTCTCCCCACGTCCACCACTGCTGGCGGCTCACCTCCAACTGCGCAACGCTACGCGCTGTTAACGTCCAGCTGCCGCTGCCGACCACTACAATGGCAGACAACATGCAAACCAGCCACAGACTGCACACGGCACAGCCAGTGATTTTCATACAGAGTGCTACGTGGCGTTACCAATAAAAAAACCTAAACAGCCTACTTACACACGAATATTATTCCAGAATACGCAATTTATCTTACTCTGTCTATTCAACAGTGTACTGCACTTAAATCGAAACGCTTTTAACTACGGTCCTAACATTAATTTACTAACGTTACTCTTGCTTTCATATGTTTTCCGATCCCAGCGCTGCGCCGTTTGTTAATCAGAAACTTCTGGTCCACAATAGGGGTACTGCAGAATTTGTGACTCAGTGTGTTGTGTTCAGGGGTCATGTCATTATTCTCAACAGAATTCTGGAAGGCAGAGCAATTCGCTTGATGAATAATTCATGCCGCAGAGGTCCCAAATGTAATTACCAGGGTCACAATCCTTCACCTGTGAGCGTATTCAGAGCGCGTGCCACAGCAGTCAAAAAAACAGATTTCTCCCTCGGAATACGGAGGGCTGGGGTATAATGAACTACGTATGTGCTGAGTTTAAAGGAAAACAAATAACTGTATCGCTGAAAAGTGTTTGTAATTGGACACCCATGGAGGCGAATCAGCTGCACACGCTGTACACGGTACGGAAACAACTGGTTCTCCCGTAGCACTCTTCATACAGTGACATGGTCAACGTTACCTTGTACAGCAGCAACTTCTCTGACGCTGACATTAGGGTTATCGTCAACTGCACGAAGAATTGCCTCGTCCATTGCAGGTGTCCTCGTCGTTCTAGGTCTTCCCCAGTCGCGAGTCATAAGCTGGAATCTTCCGTGCTCCCTAAGACGCCGATGAATTGCTTCGAACGTCTTCCCGTCGGGACACCTTCGTTCTGGAAATCTCGATACAAATGTACCGCGCCAAGGCTATTGCCCTGTGCTAATCCATATATCAAATGGGCATCTGCCAACTCCGCATTTGTAAACATTGCACTGACTGCAAAACCACGTTCGTGAAGAACACTAACCTGTTGATGCTACGTACTGATGTGCTGATGCTAGTACTGTAGAGCAATGAGCCGCATGTCAACACAAGTACCGAAGTCAACATTACTTTCCTTCAATTGGGCCAACTGGCGGTGAATCGAGGAAGTACAGTACATACTGACGAAACTAAAATGAGCTCTAACATGGAAATTACTCGTTTCCCGACGCATGTCCACATAACATCTTTTCTTTATTTGTGTGTGAGGAATGTTTCCTGAAAGTTTGGGTTGTACCTTTTTGTAACACCCTGTATAATCATGGACAGGTATAATTAAGCGAAGGAAACAGAACATAAGAATAGTAGGTTCTCTCAGCAAATCAAAGTACAGGCACCTAGAGAATTTACGTAGACCGAGCATAGCTTTAAAACATACGTAAAATTCCAGCTGTGTAAGCGAAACACTAATGCACGAAGCAGACAGCGATCTCGCCAACTCTTTCGAAACAGCTTGCCAAAAGTAGCTGTCTGTATCCACACAAGACAAGCGTCTGCTCTACAGCCAGTCGAACAAGAGGCAGACGTGAGGCTATGTTTTACAACGTGCCACTCAGTAAGAGTTTTGGCGGGCAGCGTCCTAGTTGCCTGACTCGGGTCAAAGCTCCGTGAGCGACTGGGAGATACTACCTAGAGGTAGCGACCCGATTCCTTCAAAGACTGGCGCACATTGCTCGAGCGTGCAAATATGATGCAAGGCAGCGCAAACAGTAGCCTCGGTTTCAGTCTGTTCGAATTCACACAGCGGCATTTTGTTTAGTATGCGACAATGAGGAGATAAGACTCTCACGAAGTCAAGAAACTCAGCACCCTGACAATTAGACTGCGCCTGCACGTCACCACCGATTTAGGCAAATTTATGGTACCGACACATGCAGGCCAGAAATGAACCATCCGACCGCCGTGTCATCCTCAATGAGGACGCGGGTAGGAAGGTGTGTGTTCAGCATACCGCTCTGCGAGTCGTTATGATGGTTTCCTGTGACCGGAGCCGCTACTATTCGGACAAGTAGCTCCTCAATTAACATCCCGAGGCTGAGTGCAACCCGAAAAATGGCAACAGTGCATGGCGGCCCGGATGGTCACCCATCCGACTGCTGGCCACGCTCGACAGCGCTTAACTTCGTTGACCTGACGGGAACTGGTGTATCCACTGCGGCAAGGCCGTGGCCCTAGATGGTCAAGCGTTTAAGCAAAATAGCATTCTTGGCGCAGGCCAGGGAAGTCATGGGCCATTTTTGTTAACATAAGTGCCATTGTTCGGCTGTGATAAAATATCGATACATCGATATACCTTCTCAAAACTACCGATATATGTGGGTGGTATGTACCCCACTGATATATCGGTATCAGAACATCAATATCGAGTGCGGATATATTTATTTTATATTATAGTTTTTCACAACATTTGGTAGATATTTGCTGTCGTTCTTTTGAAGATGAAGTAGAATATAGTTTTACTTTCACTCTTTGAAGAAGTTTTACTACTTTTTGAGCTTTCAACAAGTCCAGTCTTACTCTTTTGACTGTGTGAAGCAAGTGTATGTGGCAGAAAAGAAGAAGTCCGTTTGCACTGGGAGGGAGGGGGGAGGGGTAGGCTATATGAATGGAATAATAAAATATCCGATATGACGAAATAGCAGACCAGTTGTGTTAAAAAAAAATTAACGCGACTGGTGTGCTATTTCGTCATATCGGTTCTCTTCAAATACAGTTGCAAAATGATGAACAAAAATGTAAATGACAAGATTAGTCTTTGGGGTGGGTGGAGACATCTGAACGAAAGTGTTGACGTAATTGGAGCTCGGCGCTACCAGCAGTAACTGCTACATTTAACTTCAGTTCTCAGTTTCGATATTACATCTGCTAGGTCACTGGCGTTGGCAGAAATGAAAAAACAGGGAAGACGACATGAAACCTAACTACGGATCCACCCGAACCGACTATTGTGTTACCATTGTTAGAGAAGTGGCTGTCGCCAAGTGTGAACGTGCTTTGTTTCTCTTTCAATTCTTGCTCTAGGATTGAAAGGCAGGCTGCTAGCTTGTTGATGAACAGAATATCTAATACTAAATCAGTACTTAAATATACGGATCTAAAACCGAAATTATATTTACAATGTGCAGTCGATATTTTTATAGGCAGGTACGTCAATATCTTTCTCGTCGATACATCGATTCTTTTCTTCGACATACCGAGGGCCAAGAATGCTATTTCTCTAAATATCAATATACTGGATCCGCGATACTTTTAGACAAATATCACGTCCTAGTCGCCAGGTTGCCGCAGCAGAAAGATCCCCGAATATTAATTCGAGGATCGTGTGGTCGAGTCCTTCTGTATAAACTTTACTATCTTTTTTTTCAATATGTACGTTACTTACACAGTGAATAAACCGAAATAAAGCTCAATATAACGTATTTATTAATATTTTCATAAAAGAGGAGATCAAAAAATCCACAACTGTACGATTACTTTGTTCAAGATGAACAATTGCCACCGTACATTATTAAAGTGATGCTCGGCATATGCAATCCGCTAGCACAACCCCTGTGATGTCTATTTTTGTCGTCATGTATAGAATTTTATCAAAAAGCTTCAAAATTGGCCTAATGACGAGAGAAAAAAGTAATCACAACCCAAGAAGACCGTAAAGAAATACACTTCTGGAAATTGAAATAAGAACACCGTGAATTCATTGTCCCAGGAAGGGGAAACTTTATTGACACATTCCTGGGGTCAAATACATCACATGATCACACTGACAGAACCACAGGCACATAGACACAGGCAACAGAGCATGCACAATGTCGGCACTAGTACAGTGTATATCCACCTTTCGCAGCAATGCAGGCTGCTATTCTCCCATGGAGACGATCGTAGAGATGCTGGATGTAGTCCTGTGGAACGGCTTGCCATGACATTTCCACCTGGCGCCTCAGTTGGACCAGCGTTCGTGCTGGACGTGCAGACCGCGTGAGACGACGCTTCATCCAGTCCCAAACATGCTCAATGGGGGGCAGATCCGGAGATCTTGCTGGCCAGGGTAGTTGACTTACACCTTCTAGAGCACGTTGGGTGGCACGGGATACATGCGGACGTGCATTGTCCTGTTAGAACTGCAAGTTCCCTTGCCGGTCTAGGAATGTTGGAACGATTGGTTCGATGACGGTTTGGATGTACCGTGCACTATTCAGTGTCCCCTCGACGATCACCAGAGGTGTACGGCCAATGTAGGAGATCGCTCCCCACACCATGATGCCGGGTGTTGGCCCTGTGTGCCTCGGTCGTATGCAGTCCTGATTGTGGCGCTCACCTGCACGGCGCCAAACACGCATACGACCATCATTGGCACCAAGGCAGAAGCGACTCTCATAGCTGAAGACGACACGTCTCCATTCGTCCCTCCATTCACGCCTGTCGCGACACCACGGGAGGCGGGCTGCACGATGTTAGAGCGTGAGCGGAAGACGGCCTAACGGTGTGCGGGACCGTAGCCCAGCTTCATGGAGACGGTTGCGAATGGTCCTCGCCAATACCCCAGGAGCAACAGTGTCCCTGATTTGCTGGGAAGTGGCGGTGCGGTCCCCTACGCCACTGCGTAGGATCCTACGGTCTTGGCGTGCATCCGTGCGTCGCTGCGGTCCGGTCCCAGATCGACGGGCACGTGCACCTTCCGCCAACCACTGGCGACAACATCGATGTACTGTGGAGACCTCACGCCCCACGTGTTGAGCAATTCGGCGGTATGTCCACCCGGCCTCCCGCATGCCCATTATACGCCCTCGCTCAAAGTCCGTCAACTGCACATACGGTTCACGTCCACGCTGTCGCGGCATGCTACCAGTATTAAAGACTGCGATGGAGCTCCGTATGCCACGGCAAACTGGCTGACACTGACGGCGGCGGTGCACAAATGCTGTGCAGCTAGCGCCATTCGACGGCCAACACCGCGGTTCCTGGTGTGTCCGCTGTGCCGTGCGTGTGATCATTACTTGTACAGCCCTCTCGCAGTGTCCGGAGCAAGTATGGTGGGTCTGACACACCGGTGTCAATGTGTTCTTTTTTCCATTTGCAGGAGTGTACATTCCATTGTACATCACCAGTTAACCTCGCCAATATTTGGCGAAGTGGTGAGTCGCGCCTGGTTTGCTACAAACTGTGCGTTGTGAGAGAACCTCTCATGTATGTGGACTACGTTTATTTTCCCACACAATAATTAAAACAACCATGTCATTGTAAAAAAACACATCTATAACGTATGCAAAGCGCTTATGTACGTCTTAGAGTAAAATATATATTCCTGGCCGGCCGATGTGGCAGAGCGGTTCAAGGCACTTGTCCGGAACGGCGCTGTTGCTACGGTCGCAGGTTCGAATGCTACGTCGGGCATGGACGTGTGTGATGTTAAGTTTAAGTAGACTACTGGCCATTAAAATTGCTACACCAAGAACAAATGCAGATGATAAACGGATATTCATTGGACAAATACATTATACTACAACTGACATGTCATTACATTTTCACGCAATTTGGGGACATAGATCCTAAGAAATCAGTAACCAGAACAACCACCTCTGGCCGTAATAACGGCCTTGATGCGTCTGGGCATTGAGTCAGAGCTTGGATGGCGACTACAGGCACAGCTGCCCACGATACCACAGTTCGTCAAGTGTAGTGACTGGCGTATTGTGACGAGCCAGTTGCTCGGCCACCATTGACCAGACGTTTTCAATTGGTGAAAGATCTGGAGAATGTGCTGGCCAGATCAGCAGTTAAGCATTTTCTGTATCCAGAAAGGCCCTTACAGGACCTGCAACGTGCGGTCGTTCATTATCCTGCTGAAATGTAGGGCTTTGCAGAGATCGAATGAAAGTTAGAGCCTTGGGTCGTAACACATCAGAAATGTTAACGTCCACTGTTCAATGTGAACAGGAGGTGACCGAGACGTGTACCCATTGGCACCGCATACCCTCATGCCGGGTGATACGCCAGTATGGCGGTGACGAATACACGCTTCCAGAGTGCGTTCACCGCGATGTTGCCAAACACGGATGCGACCATCATGATGCTCTAAACAGAACCTGGATTCATCTGAAAAAATGACGTTTTGCCATTCGTGCACCCACATTCGTCGTTGAGTACACCATCGCAGGTACTCCTGTCTGTCATGCAGCGTCTAGGGTAACCGCAGCCGTGGTCTCCGAGCTGATAGGCCATGCTCCTGCAAACGTCGTCGAACTGTTCGTGCAGATGGTTGTTGTCTTGGAAACATCTGTTGACTCAGGATCATCGAGACGTGTCTGCACGATCCATTATAGCCATGAGGATAAGATGCCTGTCATATGGAATGCTAGTGACACGAGGCCGTTGCAATCCAGCACGGCGTTCCGTATTACCCTCCTGAACCCACCGGTTCCATATTCTGCTAACAGTCATTGGATCTCGACCAACGCGAGCAGCAATGTCGCGATACGATAAACCGCAATCGCGATAGGCTACAATCCGACCTTTTGAAAGTCGGAAATGTGATGTTACACATTTCTCCTCCTTACACGAGGCATGACAACAACGTTTCACCAGGCAACGCCGATTCACTGAAGATTGTGCATGAGAAATCGGTTGAAAATTTTGCTCATGTCAGCACGTTGTAGGTGTCACCACCGGCGCCAACCTTGTGTGTCTGCTCTGAGAAGCTAATCATTTGTATATCACAACATCTTCTTCCTGTTGGTTAAATTAGCGTCTGTAGCACGTCATCTTCGTGGTGTAGAAATTTTAATGGCCAGTAGTGTAGTTCTAAGTCTAGGGGACTGATGACCTCAGATGTTAAGTCCCATAGTAGTTAGAGCCATTTGAACCATTTTTATATAATCCTGAAAAATGTAATCGTAGAAATGTGAATTGGGTTGTCCTCTTCGTTTATGGAAATATCAATAAGTACGATGTGTTGAGCTTTATTTCGGTTTATCTGCTGTGTGCTATTTTCATTGTCACGCCGCTTATGAAATATCAATAAATGTAATGTACTCCAGACATTATTTCCGTTTATTTGCGGTGTAAGAGACGTAAAAAGTGAAAATAAGAATAATTCCGAGACAGAGACTCCAACACGCAACACTCAGAACTCTTTACGTGCTGCCAACCGTGCTAGCAGACTACGTAACGTAAAAGGCTAATGCCCCGTCCGACCTGCTCCTAAAATATTCTAAAAAGTAGCCGGTCGTGGTGGCCGAGCTGTTTGAATCCTTCCTCTGGCATGGATGTGTGTGGTGTCCTTCGGTTAGTTAGGTTTAAGTAGTTCTAAGTTCACCGGAGAACGAAAATCTAATAGTCATGGGCGACTGGAATGCAGTTGTTAGGCAAGGAGTAGAAGAAAAGTTTACAGGAGAATATGGGCTTGGGACAAGGAATGAAAGAGGAGAAAGACTAATTGAGTTCTGTAACAAGTTTCAGCTAGTAATAGCGAATACCCCGTTCAAGAATCACAAGGGGAGGAGGTATACTTGGTAAAGGCCGGGAGATACGGGAAGATTTCAATTAGATTACATCATGGTCAGACAGAGATTCCGAAATCAGATACTGGATTGTAAGGCGTACCCAGGAGCAGATATAGACTCAGATCACAAAATAGTAGTGATGAAGAGTAGGCTGAAGTTCAAGGAAGTTCAGGAAGAACCAATACGCAAAGAAGTGGGATACGGAAGTTCTAAGGAATGACGAGATTCGTTTGAAGTTCTCTAACGCTACAGATACAGCAATAAGGAATAGCGCAGTAGGCAACACAGTTAAAGAGGAATGGACATCTCTAAAAAGGGCCATTACAGAAGTTGGGAAGGAAAACATAGGTACAAAGAAGGTAGCTGCGAAGAAACCATGGGTAACAAGAAATGCTTCAGTTGATTGATGAAAGGAGGAAGTACAAACATGTTCCGGGAAAATCAGGAATACAGAAATACAAGTCGCTGAGGATTGAAATAAATAGGAAGTGCAGGGAAGCTAAGACGAAATGGCTGCAGGAAAAATGCGAAGACATCGAAAAAGATATGATTGTCGGAAGGACAGACTCAGCATACAAGAAAGTCAAAACAACCTTTGGTGACATTAAAAGCAACAGTGGTAACATTAAGAGTGCAACGGGAATTCCACTGTTAAATGCAGAGGACAGAGCAGATAGGTGGAAAGAATACATTGAATGCCTCTATGAGGGTGACGATATGTCTGATGTGATAGAAGAAGAAAGAGGAGTCGATTTAGAAGAGATAGGGGATCCAGTATTAGAATCGGAATTTAAAAGAGCTTTGGAGGACTTAAGGTCAAAAAAGGCCGAAGGGATAGATAACATTCCATCAGAATTTCTAAAATCATTAGGGGAAGTGGCAACAAAACGACTATTCACGTTGGTGTGTAGAATATATGAGTCTGGCGACATACCATCTGACTTTCGGAAAAGCATCATCCACACAATTCCGAAGACGGCAAAAACTGACAAGTGCGAGAATTATCGCACAATCAGCTTAACAGCTCATGCATCGAAGGTGCTTACAAGAATAATATACAGAAGAATGGAAAAGAAAATTGAGAATGTGCTAGGTGACGATCAATTTGGCTTTAGGAAAAGTAAGGCACGAGAGAGGCAATTCTGACGTTACGGCTAATAATGGAAGCGAGGCTAAAGAAAATTCAAGACACGTTCATAGGATTTGTCGACCTGGAATAAGCGTTCGACAATATAAAATGGTGCAAGCTGTTCGAGATTCTGAAAAAAGTAGGGGTAAGCTATAGGGAGAGACGGGTCATATACAATATGTACAACAACCAAGTGGTGGACGATCAAGAACGAAGTGCTCGTATTAAGAAGGCTGTAGCCTTTCGCCCCTACTCTTCAATCTGTACATCGAGGCAGCAATGATGGAAATAAAAGAAAGGTTCAGGAGTGGAATTAAAATACAAGGTGAAAGGATATCAATGATACGATTCGCTGATGACATTGCTAATCTGAGTGAAAGTGAAGAAGAATTAAATGATCTGCTGAACGGAATGGACAGTCTAATGAGTACACAGTATGGTTTGAGAGTAAATCGGAGAAAGACGAAGGTAGTGAGAAGTAGTAGAAATGAGAACAGCGAGAAACTTAACATCAGGATTGATGGTCATGAAGTCAATGAAGTTAAGGAATTCTGCTACCTTGGCAGTAAAATAACCAATGACGGACGGAGCAAGGAGGACATCAAAAGCAGACTCGCTATGGCAAAAAAGGCACTTTTGGCCAAGAGAAGTCTACTAATATCAAATACCTGCCTTACTCTGAGGAAGAAATTTCCGAGGATGCACGTCTGGAGTACAGCATTGTATGGTAGTGAAACATGGACTGTGGGAAAACCGGAACAGAAGCATTTGAGATGTGGTGCTATAGACGAATGTTGAAAATTAGGTGGACTGATAAGGTAAGGAATCAGGAGGTTCTACGCAGAATCGGAGAGGAAAGGAATATGTGGAAAACACTGATAAGGAGAAGGGACAGGATGATAGGACATCTGCTAGGACATGAGGGAATGACTTGCATGGTACTAGAGGGAGCTGTAGAGGTCAAAAACTAGAGGAAGACAGAGACTGGAATACGTCAAGCAAATAATTGAGGACGTAGGTTGCAAGTGCTACTCTGAGATGAAGAGGTTAGCACAGGGGAGGAATTCGTGGCGTTCCGCATCAAACCAGTCAGTAGACTGATGACCCAAAAAAAAAAAAAGTTCTAGGGGACTGACGGCCCCAGATGTTAAGTCGCATAGTGCTCATTGCCAATTGAACTTTTTTTTCTAAAAACGTGACCCTCTTTAGCCTTCAGTTATGTCACTTTCATTTTTGGTTAAACCCTGCATGCACCATAAATCTGTACGGAGTCAGTGACGAGGGCTACGTGCAGTCCCCTGGTGACCCTGTTTACTGACTGTATTCATTTTCATGAAAGAACAAAAGAGGCTGGATTCTAAATGATGTGTTTATGGAAACTGCGTTAATTGCTACATAGCACTCTTCGGTTTTCGAGTAAGCCAGTGTTTGTAGATTCAGAAAACCTGCTCCGTGCACCGCCACCTCCTGCCGTCAAGTTATAAAGCGCCTGAGCATGGTCATACATTGACCGAAACCGTTAACCATTGTAAATTAATACTGTAAGTAGGCTGTTTAGGTTCTTATGTTGGTAACGTCACGTAGCGCTCTATATGAAAATCACTGACTGTGCTCTGTGCAGTCTGTGGCTGGTTTGCAATGTTGCTGTTGTAGTGTTGTGAACAGCGCGTAGCGTTGCGCAGTTGGGGGTGAGCCGCCAGCAGTGGTGGATGTGGGGAGAGAGAAGGCGGAGTTTTGAGAGCGGATGATCTGGACTTGTGCCCATCACAGATAGTAAATTTGTAAGATTGGATGTCATGAACTGATATATATATATATATATATATATATATATATATATATATATATATATATATATATATATATATATATATATACTTGTTGTTGTGGTCTTCAGTCCTGACTGAGACTGGTTTGATGCAGCTCTCCATGCTACTCTATCTTGTGCAAGCTTCTTCATCTCCCAGTACCTACTGCATCCCTCTACGATTTTTACCCTCCATGCAGCCCTCCAATACTTGATGCCTCAGAACATGTCCTACCAACCGATCCCTTCTTCTGGTCAAGTTGTGCCCAAAACTTCTCTTCTCCCCAATCCTGTTCAATACTTCCTCATTAGTTATGTGATCTACCCATTTAATCTTCAACATTCTTCTGTAGCACCACATTTCGAAAGCTTTTATTCTCTTCTTGTCCAAACTAGTTACCGTCCATATTTCACTTCCATACATGGCTACACTCCATACAAATACTTTCAGATATGACTTCCTGACACTTAAATCTATATTCGATGTTGATAAATTTCTCTTCTTCAGAAACGCTTTCCTTGCCATTGTCAGTCTACATTTTATATCCTCTCTACTTCGACCATCATCAGTTATTTTGCTCCCCAAATAGCAAAACTCCTTTACTACTTTAAGTGTCTCATTTCCTAATCTAATTCCCTCAGCATTACCCAACTTCATTCGACTGCATTCCATTATCCTCGTTTTGCTTTTGTTGATGTTCATCTTATATCCTCCTTTCAAGACACTATCCATACCGTTCAACTGCTCGTCCAAGTCCTTTGCTGTTTCTGACAGAATTACGATGTCATCGGCGAACCTCAACATTTTGATTTCTTCTCCATGGATTTTAATACCTACTCCGAATTTTTCTTTTGTTTCCTTCACTGCTTGCTCGATATAAAGACTGAACAACATCGGGGAGAGACTACAACTCTGTCTCACTCCCTTCCCAACCACTGCTTCCCTTTCATGTCCCTCGACTCTTATAACTGCCATCTGGTTTCTGTACAAATTGTAAATAGGCTTTCGCTCCCTGTATGTTACCCCTGCTACATTCAGAATTTGGAAGAGAGTATTCCAATCAACATTGTCAAAAGCTTTCTCTAAGTCTACAAATGCTAGAAACGTAGATTTGCCCTTCCTTAATCCAGCTTCTAAGATAAGTCGTAGGGTCAGTATTGCCTCACGTGTTCCAACATTTCTACGAAATCCAAACCGATCTTCCCCGAGGTCGGCTTCTACTAGTTTTTCCATTCGTCTCTAAAGAATTCGCGTTAGTATTTTGCAGCTGTAACTTATTAAACTGATAGTTCGACAATTTTCACATCTGTCAACACCTGCTTTCTTTGGGATTGGAATTATTATATTTTTCTTGAAGTCTGAGGGTATTTCGTCTGTCTCATACATCTTGCTTACCAGATGGTACAGTTTTGTAAGGACTGGCTCTCCCAAGGCTGTCAGTAGTTCCAATGGAATGTTGTCTACTCCGGAGGCCTTGTTTCGACTCAGGTCTTTCAGTGCTCTGTCAAACTCTTCACGCAGTATCGTATTTCGCATTTCATCTTCATCTACATCCTCATCCATTTCCATAATATTGTCCTGAAGTACATCGCCCTTGTATAGGCCCTCTATATACTCCTTCCACCTTTCTGCTTTCCCTTCGTTGGGTTTCCATCTGAGCCCTTGATGTTCATGCAAGTGGTTCTCTCATCTCCAAAGGTCTCTTTAATTTTCCTGTAGGCAGTATCTACCTTACCCCTAGTGAGATAAGCCTCTACATCCTTACATTTGTCCTCTAGCCTCCCCTGCTTAGCCATTTTGCACTTCCCGTCGATCTCATTTTTGAGACGTCTGTACTCCTTTTTGCCTGCTTCATTTACTGCATTTTTATATTTTCTCCTTTCATCAATTAATTTCAATATTTCTTCTGTTACCCAAGGATTTCTACTAGCCCTCGTCTTTTTACCTACTTGATCCTCTGCTGCCTTCACTACTTCATTCCTCAAAGCTACACATTCTTCATTCACCGTATTTCTGTCCCCCATTCCTGTCAATTGCTTCCTTATGCTCTCCCTGAAACTCTCTACAACCTCTGGTTCTTTTAGTTTATCCAGGTCCCATCTCCTTAAATTCCCACCTTTTTGCAGTTTCTTTAGTTTTAATCTACAGGTCATAACCAATAGATTGTGGTCCGAGTCCACATCTGCCCCTGGAAATGTCTTACAATTTAAAACCTGGTTCCTAAATCTCTGTCTTACCATTATATAATCTATCTGAAACCTGTCAGTATCTCCAGGCTTCTTCCATGTATACAGCCTCTTTTATGATTCTTGAATCAAGTGTTACCTATGATTAAGTTGTGCTCTCTGCAAAATTCGACCAGGCGGCTTCCTCTTTCATTTCTTTGCCCCAGTCCACATTCACCTACTATATTTCCTTCTCTCCCTTTTTCTACTACCGAATTCCAGTCACCCATGACTATTAAATTTTCGCCTCCCTTCACTATCTGAATAATTTCTTTTATTTTATCATACATTTCATCAATTTCTTCGTCATCTGCAGAGCTAGTTGGCATATAAACTTGTACTACTGTAGTAGGTGTGGGCTTCGTATCTATCTTGGCCACAATAATGCGTTCACTATGCTGTTTGTAGTAGCTTACCCGCATTCCTATTTTCCTATTCATTGTTAAACCTACTCCTGCATTAGCCCTATTTGATTTTGTGTTTATAACCCTGTAGTCACCTGACCAAAAGTCTTGTTCCTCCTGCCACCGAACTTCACTAATTCCCACTATATCTAACTTTAACCTATCCATTTCCCTTTTTAAATTTTCTAACCTACCTGCCCGATTAAGGGATCTGACATTCCAAGCTCCGATTCGTAGAACGCCAGTTTTCTTTCTCCTGATAACGACTTCCTCTTGAGTAGTCCCCGCCCGGAGATCCGAATGGGGGACTATTTTACCTCCGGAATATTTTACCCAAGAGGACGCCACCATCATTTAATCATACAGTAAAGCTGCATGCCCTCGGGAAAAATTACGGCCGTAGTTTCCCCTTGCTTTCAGCCGTTCGCAGTACCAGCACAGCAAGGCCGTTTTGGTTATTGTTACAAGGCCAGATCAGTCAATCATCCAGACTGTTGCCCCTGCAACTACTGAAAAGGCTGCTGCCCCTCTTCAGGAACCACACGTTTGTCTGGCCTCTCAACAGATACCCCTCCGTTGTGGTTGCACCTACGGTACGGCTATCTGTATCGCTGAGGCACGCAAGCCTCCCCACCAACGGCAAGGTCCATGGTTCGTGGGGGTTTTTGAACACTATTAAGTTAAATACATTGTTTGTTCTGTATCAAAATCTTTCATTTGCTGACTATGCCTATCAGTAGTTAGTGCCTTCAGTAGTTCGAATATTTTATTTAGCTGGCAGTAGTGGCGCTCGCTGTATTGCAGTAGTTTGAGTAACGAAGATTTTTGTAAGTGATTCATGAAAGGTATAGGTTACTGTTTGTCAGGGCCATTCTTTTGGAAGTCAGATTGCTTTGCGCTAAAAATGTTGTGTGTCAGTTTAGTGTTGATCAGCATAGGTAAAGGGCGAAATGTCTATGTACGTTCAGTTCTGCTCAGCTGTTTGAAAATAAAATAATGTAAGAGGTTTATCAGCACAGTCATTCATAATTTTTCTAAGGGGATGTTTCAATACTTTATTGAGGTCTAGACTGTTTGTAATCCATTTTTAAAATACTTTTAGCCAGTTGGCTGTCTCTCCACGGGAAACGTCCTAAAAAATGTCTGGTTCTATAAGAAATTTATTTCGCTGAGGCTGAATGTGGAGTTCATGTCATTCTTGCAACCTTTCTTGTAAAGGATATATAAAAAGTAAATGTGGAAATTGGTACTTATGTTAGTACACAATAATATAAGCATTCCAGTAAGGCCGGCCGCTGTGGCCGAGCGATTCTAGACGCTTACGTCTCGAACCGCGCTGTTGCTACGGTTGCATGATCGAATCCTGCTTCGTTAATGGACGTGTGTGATGACCTTAGGTTAGTTAGCTTTAAGTAGTTCTGAGTCTAGGGGACTGATGACCTCAGATGTTAAGTCCCACAGTGCTTAGAGCCATTTGAAGAGCCATTCAGGTAAACAGTATCAAATGTTGTTCAAGTTAGTAAGCATGTATTTGAAATGAAAACTTTACGCTATTTTCTTTCATATCTACCACAGATGCGAGAAAAATCGCTTCTTTGTGGTGCCTAGTTTCAAACAATCACGTTCATTTTCAAACCATGGTAGGCGTAAGTGTAATCATACAGTTCCTACCAATGTGCGTGGGAATAACCAGATGTGCATTGTTCCTCATTATTTTACTGGACGAAACAACACTAGGCAGTACAGTGGTGGTTTGTAAGCTTGACTTGTGGTGGAAGCCGAGTTGATACTACAAAGCATATAACCTTAGACCATCTTGTTACAACTTTAACAAGATGAGATACTTTGTAACAAGCAGTGTCCATAGGAAAGACGTAAGTATTTTTTACTCTTACTGAACATTAACACATCACTTGATACGAAACAAGATATTGCCACGGTTGGCGACGAAGAGAGCACCAGTGACGGCACAGCCAGGAGTGCGATGCCACGGCGGTCATTCACACCTTAACAATGGCCGAGTTGAGCTTGGTCCAATGTGCGTGTGATTTGGACCACCTGACGCGGCTCGAATGCCAAGATTTTGTTTTCAGAAGTATATCTTTGGTTTTATAATACTTCGATCATTTACATTTCCTAAAGGATATAGTGATGTTTAAAGGACAGGAATGAGCTAGGAACTAAATGTTGATACGACGTATGCAGTCCAGCTATTTATTCCTGTTGTTGTTGTTGTTGTTGTTGTGGCCTATAGTCCAGAGAATGGTTTTATGCAGCCCTCCGTGCTACTCTATCCTGTGCAAGCTTCTTCATCTCCCAGTACCTACTGCAACGTACACCCTTCTGAATCTGCTTAGTGTATTCATCTCTTGGTCTCCCTCTACGATTTTTACCCTCCACGCTGCCCTCCAATACTAAATAGGTGATCCCTGGATGCCTCAGAATATGTCCTACCAACCGGTCCCTTCTTCTAGTCAAGTTGTGCCACAAATTTCTCTTTTCCCCAATTCTGTTCAATACCTCCTCATTAGTTATGTGATCTACCCATCTAATCTTCAGCATTCTTCTGTTGCACCACATTTCGAAAGCTTCTATTCTCTTCTTGACCAAACTACTTATCGTCCATGTTTCTCTTCTATATATGGCTACACTCCATACAAATACTTTAGAAACAACTTCCAGACACTTAAATCTATACTCGATGTTAACAAGTTTCTCTTCTGTAGGAGCGCTTTCCTTGCCATTGCCAATCTACATTTTATATCCACTCTATGTCCACCATCATCAATTATTTTGCTCCCCAAATAGCAAAACTCATCTACTACTTTGAGTGTCTCGCTACCTAATCTAATTCCCTGAGCATCACCTAATTTAATTCGACTACATTCCACTATCCTCGTTTTGCTCTGATGTTCATATTATACCCTACTTTCAAGACACTGTCCATTACGTTCAACTTCTCTTCCAGGTCCTTTGCTGTCTCTGAAAGAATTACGTCATCGGTGAACCTCAAAGTTTTTATTTCTTCTACATGGATTTTAATTCCTACTCCGAAATTATCTTTTGTTTCCTTTACTGCTTCCTCAATATACAGATTGAATAACATCGGGTATAGGCTACAACCCTGTCTCACTCCCTTCCCAACCACTGTTTCCCTTTGATGTCCCTTGACTCTTATAACTGCCATCTGCTTTCTGTACAAATTGTAAATAGCCTTTCGCTCCCTGTATTTTACCCCTACCACCTTTAGAATTTTAAGCAGAGTATTCCAGTCAACATTGCCAAAAGCTTTCTCTAAGTCTACAAATGCTAAAAACGTAGGTTTGCCTTTCCTTAATTTAGCTTCTAAAATAAGTCATAGAGTCAGTATTGCCTCAGGTGTTCACATCTTTCTACGGAATCCAAACTGATCTTCCCCGAGATCAGCTTCTACCAGTTTTTCCATTCGTCTGTAAAGAATTCGCGTTAGTATTTTCCAGACGTGACTTATTAAACTGATAGTTAGGAAATTTTCACATCTGTCAACACCTGATTTCTTTGGGATTGGAATTATTATATTCTTCTTGAAGAATACATCTTGCTCTCCAGATGGTAGAGTTTTTTCAGAACTGGCTCTCCCAAGGCCGTCAGTAGTTCCAATGGAATGTTGTCTACTCCGGGGGCCTTGTTTCGACTCAGGTCTTTCAGTGCTCTGTCAAACTCTTCAAGCAGTATCGTATTTCCCATTTCATCTTCATCTACATGCTATCCATTTTCATAATATTGTTCTCAAGTACATTGCCCTTCTATAGACCCTCTATATACTCCTTCCACCTTTCTGCTTTCCCTTCTTTGCTTAGAACTGGGTTTCCATCTAAGCTCTTGTTATGCATACAAGTAGTTCTCTTTTCTCCAAAGGTGTCTTTAATTGACTAGGCAGTATCTTCCTTACTCCTAGTGAGATATGCCTCTACATCCTTACATTGTCCTCTAGCCATGCCTGCTTAGCCATTTTGCACTTTCTGTCGATCTCTTTTTTGAGACGTTTGTATTCCTTTTTGCCTGCTTCATTTACTACGTTTTTATATTTTCTCCTTTCATCAGTTAAATTCAATATTTCTTCTGTTACCCAAGGATTTCTACTAGACCTCGTCTTTTTACTTACTTGATCCTCTGCTATTTCATCCCTCAAAGCTACCCATTCTCCTTCTAGTGTATTTCTTTCGCCCATTCCTGTCAATCGTTCCCTTATGCTCGCCCTGAAACTCTCTACAATCTATGCTTCTTTCAGTTTGGTCAGGTACGGTCACCTTAAATTCCCACCTTTTTGAAGTTTCTTCAGTTTTTCCGAATGCTAAAATATTTTGTTGAGCCCAACCTACATAGGTAGGAATTATCATCAAAATAAAATAAGAGAAATGAGAGCTCGAACAGAAAGGTTTAGGTGTTCATTTTTCCCGCGCGAATGGTAGAGAGATAGTATGATTGCGGTTCGATGAACCCACTGCCAAGCACTTAAATGTGAATTGCAGAGTAATCATGTAGATGTATATTCAGATGTCTCAAGTTTCACTGCCATACGATAATTAGGGTAGACCTCCATGACTAATTCCACTTTAATTATAACCACCCTATAGAAAAAAATCTCCTTTTCTTTACTTTATTCTTCCTCAAATGAGGCGGACTTCCGGTTACTCAAGAAACTAACGACATACAGTGAAAAAATTATTAACTGAAAGTAGCACTATAATACGTATATGAGTATGAAGTAGGTTCCGCAATGGGAACCCATCATGTTGGAGTATGCATTTAGAAGGCAGTGATTTTCAACAACGCACTTAAACTGCTACCTGGGAGATCAGCACAAAGAGAATCAGCACTAATGGCTGCTTGCAGAGCGGTTCCGGACTGAAGCGCCTAGAACAGCTCAGCCACAACGGCAGATTTGGTGTCGTAAACACAAGAAAGACATTCAGAAATCTTTCCATATGTAATGGGTTAGGAATGGAACGTGTGCAGAAGAGGTCAAACAAGTAAGAAAGGCTTAGTGTTAATTTTTTATTAACTTGAACTTACACAATCTGTTCAATATGAACACGAGGGACATCGACAACATGACGTACAGCGCGAAATTTGCACCTGGTGCCAGAAACTATTTTTTTCAGTTTAAATCGGTTCCTGATTAAGGTATTAGCACATCTACCAAATTTCACTGCCATTCGATAGTTAAGGTGTACCTCCATGACTAATTTCATTTTAATTATAACCACCCTATAGAAAAAATCTTCGTTTCTCTACTTTATTCTTCCTCAAATGAGGCGGACTTTCAGTTATATAAGAAACTAACAACAGACCGTGAAAACATTATTAACTGAAAGTAGCAATCTAATACGTATGTGACTATGAAGTAGGTTCCGCTATGGGAACCCATTATGTTGCGATATGCATTTACAGGGTGGTGACTTTCAACAACGCTCTTAAACTGGTACCTGGGAGAGCAGAACACAGAGAATCAGCAGAGTGTATGCAGAGGGACCACCTCCGACCTTTCCAGCCGCACACGCCGATCTGTCACGGGGCGGGGGTGGTTCAATATCCGCCTGCTCAGTGCAAACACTCAGCACAGTCCAGTCAGACAGCCCCGAAGCTTTGCCGCCCCCGCAGGGCTATAGACTGCAGACCCGAAAGCCGTCAGAACGCGCCAACGCTGGCCCTGTTGCGGGTAGAGAACCTAAAGGTCAGAGGTCGCCGCATGGCTGGATTCAATCGCTGGACAACGTCCGGCCGCTGCGAGCGCTGAGGGCTCGTCCAGCGTCCGCTGCTACTGAACTGCCTGTCCCAAACATGGCTGCCGCAGGTTACAGCCGCCACTGCAGCGATGGACGGCAAGCAGACAAACTGCAGTGGGAGGAACAGAGAAAGAGGGCTCAGAGGGAGGGAAGATACACTACTGGCCATTAGAATTACTACACTACGAAGATGACGTGCTACAGACGCGAAATTTAACCGACAGGAAGAAGATGCTGTGATGTGCAAATGATTAGCATTTCACAGCATTCACACAAAGTTGGCGCCGCTGGCGACACTTACAACGTGCTGACATGAGCTAAGTTTCCAACCGATTTCTCATACACAAACAGCAGTTGACCAGCGTTGCCTGGTGAAACGTTGTTGTGATGCCTCGTATAAGGAGGAGAATGTGTAACATCACGTTTCTGACTTTGATAAAGGTCGGATTGTAGTCTATCGCGATTGCGGTTTATCGTATCGCGAGAGTGCTGCTCGCGTTGGTCGAGATCCAATGACTATTAGCAGAATATGGAATCGGCGGAAGGTTCAGGTGGGTAATACGGATCGCCGTGCTGGATCCCAACGGCCTCGTATCACTAGCAGTCTAGGTGGCAGACATCTTATCCGCATGGCTGTAACGGATCGTGCAGCCACGTCTCGATCCCCGAGTCAGCAGATGGGGACGTTTGCAAGACAACCGTCTGCACGAACAGTTCGACGGCGTTTGCAAAAACATGGACTATCAGCTCGGAGACCGTGGTTGCAGTTACCCTTGACGCTGCATCACAGGCAGGAGCACCTTCGATGGTGTACTCGACGACGAACCTGGGTGCACGAATGGCAAAACGTCATTTTTTCGGATGAATCCAGGTTATGTTTACAGCATCATGATGGTCGCATCCTTGTTTGGCGATATCGCCGTGAACGCTCATTGGAAGGGTGTATTCGTCACCGCCATACTGGCGTAACTGACGGCTAGATGGTATGGAGTACCATTGGTTACACGTCTCGGTCACCTCTTGTTCGCACTGACGGAACTTTGAACAGTGGACGTTACATTACAGATGTGTTACCACCCGTGGCTCTACCCTTCATTCGTTTCCTGCGAAACCCTACATTTCGGCAGGATAATGCACGACCGCATGTTGCATGTCCTGTACGGGCCTTTCTGGATACAGAAAATGTTCGACTGCTGCCCTCGCCAGCACATTCTCCATATCTCTCACCAATTGAAAACGTCTGGTCAATGGTGGCCGAGCAACTGGGTCCTCACAACACGCCAGTCACTACTCTTGATGAACTGTGGTATCGTATTGAAGCTGCATGGGCAGCTGTGCGTGTACACTCCATCCAAGCTCTGTTTGACTCAATGCCCAGGCGTATCAAGGCCGTTATTACGGCCAGAGGTGGTTCTTCTGGGTACTGATTTCTCAGGATCTATGCACCGAAATTGCGTGAAAATGTAATCACATGTCAGTTTTAGTATAGTATATTTGTCCAATGAATACCCGTTTATCAGCTGCATGTCTTCTTGAAGTGGCAATTTTAATGGCCAGTAGTGTAATTACATGACGAAAGTGGTGACGTATGGTACAGTAAAATGGAAAGTTACCACGTTTCTTCTCCTACGAATACAAAGCAAACAAAGTGTAAGGTAAAAGTCCTCAGCAAAGCAGTGAATATATTGTCTTATAATAGGTCTGTTAGCATGGCCGTGTTCTGCAGCTGCTGCTATAGTCAGTTATAATTTTTTCCCCTCTTTAGCTTCCTCCATAGAATTAAACCTAGAATACTATAGGGGGGAAATGTTACATTGTTACTGAAAAATCCTAAATTTTACCACTCCATATTTTACTCAAAGGAGTCATAATTTACAGTTTATGTACTAGTTAATTGCGCTTATAAGGTATCCGTCGTTATGTCACATAGAAAATGCTCTGCTTTACACTCTGCCCTGACAGTACAAGATTTTCAGGAGCGGCGAATTGGTACAAACTGCAGTCATAAATGTTACAAGAGTTTAGTAATTTATGGTTAAAGAATATTTTTCAGCAGCATGTCCAGACACTCAGTGACCAAAATTGTACTGAAACAGGGGATGACAGACTAAAGGCCGAAATACTAAATGTCTTCCTCCAAAGCTGTTTCACAGAGGAAGACTGCACTGTGCTTCCTTCTCTAGATTGTCGCACAGTTGACAAAATGGTAGATATCGAAATAGACGACAGAGGGATAGAGAAACAATTAAAATCGCTCAAAAGAGGAAAGGCGGCTGTTCCTGATGGGATACCAGTTCGATTTTACACAGAGTACGCGAAGGAACGTGCCCCCCCTTCTTGCAGCGGTGTACCGTAGGTCTCTAGAAGAGCGAAGCGTTCCAAAGGATTGGAAAAGGGCACAGGTCATCCCCGTTTTCAAGAAGGGACGTCGAACAGATGTGCAGAACTATAGACCTATATCTCTAACGTCGATCAGTTGTAGAATTTTGGAACACGTATTATGTTCGAGTATAATGCCTTTTCTGGAGACTAGAAATCTACTCTGTAGGAATCCCCACAGTCGTTTAATGAACAAAGTAAGAGCATACGGACTATCAGGTCAATTGTGTGATTGGATTGAGGAGTTCCTAGATAACAGAACGCAGCAAGTCATTCTCAATGGAGAGAAGTCTTCCGAAGTAAGAATGATTTCAAGTGTGCCGCAGGGGAGTGTCGTAGGACCGTTGCTATTCACAATATACATAAATGACCTGGTGGATGACATCGGAAGTTCATTGATGCTTTTTGCAGATGATGCTGTGGTGTATCGAGAGGTTGCAACAATGGAAAATTGTACTGAAATGCAGGAGGATCTGCAGCGAATTGACGCATGGTGCACGGAATGGCAATTGAATCTCAATGTAGGGAAGTGTAATGTGATGCGAATACATAGAAATATAGGTCCCTTATCATTTAGCTACAAAATAAGCAGTTCAGCGGCTGGAAGCTGTTAATTCCATAAATTATCTGGGAGTACGCACTAGGAGTGATTTAAAATGGAATGATCATATAAAGTTGAACGTCGGTAAAGCAGATGCCAGATTGAGATTCATTGGAAGAACCCTAAGGAAATGCAATCCGACAACAAAGGAAGTAGGTTACAGTACGCTTGTTCGCCCACTGCTTGAATATTGCCCAGCAGTGTGGGATCCGCACCAGATAGGGTTGATAGATGAGATAGAGAAGATCCAACGGAGAGCAGCGCGCTTCGTTACAGGATCATTTAGTAATCGCGAAAGCGTTACGGAGATGATAGATAAACTCCAGTGGAAGAGTCTGCAGGAGAGACGCTCAGTAGCTCGGTATGGACTTTTGTTAAAGTTTCGAGAACATACCTTCACCGAAGAGTTAAACAGTATATTGCTCCCTCCTACGTATATCTCGCGAAGAGACCATGAGGATAAAATCAGAGAGATTAGAGACCACACAGAAGCATTCCGACAATTCTTCTTTCCACGTACAATACGAGATTGGAATAGAAGGGAGAACCGATAGAGGTACTCAGGGTACCCTCCGCCACACACCGTCAGGTGGCTTGCGGAGTATGGATGTAGATGTAGATGTAGATGTGTTTCGCTTTCATTTGTAAAGCATTGTCTGTGGTCATTGTGGAACTGGAGACACATAGCTCTAGATTATGGTATTTATTGATTAAAACCAGTACTTCGTTACAAAATTGACATCAAGGTACTCAGCGTGTTTTTGTCTCTTATTTACATATTCTGCACGCAACTGCTTTTCCCTTCTTTATTAGCTCAGGTTAAGGTAGAAAGAAAATTGGCTGTGCATTCAATTTTGGCAATTTTTCGCCTTTTTTTGAAAACACATTTTGTTACACCGCATTGGTGTCTTTTCGGCTTCAGCTCCTTTTTGTAATACTTCACAAGACAAGTGATACTGCAGTTCCACGCATTCAGTTCTCAGCACCGTGTTTATGAATATTCATTCGTTTTCTGTGTAGCTTGTGAGTGTTGCGAACATGTGAATGCATTTTTTCATAGCCATGTGTGTGTGTCTAATTTATTTTCTCTTTGATATTTAGAAATTTTTGTACCAAATTAAATTTCCAATGTATTTATTTTACTGTCATGTCACTGCTAATAAAAATAAAAAGACATCTATTTTTTTAAATTTATGATTCAACTTTAGTTAATAGACATTTTAATTTGTACTAAGAATACAACAGTAAAACCTCTCTATCTCTGTATGTCTGCACACGTTAATCTCCAAAATCTTCTTCGTTTTTCAGTCATCACCGTTTTGACTGGTTTTATGCAGCCCACCACGAATTCCTCTTCTGTGCCAGTCCTTCATCTCAGAGTAGCACACGCAACCTACGTCCTCAGTTATTTGCTGGATGTATTCCAACCTCTGTCTCTGTTTACAGGTTTTACCCTCTATAATTCCCTCTAGTACCACGGAACTTATTCCCTAATGTCTTAACAGATGTCCTACCATCCTGTCCCTTCTTCTTGTCAGAGTTTTCCACATCTTTCTTTGTTGATCAGCCTACCTAATTTTCAACATCATTTTGTAGCACCACGTCTCGAATGCTGTTTTCTTCTGTTCCGGTTTTCCCATAGTCCAAGTTTCACTGACATACAGTTCAGTGCTCCAAACGCTCATTCTGAGAAATTTCTTCCTCAAGACTTACGTTTGATACTAATAGGCTTCTCTTGGCGAGGGATGCCCTTTTTTGTCAGTGACAGTCTGCTTTTTATGTCCTCCTTGCACCATTCGTTATGAGTTATTTTGCTTCTGAGGTAGCAGAATTCCATACTTCATTCCATGTACTTCATGATCACCAATTCTTATTTTTAGTTTCTCACTTTTCTCGTTTCTGCCACTTCTCATTACTTCAGTAGCACATGCATAGATGTGTGCTCCTGCCCAATCCACTGAATATGTACTGCTTGGCAGCAATGCTTCACAGGCTACTGCAACGTGCATTTAGGCACTGGAGAGTGGAGGGGGTGGCACATCGTTAACTATGTTCATGGTTACTAGAATAGGCAGACACATGAGGACAGCTGACGTTATTGCACATACAATAGCTTACCTACTCACCATCAGTCATCATAAGGAAACTACTTATATGTGAGTGCAGCTTTGGGTGACGGCTAGTTTGGTAATAAATATAGAAAATGGACGTAATAGTTAAAATTGAATTTGCAACCTTTGCAATAACAAGACAGCAGTGCTAAGTACTGGAGTTTTTTCTCAGCTATGGGGGCTCTGTTGAAATTACTCGAATGGCCGCTATCGACAGGGGATCACAAGTTGATTCCGTATTTCTAGATTTCCGGAAAGCTTTTGACGCCGTTCCTCACAAGTGACTTCTAATCAAGCTGCGAGCCTAGGGGGTATCGTCTCAGTTGTGCGACTGGATTCGTGATTTCCTGCCAGGAAGGTCGCAGTTCGTAGTAATAGACGGCAAATCATCGAGTAAAACTGAAGTGATATCAGGTGTTCTCCAGGGAAGCGTCCTGGGACCTCTGCTGTTCCTTATCTATATAAATGACCCGGGTGTCAATCTGAGCAGTTCTCTTAGGTTGTTCGCAGATGATGCTGTAATTTACCGTCTAGTAAGGTCATCCGAAGACCAGTATCAGTTGCAAAGCGATTTAGAAAAGATTGCTGCATAGTGTGGCAAGTGGCAGTTGACGCTAAATAACGAAAACTGTGAAGTGATCACATGAGTTCCAAAAGAAATCCGTTGGAATTCGATTACTCGATAAATAGTACAATTCTCAAGGCTGTCAATTCAACTAAGTACCTGGGTGTTAAAATTACGAACAACTTCAGTTGGCAAGACCACATACAAAATATTGTGGGCAAGGCGAGCCAAAGGTTGCGTTTCATTGGCAGGACACTTAGAAGATGCAACAAGTGTACTAAAGAGACAGCTTACACTACACTCGTTCGTCCTATGTTAGAATATTGCTGCGCGGTGTGGGATCCTTACCAGGTGGGATTGACGGAGGACATCGAAAGGGTGCAAAAAAGGGCAGCTCGTTTCGTATTATCACGTAATAGGGGAGAGAGTGTGACAGATATGATACGCGAGTTGGGATGGAAGTCATTAAAGCAAAGACGTTTTCCGTCGCGGCGAGATCTATTTAAGAAATTTCAGTCACCAACTTTCTCTTCCGATTGCTAAAATATTTTGTTGAGCCCAACCTACATATTTA
Source organism: Schistocerca gregaria (assembly GCF_023897955.1). NCBI lineage: Eukaryota > Metazoa > Arthropoda > Insecta > Orthoptera > Acrididae > Schistocerca > Schistocerca gregaria. Next base: position 211,356,671 of record NC_064928.1, on the reverse strand, counting down.
GGAATGATCATCGAAATAAAATAAGAGAAATCAGAGCTCGAACAGAAAGGTCTAGGTGTTCGTTTTTCCCGCGCGCTGTTCGGGAGTGGAATGGTAGAGAGTTAGTATGATAGTGGTTCCATGAACCCTCTGCCAAGCACTGAAATGTGAATTGCGGAGTAATCATGTAGATGTAGATGTAGAACTTCCTTTTTTTTTTACCTTGCATTTGAGTTGTGCTGTTCTAAATCTATGGTTCAGTAGCTCCGATCTCGGAAACTGACATACGGCCCGGAGAGCGGTGTGCTGACCACATGCTTCTCCGTATCCGCATTCTGTGACACCTATGGGCTAAGGATGACACGGCGGCCGGTCGGTAACGGCCTTCACCGCCTGTTCTGGAGGAGTTTTGTATTTTTGCTAAAGTACATAAATTACGGAGAAAATGATAACACTACTAGTAATAATGGAAACACTGACAGGAAAAGAAACCTAAATGAATGTATTAGTGAGAAACCGGGTGCTGAAGACTTCTAGTTTTTGTTTGTTTTGCACGTAATTCAGTCTTAGCTACTGTGTATTTTATACTGTTAAGAATGTAAATTGCACTTTAAAAGTAATACAAATTGGTTGATCGCGCAACTGCCGGGCTCTTATGAAAGCAAAACAATTAGTTCTGACGCGAGTACAGTTCACAGGCACAAACAAAGAATCTTTATAACAATTGTTGCTGTTTTGTAGTCAATAGAATTTTCTTGATCAGAATCAGAGTGCAGAGTTTCTTATTGTTATTGATGATTGCAAAAGTTGTTTATGATTAACAGAAATAGGTTTTATATAGTTGTATAAGCTGAAGTACTGAAGCAACGTTTGACATTTTTTTGAATGTTTCGCTGTTTTTGAAGAAATAGGGTTCTCTATCGCCGTGCGACCTTTCTCTTTCCTACAACATCTCTCCGTTTCAAGTTACAGATCAACAATTTTCGAGTAAAACCTGAATTAAACATTGACAATTAATTTTGCTATAAATGCTGTTTATTTTAAGTAATACACAGAAGGATAACTATGTAGAACAAAAATATTATGCAGGTTACACGCCCTCGATATGTCCAAAATCACTGTGCGGCTGCTCCCGGCGGAGGTTCGAGTCCTCCCTCGGACTTGGGTGTGTGTGTTTGTCCTTAGGATAATTTAGGTTAAGTAGTGTGTAAGCTTAGGGACTGATGACCTTAGCAGTTAAGTGCCATAAGATTCCACACACATTTAATTAATTAATTTATTTATTTATTTATTTATCCTGCCTCGGGCACGGCTGTGTGTGATGTCCTTAGGTTAGTTAGGTTTAAGTAGTTCTAAGTTCTAGGGGACTGATGACCTCAGATGTTGTCCCATAGTGCTCAGAGCCATTTTAACCATTTTTTTTTAAATCCGAAACCAGTTTCTAGACAGTTCACTGCATTCGCTTTCTAGGGGAATATAGTAAGATGAATATAGCATATGTAAACAAAGTTATGCAACAGCCCTAAAATATGGGTGAAGTTGATACGTTAACTGGCCAAGGCTACTAAGAAAAGTACCTTAGTCTAAGCTTACTGACGATATTCTACAATAGCCAACGGTAGTTTTACAATTCTACTTCACACACTTCATAGCTGGTCTTTTTTGTGTTTTTGAGGTTTGCGTCTGAACACTGACCTTCAAATCCCGAGACGAGAACAGACCCTGACCACTTGGTGAGTCCCTCTGCCAGAGGCGTGTAATTGCGCGGCAGCTTCGCGGGCCGCGCGCCAGACTTTTGCAATGGAGGCGGCGGCCCTGGCTTGGGGACAGGGGGATCAGATGACGCCGGGATGTGACGTCAGCAGCGGGCAGGCGCTGCACTTGCAACTCGGGGTCCTCTGGAGGGTGGACCGCACTGGCCGTCACTCAGCGGCCTCGGAAACTCTACCTCACTTCACAGCTCACCCCAGCCACAGAATGCAGTCTCCAGAAAGTTATGCTATTTGACTTGCTAGGTGTATTGGATAATCGAATTACTGGACAGTCATGTTGAAAGTTTACCGTCTAACCTCCTTGCCTAGGGACGCCAGATGAAAATTGATGTCGTCAAGCCCTGAATCAAAATTGCGCAACGGATAACTGGGGAGAGGAGCTTGAGAGCGCTACCTAGAGAGCGTGCCCTTTCTGTACGGTACTGGGCAAGGGGCTGGAGGGCTCACACGCTGAAGTGTGGGTCCCTGCATTCTATAGCTTTTATTTTAAATGAATTCCTTTAACTTCAGTTCTTTATGATTTTTAACGTATGTTAAAGATTGATGACAGTTGATTTCCTATTTGTTTTAAACATTGTCACTAAACTTTTCAGCGATAGCGGCAATTGTTTCAGTTTACAGATATTACAATTTTACAACTTAGAGCTCGGGTATATTACACTCTTGGAAATGGAAAAAAGAACACATTGACACCGGTGTGTCAGACCCACCATACTTGCTGCGGACACTGCGAGAGGGCTGTACAAACAATTATCACACGCACGGCACAGTTGACACACCAGGAACCGCGGTGTTGGCCGTCGAATGGCGCTAGCTGCGCAGCATTTGTGCACCGCCGCCGTCAGTGTCAGCCAGTTAGCCGTGGCATACCGAGCTCCATCGCAGTCTTTAACACTAGTAGCATGCCGCGACAGCGTGGACTTCAACCGTATGTTCAGTTGACGGACTTTGAGCGAGGGCGTATAGTGGGCATGCGGGAGGCCGGGTGGACGTACCGCCGAATTGCTCAACACGTGGGGCGTGAGGTCTCCACAGTACATCGATGTTGTCGCCAGTGGTCGGCGGAAGGTGCACGTGCCCGTCGACCTGGGACCGGACCGCAGCGACGCACGGATGCACGCCACGACCGTAGGATCCTACGCAGTGCCGTAGGGGACCTCACCGCCACTTCCCAGCAAATTAGGGACACTGTGGCTCCTGGGGTATCGGCGAGGACTATTCGCAACCGTCTCCATGAAGCTGGGCTACGGTCCCGCACACCGTTAGGCCGTCTTCCGCTCACGCCCCAACATCGTGCAGCCCGCCTCCAGTGGTGTCGCGACAGGCGTGAATGGAGGGACGAATGGACACGTGTCGTCTTCAGCGATGAGAGTCGCTTCTGCCTTGGTGCCAATGATGGTCGTATGCGTGTTTGGTGCCGTGCAGGTGAGCGCCACAATCAGGACGAGGCACACAGGGCCAACACCCGGCATCATGGTGTGGGGAGCGATCTCCTACACTGGCCGTCCATCTCTGGTGATCATCGAGGGGACACTGAATAGTGCATGGTACATCCAAACCGTCATCGAACCCATCGTTCTACCATTCCTAGACCGGCAAGGGAACTTGCTGTTCCAACAGGACAATGCACGTCCGTATGTATCCCGTGCCACCCAACGTGCTCTAGAAGGTGTAAGTCAACTACCCTGGCCAGCAAGATCTCCGGATCTGTCCCCCATTGAGCATGTTTGGGACTGGATGAAGCGTCGTCTCACGCGGTCTGCACGTCCAGCACGAACGCTGGTCCAACTGAGGCACCAGGTGGAAATGGCATGGCAAGCCGTTCCACAGGACTACATCCAGCATCTCTACGATCGTCTCCATGGGAGAATAGCAGCCTGCATTGCTGCGAAAGGTGGATATACACTGTACTAGAGCCGACATTGTGCATGCTCTATTGCCTGTGTCTATGTGCCTGTGGTTCTGTCAGTGTGATCATGTGATGTATCTGACCCCAGGAATGTGTCAATAAAGTTTCCCCTTCCTGGGACAATGAATTCACGGTGTTCTTATTTCAATTTCCAGGAGTGTATTTACTAATCTGCACGCACATTTCTACGGGTAAGACGGTATTGCGTTGACCAAATGTATACCACCAAAAAATATTTTACATGGGACATTCACTATGCGAGGAGGATAACGGGCAAACTGGGGACCAGATACTTTAATACAGGGGTCAAATTTCCGGAATTAAACGAGCACATTCATTACCTTACACAATCCGAAACTGTAAATAAAAGAATTAGTACAAATATTCAAATACCTCTCTTTCACGCGTGAACATTGAGACAGACGCACTGAGGGCACGTCTGCTCACTTACCCGTCTTCTGTAACACTCTTAGAATATGGAGGGCACCCGGAGGTCTTCCTGAGCCCCGGTGGAGGAGGTGATCGAACCACTTGGCCGTGACCAACCTCTCCACCCCAAATCTTGTGACACTGGAAAGTCCTTTTACCTGCCCGTGCCGTCTCTCTGATCCCCTACCCAGTAAGGTTGGCGCTACTACACTACAGAACTACTTCCCAAGAAAGATTTGGTCACGCTTTACGGAAAGGTGTGAGAAAGATTAGGAAAGTTCATGTGCAGATTCACATCCACGTACAGGAAATGCATAATACACGACACACATAAATACGTATTACGAATCCTGACACATTTCTTTCCACCCGTCCACATGGGTTGTGTTGCACCCGCGGCCGGCCGCGTGGTGTAATAAAATTGGCTGCGGAGCTACCCCTGTTTCTATTTCCCGGTGCGAGCGAGCAGCGAAACCTGCTGCTTACAGAGCGGAAACTACTTTACCGTTTCAATGTGGATATCGGAAAATACAGTCATACATTGAAGACCCAAAGAAACTGGTACACCTGCCTAATATCATGTAGGGCCCGCACGAGCTCTCAGAAGATGCACAACACAACGTGGCATGGACTCGACTAATGTCTGAGGTAGTGCTGGAGGGAACTGGCAGCACGAATCCTGGAGAGCCGAATCCGAAAGAGTGCGAGGGGACGGAGATCTCTTCCGAACAGAACGATGCTCCCCAAATATGCTCAACAATGTACATGTCTTGGGAGTTTGGTGGCCATCGGAAGTGTTTAAACTCAGATGTGTGTTCCTGGAGCCACTCTGTACTTTGGACGTGTGGGGGTGTCGTATTGTCCTGCTGGAATTGCAGAAGTCCGTCGGAATGTACAATGGACATGAATTGATGCAGGTGATCAGACAGGATGCTCACGTACATGTCGCTTGTCAGAGTCGCCGGCGGAAGTGGCCGAGTGGTTCTAGGTGCTACAGTCTGGAACCATGCGACCGCTGTGTGTGATGTAATTTGGTTAGTTAGGTTTAAGTAGTTCTAAGTTCTAGGGGACTGATGACCTCAAAAGTTAAGTCCCATAGTGCTCAGAGCCATTTGAACCATTTTTGAACTTGTCAGAGTCGTATCTATACTTATCAGGGGGCCCATATCACTCCAACCCACACCATTATAGAGCTTCCACCAGCTTGAACACTCCGTTGCTGACATGCGGGGTCATGGATTCATCAGGTTGTCTCCATACCCGTACGCTCCCATCCGCTCGATACAATTTGAAACAAGACTCGTCCGCCCAGGCAAGATGCTTCCAGTCATCAACTATAAAAAAAAAAAAAAAAAAAAAAAATGGTTGAAATATCTCTGAGCACTATGGGACTTAACATCTGTGGTCATCAGTCCCCTAGAACTTAGAACTACTTAAACCTAACTAACCTAAGGATATCACACACATCCATGCCCGAGGCAGAATTCGAACCTGCGACCGTAGCAGTCGCGCGGTTCCGGACTGCGCGCCTAGAACCACTAGACCACTGCGGCCGGCATCAACTATCCAATGTAAGTGTTCATGCTCCCAGACGAGGCGTAAATATTCGTGTCGTGCAGTCATCAAGGGTATACGAGTAGGCCTTTGGCTCCGAAAACCCAAAATCGATGATGTTTCGTTGAACGGTTCGCTTGCTGACACTTGTTGAGGGGCCCAGCACTGAAACATGCAGCAACTTGCGGAATGTTTGCACTGCTACAACGTTCGCCTATTCTCTTCAGTCGTCGTTGGTCTACTAAAGACACTGCTTACACTACGCTTGTCCACCCTCTTCTGGATTATTGCTGTGTGGTATGGGATCCGCATCGGATAGGATTGACAAAGGACATCGAAAAGGTTCAAAGACGGGCAACTAGTTTTGTTTATCGTGAAATAGCGGAGACAGTGCCAGGGATGTGATACGCGAATTCGGAATTCGGGTGGCAGTCCTTAAAGCGAACACGTATTTCGCAGCAGGAGGACCTTCTCATGAAATTTCAATCACTTACTCTCCCTTTAGAGTGTGAAATGATAAATGATGATCATAATAAAATAAGAGGAATCAGACCTCACATGGCTTGAAGGTTGTGTGATGAACCCTCTGCCAGGCACTTAATTGTGAATTGCAGATTAATCATGTAGATAATCCTATTAGTGTCTTTTTTTTTTGCTCCATAGCAGCGGCATACTTTCTGAATGATGAAATCCGGAACAATCGCAATTTCGCGCTAGTGGTGTGTTACAGTGAAATGCGGTTGGCATCAGTGCATATGCTTGTGTTTAATGTATAACTGTCTAAAGGTTCATTGTTGTATGGCTGTTAGTTATCGCTCAGTGCTGTACTGTGTGGAGTATCGTGTCGAACAGTTTGTGAATTTCGAGATGGCAGAGTTAGAGGAGCAACGCGTCTGCATTAAAATTTTGCGTGGAACTCAAGAAAGCCTTCACAGAGACGCACCAGATGATTCAGTAAGCTTACGGTGATGAGTGCTTAGGCAGTGCTCGGTGTTACGAATCGTCCACACGGTTTAAAAATAGCCGGACGGAATATAAAGATGACAGTCGTTCAGGACACCGTTCTCAAAGCTTATGTGAAGAACGTCAACGAAATTGTGCGCGCCAATCGAAGGCTGACCGTCAGAGAGACTGCAGAAGAGTGTAACATTTCAGCTTGTGAAATCCTGGCACAGAATCTTGGAATGCATCGCGTTGCCGCTAAGTTCGTCCCACGGCCCATGAGTCAAGACCAGAAACACTTCCGCCTCGCAAACGTGAAGAGCTTTGGATCGCGCTAATGAGAACTAGATGTTCCTTAAGAGAGTCATAACTGGTGATAAGACGTGGATCTACGGCTACGTTGTAGAGACCAAGGTTCAAGGTTGACAATGGGTCTCGAGAGGTTCGCCAAGACCAAAGGACGCTGATCACGTCAGCTCAAATATCTAAGCCATCCTCATTGTTTTCTTGAGGATTAGTTCATCATGAATTTGTGCCACAGTGACAAACTGTTAGTCAGTGGTACTATCGGGACATTTTGCGAGAGAATATGAGAAGGAAACGGCCTGAAATGTGGCAATGTGGCAAGACAATTCATAGCTCTTGCATCACGATAACACATCCGCACATTCGTCCCTGTTGTTGCCTGACTGTTACACAAAAAAAAACAAAAAAAAAAAAAAAAGAAATCCTTGTGATGTCTCGTCGTCTGTACTCTCTATACATGGGCCCTGCTGACTTTTTTATTTCCAAAGTTTAAGACCCTGCTGAAAGGACTAAGATTTGCAACGCTAGCCAAGATAAAAGAAATTCGCAGGCGGAGCTTCGCGTGATACTGCAAGAGGCGTATCAATACTTCTTCGGAAAGTGAGGAGTGGGCATTCAATTGTGGAGGAGAGTATTTCGGAAGAGAGCATGTACAGTAAGTAAAAGGTGAGCGTAGAAAAATTTTGTGGTAAAGTTCCGGAAATTTTTAAACAGATCTCATATCAGCAGACTGCCAAATTCTTTATACAAGGCGAGTTGCGTTGGGTCTTCACAATACATTACTGGTCAGTTTCGGCGTGTGGGCATATTCAAATGCCTGTAATAGCAGTACATAAAGAGTAGAAAAGTTAACTGCTTTTTTTACGTCGTTACACATCAAAAGCAGACTCGCTATGGCAAAAAAGGCACTTCTGGCCAAGAGAAGTCTACTAATATCAAATACCGGCCTTAATTTTAGGGAGAAATTTCTGAGTATGTACGTCTGGAGTACAGCATTGTATGGTAGTGAAACATGGACTGTGGGAAAACCGGAACAGAAGAGAATCGAAGCATTTGAGATGTGGTGCTATAGACGAATGTTGAAAATTAGGTGGACTGATAAGGTATGGAATGAGGAGGTTCTACGCAGAATCGGAGAGGAAAGGAATATGTGGAAAACACTGATAAGGAGAAGGGACATGAGGGAATGATTTCCATGATACTAGAGGGAGCTGTCCAGGGCAAAAACTGTAGAGGAAGACAGAGATTGGAATACGTCAAGCAAATAATTGAGGACGCAGGTTGCAAGTGCTACTCTGCGATGATGAAGAGGTTAGCACAGGAAAGGAATTCGTGGCGCGCAGCATCAAACCAGTCAGTATACTGATGAGGGAAAAAAAAATCGCCTGGCTGTTATAATTGCTCTTACACTACTTTTAGATGCCTCGGTGATATGTGTGTCATCTTTAAAATGTAGTAAGTGGTACGTAGGCCTAGAGACTTTGAAAATTTTTATAATCTGGGTGATTCTCTACGTTATTTGATGTTCAAATAGCTGAGCAAAACTCAACGTACTCAAACAACTTTCTCTTTACTTATTCTGATCATCACTAAACTGCCACACAATATGTTTAGCGCAACGCAGTCTGACTTTCAATAATCCCTACAAAAGAATGGCCTGACTAACCTTTAATGAATCATTTACCTCTCAAAAATCTTCGTTACTCGAACTACTGCAACACAGCGAGCGCCACTACTGCCAGCTAAAAAAAAGATTCTAACTACTGAAAGTACTCACTACTGATTATCACAGTTAGGAAATGAAAGATTTTGATAGAGAACAAAGAACGCATTTACCTTAATAGTGTTCAAAAGTCATCATATATTCATGACATCCATCTTTACAAATTTCCTTTTTCTGGCGGACACTCGTCCAGACCGCTCGCTTATAGTATCTTATCAGAACTCTGGCGTCTCTCTCTCCACATCCACCACTGCTGGCGGCTCACCTCCAACTGCCCAATACTACACAAGCGAATATTCCAACAATGCCAACCAGCCACAGACTGCACACAGCGCACTCAGCGTTTTTCATACATAGCTCTACGTGGCGTAACCAACATAAAAACCTAAACAGCCTACTTACAGATGTTATCAATGTTCAAATGTGTATGGAATCTTATGGGACTTAACGGCTAAGGTCATCAGTCTCCAAGCTTACACACTACTTAACCTAAGGACAAACACGCACATCCATGCCCGAGGGAGGACTCGAACCTCCGCCGGCCGGGGTGACCAAGTGGTTCTAGGCGCTACAGTCTGGAACCGCGCGACTGCTACGGTCGCAGGTTCGAATCCAGCCTCGGGCATGGATGTCCTTAGATTAGTTAGGTTTAAGTAGTTCTAAGTTCTAGGGGACTGATGACCTCAGAAGTTAAGTCCCATAGAGCTCAGAGCCATTTGAACCATTTGAACTCAAACCTCCGCCAGGACCAGCCGCACAGTCCATGACTGCAGCGCCTGAGACCGCTCGGCTAATCCCGCGATGTTATAAATCTTCAGGGACGATGGAGAAGGGTAAATATATCAATCTGAGGTAAGATACCCTTGGCTGGAAACGAACGAGTTGAAAGTTATAAGCGTCAATCGTTCTATACCTGCGACAGTGGAATACGTGTTCCGATACTGTTGTTATTACGATTGTATGGTAGGAAATTTTCAGATGTGGGAGTACGGATCAAAAGAAGAAGAAATTTCCATTAAACATTAGCTCTGATACGCATATCTTAAGTGCTACGAGCACTTGTTCATCTTCTATATTGTGAAGCACATCTCGTTCAATGCGAGCTCTTTGGTTCAAAATGGTTCAAATGGCTCTGAGCACTATGGGACTTAACTTCTGAGGTCATCAGCCCGCGAGAACAAAGAACTACTTAAACCTAACTAACCTAAGGAGATATCACACATCCATGCCCGAGGCAGAATTCGATCCTGCGACCGTAGCGGTCGCGCGAGTCCAGACTGTATCCCCTGGAATCTTTCGGCCACTCCGGCTGGCCAAGTTTTTTGGTTTCCACAGTTTTGGAGAGGTAGTTTGGATGAAAATAAGATGAAATATGCAGTAAATATAGACACCTAAAACGCATACCTTAAGTGGTATGGACACTTGTTCAGTAGAAGATACTGAGTTACACAGTAGCGAAGATGAACACGTCTCATAGTTCTTACTGTATGCATTATGAAAGACATGTTTCCTTGTTTCCATACTACCTCTCAACTAATGAAGCTTCATTGCGTCTCCTTCTTCCCTTATGGGTACTTAACATTTTTTTGGCAGGCAGTCGAGTTGGACTTGTACCGTGGATAAATGACTTTGCCACATCCTAGAGGCTGTTTCCAGGATGAAAGTTTCTCTCTGAAGACGTGTGTGTGTGTCGGTTTCAGATGAAATGGACTTACAAAATCGCAGATCTTCTGTGAAGTAAAAGACAGCTACGAGTTTAAGATCCGAGTTGCGCCTGGATAGCTCTGGCGCTAACATTTCGTGTGAAAGCAGAGATTGTGCGATAGACACCCAGTTTGGGACGCAATCTTCAGCGAGGCCTACAAACCAGCGGACACAGCAGAGAGTACGAATCTGTACCAGTATGTCGTCTATGTACGCAACAATTCTGTAAACATCACCCTACGCAACAGGTGGGTCTAACGAGGTGTGTATCACAAAACGTTGGACCGCAGACAGAACCCTGCGGGCACGCTTTTACACTGCAGCCAGGCGCAATTTGGCAAGGGCCGTGCTTCCGCCAGCGCGGCGTGCATGCTTGGCAGGTTAGCCGTGGGACGCCGGGAATAGACGGTCAGGGAAAGCGCACAATGTGAGGCGCTGCCAACAATTTGGCAGACACGCGCTGGCCGCGTGCTCTCACCCACCACCATCTCCACGCCTCCCAGCCACCAGTGGGGCCCTACTATCTACGTACTGACATCAGCTAACGGTCAGGCTAAGCGCAAACTGAGACGCATATGGCACGTGTGTCGTGACACGACACTGTAATGTTATGTGAGCCTCACTGCCCTTTTTTTTAAAACTAATTTGTGTCTGATTTTATTCTGAGAGGCTCAATAATGCATGTAGTTGTTGTTGTTGTTGTGGTATTCAGCCCTGAGACTGGTTTGATGCAGCTCTCCATGCTACTCTATCCTGTGCAAGCTTCTTCATCTCCCAGTACCTACTGCAGCCTACATCCTTCTGAATCTGCTTAGTGTATTCATCTCTTGGTCTTCCTCTTCGATTTTTACCCTCCACACTGCCCTCCAATACTAAATTGGTGATTCCTTGATGCCTCAGAACATGTCCTACCAACCGATCCCTTCTTCTAATCAAGTTGTGCCACACACTTCTCCCCAATCCTACTCGATACCTCCTCATTAGTTATGTGATCTACGCATCTAATCTTCAGCATTCTTCTTTAGCACCAAATTTCCAATGCTTCTATTCTCTTCTTGTCCAAACTATTTATCGTCCATGTTTCACTTCCATACATGTCTACACTCCACACAAATACTTTCAGAAACGACTTCCTGACACTTAAATCTATACTCGATGTTAACAAATTTCTCTTCTTCAGAAGCGCTTTCCTTGCCATTGTCAGTCTACATTTTATATCCTCTCTACTTCGACCATCATCAGTTATTTTGCTTCCCAAATAGAAAAACTCCTTTACTACTTTAAGTGTCTCATTTTCTAATCTAATTCCGTCAGCATCACCCGACTTAATTCGACTACATTGCATTATCCTCGTTATGCTTTTGTCGATGTTCATCTCATATCCTCCCTTCAAGACACTATCTATTCCGTCTTACAGTTTAAAACCTGGTTCCTAAATCTCTGTCTTACCATTATATAATCTATCTGAAACCTGTATGTAAATACCGTAAATGTAAATTTGATTCAAAAAGTACTTGAAGTGAAGTGAAGCGCAGCTGGACAGCAACAAACTCTTTAGCGCGCAATGCCCGCAATGATAGTATTAGAAAATCTTTGAGTATGGACACTAAAAAAAAGGCAATTTATTTTATTAAAAAAAGACTGTTAATCTGTATCTCATGGAAAGAGGACGTGTTGCTAGGCCGTTGCTCAGAACGTATTGTTACATTTAATGAAAATTGATATTTCAGTGATAAAGCCGAGTGAAGCATGTGCAAGAGTTGAGAAACATTTATTTATACAAATTTTCTGGAAGTGAAGAATAGAAATATCTTGTTTTTGGAAAAGGAGGTGAATTTCATTGTCGTCGCCGTCTGTCAATCGACAGAATTGTAAGTGTACAAAGTTCACTAAAACACAGGAAAAGAAATGCATTTTCTATAGTTTTCATTCAATAAGTAACAACCTCTCATAATTTCTTAATTACAGTAATGGGATTATGTTCTTGTACAATAGTATGGTCCTGAACTCCACTGACCAATTTTGATGCACCAGGACGTGTAATTTGAAGTAAGTTTGTGTGCCAAGCAATCTCCTTTTCTCACGAAAGGCAGATTGCTTTTGATCTTATTTACTTAACAACAGTGGTCCCTTAGGTAAGAAAAGCTACGAAACCTTGGGCTCAAAACTATCCGCAATATAGCCAAGTAACTAACAGAGTAGTATTTTAAACCTTAAAGAACAATAACTTCCTCCAAATGGCAATACGTCAACAACTGGTGCAGAAGGTGATTATTCAAGGAGGCAGCAACCAAAATTCAGGTACCAGTTACGACTTAAAGTAAAAATCTCAATCAAAAATCAATCTCTCTCTCCAAGCATATATATAAATATTAGTATTAGTAAGATAAAAGTCATTTTATAACAGTGCCGCGCGACGGGTACGTTTGGCACGCGTTACGCTACTCCAGCGCGTATTCAGACGCATACGCATACTTGGCACACGCCGGTTGGCGACGCAATGCGCTGACAGAAACGAATCGTTCTCAAACGATTTTACAGCACCTATTCAGTAAAAATATTTCATTTTTACCTTGATTATAGCATTATGTCATCTGGCTAATGGTCGTACTTACTATGGTATACACATTTTAGTAAGATGCTAGGCAAAATTCGAAAAGTTCGCATAGCAAAAAAGTGGTCGCTATGATTTTGCGTGTGGTGCGTGTTACACCAGATCTTGCTACGTACGAAATTTCGCTAATATGTTGAATTTTTCTTTAGACTTGGGAGGCAGTCTCTTTCTGCCTTCTATCTAGAGAAAATGGATCCAATGTAGCGCGCTCTCTCCCAAACTGACGCCCGCGAGAATGAAACATTCACAACATCCCTTATATCCCCTTAACCGCTAGAGACATCGAAACGAGACTTTAGCGAATGATACACAAGGAGGAGCGTATTTCGCCAATTCGTAAACACACGGAACTTTCTTATCTATGACGATATACTTCTTTCATCATTTTTTCACTCTAGTGACAAACTTTTTGAGAGTTATCGACAGCTAGTGAAGGAAGTGTTTCCTAATATGAAAATAAACATGAAATTTCTTCTCTCTTGTTACTTCATACCGACACTATGAGATTTTTCGTAAGCTCTTGACCTCTATGATTGCCAGTTACTTGTTTCATGAGGTATTCTGTCGCAATAGATGCTCTGAGATGAGTTTTTGCAACTTACACTGTGCTTTCGCAAAGGAAGACCAATTAAACCTCTCAACAAGAGAAATGTGGCCGTTACTCATATATGGTGATGCTTCTTTGAATGAGAAAAGGTTAACGTTTTGCACAAAAATAACTTGCTACTTCTGTTGGAATTTTGGTTGACGCTAGGTGCAAATTGAGACGCGTACAGCGCTTGTGGCTCGAAGCAACGTAGCGCGCACATGTTCAAATGGAGAGGGTGCGGGGCAAAGTCAGGACATGCGGGGACCAAGCAGCAATCGGTATTGTAATTGTAAACTGTCGAAGCTGCATTGGTAAAGTACCGGAAATTCAAGCGCTGATAGAAAGCACCGAAGCTGAAATAGGTACAGAAACCTGGCTGGAGCCAGAGATAAATTCAGCCGAAATGTTTACAAAGGCACAGAGGGTGTTTAGAAATGATAGATTGCATGCAACCGGTGGTGGCGTGTTTGTCGCTGTTAGTAGTAGATTATCGTGTAGTGAAGTAGAAGTCGATAGTTCCTGTGAAATATTATGGGTGGAGGTTACACTCAACTACCGAGCTAGGTTAATAATTGGCTCCTTTTACCGACCTCCCGACTCAGGAGCATTAGTGGCAGAACAGCTGCGAGAAAATTTGGAATACATTTCACATAAATTTTCTCAGCATATTATAGTCTTAGGTGGAGATTTCAATTTACCAGATATAGACTGGGACAATGTTTATGACGGGTGGTAGGGACAGAGCATCGAGTGACATTATACTGAGTGTACCACCCGAAAATTACCTCGAACAATTAAACAGAGAACCGACTCGTGGAGATAACATCTTCCTACTGATAACAAAGAGACCCGAACTTTTCGACTCTGTAAGCGCAGAACAGGGAATCAGTGATCATAAGGCCGTTGCAGCATCCCTGAATATGGAAGTTAATAGGAATATAAAAAAAGGGAGGAAGGTTTATCTGTTTAGCAAGAGTAATAGATTTCAGACTACCTAACAGATCAAAACGAAAATTTCTGTTCCGACACTGACAATGTTGAGTGTTTATGGAAAAAAGTTTAAGGTAATTGTAAAATGCGTTTCAGACAGGTACGTGCCGAGTAAAACTGTGAGGAACGGGAAAAACCCACCGTGGTTCAACAACAAAGTTAAGAAACTACTGCGGAAGCAAAGAGAGCTTCACTCCAAGTTTAAACGCAGCCTCTCAGACAAACAGAACCTAAACGATGTCAAAGTTAGCGTAAGGAGTGCTATGCGTGAAGCGTTCAGTGAATTCGAAAGTAAAATTCTATGTAACGACTTGACAGCAAATCCTAGGAAGTTTTGGTCTTACGTTAAATCAGTAAGTGGCTCGAAACAGCATATCCAGACACTCCGGGATGATGATGGCTTTGAAACAGAGGATGACACGCGTAAACCTGAAATACTAAACACCTTTTTCCAAAGCTGTTTCACATAGGAAGACCACACTGCAGTTCCTTCTCTAAATCCTCGCACAAACGAAAAAATGGCTGACATCGAAATAAGTGTCCAAGGAATAGAAAAGCAACTGAAATCACTCAACAGAGGAAAGTCCACTGGACCTGACGGAATACCAATTCGATTCTACACTGAGTACGCGAAAGAACTTGCCCCCCTTCTAACAGCCGTGTACCGCAAGTCTCTAAAGGAATGGAAGGTTCCAAACGATTGGAAAAGAGCACAGGTAGTCCCAGTCTTCAAGAAGGGTCGTCGAGCAGATGCGCAAAACTATAGACCTATATCTCTGACGTCGATCTCTTGTAGAATTTTAGAACATGTTTTTTGCTCGAGTATCATGTTTTTGGAAACCCAGAATCTACTCTGTAGGAATCAACATGGATTCCGGAAACAGCAAACGTGTGAGACCCAACTCGCTTTATTTGTTCATGAGACCCAGAAATTATTAGATACAGGCTCCCAGGTAGATGCTATTTTCCTAGACTTCCGGAAGGCGTTCGATACAGTTCCGCACTGTCGCCTGATAAAGTAAGAGCCTACGGAATATCAGACCAGCTGTGTGGCTGGATTGAAGAGTTTTTAGCAAACAGAACACAGCATGTTGCTATCAATGGAGAGACGTCTACAGACGTTAAAGTAACCTCTGGCGTGCCACAGGGGAGTGTTATGGGACCATTGCTTTTCACAATATGTATAAATGACCTAGTAGATAGTGTCGGAAGGTCCATGAGGCTTTTCGCGAATGATGCTGTAGTATACAGAGAAGTTGCAGCATTAGAAAATTGTAGCGAAATGCAGGAAGATCTGCAGCGGATAGGCACTTGGTGTAGGGAGTGGCAACTGACCCTTAACATAGACAAATGTAATGTATTGCGAATACATAGGAAGAAGGATCCTTTATTGTATGATTATATGATAGCGGAACAAACACTGGTAGCAGTCACTTCTGTTAAATATCTGGGAATATGCGTGCGGAACGATTTGAAATGGAATGATCATATAAAATTAATTGTTAGTAAGGCGGGTACCAGTTTGAGATTCATTGGGAGAGTCCTTAGAAAAAGTAGTCCATCAACAAAGGAGGTGGCTTACAAAACACTCGTTCGACCTATACTTGAGTATTGCTCATCGCCGGCCGCGGTGGTCTAGCGGTTCTAGGCGCTCAGTCCGGAACCGCGCGACTGCTACGGTCGATGGTTCGAATCCTGCCTCGGGCATGGATGTGTGTGATGTCCTTAGTTAGGTTTAAGTAGTTCTAAGTTCTAGGGGACCATTTTTTATTGCTCATCAGTGTGGGATCCGTAGCAGATCGGGTTGACGGAGGAGATATAGAAGATCCAAAGAAGAGCGGCACGTTTCGTCACAGGGTTATTTGGTAACCGTGATAGCGTTACGGAGATGTTTAGCAAACTCAAGTGACAGACTCTGCAAGAGAGGCGCTGTGCATCGCGGTGTAGCTCGCTCGCCAGGTTTCGAGAGGGTGCGTTTGTGGATGAGGTATCAAATATACTGCTTCCCCCTACTTATACCTCCCGTGGAGATCACGAATGTAAAATTAGAGAGATTGGAGCGCGCACGGAGGCTTTCAGACAGTCGTTCTTCCCGCGAACCATACGCGACTGCAACAGAAAAGGGAGGTAATGACAGTGGCACGTAAAGTGCCCTCCGCCACACACCGGTGGGTGGCTTGCGGAGTATGAATGTAGATGTAGATGTAGAACCACGCAAACTGGAATGCGACGCGACTGGAAGGCAACAGGCGTCTGCGCCATGTCGCGCAGTGTTGTGGTTGTGGCAGAGTTTCTCGCGCCGCGCGCCACACGAGTATTGCGGGAGGGGTGAGGCAGGGAGCGGGGGAGGCAGTCCTGCCATATGCTCACTTCGGCATGGCGCATATGGGCAGTATAAATATTGCCCATCCCAAAAATACAGCTTTACTGTTTACGGAATTTTATTATCACTGAGTAGTGTTTCGTTTTTCGCCGTTTAAGCGCTCCATCTCTTCTCGTTAGCACATAGTAGTTTTCAGTTACATGTATATCTACAGTTCTTTTGTTTTATTTATTCTTTTGTCAAGAACAATGGATAGTTCAACAACTGGCGAGCCATTAGCTAATGGGATTATATCATCTGCCCCCGTAATATTTTCAGATAGTAAGAAGGGACAGACGTTTCATCGTGAGGGTGGTAAGTAAGAAAGTAAGTAAAATTATTGAATCACGTGATTTAGAAGAAAGGCAGGAAAGTAAATCAAGGTCATCTACTTGCTGCCTGTTATTCTGACGTATGTCTGCGATCTGTTCAGAATGTCGCATAGGCGTTATTTCCACAGATATAACACCCTTTAGCTTCTGATAAAAAGCGTATTAGATATGAAGCACATAAGTTTCAGTATCGTAATAAGAGACATTATACTATGTACATATGGATATCACAATTCCACTGCAAGCTAGAAGCACTCGAAAAGAAGTCACAAATAACAATGTTTTAATTGACTTGTCGTGATGGGAAAAACATTTCAATTGTTGCATACATCAGAATTATACAGCAGCCTACCCAAATGAAAAAAAAGTCGTCGGAATTACGAAAGTAGGAGTATTCTGAAAGAGTGTGGTGACTAGATATATTTAGTTTGTTGAAATGTACCGCTGACAAAGGCAGATGTAACTTTCATGACGATGTTTCTCGAACGACGTGAAATCGCGTTTACAAGGCATACATGGTTATCTTCCGCATGCATTCCTGTGGCGCGCATTATTCTCAAAAAAATGGCTCTGAGCGCTATGGGACTTAACTTCTGAGATAATCAGTCCCCTAAAACTTAGAACTACTTAAATCTAACTAGTCTAAGGACATCACACATATCCACGCCCGTGGCAGGATTCGAACCTGCGACCGTAGTGGTCGCGCGGTTCCAGACTGTAGCGCCTAGAACCACTCGGCCACTCCGGCCATTATTCTCAGCTGTTGACAACGCACGGACCATTGTGTTGTGCGACATATCATTTTTTTACAATTTTTCTAACAACTATTTTACTCGCGAATCAAACGTTGTCTGTTTGGTAAGCCGTAGGTGAGTAACCAGCCTCTGGCGTGTGCCAATCATTCCGCCTGAAGGGAGCGATCGTCATTATTTTAATACTTCTCAGATGAAGAGAAGCTTCCATTCCAGTCGTGTAGTGTTGAAAATACGACGTGTTACTGAGATTCAACCACAATTCGAACAGAACTGGAAATTTCTTTTTCTGTGAATTGTTAACTTTTTCTCATTTGAAGACGCATCACCATTTATGAGTAACGGCCACATTTCTATTGGTGACAGATTTAATTATACTTTCTGTGCCAAAAACACTGTAATTTTTGCACAATCTCATATTAGAGAAGCTATTGCGACAGAATTAAGAAACAGAGTACCTCAGTAAACAAGTAACTGGCACTCAGAGAGATCAATAGCTTACAAAAAACCTCATTGTGTCCGTTTGCAGTAACATTAGAGCAGGAATTTCATGTTTATTTTGATACTAGGAAGCACTTCTTTCACTAGCTGTCGATAACTCTTAAAAAGTTTGTCACTAGAGTGAAAAAATGATAAAAGAAGAATATCGTCATAGATAAGAAAGTTCCGTGTGTTTACGAATTGGCAAAATACCCTCCTCCTTGTGTGCTATCATTCGCCAAACTCTCGTTTCCATGTCTCGAGCGATTAAGGAGATATGAGGAATGTTGTGAAAGGTTTCAATCCCGTGGGCATCAGATTGGGAGTGAGTGCGCTACATTGGATCCATTTTCTCGAGATCGAAGGCAGAAAAAGACTGCCTCTCAAGTCTAAAGAAAAATTGAACATATTAGCTAAATTCCGTAAGCATCAAGATATGGTGTAACACGCACCACACGCCAAATCATGGCGACGCCTCTTTTTCTATGCAAATTTGTGAATTTTCCTAGTTTCTTACTGAAATGTGTATACCACAGTAAGTACACTCGTTCGACCTATACTTGAGTATTGCTTATCAGTGTGGGATCCGTACCAGATCGGGTTGAAGGAGGAGATTTGAGAAGATCCAAAGAAGAGCGGCGCGTTTCGTCACAGTGTTATTTGGTAACCGTGATAGCGTTACGGAGATGTTTAACAAACTCAAGTGGCAAACTCTGCAAGAGAGGCGCTCTGCATCGCATTGTAGCTTGCTCGCCAGGTTTCGAGAGGGTGCGTTTCTGGATGAGGTATCGTATGTACTGCTTCCCCCTACTTATAACTCCCGAGGAGATCACTAATGTAAAATTAGAGAGATTCGAGCGTGCACTGAGGGTTTCAGACAGTCTTTCTTCCCGCGAACCATACGAGACTGGAACAGGAAAGAGAGGTAATGACAGTGGCACGTAAAGTGCCCTCCGCCACACACCGTTGGGTGGCTTGCGGAGTATAAATGTATATGTAGATGTACGGCTTTTAGCGAGTCGATATAACGCAGCAAGCAAGGTAAAAATTATTTTTGAGTAGTTTCTGTAAAATCGTTAGAGAAAGATTACACTGTGCGCGCGCTACGTTTGTGTCAGCCCAGACCGTCTCCAACTGGCGCGTGAAAAACATGTGTCGTGTCACGTCACACGGTCTATGCGAGTCTCAATTTGCGGTTAGCCTCGGTGTAGACCGCGCCTGCATTTTTAATGTGGAAGACGTTAGTCATAACATTCCACAGGGATCAGTATTGCGACAAGGCTCGTTGATGAAATATCGGTATATGGGTTTATCGACTTTTCTTCCAAAATATATCGATATGAAGTGGCGATAATACTTCCGCCGATAAATCGATATCAAAATGGCAATATGTAGTACCGCTATTTTTATTGTGTATTATATTTTTCATAATTTTCCGTAAATATTTGAAGCTGCTCTTTTGAAAATGCGGTAGAATATAGTTTCACTTCCACTGTGCGAAGGAGTCTTACTAATTTTTGAGCTTTCATTACGCCCAATTTTTGTCTTTGACATCTTGAAGCAAGTATTTGTGGCAGAAAAGAAACCCAACTGCTTTCGGGGTTCGCGGTGTGAATGGAATAACACTTACGATGTCAAGAAATAGCATACCATTTGCGCTAAGAAACAAAAATCTAAATGACCAGACTGGTCTTGTTGGGGGAAGTGGGGGGGGGGGGGGGGGGGGGGCGAGCCGACGTAATAATTCCTCGACACTACCAACAGAAACTGCAACATTTAGCTTCACCAAGCAGTTGTAACATTACAACTCCTAGGTTGCTGTCGTTGGCAGAAATGAAAAAAAAAATCTGGGAATTCGAAGTGTTCCGGACAAATCTGATATGCGATGAAACCCAGCGACGGACCCGTCGTACATCTTTCATTGTGCCTCTTCCATAGAGTTATCATTGTTGGCAATGTGGTTGTCGCCAAGCGTGAACGTGCATCATTCTCCTTTCAATTTTTGCTCTATGGGGGATAGAAAGGCAAGTAGCTTGTTGATGTACAAAATATCTAATAACAAATCAATACTTAAATATGCAGCTCGTAAAACAGCAGTATATTTACAATGACCAAAAGAATGGCTCTGAGCAGTATGGAACTTAACATCTGAGGTCATCAGTGCCCTAGAACTAGGCTAAGGACATCACACACATTCATGCCCAAGGCAGGATTCGAACCTGCGACCGTAGCGATCTCGCGGTTCCAGACTGAAGCGCCTAGAACCGCTCGGCCACAACGGCCGGCTGCAATGTGCAGCCGATGTTTCAGTTTACAGGTATGTCGAAATTTCTTTCGTCGATAATTCGATACTTTTTTTACATATCGATAGACAATAAAGATAAATTTTTAAATATCGATATTTCGGATTCCCGATATTTATAAAAATCTGAACACTCCTAAATGTGACCACTTTTGTTCATGTCGTTAGGTAACAGCCTGCAGTAGAACCTCGTTACTCCGTCCCCAATGGGACCGGATGCATAGTCTGGACTCTAAAAAGGTCGAATTATCAAACACCACACCCATAACATTACAGGGCAGAGCAGCACAACTATAATGTTCAACTGGAAATACTGTGTCAAAAAATTTTATATTAAAACACTACCAAAGCGAAAAGGAAACGTCCACACACTAAAAAATCTTACACAGATGTGTAATGTACTGACGAGCCAGGCCGTCTTTATCGTACTGTAATATATTATTCATCTGCATAAGAGCTCAAAATGTGTGCATACCTTTTTATAGTACTGCACTGACACGCAACTGATTTGTACTTAACTTTTTACACCCAAAGAACCCCCTCATCAGGCCACATATGGCCCACCAGGACCATCCGACCGCCGTGTCATCCTCAGCTGAAGATGCGGGTAGGAGGGGCGTGTGGTCAGCACACCGCTCTCCCGGTCGTTATGATGGTTTTCTTTGACCGGAGCCGCTACTGTTCGGCCGAGTAGCTCCTCAATTGGCATCACGAGGCTGAGTGCACCCCGAAAAATGGCAACAGTGCACGGCGGTTGAATGGTCCCCCATCCAAGTGCCGGCCACGCCCGACAGCGCTTAAGTTCGGGGACCTGATGGGAACCGGTGTATCCACTGCGGCAAGGCCGTTGCCGTACTTAACTTTTTAAAACATGAGAATTCACTCGTTAAAAAATTGTTCTGTTCTCAAGCCGGACTAAAAATGTCTGCAATGTTCTGTTGATCAGCAGACGACAACTTTGATTTTGCTGCGATGTTCAGGCATTTCATAACTGACAAAATGCCTGTTACGGTAGCCCTAGAGCATTTTTAAATACACTGAAGGGCTGTATCAAATGCATTCTTACCGTCTGTATGTGCTGCTCGAGCAGTAGGTTCGTTGTCTTCTTTATCATCAACATCTTTCTCGTTCTCATCGGTTGCTCGAGTTTCAGGGTCAGTGATTGGTCGTCAGTTAATTTTGTATCCGTTGTGCAGCCAACTTCAGCTATATCGATCCAGTCATTTTTGTACCTGGGACCAACGTCCGGTTGTAAAGACAAAGTCACATGTTTACATTTAGTTGGTGACATAATTCAGTTTTACGCACTTTAATATTTAAGATGAACATTTTCACCAATTTATAAAACAAATGCGTATATAGTGACGCTTATTAATCGAGTTAGAAACAAGTTATTTCATACTGAAAGTGATCGAACTATCGCACCTAGTAACAGTCAACTGCATACTGATCCATTGGCAGATGATAATACATCGCCTAGTCCAGTCCTAACGGTAGCAGCGGCCCATATAGGTAAATGAAGACCGGAAACGGCATGGTCGGACTAAGAGGGGAGTCGGGGCAACCGAGGTCGTTTAGGAAGGTTCTACTGTATTAGTACATTGAAATAACCCATGTTACTGTCCGCCCCAACTGCTGAACGATCAGTGTGTAGGAATGCCCCGGGCAGGGGGGCACGGTTCGATTCACGGCTGGAGTGGGAGATTTTCTCCCCTCAGGGTCTGGCTGCTTTGCTGTCGTCTTCATCATTTCATCCCCATTATCGACGCGCAAGTCGCCCAATGTGGCGCCGCACTCAATAAGACCTGCACTTGGGGACGAACTTACCTCCTGGGAACTCCCGGCCACTGACGCCATCTGATCTTTTCCACCTGTTTTACCAACATTGCGTTCTTACAGTCGAGTATGGTGCAAATTTTTTTTTTTTTTTTGGCCATCAATCTACTGACTGGTTTGATGCAGCCCGCCACGAATTCCTTTCCTGTGCTAACCTCTTCATCTCAGAGTAGCACGTGCAACCTACAGCCTCAATTATTTGCTTGACGTATTCCAATCTCTGTATTCCTCTACAGTTTTTGCCCTCTACAGCTCCCTCTAGTACCATGCAAGTCATTCCCTCATGTCTTAGCAGATGCCCTATCATCCTGTCCCTTCTCCTTATCAGTGTTTTCCACATATTCCTTTCCTCTCCGATTCTGCGTAGAACCCCCTCATTCCTTACCTTATCAGTCCTCCTAATTTTCAACATTCGTCTATAGCACCACATCTCAAATGCTTCGATTCTCTTCTGTTCCGGTTTTCCCATAGTCCATGTTTCACTACCATACAATGCTGTACTCCAGACGTACATCCTCAGAAATTTCTTCCTCAAATTAAGGCCGGTATTTGATATTAGTAGACTTCTCTTGGCCAGAAATGCCTTTTCTGCCAGAGCGAGTCTGCTTTTGATGTCCTCCTTGCTCCGTCCGTCATCGGTTATTTTACTGCCTAGGTAGCAGAATTCCTTAACTTCATTTCTACTACTTCTCATTACCTTCGTCTTTCTCCGATTTACTCTCAAACCATACTGTGTACTCATTAGACTGTTCATTCCGTTCAGCAGATCATTTAATTCTTCTTCACTTTCACTCAGGATTGCAATGTTATCAGCGAATCGTATCATTGATATCCTTTCACCTTGTAGTTTAATTCCACTCCTGAACCTTTCTTTTATTTCCATCATTGCTTCCTCGATGTACAGATTGAAGAGTAGGGGCGAAAGGCTACAGCCTTGTCTTACTCCCTTCTTAATACGAGCACGTCTTTCTTGATCGTCCACTCTTATTATTCCCTCTTGGTTGTTGTACATATTGTATATGACCCGTCTCTCCCTACAGCTTACCCCTACTTTTTACAGAATCTTAGAATCTTGAACAGCTTGCACCATTTTATATTGTCGATCGCTTTTTCCAGGTCGACAAATCCTATGAACGTGTCTTGATTTTTCTTTAGCCTTGCTTCCATTATTAGCCGTAACGTCAGAATTGCCTCTCTCGTGCCTTTACTTTTCCTAAAGCCAAACTGATCGTCACCTAGAACATTCTCAATGTTCTTTTCCATTCTTCTGTGTATTATTCTTGTAAGCAGCTTCGATGCATGAGCTGTTAAGCTGATTGTGCGATAATTCTTGCACTTGTCAGCTCTTGCCATCTTCGGAATTGTGTGGATGATGCTTTTCTGAAAATCAGATGATATGTCGCCAGACTCATATATTCTACACACCAACGTGAATAGTCTTTTTGTTGCCACTTCCCCTAGTGATTTTAGAAATTCTGATGGAATGTTATCTATCCCTTCTGCCTTATTTGACCGTAAGTCCTCCAAAGCTCTTCTAAATTCCTATTCTAATACTGGATCCCCTCTCTCTTCTAAATCGACTCCTGTTTCTTCTTCTATCACATCAGACAAATCTTCACCCTCATAGAAGCCTTCAATGTATTCTTTCCACCTATCTGTTCTGTCCTCTGCATTTAACAGTGGAATTCCCGTTGCATTCTTAATGTTACCACCGTTGCCTTTAATGTCACCAAAGGTTGTTTTGACTTTCCTGTATGCTGAGTCTGTCCTTCCGACAATCATATCTTTTTCGATGTCTTCACCTTTTTCCTGCAGCCATGTCGTCTTAGCTTCCCTGCACTTCCTATTTATTTCATTCCTCAGCGACTTCTGTATTCCTGATTTTCCCGGAACATGTTTGTACTTCCTCCTTTCATCAATCAACTGAAGTATTTCTTCTGTTACCCATGGTTTCTTCGCAGCTACCTTCTTTGTACCTATGTTTTCCTTCCCAACTTCTGTGATGGCCCTTTTTAGTGATGTCCATTCCTCTTCAACTGTGTTCCCTACTGCGCTATTCCTTATATTCGTTATATTTTGATATGAGTCTATATCTGCTCCTGGGTACGCCTTACAATTCAGTATCTGATTTCGGATTCTCTGTCTGACCATGATGTAATCTAATTGAAATCTTCCTGTATCTCCCAGCCTTTTCCAAGTATACCTCCTCCTCTTGTGATTCTTGAACAGGGTATTCGCTTTTACTAGCTGAAGTTTGTTACAGACCTCAATTAGTCTTTCTCCTCTTTCATTCCTTGTCCCAACCCCATACTTCCTGTAACCGCTCCTTATACTCCATCCCCTACAACTGCATTCCAGTCTCCCTTGACTATTATATTTTCGTCTCCCTTTACATATTGCATTACCCTTTCAATATCCTCAAACACTTTCTCTGTCTGTTCATCTTCACCTTGCGACGTCGGCATGTATACCTGAACTATCGTTGTCGGTGTTGGTCTGCTGTCGGTTCTGATTAGAACAACCCGGTCACTGAACTGTTCACAGTAACACACCCTCTGCCCTACCTTCCTATTCATAACGAATCCTACACCTGTTATACCATTGCCTGCTGCTGTTGATATTACCCGATACTCATCTGACCAGAAATCGTTGTCTTCCTTGCACTTCACTTCACTTCACTGACTCCTACTATATCTAGATTGAGCCTTTCCATTTCCCTTTCCAGATTTTCTAGTTTCCCTACCACGTTTAAGCTTCTGACTTTCCACGCCCCGACTCGTAGAACATTATCCTCTCGTTGATTATTCTATCTTTTTCTCATGTTAACCTCCCCCTTGGCAGTCCCCTCCCGGAGATCCGGATGGGGGACTATTCCGGAATCTTTTGCCAATGGAGAGATCATCATGACGCTTCTTCAACTACAGGCCACATGTCCTGTGGATACACGTTACGTGTCATTAATGCAGTGGTTTCCATTGCCTTCTGCATCCTCATGTCGTTGATCATTGCTGATTGCTCCGCCTTTAGGGGCAATTTCCCACCCCTAGGACAAGAGAGTACCCTGGACCTCTATCCGCTCCTCCGCCCTCTTTGACAAGGCCGTTGGCAGAATGAGGCTGACTTCTTATGCCGGAAGTCTTCGGCCGCGAATGCTGATTATTTGTCAAAATTTAGGCAGTGGCGGGGATCGAACCCGGGACCAAATACGGTTTGATTATGAATCAAAGACGCTACCCCCATACCACGGGTGCAAATATGCTAACGTCATAAACGTTAGATACCGTTTGTTTATCGGAATATGGGCTGTCGCAAAACTGGTTTGGAACACACAAGACATTTAATTCTGCTGCCGAGCTTAGCACCGTGATCACGACAGCCACCAACATCATGAGTTCCTCACCACCGCCACCAAAAGCGGTGAGCAATAGGGACCTGCTGCTAGTATTGTCTACATACTGACGTTAGAGAACTGTCACAGTACGATCGCGCATGTCTTATCAAGACAGGAATACATTGCTGATACTCCGAGGTGGCATGAGGTAGCGACATGAAACAGCGACATGCACATATAGAGATGGCAGTAGTATGGCGTACACAACGTATGAAAGGTCGGCGCAGTGGTGGGGCTGTCATTTGTTGTCAGGTGATTCATGTGATAAAGCGTCCCATGTGATTAAGGCCGCACAACTGGAATTAACACACTTTGAACGCGGAATGGAAATTTAAGATTGATGCATGGGACATTACATATCGGTAACAGGGAAGTTAATATTCCGAGATTCAATCCGCGAGGATAGCCGAGAGGGCTAACGTGCTCCTTCCTGGACTCGGGTATGCGCGCCGGGCCCGGATCGAATCCGCCCAGCGGACTAACGACGAGAGCCGGTGTGCCGGCCAGTCTGGATGTGGTTTTTAGGCGGTTTTCGACATCCCGTTAGGTAAATACCGGGCTGGTCTCCACGTTCCGCCTCAGTTACACGACTCGCAAACGTTTGAAACACGTGGCATTATTCCTCAGAGGGGGGTCGGGTGGCGACAGGAATGGGCATCCGGCCACCCCTTCAGATTAACACACCAAATCCGGTTGACCATAACAGCAGACCCCGCAATTCGAGATTAATGCTTGGAAAGAGAGAGAATATTCCGAGATTCACAGTGTCAACAGGTTGCCAAGAATACGTTTCGTGAATTACCTCTCATCACTGACAACGCAGGGCCCAACAGCCTTCACTTAACAACGGAGAGCCGTAGAGTTGTCAGACACTGCGTGAAATAATGCCAGATATCAATGTGGAACGTACGACGAACGCATCCGTTAGGACATTACGGCGAAATTTAGCATTAGTGATCTATGACAGCAGACGATCGACTTGATTGTCTTTGCTGACATCGCACGCAGCAACTCGCTTCGGCTCATGACTACATTGGTTGTACCCTATACGACTGAAAGAAAATGGTTCAAACGGCTCTGAGCACTATGGGAACTTAGAACTACTTAAACCTAACTAACCCAAGGACATCACACACATCCATGCCCGAGACAGGATTCGAACCTGCGACCATAGCAGTAGCGCGGTTCCAGACTGAAACGCCTAGAACCGCTCGGCCACCTGCGCCGGCAGGCGACTGAAAAACCCTGGTCTGGTCAGATAAGTCCAGAATTCAGTTGGTAAGAGCTGGTGGTACAGTTAGAGTGTGGCACAGACCAGGCTGTCAACAAAGCGCTGTCTAAGCTGGTGGTGGATCCGTAAGGGCGTAGGCTGTGTTTAAATGAAACAGACTGGGTGTTGATTGGAAATGATTAGGTTAGTCATCTTGGAGACAATTTCCAGCCATTCATAGACTTCATGTTTCCAATCAACCATGGAATTTTTATGGATAACAAGGGGCCATGTCAACGGATTACAATCGTTCACAATAGGTTGGGAGAACTTCTGGATCATTCCACCAAATTATTTGACCACCCAGATCACCCTATTTGAATCCCATAGACATAACAGAGAGGTCAGTTCGTGCACAAAATCTTACACCGGCAACGCTACCCAAACTATGAACGGTTACAAAGGCAGTATGGCTCAGTATTTCTACAGGGGCTTCCAACAACTTGTTGAGTCCATGTCATGTCGTGTTGCTGTACTACTCCGGGCAAAAGGAGGTCCTACACGATCTTAGGAGGTGTCCCACTTAGCGCAGATTAGGCACACCAGAGGGCCTGTAACAGTTCCTTATGGCACGCCAGGTATCGCTTCTGTTTTACTGGATGATTTCACGTCGATTCTACATCTACATCTACATTTATACTCCGTAAGCCACCCCTACGGTGTGTGGCGGAGGGCACATTACGTGCTACTGTCATTACCTCCCCTTCCTGTTCCAGTCGCGTATGGTTCACGAGAGGAACGACTGCCGGAAAGCCTCCGTGCGCGCTCGAATCTCTCTAATTTTACATTCGTGATCACCTCGGGAGGTGTAAGTAGGTGGAAGCAATATACTCGAAACCTCATCCAGAAATGCACCCTCTCGAAACCTGAGCAGCAAGAGATACACCGTGATCCAGAGCGTGTCTTGCAGAGTCTGCCACTTGAGTTTGCTAAGCATCTCCGTAACGCTTTCACGATTACCAAATAAGCCTCTGACGAAACGCCCCACTCTTCTTTGGATCTTCTCTATCTCCTCTGTCAACCCGATCTGGTACGGATCCCAGACTGATGAGCAACACTCAAGTATAGGTCGAACGAGTGTTTTGTAAGCCACCTCCTTTGTTGATGGACTACATTATCAAAAGACTCTCCCAATGAATCTCAACCTGGCACCCGCCTTACCAAAAATTAATTTTATATGATCATTCCACTTCAAATCCTTCCGTACGCATACTCCCAGATCTTTTACAGAAGTAACCGCTACCAGTGTTTTTTCCGCTATCATATAATCATACAATAAAGGATCCTTATTTCTATGTATTCGCAATACATTACATCTGTCTATGTTAAGGTTCAGTTGCCACTCACTGCACCAAGTGCCCATCCGCTGCAGATCTTCCTGCATTTCGCTGCAAGTTTCTAATGCTGCAGCTTCTCTGTATACTACAGCATCATCCGCGAAAAGCCGTATGGAACTTCCGACACTATCGAATAGGTCATTTATATATATTGTGAAAAGCAATGATCCCACAACAGTCCCCTGTGGCACGCAAGAGGTTACTTTAAAGTCTGTAGACGTATCTCCATTGAGAATAACATGCTGTGTTCTGTTTGCTAAAAACTCTTCGATCCAGCCACACAGCTGGTCTCATACTCCGTAGGATATTACTTTATCAGGTGACAGTGCGGAACTGTATAGAACGCCTTCCGGAAGTCAAGGAAAATAGCACCTGTAAGTAGGCTGTTTAGGTTTTTTTTATTGGTAACGCCACGTAGTGCTCTATATGAAAATCACAGGCTCTGCTGTGTGCAGTCAGTGGCTGGTTGGCATTGTTGTAATACTCACCATTGTAGTGTTGGGCAGCTGGATGTTAACAGCGCGTATCGTTGCGCAGTTGGAGGTGAGCCGCCAGCGGTGGTGGAAGGGGAGAGAGATGGAGTTTTGAAATTTGTAAGACTGGATGTCATGAACTGCTGTATATATTATGACTTTTGATGATATTAAGGTAAATACATTGTTTGTTCTCTATTAAAATCTGTCATTTGCTAACTATCCCTATCAGTAGTTAGTGCCTTCTGTAGTTTGAATCTTTTATTTAGCTGGCAGTAGTGGCGCTCGCTGTATTGCAGTAGTTTGAGTAACGAAGATTTTTGTGAGGTAAGTGATTTGTAAAACGTATAGGTTAATGTTAGTCAGGGCCATTTTTTGTAGGTATTTTTGAAAGTCAGCTTGCGGTGCGCTAAAAAAATATTGTGTGTCAGTTTAAGCACAGTCTTGTATAATTTTTCCAAGGGGACGTTTCACATCTACCTGGGAGCCTGTATCTAATATTTTCTGGGTCTCATGAACAAATAAAGCGAGTTGGGTCTCACACGATCGCTGTTTCAGAAATCCATGTTGATTCCTACAGAGTAGATTCTGGGTTTCGAGAAATGACATGATACGCGAGCAATCTGTGACCTTCCTGACAGAAGAACACGAATCCAGTCCCACAAGTGAAGCGGTATCCCACGCGCGCGCATTTTGATGCTACGAAACTTGTCAACAACCATCTGGAAATCTAGAAATAAGGAATCAATTTGATACACCCTGTTCATAGCACTCATTACTTCGTACGAATAAACATCTAGTTGTGTTTCACTAAAACTATATCTTCGGATTCGTGCTGACTATCTGAGTGTACACTGTTACATTCGAGGTAAGTCATAATGTTCAAACACAATATATGTGTTGCAAAATCCTACTGCAAATCGGCGTCACTCTTACAGGCCTGTAATTCGGCGGTTTACTATGATCTATTTTCTTGAATATTGGTGTGATCTGCGCAATCTTCCAGTCCTTTGGTACGGATCTTTTGTCGAGCGAGTAGCTGTTAACATTACTAAGTATGCAACTGTCGTATAAGAATATTCTGAAAGGGACTTAATTGTCACGCTATCTGGACCGGAAGGCTTGCCTTTATTAAGTGCTTTAAGATGCTTTGTTAAGCAATCTACTTCTAAGCTGCTCATATGGGCAGTTGGTCTAAATTTTAATTCTAGAATATTTACTATATCTTCTTTGATGAAGGAATTTTTGTAAATTATGGTTACAAACTGCGCTTTATTGGTGCTGTCATCGGTAATATTACTGCTGGTATCACATAGTTTAGGTACTGACTGTGTGTAACCGCTGGTTTACTTTACA
This sequence comes from Schistocerca gregaria, assembly GCF_023897955.1. Lineage (NCBI taxonomy): Eukaryota > Metazoa > Arthropoda > Insecta > Orthoptera > Acrididae > Schistocerca > Schistocerca gregaria. The sequence continues at coordinate 211,326,269 of NC_064928.1, read as the reverse complement.
TACGACCACGATGTATTTGCATTTTCTGCCACATTTCGAGACAGAGTTTTGTTGTGGAGATTATTAGAAGCCTCTCGCACTGAAGTCCAGTCTAAATTTTTATTTCTGTAAAGCATCGTCAATCTTGGGGTTTTGCTATTCTAAACCTAGCATTCTTTTTCGTTGCTTCTACAATAGTGTTCTGCCTGTTTAGTGTATGGGGTTTCAGTTCCGTCGCTTACTAGTTTATGTGGTATGAAGCTCTCAGTAGCAGCTGATAACACTTCCCTGAATTTATACCACACCTTGTCTACGCTTCCATAGTTTGGAAAGAGTGAGCCTGTCTTTTAAATAGATATATTTTGCGTTCGCTTTTGGTGAATCTGAATGTTGTGGTGGTCAGTCTCGTTACAACAACCTTGTGCTTAGTAATCCCTGTATCCTTCATGAAGTACGTAAAATTGGGGTTTAGTACCTTCGTAGACGAAAAGCTTCCCTCCTATCAGGATACAAAACACACGATGTTAAACCACTGTGCTCTGTGAGTTTAACGCCGCAAGCACTGCATTGTGTGGGACTTTCTTGCCACATGAGACACGTGTGCGTCAGTGGGCAAAGTCTGATACAAACGCGAGTGAAGGCCACACTATTCCTTTTCGGAGTTCTAAAAGAAGATCAGTGTGGCTGAATAGTTGGTTTGACTGCATTTCCCACTCACAATCAGCTGACACTCGCTTTGTCAGTCGCAATACGTCAGCCGGTAGGGAAAAAATATATGCATAGTGCATAGTCCTCGCGTGACGTTGTATGATGTAACTATCACAGTCCAGTTGTATGGATCTGAGGATGGAAATGATGTACACCTCCGAAACTAGTAGTCCAGTAATTGCGTTAACATAGCGATCTTGGCAACATGTTTGGTTTAAAAAAAAACTACAATATAAAATTATATATCGCCTCCCCCACTGTATCATCATATCAGGTAAACATTATTTTAAAAACTACTAATGAGAATTAAGTTGGCGAATTACCAGTTACGAAGTAAGAAAAAGAGAGCAATAGCTTTGAAAATTGGAGTGTAAATGACACCTGAATATACAGGGTGTATCAAAAATAATTACCCGATTTGGCACGTCTATAATTCTGAAAGCCAGCCGATGTGGCCTTGCGGTTCTAGGCGCTTCAGTCTGGAACCGCGCGACCACTACGATCGCAGGTTCGACTCCTGCCTCGGCATGGATGTGTGTGATGTCCTTAGGTTAGTTAGGTTTAAGTAGTTCTCAGTTCTAGGGGACTGATGACCTCAGATGTTAAGTCCCATAGTGCTCAGAGCCATTTGATCCATTTTTTTATACACTCCTGGAAATTGAAATAAGAACACCGTGAATTCATTGTCCCAGGAAGGGGAAACTTTATTGACACATTCCTGGTGTCAGATACGTCACATGATCACACTGACAGAACCACAGGCACATAGACACAGGCAACACAGCATGCACAATGTCGGCACTAGTACAGTGTATATCCACCTTTCGCAGCAATGCAGGCTGCTATTCTCCCATGGAGACGACCGTAGAGATGCTGGATGTAGTCCTGTGGAACGGCTTGCCATGCCATTTCCACCTGGCGCCTCAGTTGGACCAGCGTTCGTGCTGGACGTGCAGACCGCGTGAGACGACGCTTCATCCAGTCCCAAACATGCTCAATGGGGGACAGATCCGGAGATCTTGCTGGCCAGGGTAGTTGACTTACACCTTCTAGAGCACGTTGGGTGGCACGGGATACATGCAGACGTGCATTGTCCTGTTGGAACAGCAAGTTCCCTTGCCGGTCAAGGAATGGTAGAACGATGGGTTCGATAACGGTTTGGATGTACCATGCACTATTCAGTGTCCCCTCGACGATCACCAGAGGTGTACAGCCAGTGTAGGAGATCGCTCCCCACACCATGATGCCGGGTGTTGGCCCTTTGTGCCTCGGTCGTATGCAGTCCTGATTGTGGCGCTCACCTGCACGGCGCCAAACACGCATACGACCATCATTGGCACCAAGGCAGAAGCGACTCTCATCGCTGAAGACGACACGTCTCCATTCGTCCCTCCATTCACGCCTGTTGCGACACCACTGGAGGCGGGCTGCACGATGTTGGGGCGTGAGCGGAAGACGGCCTAACGGTGTGCGGGACCGTAGCCCAGCTTCATGGAGACGGTTGTGAATGGTCCTCGCCGATACCCCAGGAGCAACAGTGTCCCTAATTTGCTGGGAAGTGGCGGTGCGGTCCCCTAAGGCACTGCGTAGGATCCTACAGTCTTGGCATGCATCCGTGCGTCGCTGCGGTCCGGTCCCAGGTCGACGGGCACGTGCACCTTCCGCCGACCACTGGCGACAACATCGATGTACTGTGGAGACCTGACGCCCCACGTGTTGAGCAATTCGGCGGTACGTCCACCCGGCCTCCCGCATGCCCACTATACGCCCTCGCTCAAAGTCCGTCAGCTGCACATACGGTTCACGTCCACGCTGTCGCGGCATGCTACCAGTGTTAAAGACTGCGATGGAGCTCCGTATGCCACGGCGAACTGGCTGACACTGACGGCGACGATGCACAAATGCTGCGCAGCTAGCGCCATTCGACGGCCAACACCGCGGTTCCTGGTGTGTCCGCTGTGCCGTGCGTGTGATCATTGCTTGTACAGCCCTCTCGCAGTGTCCGGAGCAAGTATGGTGGGTCTGACACACCGGTGTCAATGTGTTCTTTTTTCCATTTCCAGGAGTGTATTTCTGAAATTAATAAGCACATCCGACTAATTTTGTTTTTTGATGAATGAAAAAATCAAAGCTTTTGTTCATATCTGTTCATAGGTGTTCAATATGTTCCCCTAGATATGCACGGCATATGTCAATGCGGTATTATAATTGTTCCCACACTGCAGCGAGCATGTCTTGAGTTTCAGCTTCCACAGCTGCTGTTGTGCGATGTCTCAGTTCATTCATAGTTATTGGTAACGGAGGCACATAAACAGAGTCTTCTATAAATCCCCACAATAAATAATCACTGACAGTCAGGTCCAGTGACCTTGGAGGCCAGTAATGTAAGGCTGAATCATTTGGTCCAGTGCTGCCGATCCATCGTTTAGTAATCCTTGGATTTAAAAATTACCGCGCTTCTAGATGCCAGTGTAGTGGTGCCCCGTCCTGTGGGTAAATGAAGTCGTTCAAATCAGTCTCCAACTGTGGGAAAAGAAAGTTCTCAAGCAAATCGAGATATGCGCTTCCTGTGTTCTCGGTGAGGAAAAATGGACCATATGTCTTTTCCCGAGAAACTGCACAAAACACATTAAATTTTGGGGAAGTCCTCTCATTTTGTACAACTTCATGTAGTTGTTCCATACTCAATATTCTCACAATATGACGGTTCACCTTTCCATTTAAATGCAATGTTGCCTCGTCAATAAACAATAAGGATGGAAGAAAACTGTCCTCCTCCATCTCGCCAAGAACGAAATTACAGAACTCCACAGGTTGTTGTTTGTCACTTTCAGGAAGCGCTTGCAGTAGCTGAATTTTGTATGGTTTCACGTGTAAGCGTCGACGCAACACATGTCAGACGGACATCAGAGGCACGCTGATGATGATGATGATGATGATGATGATGTTTGGTTTGTGGGTCGCTCAACTGCGCGGTCATCAGCACCCATACAAATTAACAATCTGTACACAATCCAATGCAGCCACTTTCACGAATGATGATGTAATTGTGAGGCCAATACGAACACCGAGTCCCCGCGCAGAGAAAATCCCCTACTCGGCCTGGAATCGAACCAGAGACCCCGTAATCCAGAGGTAGCAACGCTAGCCACCAGACCACGAGCTGTGGACGCGGCATGTTGACCTGTCGACCTGCAAGACCAACGGATTTCTGCGGACTCCTTGTGCAACTATGCCGGATGCGTTCGACGTCTGTGCCGCACACTCGGGGACGGCCCGGTGCATTGCCTTTACACAAACAACCTGTTTCTGGGAATTGTTCCTGCAATCGTCTAATGCTCTGTGCTGTAGGAGGATCCACACCATACCTAGTACAAAGGCGACGTTCAACAGTTATTGTTTCTTTTGTCCCGACATCACTTCCTATTAGAACTGAAGTGGGTGCACACTGCTGCTACCTAGCGGGAACCTTGTAAAACTCGAGAGTTTGCTCTTTCCAACAGTACGTTGGTCACGCACATATCTCAAATAAGATAATTGTTGTTGTTGTTGTTGTGGTGGTGGTCTTCAGTCCTGAGACTGGTTTGATGCAGCTTCTTCATCCCCCATTACTTGCTGCAACCTACATCCTTCTGAATCTCCTTAGTGTATTCATCTCTTGGTCTCCCTCTACGATTTTTACCCTCCACGCTGCCCTCCAATACTAAATTTGTGAACCCTTCTTGCCTCATAACATGTAATACCAACCGATCTCTTCTTCTAGTCAGGTTGTACCACAAACTCCTCTTCTCCCCAATTCTATTCATTACCTCTTCATTAGTTATGTGATCTACCCATCTAATCTTCAGCATTCTTCTGTAGCACCACATTTGGAAAGCTTCTATTCTCTTCTTATCCAAACTATTTATCGTCCATGTTTCACTTTCATACATGGCTACACTCGATACAAATACTTTCAGAAACGACTTCCTGACACTTAAATCTATACTCGATGTTAACAAACTTCTCTTCTTCAGAAGCGCTTTCCTTGCCATTGCCAGTCTACATTTTATATCCTCTCTACTTCGAACATCATCAGTTATTTTTCTCCCCAAATAGCAAAACTCCTTTACTACTTTAAGCCTCTCATTTCCCAATCTAATTTCTTCAGCATCACCCGACTTAATTCGCTACATTCCATTATCCTCGTTTTGCTTTTGTTGATGTTCATCTTATAACCTCCTTTCAAGACACTGTCCATTCCGTTCAACTGCTCTTCCAAGTCCTTTGCTGTCTCTGACAGAATTACAATGTCATCGGCGAACCTCAAAATTTTTATTTCTTCTCAATGGATTTTTACCTACTCCGAATTTTTCTTTTGTTTCCTTTACTGCTTGCTCAATATACAGATTGAATAACGTCGGGGAGAGACTACAACCCTGTCTCACTTCCTTCCCAGCCACTGCTTCCCTTTCGTGACAATCGACTCTTATAACTGCCATCTGCTTTCTGTACAAATTGTAAATAGCCTTTCGCTCCCTGTATTTTACCCATGCCACCTTCATAATTTGAAAGATTCCAGTTAACATTGTCAAAAGCTTTCTCTAAGTCTACAAATGCTAGAAACGTAGGTTTGCCTTTCCTTAATCTATTGTCTAAGATAAGTCGTAAGGTCACTTTTGCCTCACGTGTCCCACAATTGTACGGAATCCACACTGATTTTCCCCGGGGTCGGCTTCTACAATTTCTTCCATTGGGCTGTAAAGAATTCGCGTTAGTTCAAATGGCTCTGAGCACTATGGGACTTAACCTCTGAGGTCATCATTCCCCTAGAACTTAGTACTTAAACCTAACTAACCTAAGGACATCACACACATCCATGCCCAAGGCAGGATTCGAACCTGCGACTGTACTGGTCGGCCACCGCGACCGGCTTCTCGTTGGTATTTTGGAGCTGTGACTTATTTTAAAATTGGATGATTCTTTTCGATACACCCTGTACAACATGGCGCTGCAGGGCCACGATATGCCGACCGCAGACACATGGATCGGTTCGCGCACGACTAAGCTGCCTTTCTTCCGACGTCATGGACTTTGCCCTGGCTGCCCCGAAGTTGCTCTCTTGCTGTACGTCACCTACCAGGGCGTCATCCGGCTGCTAAGTTGCCTTGCTAGGTATAAGGCGGTCACGTGTCCATCGTACGCAGACCGTAGTATACGGTGTGTACACACACACACGGCAGCCTAGCTCTCCCTCCCCTCTCCACCTCGCTCGTATCTAAGCAGTCCTCTGCTTGGCTGCCAGAGGGTTCCCGGAATAGCTACCAGTGGGCGCGAAAGGCGCCGCTCAGACGCCGCGTGTGTGTCCCTGCCGGGAGTCGAGCCAAGTACCCCCACTGTCTGGGCCCTGACCGCCGCCACTGCGATTTCGTAACACTCCTGGTCTCTGGTCGGCCTCTAACATCACCCAACCAACGTATATCTCACGCTTCGACGGGTACGCACGTCGATTTCAGCGCAGACGACCACGTGCTATTTACAAAGGCTCGACAAACATTGTAGTCCTCATCTTCATCATCATCAGTCATTTAGCCTCCATTACTGGATAATGGCATCTAGACTTTCACTTGCTTAGCGATCTAAAGCTTCTAATGAAACTTGACTGTATTCGAGACTCATTTTAGTAAACAACCCGATCAATTACTTTGGTGTACAACCTCATACATGTACACTACTGGCCATGAAAATTGCTACACCACGAAGATTACGTGCTACAGGCGCGAAATTTTACCGACAGGAAGAAGATGCTATGATATGCAAATGATTTCACAGTGTTCACACAAGGTTGGCGCCGCTGGCGACACCTACAACGTGCTGACATGAGCTAAGTTTCCAACCGATTTCTCATACACAAACAGCAGTTGCCAGCGTTGCCTGGCGAAACGTTGTTGTGATGCCTCGTATAAGGAGGAGAAATGTGTAACATTACGTTTCTGACTTTGATAAAGGTCGGATTGTAGCCTATCGCGATTGCGGTTTATCGTATCGCGACAGTGCTGCTCGCGTTGGTCGAGATCCAATGACTGTCAGCAGAATATGGAATCGGTGGGTTCAGGAGCGTAATACGGAACGCCGTGCTGGATCCCAACGGCCTCGTATCACTAGCAATTGAGGCATCTTATCCGCATGCCTGTAACGGATCGTGCAGCCACGCCAGTAGCGTATTATCAGCGTTAAATATTTATTAGTCGACAGTAATAGAACTTAGATTGTGATGAATTTAAATCATTATAAATGAAATATGAAACGTGCCAGCAGAGCAATAGACTGATGTCTATAACTGTCCCTAACATTAAGGCCATCTTTGCAGTTTCCTATACGAGTCATCCCCATCATCAACAACCAACCACGAACTTTTAACAATAAGTCACATTTATCACGCAGCAAACGTTGCGCCGTTTCGACGAACTAACTTAAATCGAGACACGAGAATTTTGTGTTACTTCAAATCACTGAGAAGGACGAGATCATACTGGTCAATTGAAACATACAGTACCGAGTCGGAGCTTCAACTTTCGACGTTATGATGTAGGCATGCAGCTGTATACATCAAGTGAAATCTTCATTGCCAACGTTTGCATCAGGTTTTCGTTTCTTAGTATTGTGGACGTTACTATTGCTATATATGTTAACTCAAATTTTCGACACCGGAATGTGCAGTGTCGTTTGACTTTCTGGGAAGATACTTGTTTGATAACATTTTTTACAGATTTATCCATTCTTTGGTATCGTATTCTTCAGTTTACCCAAATAACTGAATGTGATAATACCAGACTGTGAGTTTCTTATTTGGCCTTTTCGTAATGTCGAGTTTATAGATTTTACGTGTTTTTTTTTTTGTTTGTCTGCATGTGTTAGGTTAGGAATGGCGTTTAGTTTGTTATTCTGCAACAAAACCTTGTAATATCCGTGCGTCTCGAGAGTTCTACATATTATCATGATTAAATTTTGGATTTGTTTTTGTTTTGTGAACTGTATTCAACCTATGACTTTACAGTCGCTATATTGGTCAGAGGTAATAGACTGACTGTACCATTTTGATGACGCCATGGATCAAAGATGGCGGCCAGTATCGTATGTTTGAGTGTTTACGATAATTTCTGTGGTGAACTCCACGATGCACAAGCGTACCGTGAAACAATCTAATATTACCCTCTGAGAGGATTTCGAATTTTGACCGCGTGTACCTAATGGACAAAGGCATCGGACTATAATTTAGGATATGGTGAAATTAACAGAAAAACTAAACCCAATTTAACCTTGGGAGTTATTGAAAGTGCTAAAATCATATGTGAAAGAAAAAATCAACGGTCGCCAGACCAATTAGGCACATTAATTTGGAAATGTATGTTTAGGAAAATTAAACATTGGTTATCAAAGTTTCGTTCGTTGATATTTCCCTTTGAATAGTGCATAGGATACAAACTGACACAGGGCACTCTGAGCTGTGTGTAGCAGCAGTTATCAACAGCGCACACACCAGTAATTATGGAAAGCAAATTTGCGCCAAACTCATACTAACAACAGCTGCACTCAATATCATTACTTAAACCAATACTGAACTGTTACTGCATGAAGTGCAGAGCTAAATCTGGACATGAAAGGCTTCTATCTTATCTGACATGTAAAAACAGAAATAAAGATAAATAACATCATAAATACATTGTATATACTCCTCTACGTATATCAGTTTTCCTTGGCATCAGGAATAATCCAATTATCTTTCTAATATGTGGAAAATATTATGGGGACCCATAAACTTATATAGTGCCACTAGGCAAACTCTATGATTATTTAAGTAAAGAACGACAAATTGAAACAAAAGTAATCTTTCACTTCACTTGGAGTAGTTCATATATTACTTTGCAAAACAAAAAATTCAACACTGAGCTCAATTAACTTCGAAAAAGGAACCATTCATGACAGAAATAAGAACACCACTATTTTTAAAATGAGCTTAACTTATTTATCTTTTTTACCACCTGTGAAGCAGGTATTTTATACAATAACATTTATACAATAACGCACTGTATTCCTGCAGAACTATACTTTGCAATAAACTATAACAGTACTTTAGTAAAACCCTATCTAACGTCCCTTTTTTGTTTTCCACTTTAACTTTTGCTACTCCTTTTACATTTGACAAACAAACAAAAAAACACGTTGTAACACTGGAATGCAAGAATTGTTCATTTCAAACACGATACTCGGATTTAGTAGCACTTAGGAGAGAATAGAAGACATGGTCCCGGACACAGATTTACAGCATTTGCTTTATTATTAAAACTACACACACAAATTAACTGCCCATATACATAGCAGATTGTATGAAGTTAGCGAAGCAGTGGCGAAGTTTGGGTGGCAAGCGACATGGCGGCTAACTGTCCTCAAGACTCTTAATGTTGGAATGCCCTATAAAATTTCTTCTTGGCGTCAGATTTTCAACACATTAGGCCCATACCGATTTGCCGAGACTACCAAATAATTGCTAGATCCATATCCAAGGCAACAATCCTTTGCAAAGTAGCTTCCAATTGCCTCTCGTGGCACCGTCGAAGTGTACCGTGCAACGGCTAGCCACAACAAGCAGCCGCCCAGTTCGACCGCCAAAACCACCTTTTACGTCGCGCCGTACCACTTCCGTTGCGGAGGTACAAGTGTCTTAAGCATGAACAAGCTTCTACTAAACATTGTCTTTCTGATAAACATACTGAAATCATAAAAAATTTATTATTCTACCAAATCAATTTGCTTTTTTCGTATTTACATTACAAAATTCTAAATTTCCTGTCACAAATCAATGACCATAACACAGGATACATAATCCATAATTGCAGATACACAGTTACATAATATAAACCTACTTCTAATCGATATAAGTGTTACAAGTTGTTTCGTACAACGCGTAAGCGTGGTTAGAACACGTGCCTTCAAGAACTGCTCATTCATAATTTCGTGCTGAATGAAATAAATGTTTGTGGAATTTGGCTGCTTATTTAAAAAATACGACATAAACATGTTTTCCATAAACTATAAGACAGCGCTAACAGAAACTGTATATGTATGACTATGGAAAAAAATAAATATGTCTTGTGTATTTGTGCACTGAATACTGCAATAACACAGTTATGGTACAAAACAGTCTCCCAAAAACATTGTAAATTCGAAACTCTGACATTGAAACTACATAATGTGCACACAAGTAGCTGATCAAAAGAACAGAGCGTAAGTCACTCCAATTGCTGGTCACTGCTTTAACCTATGAGTACATAAGACAGTAAGGCTCCACTTTCCAATATCCTCAAACTTTCCTCTTTGTGTGGAATGTGGGCCTAAGTATATGAAAACACGATCTGACTATCTTTACAGTACGTTTCGAACATTGACTTGGACTTTCTCGCAGTTGATGTTGTTGTTATTATTGTTGTTGTGGTCTTCAGTCCTGAGACTGGTTTGATGCAGCTCTCCATGCTACTCTATCCTGTGTAAGCTTCTTCATCTCCCTGTACCCACTGCAGCCTACATCCTTCAGAATCTGTATTCATCAATTGGTCTCCCTCTTCGAATTTTATCCTTCACGCTGCCCTCCAATACTAAATTGGTGATCCCTCGATGTCTCAGAACATGTCCTACCAACCGATCCCTTCTTCTAGTCAAGTTGTGCCACAAGCTCCTCTTCTCCCCAACTCTGTTCAATACCTCCTCATTAGTTATGTGATCTACCCACCTAATCTTCATCATTCTTCTGTAGCATCACACTTCGATAGCTTCTATTCTCTTCTTGTCTAAACTATTTATGGTCCATGTTTCACTTCCATACATGGCTACACTCAGTACACATACTTTCAGAAACGACTTCCTGGCACTTAAATCTATACACGATGTTAACAAATTTCTCTTCTTCAGAAACGCTTTCCTTGCCATTGGCAGTTTACACTTTATATCCTCTCTACTTCAACCATCATGAGTTATTTTGCTCCCCAAATAGCAATACTCCTTTACTACTTTAAGTGTCTCATTTCCTAATCTAATACCTGCAACAACACCAGACCTAATTCGACTACATGTCATTATCCTCGTTTTCCTTTTGTTGATGTTCATCTTATACCCTCCTTTCAAGACACTGTCCATTCCGTTCAACTGCTCTTCCAAGTCCTTTGCTGTCTCTGACAGAATTACAATGTCATCGGCGAACCTCAAAGTTTTTTTCTCCATGGATTTTCATACCTACCCGGAACTTTTCTTTCATTTCCTTTACTGCTTGCACAATATACAGATTGAATAGCATCGGGTAGAGGCTACAACCCTGTCTCACTCCTTTCCCAACCACTGCTTCCCTTTCATGTCCCTCGACTCTTATAACTGCCATCTGTCTTCTGTATAAACTGTAAATAGCCTTTCGCTCCCTGTATTTTACACCTGCCTCCTTCAGTATATGAAACAGAGTATTCCAGTCAACATTGTCAAAAGCTTTCTCTAAGTCTACAAATGCTAGAAACGTAGGATTGCCTTTCCTCAATCTTTCTTCTAAGGTAAGTCAGTATTGCCTCACGTGTTCCAACATTTCTACTGAATCCAAACTGGTCTTCCCCAAGGTCGGCTTCTATCAGTTTTTCCATTCGTCTGTAAATAATTCACGTTATTTCTTTGCAGCTGTGAATTATTAAACTGATAGTTCGGTAATATTCACCTCTGTCAACACCTCCGTTCTTTGGGATTGGAATTATTATATTCTTCTTGAAGTCTGAGGGTATTTCGCCTGTCTCATACATCTTGCTCACCAGCTGGTAGAGTTTTGTCAGGACTGGCTCTCCCAAGGCCGTCAGTAGTTCTAATGGAATGTTGTCTACTCCGGGGGCCTTGTTTCGACTCAGGTCTTTCAGTGCTCTGTCAAACTCTACACGCAGTATCGTGTCTCCCAATTCACCTTTATCTACATCCACTTCCATTTTCATAACACTGACCTTAAGTACATCGCCCTTGTATAGACCCTCTATATACTCCTTCATCTTTCTGCCTTTCCATCTGAGCTCTTGATATTCATGCAAGTGGTTCTCTTTTCTCCAAAGGTCTCTTTAATTTTCCTGTAGGCAGTATCTATTTTACCCCTAGTGAGATAAGCCGCTACATCCTTACATTTGTCCTCTAGCCATCGCTGTTTACCCTTTTTGCACTTCCTTTCGATCTCATTTTTGAGATGTTTGTATTCCTTTTTGCTTGCTTCATTTACTGCATTTTTACATTGTCTCCTTTCATCAATTAAATTCAATATTTCTTCTGTTACCCAAGGGTTTCTACTAGCCCTCGTCTTTTTACATTCTTCTACTGTATTTCTTTCCCCTATTCCTGTCAATCGTTCCCTTATGCTCTCCCTGAAACCCTATACAACTTCTGGTTCTTTCAGTTCATCCAGGTCTCATCTCCTTAAATTCCCACCTTTTTGAAGTTTCTTCAGTTTTAATCTACAGTTCATAACCAATATATTGTGGTCAGAGTCGACATCTGCCCCTGGAAATGTCTTACAATTTAAAACCTGGTTCCTAAATCTCTGTGTTTCCATTATATAATCTATCTTATACCTTTTAGTGTCTCCAGGGATCTTCCATGTATACAAGCTTCTTTCATGATTCTTGAACCAAGTGTTAGCTATGATTAAGTTATGCTCTGCGCAAAATTCTATCAGGCGGCTTCCTCCTTCATTTCTCACAGTACAATGTGGTTTAATAAAAACTCACCCGAGAAAAACTAAAACTGTAATCCTTACAGTATATCTCACAGAGCCACTAGGTACGCGTCTCTATGAATTATACCTCGTGAGTACAATTCGTACACAATGTGTTTGCGCTCTGTATCCTTCAACGGCTCAGGAATTTATAACATTCCTCGCGAGTGTGGCAACAGTTAGATGCGCAATCTGTATGGACTGTTGCCGATCGCTGTTTTGAGTATCAGCGTCACATCGACTAAAGGAGTTTCGAAAAACCGTTGGTAGTCGAGCACAGCCTGTTAAATAAACAGAAGGTTATGTTTGAACGATCGAGAACTCCTGCTCACTCATCAAACTATTGGACCAGGTGAACGGGAAAGCACCCGAAATTGAACAACTTTAACAGAGAAACGGTCTACGCACGTACCAGTGCATAGAGCATACACTTGTTCAAGGGAGAGCACAGGGCACGACTTCTCGTACTTTACCGCCCGATGCGAGTGCTGGCACTGCAAGCGCCGCTGTACAGAGAGCGCAATCATAGTCTATGGTCATAGAAGGCCATTTATATGGTGTCATGATGACGTAAGCCAGCCAACCAGATGCCATCGTCTCGGTATAAAAGTGGGACCCTCACTAGTTTAACAACAATCAGATTCAGCCTGTGACGACGATGATGGAGGGAATCATCGAAAGCTTGGGATTTTATCTGTATATCGTTATATTGCTCAAACAATGAATGGAAAATCTAGTCGTTCACATGCAAGTGGCTTTCGACGGACGATTTGTCCTTGCATGGAAACAGGCAAAATCAGCCTACATTCGTATTAACTGCCTTAATCGGCCGAGAACAAAGGAATTAATATACTAAGATGGTATCTGTCCGAAAGAACAGATATCATCGGTGACCATGCAGCTAATTAGAATGAAATTACAATGAAATGAACACCGTTAGCTGCTTACAGGCGTTGACATACGTCAACGGGGACAGATGAAAATGTGTGCCCCGACCGGGACTCGAACCCGGGATCTCCTGCTCACATGGCAGACGCTCTATCGATCTGAACCACCGAGGACACAGAGCATAGCGCGACTGCAGGGATTTATCTCTGGCACGCCTCCCGCGAAACCCACATCCTCAACGTATTGTCCCGGACTACATTCGTAGTGCCCCCGTCCATTATACTCATTACTCGAGGCGCGTTGCCGATTCCCGTAAAGAGTTCGGGCACTGTTTGTGCATTCGCACAGAAGAAGAAGAAGATGGTCAAGTGGCCGTGAGCCTTAACTATATACAGGGTGTTACAAAAAGGTACGGCCAAATTTTCAGGAAACATTCCTCACACACAAATAAAGAAAAGACGTTATGTGGACATGTGTCCGGAAACGCTTAATTTCCACGTTAGAGCTCATTTTAGTTTGTTCCTCCACCTACGCTCAATGGAGCACGTTATCATGATTTCATACGGGATACTCTACCTGTGCTGCTAGAACATGTGCCTTTACAAGTACGACCCAACATGTGGTTCATGCGCGATGGAGCTCCTGCACATTTCAGTCGAAGTGTTTGTACGCTTCTCAACAACAGATTCGGTGACCGAGGGATTGGTAGAGGCGGACCAATTCCATGGCCTCCACGCTCTCCTGACCTCAACCCTCTTGACTTTCATTAATGGGTCATTTGAAAGCTCTTGTCTACGCAACCCCGGTACCAAATATAGAGACTCTTCGTGCTCGTATTGTGGACGGCTGTGGTTCAATACGCCTTTCTCCAGGCCGCATCAGTGCATCAGGGATTCCATGCGGCGGAGGGTGGTTGCATGTATCTTCGCTAACGGAGGACATTTTCAACATTTCCTGTAACAAAGTGTTTGAAGTCACGCTGTCATGTTCTGTTGCTGTGTGTTTCCATTCCATGACTAATGTGATTTGAAGAGAAGTAATAAAATGAGCTCTAAAATGGAAAGTAAGCGTTTCCGGATACTTGTTCACATAACATACTTTCTTTCTTTCTTTGTGTGTGAGGAATGTTTCCTGAAAGTTTGGCCGTACCTTTTTGTAACACCCTGTATATAGTTAAGGCTCACCGGTCACTTGACCATCTTCTTCTTCTGTGCGAATGCATAAACAGTGCCCGAACTCTTACGGGAATCGGCAACGCGCCTCGAGTAATCAGTATAATGGGCCAGGAGCACTACGAATGTAGTGCGCGACAATACGTTGACAATGTGGGTTTCGCGGGTGGTGTGCCAGAGATAAATCCCTGCAGTCGGACTATCCTCTGTGCCCTCGGTGGCTCAGATGGATAGAGCGTCTGCCATATAAGCAGGAGATCCCGGGTTCGAGTCCCGGTCGGGGCACAAATTTTCATCTGTCCCCGTTGACGTCTGTTAACGCCTGTAAGCAGCTAAGAGTGTTCATTTCACTGTAAAAGGAATTAATGACATTAGCTGCCAGTGGGCATTCATTTAAATCAATGGGGAAATTTGAAAATTTGGACCGGGAGTCGAATAGAGTCTGCTGCTTGCTAGGCACATGCTCTGACAGTTGCGCCATGTGGACGCAGTGGTCATCCCAGCTGCACAGATTAACCTACAACGCCTCCCGTCAGACCCAAATTCTCAGCTTGTCCACACACTGCTAATGTAGTGCCCCTTGCCATGTGTCCCCATTATTCTCGGCATGCCTGAGCCATGTGCTGCTCGTGTTCGTGCCGTTTATTCCATGACATCTTGTCTTTGCGATACTGACGTCCCGTTTCTTATTCGATTTACTGGCGTCACTAAGTTGCTGGCTTGCCTGCCCATGAGTGGCAGCAGGAGCGCTTATCGATAAGAGCACTCTCTTTGGAGCGATCGCTAGTATTTCTGGGTCATCGTGTGTCGGGAGTTCAGTCGGGACGGGGCAGCAGCGAGGTCCGGACAGCCATGACTCCCCCGACCCTGGCCGACACGTGACTTGAGTGCGGCCGACCTTGGTTGGTCGTCCGGTCTGTCGTCTCATCGGACGACGACTATTTGGTTGCCGACCGCTTCTGGGTTCTCCGGGTGTGTCGACTTGTGATTCATGCTTGTTGTTCAGCAGTCACTGGTTTTAGTATTGTTCGAGTTGTTTGTAGAAGTGCTTCGTGGATCTATGTGTAGCTTGTGTGGTATGACTGAGCAGCTATTTTAATGCTGTCTGCATGCTGCAGGCGGTCAGTCGGTTGGGACGGAGCAGCGAGGAAGTCTCCACGGCGTGAGAACAGGCCGGGACTGCTGGCGGCGTGCACACGCTATCCGATTGTGCGTCTCTAGCTGCAAGAGTGACAAAGTTCGTTGCCCACCAAACGTGGATGCTGAAGTTCAGTGATCACTTAACCTGTTATGAAACCTCAACTATTGTGATATCTCTTCATTCATTTGCGGGTTGTTGCTCCCTGAGCTCTTTTTAGATGCCAGTTTCTTTGTTATTCGAAACATGTAATGCGCTGCATTACTAGATCAAGTATTCCTTTAAGATCAGAACACAGTCCGAAAATGGCTTCGCGACACTGTGTTATCCACGAAAGCACTGAAACATTTACTGTTTAAAACAACTGTATCGTGGACAAAGCAGAAATTAATTACAAGTATCAATTGTAAACAGTAGTCTGCTAATGTTTAGGGACTACTAATAAGCCGGCGACAGCGTCAAAGAAATGCACGGATGCAAGTTTATCATACGTTTTCTGTCTATTGTAAGTAATTCCCCTTTACAATACTGGGACAAAGATGAATAAGTGCACTCCACGAATTGTGAATAAAATCCTTGACTCTGTGTATAGTTTTGTCTGTGGTTGACTTGGTAGTCAGACAGTTGAGTATGCTCACATTTGATTCTACATTTACCACCAATCTTCAGAGTGTAGTCGGTGATGAACATCCACTTGCCTTAGTGGCTTCCCCGCAGCCTGACTGTTACATTCTTCGTGCTCGTTGGTGTTGCTCATCTGTCGGTTCAGTACTACAGGGTCAGCGGCCTCAACGGTGGCCGTAGTTCAAGAACTGTGTAAATATTGCGCTAGTTGAAATCCTTTCCTTAGCCACAAGATCAGCGACAAGAGACATTAACAGAATCTTTGTTGGTGCTAAGTGACGCAACATTTTAGCTTCAATTGAATTCACTTACTGGCCTCAGGGTTAATCATATGAAACATTAAAGAAAGTCTTCAATAGTTTCAAGTAAAGCAGCATTTACCTACAATCTACAGAACTCAGCAAGTAGTTGTGTGCTTCCTCCCTGTGCAAATACAATCTTCATGTGTAACACAACAATATCCAAACATTGTTGTTGTTGTGGTCTTCAGTCCAGAGACTGATTTGATGCAGCTCTCCATGCTACTCTATCCTGTGCAAGCTTCTTCATCTCCCAGTACCTACTGCAACCTACATCCATCTGAATCTGTTTAGTGTATTCATCTCTTGGTCTCCCTCTATGATTTTTCCCTCCGCGCTGCCCTCCAATACTAAATTGGTGATCCCTTGAAGCCTCAGAATATGCCCTACCAACCAATCCCTTCTTCTAGTCAAGTTGCGCCACAAATTTCTCTTCTCTCCAATTCTATTCAATACCTCCTCATTAGTTATGTGATCTACACATCTAATCTTCAACATTCTTCTGTAGCGCAACATTTAGAAAGCTTCTATTCTCTTCTTGTCCAAACTATTTATCGTCCACGTTTCATTTCCATACATGGCTATACTCCATACAAATATTTTCAGAAACGACTTCCTGACACTTAAATCTACACTCAATGTTAACAAATTTCTCTTCTTCAGAAACGCTTTCCTTGTCATTGCCAGTCTACATTTTATATCCTCTCTACTTCAACCATCATCAGTTGTTTTGCCCCCCAAATAGCAAAACTCATTTACTATTTCAAGCATCTCATTTCCTTATCTAATTCCCTCAGCATCACTCGACTTAATTCGACTACATTCCATTACCCTCGCATTGATTTTGTTGATGTTTATCTTATATCCTCCTTTCAACACAATGTCCATTCCGTTCAACTGCTCTTCCAAGTCCTTTGCTGTCTCTGACAGAATTACAATGTCATCCACGAACCTCAAAGTTTTTATTTCTTCTCCCTGGATTTTAATTCCTACTCCAAATTTTTCTTTTGTTTCCTTTACTGCTTGCTCAATATACACATTGAATAACATCGGGAATAAGCTACAACCCTGTCTCACTCCCTTCTCAACCACTGCTTCCCTTTCATGCCCCTCGACTCAGTTTCTGTACAAATTGTAAATAGCCTTTCGCTCCCTGTATTTTACCACTGCCACCTTCAGTATTTGAAAGAGAGTATTCCAGTCAACATTGTCAAAAGCTTTCTCTAAATCTACAAATGCTACAAACATAGAACATTATCTTGTATATTTCATAAACTATATGCTAATACTTATAACATTATTTATAATTGTATCTTATTGTACTCACTCCTTCGTACTGTCTGAAAATTTCATTTGCGTTGCGTTACCACTGCTGTGACAACCCGTATGTAATGTTTCCTAGGGGCAGAGGATAGTGTTAGTTTCTCACATGTTTTTTGTTGTTGCAAATAGTTCATGTTTGCTGTGCTGAGACAAAAAATTAATGAACGCACTGCTCGAGTAGCGAATAACAACCTTAACTCTGTGTTTGGTTTTATCTGTGGTTGACCTGTCAGTCAGTCAGTTGTGCAGCGCTAGCCATTTTTATTCGAGACATAGTAGCGAACTGTTGAGAATATTTTTTTTTTTTTTTTTTTTTTTTTAGAGAAAGAGATCTGCTATTTGTGAATCTGGGACAAACTGTCAGGAATATTTTACTATGGAGATGAAAGCACAGTTATAATACTTTCTAGTTCTTTTTATTCGTAGAGTAGATTCTGGAGGAATTTCAAAGGTATGTTAATAGTTTCTTTGTAATTAGAGAATTTTGTAATTCTTCATGTCTTTCTATGTTTTGCAGTCTTTTTATCAATAATCAGTGTGTGATTCCTCGAAAACGAATTTCTTTAAGGTAAAATTTGCCTCCAAGATTCATACTGAAATTTTGAATTCTGCCGTGTGTTCATTGCACTTTAAGCCACATGCAGCGGCAGGTTGTTTGTGATAAGCAAAAACAAAAAGAAAGAGTAGAATTTTTATCTTTAACTGCTGCACCTGCTGACTTGTATTTCCTCTCGGGAACATCAGTACATCAGCCACAAAAAAAGCAAGCTGAGCAAGAGGTAAGTCACCTTTATTTAAGGGCAGATCTCGCCTTGCATTTATGAGCAAACAGTGTGTAGTCAGGATTGTCAGCTGTCGTGCTAGTAAATACATTAACTGTCAGTGAACAGTGTTAGTAATTTCAAACAGTTATTCTCTTCCAAGTAAAGCAGAAATTTTGTTTTATTGATTTCCAAGTCTAACACTGAACTACATATCACGCAACGTACATAATGTGGTTCGGTACTAAGTTTTAGTTGTGTAGTTTTCACTGAGCATCAATTAGATTTATTTCGTTTATTACAAATTTTGCATTTCATGGAGTTTAAAGTTTTATTTCGCTACACTGTCTACATGTGCAACACAGGGCCAACCATCAGTCAGTTTTCCTTAGTACTGAATACGATATCTGAAGTACACATTACATGAGGAGAAAGTTTTGAAATCAGTAGATTCAGTTTTCTCACATACAGATAATTATTTCATAGGAAATGTACATAGGGTTTGGTCTGTAGAGCCATCTTCCCTTACTAAACCTCCATGACACAACCACATACCAAAAGACTTGACTGCTGATTACTACAAGACTAACAGCGCGGAATGAACAGTTGAGCTCACAGAAGACAGATCGTGTCTGGACATAGACTATAAATAACATAGACCTCACACACTCCAATCTGTGCCGTGTTGACGGTTGAAATCACCATGTAAGTCCCGTGACTTGAGCCAGCAAGCTAAACCCGTTATGGTAGGGCGAATCTCTGTCATTACGTGGTATGCGAAGCGAAGCTGACAGTTTCATTGATTTATAACTAAAATCAATCCTTGATTTTAACAATAAAGTGATTTGTCGTACTGCTATTATACGTCATCTAGTAGTACAGTTGCCCTAATTTTTTCCACAGTCCTTATATTAATGCGATGATTATGGTTCGTACACGAAGTCAGGTGAAAAATATTAACAGTTTTTTCACAAACGACAGAACTTCTTTAGTGAATACTTATTTCTGTTGCGCTATCTGTCTTAATAACACCGCTTCCACAGGAGTACAAGAATTATCGGTTTGGCGAGCAACATTAGTTTTCTAACTTTTCCTGAGCAATATGCATGAAGTATTTTATTACGTTTTTATGGGAAAAGAAATCCATTCATATAGATAAAATCCGTTTTCTCCCAAAATAATCGTTTATATTTTTTGACTTTTGGTTAATCCAGTACAGATATCAAAACTACAGATATCACATACTAGAACACGTTGTTTATGGAGAATTCCTGTAGTGAGTTAGATGTTATCTTTGTCATTTTAAAATGTCAGTCTTACATCGAGTTTTAGATCTAAGGACCAACATACACCCTATTGCACTGTATGTATTGTATGTTAACCGGGAACCTAGAAACGACGGAGAGTTTCCGTCCCCGCCGCAGCCGCGGTGGTCCACAAGCCCACGACGACTACCGCAGTCCTCTTCACCCCTCTGCCGCCCCACACCGAACCACTCTTTCAGGATTACTGTGCGGTTCGACTCCCTAGTGGACCCCCCCAGGGAACGTTTCACACCAGACGAGTGTAACCCCTATGTTTGCGTGGTAGAGTAATGATGGTGTACGCGTACGCGGAGAACTTGTTTGCGCAGCAATCGCCGACAGTGTAGCTGAGGCGCAATGAGGGGAACCAGCCCGCATTCGTCGAGGCAGTTGGAAAACCGCCTAAAAACCACCAATAGACTGACCGGCTCACCGAACCTCGACACAAGTCCGCTGGGTGGATCTGTGCTGGGGGCCAGGCGCTCCTTCCCGCTCCGGAAAGCGGTGCGTTAGACAGCTCGCCTAACCGAGCGGGCCAATATATATCGTAACCCTCAACTAATGGATATATCTCTACAACGATTTTGAAATAGTTCACTTCCACACCTCCTAATCTTCGTGATACAAAACACGACTTATCGGAGTATATAGGGTGAGTCACCTAACGTTACCGCTGGATATATTTCGTAAACCACATCAAATACTGACGAACCGATTCCACAGACCGAACGTGAGGAGAGGGGCTAGTGTAATTCGTTAATACAAACCATAAAAAAATGCACGGAAGTATGTTTTTTAACACAAACCTACGTTTTCTTAAATGGACCCCGTTAGTTTTGTTAGCACATCTGAACATATAAACAAATACGTAATCAGTGCCGTTTGTTGCATTGTAAAATGTTAATTACATCCGGAGATATTGTAACCTAAAGTTGACGCTTGAAACCTCCGACGTTCAGTTGCGTGTTGTAACAAACACGGGCCACGGTCGGCGAGCATGACGACCGTGTTTGCGAGTGTGGCTGTAGTGCACTGTTGTGGTTTCGTCTAGCTGTCGCAGTGCCCGCATGTAGCGCTTGCTGCCATTGTTAGTCTGCATTCGTCTCCGCACGCAGAGCAACTGTAGTACACCGTGTTACCAGACGTCTATGATAGTGTAGTGTTGTAGGAACTGTGACCATGGTGTATTCGAACTCTGAAAAGGCGGAGTTGATACTCATCTATGGCGAGTGTCAATGAAATGCAGCTGAAGCCTGCAGGGTGTATGCAGAACGGTACCCGGACAGAGAGCATCCAACGTGCCGCACATTGCAAAACATCTACCGCCAACTGTATGCAACAGGTATGGTCGTAGCACACAAACGGGTCCGTAACAGGCCCGTCACAGGAGAAGCGGGTGTAGTTGGTGTGTTAGCTGCCGTTGCCATGAACACACACATGAGTACACGGGACACTGCGAGAGCCCGTGGACTGAGTCAAAGTAGTGTCATGCGCATACTGCATCGTCACCGCTTTCACCCGTTTCATGTGTCGCTACATCAGCAATTACATGGTGATAACTTTAATCATCGAGTGCAATTCTGTCAATGGGCATTAACAGAGAATG
Source organism: Schistocerca gregaria (assembly GCF_023897955.1). NCBI lineage: Eukaryota > Metazoa > Arthropoda > Insecta > Orthoptera > Acrididae > Schistocerca > Schistocerca gregaria. The sequence continues at coordinate 211,304,706 of NC_064928.1, read as the reverse complement.
CGTTGCAGTTCTACTTGTTTACCGATGAAGCGGGTTTCACAAACCACGGGGCAGTGAATCTACGGAACATGCATTACTGGTCCGTGGACAATCCTCGCTGGCTCAGACAGTTAGAGCGACAGCGACCGTGGACTGTAAATGCATGGTGTGGAATCATTGGCGACCACCTCATTGGTCCTCACTTCATTGAAGGGGCCCAAACAGCTGCAACATACATCGCATTTCTACAGAATGATCTGCCAACGTTTCTCGAAAATGTCCCACTGGAAACGCGTCGATGTATGTGGTATCAGCATGATGGTGCACCTGCACATTCCGCAATTAACACTAGGCTAACCCTTGGCAGAATGTTCGACGTGCGTTTCATACGACATGGAGGACGCATAAATTGGCCAGCCCGTTCTCCTGATCTTACACCTCTGGACTTCTTTCTGTGGGGTACGTTAAAGGAGAATATGCACCGTAATGTGCCTACAACCCCAGAGGATATGAAACAACGTATTGTGGCAGCCTGCGGCGACATTACCCCAGATGTACTGCGACGTCTACGACATTCATTACGCCAGAGATTGCAATTGTGTGCAGCAAATGTGGCCACCACATTGAACATCTATTGACCTGACATGTCGGGACACACTCTATTCCATTCCGTAATTGAAAACGGAAACCACGTGTTTACGTGTACCTCATCCTTCATGGTAATGTGCTCGTCCGTCAGTGAAAAAGTCCAATAAAAAGGTGTTAGCATGTGGACGTAATGTGCTGTTCCCGTCTCTTCTGTACCTAAGGTCCATCACCGTTCCCTTTGGATCGCTACGTAATTCTGTGCTCTCCAATACACACGATCGAACAGCGGAGGAGTGGTACTCAAGCGTCAACTTTAGGTTACAATATCTCCGGATGTAATTAACATTTTACAATGCAACAAACGGCATTGATTACGTATTTGTTTATATGTTCAGATGTGCTAACAAAACTAACGGGGTCCGTTTAAAAAACCTAGGTTTGTGTTAAAAAACATACTTCTGTGCATTTTTTTATGGTTTGTGTTAACCATTACACTAGCCCCTCTGCTCACGTTCGGTCTATGGAATCGAGTCGTCAGTATTTGATGTGGCTTACGAAATATATCCAGCGGTAATATTAGGTGACTCACCCTGTATATGGAGCCCACTACTTCGCGAACTGGTAAAAAGCACGGCATTTGATCCGTATCAAAACTGTCGTACATTGTGCACTACAGATGCGTAACGATATGACAGATACGCGGCTTTGTTCCCCACTTACGTGACTTAGATGGTGGTTTCAATAAAATTACGTCGTGCGCAGCTTCCTTGTCTATGGCCTATGTGTCCGGACGCAGTATTTGTTTTGCCTGTGACGTCATCGTACCGGTATAGGAGCATGCGTATAAGTGGTACGAATTAGCACAGTTACAAATTGGCACAGCCTGTAAACGCATTTAGCCAGGACACTTATTCGGTTGGTGTCACTGTGAAGAGCTTGCGGGGAGCTACTAGGACCAATAGTGAGGACATTCGCAGGAATGTAAGTGAAAATCGGTATTGAGTTTGTTAAAAAAATTACAAAATAATGAAAGCTGCAGTGTCATATGAAACGCAAAAATGTATGTATTACAGAAAACGCAAGTCAGAGGAAAGTTTGCGTCGAAATAAATCGAAACACTCTGAAATGTCCGTTGTCGAGATAATGTGAAACCGATGTCAGCGTCCGAAAAAAAAAGTCTGTGCAGAGCGATTACGCATCTGGCCCATCGTGCATGCAGCTGTCAAACGCTTACGGACCGTGTACAGGACCGTGTACAGGCGTCGCTGGCAGGCAGAGCGGAAATTAGTGATGACACAGACACTGACAGAAACGTATTAGCGTGGGAGGAGTACGTATGGCGACCACCAGATACCGTCGTGTTGTCAACCAAGGCTACATGCCATAAACTTACGATTTCACTATTGTGCAACAAAGTATACTGTACACCATGTAGCCACTGTATTCAGGGGCACTGTATGCGAAAGTGACCAAAATTGTATGAGACATGGTATTTACTGATATTAAGGAAAAAGTGGAAGGGAGGGGCCCATCAATATAGCTTTCTTCTTACACAACCTGTTTATTTATATATAATCATAAATTCTTTTTTTTTTTACAAATTAACAAATCCCTCATCCGCCCTATCTTCTACTACGCCCATCCGGCCTGCATCTCCATCCCCCCCCCTACCTTTTATAAATCCCTTCAAATCCTTGAACGCCATGCTCTCCACCTCGCCTATTGCATCCGTCTCCCCTCCCCCACACGGATTCTGTAGGGTCTCATTCCTTTCCCCCACCTCCTCCTTTTCCTTGAAAGGATATGGATCCTGTACACCTCCCGCAAACTCGACCCTCCTCACCCACTTGTCTCGCCCATCCTCTCCCAGCCCCACCCGCTGCCGCGCCTGTATTCCCACGTCCCACCCGGTCTCCATCTATCCACCCTCCTTACCTCTCCCAAGGTGGCTTCCACCAGCTCCCCGTCCCTGATGATATCCTCCTCCCGTCCATCTACCCCTCCTATCAACTTTGATCCTCCCCACCCCCACTCCTATGTCCTCTCCTTTTGGCACCCTCCCACCCTTCTCTTTCCTTTTCCCCCATCCACTTACTCCACCCCTCTTCCCCTAGGCTCCCCCCTTTTTTCCTCTCCTCCCCCTGTCTCCCCTGCCCATGGCATCTGCCCTCCCCTCTCCCTGTCCCCCTCCCCTTCCTCCTCCCCCTCCCTTGGCAGGTCCCCAGATTCGCACACGCTCAGTGAACATTCGCGCACCAGAGATCGACGCCTTGTGTTTCTGTGTGTGCCGTCGTTTTGTGCTTAAGTGGTTCAGTGTTATTCGTTTTGTGCACCTATGTTCACGTGTGACTATTTTTCGTCTATGTCCGTGTCCAAGTGTCTGAACAACTTTGATCTTGCACTCTACATCTGTGAACGGCTCCATGTATTTTAAAAAGTGTTTGTCTCCTTTTATATGTCCACCATCTATTTATCTCACATTGTCATCATTTCAGTCTTGTATGTTTCTCTGCGGACGAAGAGCGGCATAGTATGCTTCTGCAGACCTGCCTGTAAACAGGTTTAAAATAACAATAAAGGAAACAAAATTACAAATTAATAAATTTCTGAAATCAATAAGCTTTCGCCGGCCGGTGTGGCCTAGCGGTTCTAGGCACTTCAGTCTGGAACCGCGCGACAGCTACGGTCGCAAGTTTGAATCCTGCCTTGGGCATGGATGTGTGTGGTATCCTTAGGTTAGTTAGGTTTAAGTAGTTCTAAGTCTAGGAGACTGATGACCTCAGATGTTGAGTCCCATAGTGCTCAGAGTCATTGAAACAATTTTTGAATAAGATTTTACAAGAGTAATCAAAACAACATGACAATAATTGCAATGGTCCTCACCTGCAGCCCGGTCGTTGTCGGGCGAAACAGCGGTGTTTACTACTGTGCTGGACGCAATCTCTCTTATTAAATGCCCTTCTGCAACACATGAAGACAAATAAGTTCAAAATGGTTCAAATGGCTCTGAGCATTATGTGACTCAACTACTGTGGTCATCAGTCCCCTAGAGCTTAGAACTACATAAACCTAACTAACCTAAGGACATCACACACACCCATGCCCAAGGCAGGATTCGAAACTGCGACCGTAGCAGCAGCGCGGCTCCGGACTGGAGCACCTAGAACCGCACGGCCACCGCGGCCGGCAAGACATATAAGTAATGTTGATGACAAGAGTGTTTCAATTACTCAAACAAATGACATAATTTTTTTATTATTTGGAAATTGCATGTCGAAATGTTCGGGTTTACGATGCACAACTATGCCTAAAGGTTAAATGAATAATGACAATGGTAAACCTTGCTTAAAAGCGAGCAACCTTTTCTTTTCAGTCAACAACCAAGGTGCGACTGGATCCCAATCCATTCCTTTCGACAATATTATTCTGACTAAGGACCTGGTGACAGTTGGCTGCTGTTGATTTGTGAAAAGTTAAACTGTTTCTCAGTTATCAATGTCGCTCTGAAGGAACGTTTTAAAACATTACGTATGAGCACTTCCTACAAGAAAACTCACTCGGCGGAACCACAAGATCCGTTTACAAAATACACCAACAATGACGCGGTCTTTCAAACACAGGAACTCACAGCGTAGTGCAACAAGTAATTCAGATTATCTGAAATGCAATTACAATCAAAGAATTGAAGCAGTTAACATCTAAATCTAACCACAACACTCCTGTTCGTTTAACGGCAACTCGTGCCTTGGTATTTCCGACCAGGTGCTGACTTACTAAAACATTAATAATCGGGTACAAACTAGAAAGGAACAGCAGTATCATAACAGAACAAATTTTCAAACTACAACTAGTGTCTAGTAAAATACTAGTCTACATTCGTGACCAAGCAGCCGACCGAGAAAAACTCTGAGGGTCGTGTAAAAACCAGGAAATAATAAAGAAAGGCAACACAGTAACGGAACAAAATTTGTAAACGATAACCAGTGTCTTAGTACAATACTACAGCCTGTATTTACGACCAAAGAGTGGACATAGTAAAACTCTGAAGGTCGGGTGTAAACCAGAAAATAATTAGAAGGTCGGGTAGACAATGAAACAAATCACCACGAGGATTACAGAATGTTACTCCACTTTATCAGCAAGCAGGTCCATGGATCCACGGTTCGTCGCCGATGACAGCCAGGTAGAACGGGGCAGCCAGGCTGCAGGCGTTCGTCCGGCACGAATGTTGCCAACCAACCGACGGGATGTCGGCCTGCTCATTGTAGTTGAAGCTGTCCCCGGTGAAGTACTCTGGTATCTTCACTCTTCGCAGGCCCTCCTTGTGCAGCTCGCGGCATCGGCCGCTCGGACCTCGTGACCACCTCTTGTCGCGACGCTACCGCCAACCACCAAACTTCGTGCCTCCCTCTCGGGCTTTTTTTCTCGTTTATCGTTATTATAATACCTAAACAATCAGGTAGGCTGTCAGCGGGATACTACGCCCCTCTTCAGCCATAGTGTTGACAATAACAGAACACAGAATGGAGAAGCAGAATGAACATAGTGATGGGCAAAAAATAGTGTCACAGATACACAAAAAAAAAACACGGAGCCATTCACACTCGACGATAACGACAATGAAAACACGTTGACACGGCGCACAGAACACTGATGAATCCGACGGCACAAGTGAACGTAAAAGCGTGACGGCGGACACTAAAAAACACAAAACGACGTCACACACACGAGACGCAGATGGCGATGATCTCCGGCGCATAGCGTGTGCAAGTCCGGGGACCTGCCAAGAGGGGAAAAAAGGTAGAGGGGGGTGGAGAGGGTGGAGAGGGGAGAACAAAGATGCCAGTGGCTGAGGAGATGGGAGGAGGGGTAGAGGGACAGGGGAGGGGAAGCCCGGGGGAAGAGTGGGGAGAAAGGGAGGAGGGAGGGAGAGTGCCCAAAGGAACAGACACAGGAAGAGTGAGGGAGAATCAAAGTTGGTAGGAGGGGTATATGGAGGAGAGGAGGACACAATCAGGGAGGGGGAGCTGGCGGAAGCCTCCTTGGGAGAGGGTAAGGAGGGTGGAGAGATGGAGACCGGGTGGGAGGTGGGAATACAGGTGCGGCAGTGGGCGGGGGTGGGAGAGGATGGGTGAGACGAGCGGCTGAGGAGGGTCGAGTTTGCGGGAGGTGTACAGGATCCGTATCCTCCCTCTCGGGCCAGCAAACCCTGTATATATAACGGAAAGCAAAGACCTTCCAAGGACACAACCCACAGATACCAACTCTTCCTCATAGATATCGGCAACGGAGTGCGAAAGGGATAGTCGATACTACCCTTGAACTAGTGGCGCCAGACAGAACATTCTACTAACTTAATGGCACCACAGCTCATTGTGAAAAATTTTCATTTAATACATTATAGTGAAATGTGAATTACTGAATATAACGTTCCAATAGCACTCCTAAGTGTGAGAAAAATAATAATTAGTAAAAGCTCCATTGTTGTTCTGTATATCCTCACATTTTCATTCCTGCAGTGTTTTCTTCCAGGTTTATGCAGTCACAATGTGGGGAATATTTCGGTGTTTAGCTGACCCAGAACTTCTACAAAACTGTGTGCGCGGAAGAACTCAATATCCTAATGAAAGTTAAAACTCTCTGATAGAAAAACCATGTCCCAGGACAAAATTCTTTTCCGCAACAGCTAACGATGTTGAGCTTACGATGCTTGTTTACTTTTTAACACTGCTAATCTTGGCAGACTACGGACTCCAGGGAGGCTAGGATTTGATCCAGGAGCTTTCACACTATCGATATTGAAGGAAATCGATAACAGGAGAATTGATGTTGCTGACATTATTATTACCCAGTTTGAAAATCTGATTAACCTGAGAAGACAAGCAAAGAAAAGACTGCTTGAGGATGAAGAGGAGAAAGCATATGATTTGCACTATTTCATCCAGCTAAGGTGAAGCCTAATAGAAATATTGTCAAATCTTTAATTGATGTTTCCCCTAACTTATATTTTGGGATCTTTGTGTATTTTTTCTTCATAAACCACTGACATTATAGTATTTAAATTTGGCATGCAATTAGTCAATACTATAGTGAAATATTCTGTGGCAGTAATTTACATTTACTACCATGGTAAGGCAGTAATGCAAGAGAAAATCCCTGAGATTTTGTATTCTTTTTCACAGAAACTTGGAGAGCTGTAAAAATTTAGCAAAAGATGTCAATATTCTGTCCCACAGATGTTTTCGATAATGATGTATCAAACTTTGCACAAAAATGCATTATATTCGCTCTATAGATTTTTCAAAAAAAGATTTGTACTCACCTTGCTGAAAAATTTCAGTTGCCTATAATTAAAAATATATAACTTCAATAAGCATGAAAACATGTGTGTGCATCCATATAACATTGCTTAACAACTGTGCCAAATTTAGTTACATTGCCTTGAAAACTTTGGACTCAATAGCTTTTTTTTTCTTCAAAGTATTGCCCCATAATCAAATTATATATTAATGCAAAACATTTGTTACATTTTTATTGATTTAGTCCCAACGTTTTCACGAGAAACCTACTGCACGCACACGATCTGAGCACAGAGAAACTTTTTGTTTTAATGACTTGCAGTACTTCACAAGAAAATGCCGTTTCAGTGCCGCACACTAATTTTTTTATTTCTGTTGTGCATCTAGACGCGTTTCGCCTCTTTTGAAAGCCATCTTCAGTGAGTGTCGTGGAATACTACGTGATTTAATAAAAATGAAAGCTCCAAAACTAGCTGCAGTAAAGCTACATATTTAATATTTTATGCAACAGTCCTGTTTAGACTTAATTGCCATTATCAGCTGACCTGAGAAAATAACATTGGTAAGATTATCTACATGTAAATCGTTGATATTTTATATTTACATCTGCATTGGTACTTAAGTCTAGTTGAAAGTGACGAGTATATTGCCACATTGTACCAACAATAAATTTTTTTCTGTGACGTCGTGGTAAGTATAATATTTCTTTGTAGCTACTAAACGTAAAAAAATGTTTTTGACAGATGTTTTAACAGTATAATATGCTGATAGCTCTTTTTTACGACGCTACATGTTTACAAAGTGTAAACATTAGTTAAAACTTCCAGGTTCAGCTCGGAAGATGTTTCCCGCAGTTGGCAACGAAGTGTCAGGAAGAAGTTTTACAGATCGAGGACGGCCTCTCAGGCCCAAAGTCTAAGCCAACGAAGACGCCGGCCTTAAAAGGCTACACGTTACGATGAAAGTGTATATAGTTTCTCAGAAATGATGTTACACTATTTTCCTTTGAATTTTATCTACTGGTTGTGTATGATCTGTTTGCCAATTGACTATCTTGTTCAAATAGATTTCGGGATTGCAGCCGGTCGTCGTAAACTTCTTCGCACGATATTTCGGCTAGATAACTGCCAGCCATCTTCAGGTGAGCCGAAATCTATTTGAACAATTGATTCGCAGGGAAAATTTCAAATTTTACAATTGACAATCTTTTTTTAGGATTCTTTCACGTCAGTAAAGTTTTCCAGATAGTATATATATTTAAAGTCTGTGTGTTGACTTGGAATCTCGTCTGGATATTTTCTTGTATCAATATATATTTCCATTTCTTCAAGAATTTTCATTCCGTGTTACATTTCCAACGCAGTTTCAGTTTTCTTCGCTTTGTGGTTTTGATTATTCAGATGGAAATCGGAGCTTTAAGAATTAATATACCTGTTTCTAGTTGTTGCTTAAGTCTGGTGTTAAAATTTCCTCCCGTTTGGCCAATACAGAAATTGTTGCAATCGTCACAGGTGATTTCGTATACACCAGAAGTGGCATAGTCTGAAATTTTGGTTGTACTTGTACGTGATTTCGTTATAAGATTGTTACTTGTACCGAAAGCCAGTTCCATGTGTGGGGATTTTAATAGTGCGTTTATCTTATTTGATATTCGACCTAGGTAAATTGTAGGTATGTAAGTTGTTCTATGTTTTGTTAGGGCGTCTCTAGTAAGATTTATGTCATTATACGAGGGTTGCAACTTCAAAAGTGGCAACTATTTATTTACAGCTCCTACAAAATAGATACGTGTTTCAAAATTTTACTGACTATCAAAGTAGTCACCAGCATTGTGTATAACCCGATGCCAGCGATGTGGAAGTCGTAGGACACTCTTAACAGTGTCAGTTGTGTTGGCAGTTCGAGCGGCGCGGTCTATTGCCCGACGAATTTGTAGCAGTTCTGAAGCGAATGCCGTGCAGTGTTTCCTTCAGTTTAGAAACGGAGTTGAACTCACGAGCGCTTAAGTCAGGGGGGAGCAGTAGGTTGTATAGCACTTAGCAGCCCCATCAGTCAAACAAATCAGTAACAGCTTGCACTGTACGTGCTTGAGCATTGATCTGCAAAATGATTGTCAGATCCTGCAGAAAGTGTCATCACTTCTGTCTAGAAGCTGGTCGTAGGTTGTGTTCGAAAAATAAACAGCATAGGGACAGAAATGATGACATTTTCTGCAGGACCTGACCATCATTTTGCAGGACAATGCTCAAGCATGTACGGTGCAATCTGTTATTGATTTGTTTGACTGATGGGGCTGCTAAGTGCTATACCACCTACTGCACCCCCCCCCCCCCCCCCCTGACTTAAGCGCTCGGGAGTTCAACTCGATTTATAAACTGTAGGAAACACTTCACGGCATTCGCTTCAGAACTGCTACAAATTCGTCGGGCAATAGACCGCGCCGCTCGAACTGCCAACACAACTGGCACGATTTCCACATCGTTGGCAACGGGTTATACACATTCCTGGTCACTACTATGAAGGCCAGTAAAACTTTGAAACACGTGTCTATTTTGTACGAGCAGGGCGGCCTTTGTGGCCGAGCGGTTCTAGGCGCTTCAGTCTGGTTCTGCGCGACCGCTACGATTGCAGGTTCGAATCCTGCCTCGGGCATGGATGTGTGTGACGTCCTTAGGTTAGTTAGGTTTAAGTAGTTGTAAGTTCTAGGGGACTGATGACCTCAGATGTTAAGTCCCATAGTGCTCAGAGCCATTTAGAACATTTTTACAAGCTGTAAATAAATTGTTGCCGCTGTTAAAGTTCCAACCCTCGTATTGTGAGGAGGGCTGTGCGAGAGGCGTTCAATGAATTCGAAAGTAAAGTTCTATGTACTGACTTGGCAGAAAATCCTAAGAAAGTTTGCTCCTATGTCACAGCGGTAGGTGGATCAAAACAAAATGTCCAGACACTCTGTGACCAAAATGGTACTGAAACAGAGGATGACAGACTAAAGGCCAAAATACTAAATATCTTTTTCCGAAGTTGTTTCACAGAGGAAGACTGCACTGTAGTTCCTTCTCTAGATTGTTGCACAGATAACAAAATGGTAGATATCGAAATAGACGACAGAGGGATAGAGAAACAATTAAAAATCACTCAAAACAGGAAAGGCTGCTGGACCTGATGGGATACCAGTCCGACTTTACACAGAGTACGCGAAGGAACTTGTCCCCCTTCTTGCAGCGGTGTACCGTAAGTCTCTAGAAAAGCGTAGAGATCCAAAGGATTGGAAAAGGGCACAGGTGACCCCAGCTTTCAAGAAGGGACGTCGAACAGATGTGCAGAACTATAGACCTATAACGTCGATCAGTTGTAGAATTTTGGAACACATACTATGTTCGAGTATAATGACTTTTCTGGAGAATAGAAATCTACTCTGTAGGAATCAGCATGGGTTTCGAAAAAGACAATCGTGTGAAACCCAGCTCGCGCTATTCGTCCACGAGACTCAGATGGCCATAGACACGGGTTCCCAGGTGGAAGCCGTGTTTCTTGACTTCCGCAAGGCGTTCGATACAGTTCCCCACAGTCGTTAAGTGAACAAAGTAAGAGCATATGGACTATCAGACCAACTGTGTGATTGGACTGAAGAGTTCCTAGATAACAGAACGCAGTATGTCATTCTCAATGGAGAGAAGTCTTCCGAAGTAAGAGTGATTTCAGGTGTGCCCCAAGGGAGTGTCGTAGTACCGTTGCTATTCACAATATTCGTAAATGACCTTGTGGATGACATCGGAAGTTCACTGAAGCTTTTTGCGGATGATGCTGTGGTATATCGACAGGTTGTAACAATGGCAAATTGTACTGAAATGCAGGAATATCTGCAACGAATTGACGCATTGTGCATGGAATGGCAATTGAATCTCAATGTAGACAAGTGTAATGTGCTGCGAATACATAGAAAGAAAGATCCCTTACCATTTCGCTACAATATAGCAGGTCAGCAACTGGAAGCAGTTAATTCCGCACATTATCTGGGAGTAGGTATTAGGAGCGATTTGAAATGGAATGGTCATATAAAGTTGATCGTCGGTAAAGCAGTTGTCAGACTGACATTCATTGGAAGAATCCTAAGGAAATGCAATCCGAAAACATAGGAAGTGGGTTACAGCCAGCACCCCCTATAAGGGGTGCTGTTACAGTACGCTTGTTCGCCCACTTCTTGAATAATGCTCAGCAGTGTGGGATCCGTACCAGATGTGGTTGATAGAAGAGATAGAGAAGATCCAACGGAGAGCAGCGCGCTTCGTTACAGGATCACTTAGTAATCGCGAAAGCGTTACGGAGATGATGGATAAACTCCAGTGGAAGACTCTGCAGGAGAGACGCTCAGTACCTCGGTACGGGCTTTTGTTGAAGTTTCGAGAACATACCTTCACCGAGGAGTCAAAAAGTGGTTCAAATTGCTCTGAGCACTGTGGGACTTAACATCTATGGTTATCAGTCCCCTAGAACTTAGAACTATTTAAACCGAACTAACGTAAGGACATCACACAACATCCAGTCATCACGAGGCAGAGAAAATCCCAGACCCCGCAGGGAATCGAACCCGGGAACCCGGGCGCGGGAAGCGAGAACGCTACCGCGAGACCACGAGTTGCGGACACCGAGGAGTCAAGCAGTATATTGCTCCCTCCTACGTATATCTCGCGAAGAGACCATAAGGAGAAAAAGAGCCCACACAGAGGCATACCGACAATTCTTCTTTCCACGAACAATACGAGACTGGAATAGAAGGGAGAACCGATAGAGGTGCTCAAGTTACCATCCGTCACACACCGTCAGGTGGTTTGCGGAGTATGGATGTAGATGTAGATATTGTGATGGCTTTCAGTTGTGTGTGTGTTTTCTACAACTTTGTTACTATACATGGATCAGAATCAATGTTTCGGCTACGTCTGTAGTCGATCGACTTGTGTTACGTATACTTCTAGTAATCCTCGTATCCTCTGACCCTTCGTGCACTTGGATGTCTGATGATGAGGGAAAAAATCTGAAACGTGTCAAGATAGCAATTTGAGTAATAAAATTATTTCTCCGGCTTTATGACTTTTTTGACGCATTGTATTCGGCTCTGATACAGTACTACACCATAATCCATCCATGGTCGGCTGCCTCCTGCAAGATTACATGTTACATCTGTAATGATGTCAACATATTATGGAGAGGAAAAGTGGATGTGCATAATAAAATAAAAACAGTCATTTCCATTCCTTCGTCGAAGGCTCTCAGTAACCGAACATGATGTCAACATGACCGACGTGTCGTCGAAAATAAAGAATGCAAAGTACCTTGAGCGGAAAGTGTGGGGCCGGACTAACAGTTCCGTCTCAAACTACTGCAGTTTATATAGAGCTGCTGTGAAAATGGCCACCACCAGAAACCTTTTCTTAATTCCTTTAATAGTTCTCTTAGTTCTGATTGTGCTACTAATAGAGCTGCGCTCTACCAAAACTGCAGTTTCATAGTTTCGGCACCCCACATAAATTACCCATAGCACTGGCCACCCCCCGTAGGATGTTCGAGTCCTCCCTCGGGTATGGGTGTGTGTGTGTGTGTGTTGTTCTTAGCATAATTAGTGTAGGCAGTGTTTAAGACTAAGGACCGATGGCCTCAGCGGTTTGGTCCCTTAGGAATGCACACACATTTGAACATTTTGGTAGTATTGATAGCATTGGTAGGGAAAGAAATATAACTGAATGTGTTAGAGAGAAACTGAGAGCCGATGACTTCTCTCTATTTTTGTTTGTTTGATTGTTTGTTTCGCACGTAATTATAAGTGCACATCATTTGGTGTTATTCCACTGTGCATTTTCATTGATACAGTAGGTTTAGAAGTAATAAAAATTAAATGGAACTATACTGTTGCAGCGATGTTTTCAAGTCTCAAGCAACTATACATGGAGACTGATGCGACGAATGGAAATTTTTGCAAGGCTGCGATTGGAAACCAGGTCTCCTGCACACCAGGTAGTATTTGTTTAGGGGGAATACGAGGTGGACTGAGGCGTGAATGGGAGTTTGGGCAGAGGACGGGGCCATGCTAGGCTAGTTTGAAGTTATGCAAAGCTACTGAGCAAGGGGGGTGCAGCTCTGCCTAGTGTGCAGAATAAATTTCCACTCGCCGCTTTAGTCTGCATATATACATTATAAATATTAGTTGATCGCATGACCTCTGCAGTTCCATGTAACTGAAGCAGTTACTTTGGATGCAAGTGGCATTTACATGCACAAACATAAGAAATCATATAATTATTGTTATTTGCTACCGAATAGACTGTTCCTGATCATGATCAAAGGCAAGGGTTTACTGTTATTATTGATAAACGCGAATGTTCTTCGTGAATAACAGAAAGATGAAATATGTTCGACGAAGTATTGAAGTATTTTGATTTGTGGTTTTTTTATTGACCGCTTTGTTCAGGAAGAAGAGTTTTGTAGCGTTATATGATAAATCTATATTGTTTCCTTTATTTTTATTATAACATCCCTCTGTTCCACGTTGCAAACGAAAAATGTTCGAGTGAGATCTAAATTAAACATTGACAGTTTCAATTTTGCTATGAATACTGTTTATTTTTGCGTAATAGACAGGAGGATAGCTAAGTAGAACAAAAATGTTCTGTAGGTTACAGTGCCCTTCATACATCCTCACTCAGTTTCTAGAGGGTTCATTACATTGGACTTTTAGGGGATTCTACTAAGACACTGGTCGCGTGTGTAAAGAAAGTGATCGCTAAGAGGTAACGCGTGACAGGTATGCAGCACACCTCTTCAAACAACCTACGGGAATCCAGCCAGCTAATATTTACAGCGATCGCTGATGTTTCGGCGGGAGTACACCCCGCCATTTTCTAGGCACAAACTACAACGGACAGACGATGTACAAGAAAATTTAAAACTCGGTTCTTAGAGTAATTCAGGAAAGATAACAGACACATACACACACACACACACACACACTGAACTCTAATGCCACCAAAGATGACCAAAGTCAGAGGTATCGACAGTGAAAGACTACGTCCTAGCACATGTCGTAACATTGACTCTGTCCGTCTGTTTTTTTGACAAGGAATAGAGCAAGATTCTAAGCAACGAGGTTGCTCGCTGATTTAATCTCAACAGCTTCCTTACTAACACTGTCCCAATAACTGGACGTGCGTGCCAATATCGCGGTATTGTTATATAACATAGGGTGAACAGTATCCAAACAATGTTCGGCAATAGCAGATCTACTTGGCTGCTGTAATCGTGTGTGCCGTTTACGCTCAGTACATCGGTCCTCCACGATCCTGCTAGTGTGACCAATGTATGCCACGCCACAGGTACAAGGAATGCGATATACACCCGCCTTACGCAACACAGATCATCCTTAACAGAACCCGAAAGCACTAATTTTAGATGGAGTTCAGAAAACACATTTTACATCGTATTCCAGTAAAATACGACCGATCTTATTAGAAGCGCTTCGTGCGTAACACAAAAAGGCAGTAGACTTCGGTGTCGACTCAGTGTTATCATTAGCCGCCCGATGCACACTTGGTCAATAGCGCAATGCACGTTCAATCTGTCTTTCACCATAACCACTCTGACGAAATGTAGCTTCAAGATAGGCAAGCTCAGCTGGTAAGGCCTCACTGTCGGGAATGACATGTGTCCTCTGTACCAAGGTACGAAGTACCCTTTCCCACTGAGCCGAATGGTAGCCGAAATTTCGGAGGTCACTGTATATATTACATGGCTGAATTTCCGTAAGTTGTTTGAAAATGCTAAGGTTTCAACGCATCTAACGTACAGGTAACGCAGGTATGAACTTAAATGACGACAACTACTTGGTAAAGTGACATATACTATGTGATCAAAAGTATTAGGACACCCCATAAATCGTTCGATTTTCATATTAGGTGCATTGTGTTGCCACCTAGGTACTCCATAACAGCGACTTCACTGAGACATGGTGAGAGAGCAGAATGGGGTGCACCACGGAACTCACGGACTTCGAATGTGATCAGATGATTGGGTGTCACTTGTGGCATACGCCTGTACACGAGATTCCCACACTCCTGAACATCCCTAGGTCCACTGTTGCCGATGTGATAGTGGAGTGTAAACGTGAAGGGACACGTACAGCAAAACAGCGTACATGTCGAACTCGTCTGTTGACTGACAGAGACCACCGACGGTTGAAGAGGGTCGTAATGTGTAATAGGCAGACATCCATCCAGACCATCACACAGGAATTCCAAACTGCATCAGGCTGCACTGCAAGTAGTAAGACACTTGGGCGGGATGTAAGAAAACGTGGACTTCATGGTCGAGAGGCTGCTCATAAGCCACACATCACGCCGGTAAATGCCAAACGACGACTCGCTTGGTGTAAGGAGCGTAAACATTGCACGATTAAACAGTGGAAAAACATTTTGTGGAGTGACGAATCACGGTACACAATGTGGTGATCCGATGGCAGGGTGTGGGTATGGCGAATTCTCGGTGAAATCGTCTGCCAGCGTATGTAGTACCAACAGTAAAATTCGGAGGCGGTGGTGTTATTGTGTAGTCGTGTTTTCTCATGGTTGGGGCTTGCACCCCTTGTTCTGCACGGCACTACCACAGCACAGGGCAACATTGATATTTTAAGCACCTTCTTGCTTCCCAGTGTTGAAGTGCATCTTTCAACAAGATCGAGCACCTGACATAACGCACGGCCTGTGGCGGAGTGGTTACATGACAATAACATCCCTGTAATAGACTGGCTGCACAGAGCTCTGACCTGAACGCTACATAAAACTTTGGGATGTCTTGGAACGCCGATTTCGTTTCCAGGCCTCACCGACCTCTTCTCAGTGCAGCACTCCGTGAATAAAAGGTTGCCATTCCCCGGGAAACCTTCCAGCACCTGATTGAACGTATGCCTGCGAGAGTGGAAGATGTCATCAAGGCTAAGGGTCGCCCAACACCATATTTAATTCCAGCATTACCGGTGGAGGACACTTGTAATAGCCGCCGGCCGGTGTGGCCGAGCGGTTCTAGGCGCTTCAGTCTGTAACCGCGTGATCTCTACGGTCGCAGGTTCCTCGGGCATGGATGTGTGTGATGTCCTTAGGTTAGTAAGGTTTAAGTAGTTAAGTTCTAGGGGACTGATGACCACAGATGTTAAGCCCATAGTGCTCAGAGCCATTTGTAATAGCCTACGGTAGACCATGGCAGGTTTACAACTCTCGTCATCGAGATTGAAGTGCAATGATGTAGAAGTGCAATAAGCAAAATTTCGTTGTATTGCCGACCCTCAAGCTGCGGAGTGTAGCAAGTTGTCCTGTGCCACAGCAGTTCCTTCTCTAAATCCGCGCACAAACGAAACAATGGCTGATATCGAAATAAGTGTCCAAGGAATAGAAAAGGAACTGACATCACTCAACAGAGGATAGTTCACTGGACCTGACGGGATACCAATTCGATTCCACACAGAGTACGCGAAAGAACTTGCCCTCCTTCTAAAAGCCGTGTACCGCAAGTCTCTAGAAAAACGGAAGGTTCCAAATGATTGGAAAAGGTCTTCAAGAAGGGTCGCCGAGCAGATGCGCAAAAGTGTAGGCCTATATCTCTGACATCGACCTGTTGTAGAATTTTAGAACATGTTGTTTCCTCACGTATCATGGCATTTCTGGAAACCCAGTATCTACTCTGTAGGAATGAACATGGATTCCGGAAACAGCGATCGTGTGGGACGTAACTCGCTTTATTTGTTCATGGGATCCAGAAAATATTAGATACAGGCTCCTAGGTAGATGCCATTTTCCTTGACTTCCGGAAGGCGTTCGATACAGTTCCGCACTTTCGCCTGATAGAGTAAGAGCCTACGGAATATCAGACTGGATTGAAGAGTTTTTAGCAAACATATTAAAGCATGTTGTTCTCAATGGAAAGACATCTACAGACGTTAAAGTAAACTCTGGCGTGCCACAGTGGAGTGTTATGGGACCATTGCTTTTCACAATATATATAAATGAACTAGTAGATAGTGTCGGAAGTTCGATGCGGCTTTTCGCGGATGAGTCTGTAGTATACAGAGAAGTTGCAGCATTAGAAAATTGCAGCGAAATGCAGGAAGATCTGCAGCGGATAGGCACTTGGTGTAGGGAGTGGCAACTGACCCTTAACGTAGACAGATGTAATGTATTGCGAATACATAGAAAGAAGGATCCTTTCTTGTATTATTATATGACAGCGGAACAAACACTGGTAGCAGTCACTTCTGTTAAATATCTGGGAGTCTGCGTACGGAACGTTTTGATGATCATATAAAATTAATTGTTGGTAAGGCGGGTAGCAGGTTGAGATTCATTGGGAGAGTCCTTAGAAAATGTAGTCAACAAAGGAGGTGGCTTACAAAACACTCGTTCGACCTATACTTGAGTATTGCTCATCAGTGTGGGATCCGTACCAGGTCGGGTTCACAGAGGAGATAGAGAAGATGCAAAGAAGAGCAGCGCGTTTCGTCACAGTGTTATTTGCTAAGCGTCATAGCGTTACGGAGATGTTTAGCAAACTCAAGTGGCAGACTCTGCAAGAGAGGCGCTGTGCATCGCGGTATAGCTTGGCTGTCCAGGGTTCGAGAGGATGCGTTTCTGGATGGAGTATCGAATTATTGCTTCCCCCTACTTATACCTGCCGAGGAGATGACGAATGTAAAATTAGAGACAATCGAGCGCGCATGGAGGCTTTCCGGCAGTCGTTCTTCCCGCGAACCATACGCGACTGGAACAGGAAAGGGAGGTAATGACAGTGGCACGTGAAGTGCCGTCCGCCACACACAGTTGGGGGGCTTGCGGAGTGTAAATGTAGAGCTAGCTCCGAAGCTGCGGCGCCGCGCTGCCCCTGGCGGCGGCCGACCTGTACTCGTGCACTGCCGGTGCAGAGGAGGAGGTACGGAGCCGCATTTAGGCCGGCCGCTTACGCCACGGCCCTCCAGAGCCGCGCCCACGTGCCTCCATTCAGCGAGCAGGCGGCGGCGGTCTTGTTAGGGTTCGGTCGGTGTGTGACGCACGGAGGCGGTAAGCAGCGGCGGGCGTCGTCACGCATCGGCGGTCCCCATAAATAGAGCCGGCAGCGGCGGAAATAGACGTGGCGGGGGCGGCGGCCGGACGTGGAGGTGGGTGGCCCGACACAGGCACCGGCTGTAAACAGAGGGGCTGCCTGTTGTCTGGCGAGGGCACTGCGCTTCAGTCTCGGACCGCGCGACCGCTAAGGTCGCAGGTTCGAATCCTACCTCGGGCATCGATGTGTGTGATGTCCTTAGGTTAGTCATGTTTACGTAGTTCTAAGTCTAGGAGACTGATGACCTTACAAGTTAAGTCCCGTAGTGCTCAGAGCCCTTTGAACCATTTTTTTTAGTGAAGTTAACAGCAAGGTTTTCCTTTTTGTATTTTCTTTTTATTTAACTCATGTTCTAAATGATCCATCGTGGGGAAAAGACAAATTCTTAAATGTATTAGATAAAATGTACGGTCCAGTCACATTGGTGTGAGCACCGCCTATATTGGTCATCAACGTGCTACAACCATTCACAGACGACAAGTGATAGCCCGACCACATCCGCTGGTAAATATACAAAAAATAAGTTTTAAACTAAAACATATTAGGGAGTTCTATCTTGAACTAAGCTATCTCAGCGAAAAGCTTTTCAACTCCAAAAACGTTACAGCGAAGGCGATTTTAGGTGAAAGACGGAAACATGAAAGGAAAATTGACATAGAAACTAATTATGCTGGAATAGCATGGAATATGGTCTCAAAAAACATGAGTAGTGATGTGAATTTTAAAATTTTCTCGGCGAATTGACTGTTCAATTAAATTTCGGGCTTGCAGCCTGTCGTCGTTCAATACTTCGCACGATATTTCAACTGGGCACCTGCCAGTCATCTTCAGGTGAGCCGTCGCAGACTGGCGGAAACGGTTTTTTTTTTTTTTTTTTTTCTTTATTGTATTTCAGTTCCCCATCAGGGCAGGCTGGCAGCAGCATATGCGCTGCTCTTCAGCAGAAAGCAATAGAACAAACAAGAGAAGACATTTAAAAATATACAAAGGAGAAAATATGGTGAACATAGATATAAAAAACGGGGAACATCATGGAACGCAATACACAAAAAATGGGCGACGGTAAAATCGAGATATAAAACTGTTTAAAAGTAGCACACACAAAAAGCCACACACTGCGACAATTAAAAGAACACGAGGCGCAGTAGGACTGGAGCATAAAAAGTATCGACACATGGCGTAGCACATAACAAACACTGACAGCAAGCCTCAAGGCAGTACACAATTAAAATCACACCTCTAGACGCACAGGAGAAACAGCAGTAAACACAACACTGGCGCAGCACACTGACGATGATCAAAACGGAGGATCTGCCAGGCGCAAGGAGATGAGGGATACCAGAAGAAGGGAGGGAGGAGAAGAGAGGGGGAGATGGGCCGGGGCGCGCTGAAGAGGGCCAGGGAGGGAGGGATGTGGGAGGCAAAGAGGCAAGGATGGGGTGCAGGGTCTCATGGGGGGGAAGGAGGAAACTCTGCTCTGGGAGAAGGAGGGGCAAGGAAAAAGGGGGCCCTGGGGTGGGGGGGGGGGGAACAAGGCCAGGTTATAGTTGGAAGGAAGGGTAGATGTCACGGCGAAGTTCGTCATCTGGGAGGGGGAGGTGTTGGAAATTGCCCTGATGAAGGAGATGGAGGGTGTGGAGGTGGAGAGAGGGAGGGATACAGCGATAGAGGCGTGGTAACGGGCGGGGGTTGGAGAGGAAGGAGAAAAGCAGAGGGTGGGGGGGCATCAAGCCTGTGGACAATGAAAGGATGCGGAGATGTTGGAGCAACAGGAGGAGGTGTGGGAAGGGGATCAGTTCATATAGGGGCCGTGCGGAGCACATGGCGTTCAAGGATTTGGAGGGCCTTGTAAAAGCGGGTGTGGGCGGAGATCCAGGCAACGCTGGCATAACAGAATATAGGACGGATGAGGGATTTGTAGGTGTGGAGGATGGTAGAAGGATGCAATTCTCATGTCCAGCCAGACAGGAGTTTCAGAAGGCAGAGGCGGGAATGGGCTTTCTACTGGATGGATTGGAGATGAGGGGTCCAGGTGAGGTGTCGCGGAAACGTCCTCCATTCCGCAATATACAGCGTACTGTAACTATTCTGCACATGCGTCGAAAAGTTGATAGATGAACCACACTGCCCGCCGGCAGCGCCCTCGCCGATGGAATAGCGGAACTCAGTCGCCCTCTGCGTTGCTGTTTGCCGCGGCCGTCGACGCACTCTGTCGTCTCCGGTTAGAGCAAAACGTGGAGATGATGGAATTCCATGCACTGTCCAGCTGGTAGCCACTTTCACGGTTTAACAGATTTTCCGCCAGTCTTATTTTAATAATAGAGTCCCAGAAGGACGTTTCTGTGGACAAAATCATTGTTTTCTCGTACTCCATTGAATGTCCAGTAGAAATGCAATGTTCAGCAATAGCGGACTTGCTTGGCTGCAAAAGGCGGGTGTAACGTTGATGTTCAGTGCAGAGTTCTTTCACAGTGCGTGTGGTTTGACCTATGTAAGCCATACCACATTGGCACGGTATCTTGTAAATTCCTGCCCTTTCGTAGTAACAGATTGTCCTTAACTGATCCCACAGTGTCCGCAGTCTTCGATGGTGCACGGAAAAACACTTTTACCTCAAATTTTCGGAGGATTCTTGATATTTTAGACGAAGTGTTGCCGACGAAAGGAAGAAAAGCTAAAGATTCTTCCGGCTTGAAGTGAATAAAGAGGACAACATGCCGGACTAATCTGTAGCTTATTCTTCCTTTCGTTGGCAACACTTCGTATAAAATATAAAGAATCCTCCGAAAATTTCAGGTAAAAGTTCTTTTCCGCCCACCATCGAAGATTGGGGACACTGTGGGGTCTAGTACATGCAAAAATGGTTCAAAATGGCTCTGAGCACTATGGGACTTAACATCTGAGGTCATCAGTCGCCTAGAACTTAGAACTAATTAAACCTAACCAACCTAAGGACATCACACACATCCATGCCCGAGGCAGGATTCGAACCTGCGACAGTAGCGGTCGTTCAGTTCCAAACTGTAGAGCCTAGAACCGCACGGACACTCCTGCCGGCACTGGTTCGAAGAGTACGAGGTTGGTTTACCTGGGCACCAGACTACACAGATACAAACTCAGTCGATAACCTGAGGGAACACCACGATTCGGTGTTCCCGCCGTGGTCCTTGACCGAGAAAACCACTGCAGCTTTCCACAGCGCTGCAGTCGGCATCGCTCCACATCCCTGTCGATATCTCTTAGAACCTCAATGAACCTCCTCTGCTCGCAGCAGTTCGCGTTGCAACAGGGGTTTATTCAGGATTTTGACTGGTATATAGGACAGTATATACTGTTTGTCAGTGAACCACCGAACACTTTTATAATCGTGATGAACATGTATACTTGGCGAAACCTGCGGAGCTGTGGAAAATGGTAACTAATGCCGCTAAGAAAAAAAATGATAGAGGCTTCTTCACTTGTCATCTACCATTTTGTTTCTCTACTTCGTCAGCAGTTACTAACAATATACAGGGTGGTCCATTGGTCGTGACCGGGTCAAATATCTCACGAAATAAGCGTCAGACGAAAAAACTACAAAGAACGAAACTTGTCTAGCTTGAAGGGGGAAACCAGATGGCGTTGTGGCTAGCCCGCTAGATGGCGCTGCCATAGGTTAAACGAATATCAACTGCGTTTTTTTTTTAAATAGGAACCCTCATGTTTTATTACATATTCGTGTAGTACGTAAAGAAATATGAATGTTCTAGTTGGACCACCTTTTTCGCTTTGTGATAGACAGCGCTGTAATAGTAACAAACATGTGGCTCACAATTTTAGATGAACAGTTGGTAACAGGTAGGTTTTTTAAATTAAAACACATAACGTAGATATGTCTGAACATTTTATTTCGGTTGTCCCAATGTGATACATGTACGTTTGTGAACCTATCATTTCTGAGAACGAATGCTGTTACAACGTGATTACCTGTAAATACCACATTAATGCAATCAATGCTCAAAATGATGTCCGTCAACCTCAATGCATTTGGCAGTAGTGTAAAGAGATTCACCTCAACAGCGAGTAGTTCGCCTTCCGTAATAATCGCACATGCATTGACAATGCGCTGACACATGGTATCAAGCGTTGTCGGTGGATCACGATGGCAAATATCCTTCACCTTTACCCACAGAAAGAAATCCGGGGACGTCAGATCCGGTGAACTTGCGGGTCATGGCATGGTGCTTCACGACCAATTCATCTGTCATGAAATTTGGTATTCAGTACCGCTTCGACCGCACACGAGCTGTGTGCCGGACATCCATCATGTTGGAAGTACATCGCCATTCTGTCATGCAGTGAAACATCTTGTAGTAACATCGGTAGAATATTACGTAGGAAATCAGCATACATTGCAGCAATTAGACTGCCATCGATAAAATGGGGGCAAATTATCCTTTCTCCCATAATGCCGCACCATACACTATTCTGCCAAGGTCGCTGATGTTCCACTTGTCGCAGCCATCGTGGATTTTCCGTTGCCCAATAGTGCATATTATGCCGGTTTACTTTACCTCTGTTGGTGAATGACGCTTCGTCGCTCAATAGAACGCGTGCAAAAAATCTGTCATCGTCAAGTAATTCCCCTTGTGCCCAGTGGCAGAACTGTACACGACGTTTTCAGTCGTCGCCATACAACTCCTGGTACATAGAAATATGGTACGGATTCTCGCGCAATATGTCTGCTACTGATGTGCGGATTAGGCGCAAACAGCAGCTGAAAGACCTACTTGGCATCATCATTTGTTACAGGTCGTGGTCGACGTTTCACACGTAGCTGAACACTTCCTGTTTCCTTAAATAACGTAACTATCCGGCGAACGGTCCAAACACTTGGGTGATGTCGTTCAGGATACCGAGCAGCATACATAGCACCCGCCCGTTTGGCATTCTGATCACAATAGCCATACATTAACACGATATAGACCTTTTCCGCAATAGGCAATCTGTCCATTTTAAAGCGGGTAATGTATCACGAAGCAAATACTGTATGCAGTGGCAGAATGTTACGTGATACCAAGTACATAGGCGTTTGTGACTATTACAGCGCCATCTATGACAAAGCGAAAAAAGTGTTCCAACTAAAACATTCATATTTCTTTACGTACTACACGAATATGTAATAAAAATGGGGGTTCATATTTAAAAAAAAAAAAAACGCAGTTGATGTCTGTTTTACCTATGGCAGCGCCATCCAGCCGGCCAATCATAGCGCCACCTGGTTTCCCCCTTCAAGCTAGACGAGTTTCCTTCTTTGTAGCGTATTGGTTTGATGCTTATTTCGTGAGATATTTGGTCCGGTCACTGTCAATGGACCACCCTGTATAAATTCGATTCATCTGTAATTTGCTGGCTTAATAATTATTGATTTCACTGTAATTAGCGGAGTTAATTATTTATACTGAACTACCATCCTGTATTCTTACTAAACAAATTAGTTGTTTTCCGAATTACTTGTTTTGTAAATAAAACCGACTTTTCTTGCCGCACCTTATTTTCCCCAAACACTAGACGCTTTTACCTTTTTCTTCCTTTAAGGAATCATCAGTTTGATGCGTTCCCTCTCATGTGATCTAGAAGTCGCACTACCACTTTATTACCGACAGTAGAGCACAATGTTGTATTCCGAACTTTTTCACACTGTTCGCCATGTTTCTCCTTCTTTTTTGTGGTGTACTATAATTCTTCTGCCACTCAATATAACGATTTGTTCGGACACTGTGCTTAGTTTTATCGAGGGGCCAAAGAATAACAGTACACCACAAAAAGAAGGAGAAACAAGTGTCAAAAAGTTCGGACTACAAAATTGTGCTTATCTGTCCGTTATAAAGTGATAGTGCGAACTCCAGGCCATATGAGAGAAAACGCAGATCACAGAAAATCATTCCACTGATGATGCCCTAGAGCAAGAAAAAGGTGAAACGCGCCTGCGAAAATAAATTAAGTTGCAGCAAGAGAAGATGGTTTTACTTGTAAAACAGGTATTTCTGCGCTTGCTGCTGAGGATGGCCACACAAACAAACTTGTATTCTGAATGTTTTTCAGTGGTAAGGCAGCAGAGACTGGAGGCGCGTAATTAGAGGGGGAAGAACCGAACACTAATTGTGTTGCTTCGTTATTTGCTTCTCTGTCGGAAGTTTGCATCGCCCTAGATCCTTTTTCCTCGTCGTACGTAACATTTCATCTAAGAGTTTTGTGGGTTTGATTAGTTCCCGCCTTCGAGCAATGACGCGTACGAGCCTACAAATTCGCCTGATGTGGCCCTGATTATACAAAAAGTAATAATCTGATGGGCCAACAAAGATAAAAATTCAGTCACAGTTACAAAAACTCCTGTGAGATGCACCGTGCGGAGCTCTTAAAAGAGAGTATTGTCCGTCATCGGTGTGGATTGCCCCCAAGTCACAACAGTTAAATAAAATCATTTTATTTTATATACTGTTATCTAACGTCACTCCTTTGAGAAGCTTTCAACAGAAAATCTCATTGTGAGACGGAAGGCAAATCCACAGATGCCAGCATTAAGAGAGCTGGAGGAATTCCTCTGTTAAATGGGCGGAGACGTGGAAAGAATGCACAGAAGGTCTCCACGAGGAGGACTAACTGACAAAAGAAGAAACGGAAGTCGATTTGGAAGAGCTTGGGAATCCAATACTGCCGTCTGGCACAGCTCTGAAAGACTTGTGATCAAATAAGGCAGAAGGCATAGAAAACATTCCTTCAGAATTTCTAAAGACACTGGGAGAAATAGCAGCCAGACAACAATTCAAGTTTTTTTATTAAAAATGAAATTCCTCAAGCTGTACTTAAGATTTCATATTTACACCAACTGCGACATGATTGTGTATACAAACTGTATACTGTCACATGTATTTTGTTCCAGTCTTTGATCACAATGTCAATTCTTTAGATGAAGACCGGTTTCAGTCCGTAATGACCATCCTCAGATCTTTTCTACACCATGTCCTAAAGTGATAAGGCCTTATGGCCACCATGGCCTTGTCAGTTTAGGACGTGGTGCAAAAAAGATCTGAGGATGGTCATTACGGACTGAAAGCGGTCTTCGTCTAAAGAATTGGTACTGTGATCAAAGACTGGAATAAAAAACATTTTATAGTTACTTCGCTACTAGTTTCGACGTTGCGTCAACACCATCTTCAGGACCGTAGACTTTGATGAAATCAGTTGTGTGTGGCTCAGTCTAGAAGTCCGCGGTGAGACCAACACGCACTGATGTGGAGCACCATATTTCATAAAAATCATAGCAGCTGTGTCCCACCTTCATCCAGTTTAAATATGGATGTACCAAGAGACAATTCAAGTTGGCGTCTAGAATCTATGAGGTTGCAGACATACCATCAGACTTTCGGAAAAATATCATTCACTCTGCCAGCTTTGTGGCCGAGGGGTTCTAGGTGCTTCAGTGCGGAACCGCGCTGCTGTTATGGTCGCAGGTTCGAATCCTGCTTCGGGCATGGATGTGTGTGATGTCCTTAGGTTATTTAGGTTTAAAGGGGACTGATGGCCTCAGATGTTGTCACATAGAGCTAAGAGCCATTTTGAACCATTCACACAGTGCCGAAGACAGTAGGAGCATACAAGTGCGAGAACCATGGCACAATCAGCCTGACATCGGATCAACATTGCTGACAATAATAATGCACAGAAGAATGGAGAAGAAAACTGAGGGTCTCTTAGATAACGATCTATTTGGCTTTAGGAAAGGCAAAAGCAGTAGAGAGGACATTCTGATGTTGCGCTTAAAACTGGAAGCAAGAAAGTCGCCCCCCCCCCCCCCTCCTGGGTCAGCTCCCCAATCACCAGTTATTTCGAATTTCCGACTCGCGTTCTTCAACCTCTGCGTATTACTTTAATGCGTCGAACTCGCGAAGAACATCAGCACTAGTGCTGTTTCCAGAATGAGATTTTCACTCTGCAGCGGAGTATGCGCTGATAAGAAACTTCCAGGCAGATTAAAACTGTGTGCCGGACCGAGACTCGAACTCGGGACCTTTGCCTTCCGCGGGCAAGTGTTCTGCAGGGTTTGCAGGAGAGCTTCTGTAATATTTAGAAGGTAGGACACGAGATACTGGCAGAAGTAAATCTGTGAGGACGGGGCGTGAGTCGTGCTTGGGTAGGTCAGTTGATAGAGCACTTGCCCGCGAAAGGCAAAGGTCGCGAGTTCGAGTCTCGGTCCGGCACACAGTTTTAATCTGCCAGGAATTTTTTTATCAGAGTGCACTCATTCTGGAAACAACACTAGTGCTGATGTTCTTCGCGAGTTCGACGCATTAAAAAATACGCAGAGGTTGAAGAACGCAAGTCGGAAATTCGAATTAACTGGTGAATGTGGAGCTGACCCAGGGGGGGGGGGGGGGCGGGGAGGGGCGACAAGCAGTTACACCATAAATCGTTGAATAAGTTACTGTTCTCATAGTCGAGAAAAGCAGGATGCAATGTGCGATCTTCAAACATTGCCAGAGCTGTGTCACGACAGCTGGACATTCCATGGTCCTCCGTTCAAAAAGTGCTGCGAACAATTGTAGAATGGTGTAATAGTGCAGTTGAGGGTTGTCGTTTCTGGAGATCGCCGTTAGATTTGTCACTTGGAACGTTAAACATCGTAAGCGATTAAAAATCGTTAACCTCTCAATGGTTTATTCGTTATTCCTCTTCCGTGTGTCCTTAGATGTGTTTTCACAAACTACCATTGTCCTACGATCTATCGTTTTTCATGGGAGCCCTTTCAAGTAGCGAAAGTTTTTCTACAACCACCTGGTAAAATACACTGTCGTCCAAAATTAAACCATAAAACGGAAATTTTGCAAGGTAGGGTTTATTTTGCCACAAGACAGTGTAACCAAACGATAGTTAAGTAGAAACAATGTAAATCATACAGAACGAAGTCAACTGCAATATGGATAATGGTAGAAAAATAATCTTCCTTTTTCCAATTTAACGGATTTGCGCACACGTTCTGACAACAGGTTAATGCGCTCAGTATGTGATGTGACCACCCCTGGCACGAATATAAGCCCGACAAAGCCGTGACATGCTGTCAATGATGTCATGAATCTCATGTTGAGACAATAACGCCCATTCTCCCATCAGAGTTGCTCACAAGTCTTGAAGAATGGTCAGTGGATGCTGACGTGATTTAACCGTCTCCCTAGTGCATCTCAGACATGGTCGATGAGATTCAAATCCTTCCCTAATCTGGTGGTACCGATGACCTCGCTGTTTGGTCCGCTGCTCCGAATCAGCCAACCAACCTGTTATCTAAAAACATGAGAATTGATTGCAAAAACAGGCACGTGGCACTAGTACACATCTAACTTACAGCTTACAATGCCCCAAGAATTATCAGTTTCAATCTCGTGTATAAAACTCGTCTCTAAAATCGAAAGTTCGACATTTCTACCACACTTAACAAACACAATGGATTCCAAAGTGAAATATCCCCAAGTCTTAATTACGTATACAGCTTACAACAATACACAAAGCTCGATTATTGGCAACCTTGAATTCTTCTAAATCAGTACTGCGGATCTAACGTGCAGCCTGAAGTACACCGACAATGACCAAAGTAAACAATGACAACATCGCAAAAAGCAGCTCACTTTCACTACACATCTTGGAATGAGTTTAGCATAGCAATGTGATCAGAATACCCTCCGCTGACTCAGCACAAAATATTGTAGCCTCCCCTTGTTACACAGTCGAAAATTGTTGTCCCTCTGCCATATACATTATAATGTTATTGCCTCATTGAAGAAAGCATTACTGAGAGAGGAAATGCTACAAGGCAGGGATCACAAACAGTGGAACTGTACTCGCAAGTGCGTGGTACAAGTACTCTGTATGCGGTCTCCTTCATACAGGATGTTTGGTTCTTATTGTCCAAACGAAAAAAAAACAAAAATGACTTCGTTTTCGGTCTTCCAATCTTACTCTACATCTACATCTACATGGACACTCTGCAAATCACATTTAAGTGCCTGGCAGCGGGTTCATCGAACCACCTTCACAATCCTCCATTATTCCAATCTCGTATAGCCCACGGAAAGGATGAAAACCTATATATTTCCGTACGAGCTCTGACTTCCCTTATTTTATCGTGGTCATAGTTTCTCCCTCAATAGGTCGGTGTCGACAAAATATTTTCGCGTTCGGAGGAGAAAGCTGGTGATTGGAATTTCGCGAGAAGATTCCGTCGCAACGAAAAACGCCTTTCTTTTGATGATGTTCAGCCCAAATCCTGTATCATTTCAGTGACACTCTCTCCCATATTTCGCGATAACACAAAACGTGCTGCCCTTCTTTGAACTTTTTTGATGCACTCTGTCAGTCCTGTCTGGTAAGGATCCCACACCGCGCACCATTGTTCTAAACGACGACGGACAAGCGTACTGTAGGCAGTCTCCTTAGTAGATCCGTTACATTTTCTAAGTGTCCTGCCGGTAAAACGCAGTCTTTTGGTAGTCTTACCACAACATTTTCTATGTGTTCCTTCCAATTCAAGTTGTTCGTAATTGTAATACCTAGGTATTTAGTTGAATTTATGGCCTTTATATTTGATTGATTTATCGTGTAACCGAACTTTAACGGATTCCTTTTGGTACTGATGTGGATGACCTCACGCTTTTCGTTATTTATGGTCAAGTTCCAATTTTCGCATCATTCAGATATCTTTTCTAAATCGTTTTGCAATTTGTTTTGATCTTCGTATGACTTTATTAGTCGGTAAACGACTGCGTCATCTGCAAACAACCTAAGACGGTTGCTCAGATTGTCTCCAAAATCGTTTATGTAGATAAGGAACAGCAAAGGGCCTATAACACCTTAGGGAACGCCAGAAATCACGTTTTAAAAGTCCTGAAATACGGAATCGATCTGAAATCCCTTGTCAATAGCACTCAACACTTCATGTGAATAAAGAGCTAGTTGTGTTTCACAGGAACGATGTTTTCTTAATCCTTGTTGATTGTGTGTCAGTAGACCTTTTTCTTCGAGGTAATTCATAATGTTCGAACACAATATATGTTCCAGAATCCTTCTGCATATCGACGTTATTGAAATGGGCCTGTAATTTAGTGGATTACTCCTACTACCTTTCTTGAATATTGGTGTGACCTGTGCAACTTTCCAGTTTTTGGGTACGGATCTTTCGTCGAGTGAACGATTGTATAAGATTGTTACCTATGGAGCACCAGCATACTCCGAAAGGAACCTAATTGGTATACAGTCTGAACCAGAAGACTTGCATTTAAAAGTGATTTAAGTTGCTTCACTACTCCGCTTGCTTTTATTAAGTGATTTAAGTTGCTTCACTACTCCGAAGATATTTACTTCTACGTTACTCATGTTGGCAGCTATTCTCCATTCGCATTTTGGAATATTTACTTCGTCTTCTTTTGTGAAGGCATTTCGGAACGCTATGTTTAGTAACTCTGCTTTGGCAGCACTGTCTTCGATAATATCTCCATTGTTATGAGTTCCCCCTTGGTACCTGCAGATACACTGCTATCCAAAATTAAACCAATAAGCAGCCGTTAATTACTTTGGATAGGCAACATTTGCTTTTATCTATTAATGAAGAGTTTTCTATACTTATGCTAGTAGTCCATAACGAATCGTATATAACTTCCAATGAAATTCATTGATGTGATAGGTGAGCCATTTCATGAACGGTTTTTTAAGTCAGTAATGAAAATGTAGTTAACATTTTCGTCATTCACTGCAATGCGCTTTTTTAAGTGTGTGATATATTTCTTCTTAAATAATTCAAGTCTTTCGGATAGTTTTGAGAGCAGCTCAAAAAATGTGTGTGAAATCTTATAGGACTTAACTGCTAAGGTCATCAGTCCCTAAGCTTACACACTACTTAACCTAAATTATCCTAAGGAGAAACCTACGCCGGTATCAGCCGCACAGTCCATGACTGCAGCGCCTAAGACCGCTCGGCTAATCCGGCGCGGCTGAGAGCAGCTCAGATGGGGATACATCTCAACTGACTTTTTCATTTTAATGGTATCTAAAATGCTAGGCACTGATTGGAGGAGAGACGAGGGAGTTATTATGTTATGCATTGCCTGGATGTTTGTGTGTGCTTCTGAAATAAGAGGAAAATATCTTACATAAATATCTTTCACTGCCATAAAAAATCTTTGACCTGTATGTGGTTTTGTATGTGTGTGTGAGCGCGTGCTTATGTAATTCAAAGGCAGCTTTGCTGTTGCATAAAAAGTACTTGGTTTTTTGCCGCGTCAAATTTTGATAAAATCCCGAGCTTTCGATGTCTACCCACGTCATCTTCGTCAGGGGAAAACTGTCAGTTTCCAACAGCGTCGATCTTTTTTAATTTGATTTTATTTTTTCGCCATCATACATTTTTAAATTTCCCATCTGCACCATCTGTTTTTTTTTTTAATTTCGGACCAATTTCCCTCCTATTTTTAAATTTTCCGACATGCACAATATTGGATTTGCTATTTTCCCATGCGACTGCTGTGCATCCAGCAGTGAAAACTTGTGGTGTGTCCAGGTTCGCGACAAATATATTACTGAAGCTCAGTATGTGGAAATGTAATGAGTTGGTGTGAGTTTCTGAGCAGGAGACACTTTATTAATACGATGTCTGTGAATCACATACATAGGCGATAATGATTTACGTAATGACTCAATAATCCTGGTTAGAAGAAGAGCGTTCTCGATTCTTTCATGAAACTTAATTTCATTCTGAGGAGATTCCAAATTTCGTCTCTGTAAATTTGGCTATAAAATAATAATATCTGATAATTTACAGACACGCTAGTGCTGGAAGTGAGAGTATCAGATTGTTTCTCGTTTTCGATTTTGATGTTGTGGTGTCCAGTTCTGAGACTGGTTTGATGCAACTCTCCATGCTACTCTATCCCGTGCAAGCTTCTTCATCTCCCAGTACCTACTGCAACCTACATCCTTCTGAATTTGTTTAGTGTATTCATCTCTTGGTCTCCCTATACGATTTTTACCCTCCACGCTCCCCTCCAATACTAAATTCGTGATCCTTTGATGCCTCAGAACATATCCTACCAACCGATTGCTTCTTCTAGTCAAGGTATGCCACAAATTTCTCTGCTCCCTAATTCTATTCAATACCTCCTCATTAGTTATGTGATCTACCCATATAATCTTCAGCATTCTTCTGTAGCACTACATTTCGAAAGCTTCTATTCTCTTCTTGTCCAAACTATTTATCGTCCATGTTTCACTTCCATACATGGCTCCACTCCATACAAATACTTGAAACGACTTCCTGACACTTAAATCTATACTCGATGTTAACAAATATCTCTTCTTCAGAAACGCTTTCGTTCCCATTACCAGTCTACATTTTATATCCTCTCTACTTCGACCATCATCAGTTATTTTGCTTCCCAAATAGCAAAACTCCTTTACTACTTAAAGTGTCTCATTTCCTAATCTAATACCCTCAGCATCACCCGACTTAATTCGACTACATTCCATTCTCCTCGTTTTGCTTTTGTTGATGTTCATCTTATATCCTCCTTTCAAGACACTATCCATTCCATTCAACTCCTCTTAAAAGTCCTTCGCTGTCTCTGACAGAATTACAATGTCATCGGCGAACTTCAAAGCTTTATTTCTTCTCCATGGATTTTAATACCTACCCCGAATTTTTCTTTTGTTTCCTTCACTTCTTGCTCAATATACACATTGAATAACATCGAGGAGAGGCTACAACCCTTTCTCACTCCCTTCCCAACCACTGCTTCCACTTTCATGACCCTCAACTATTGTAACTGCCATTTGGTTTCTATACAAATTGTAAATAGCCTTTCGCACTCTATATTTTACCCCTGCCAACTTCAGAATTTGAAAGAGAGTATTCCAGTCAATATTGCCAAAAGCTTTCTCTAAGTTTACAAATGCTAGAAACATACGTTTGCCTGTCCTTAATCTAGCTGCTAAGATAAATCGTAGGGTCAGTATTGCCTCACGTGTTCCAATATTTCTACGGAGTCCAAACTGAGATTCCCCTCGGTCGGCTTCTTCTAGTTTTTCCATTCGTCTCTAAAGAATTCGCATTAGTATTTTGCAGCCGTGACTTATTAAACTAATAGTTCTGTAATTTTCACATCTGTCAACACCTGATTTCTTTGGGATTGGAATTATTATATTCTTCTTGAAGAATACATCTTGCGCACCAGATGGTAGAGTTTTGTCAGAACTGGCTCTCACAAGGCAGTCGGTAGTTCCAATGGAATGTTGTCTACTCCCGGGGCCTTGTTTCGACTCACGTCTTTCAGGGCTCTGTCAAACTCTTCACGCAGTATCATATCTCCCATTTCATCTTCATCTACATCCTCTTCCATTTCCATAATATTGTCCTCAAGTACATTGCCCTTGTATAGAACCTCTATATACTCTTTCCACCTTTCTGCTTTCCGTTATTTGCTTAGAACTGGGTTTCTGTCTGAGCTCTTAATAATCATACAAGTGATTCTGTTTTCTCCAAAGGTCTGTTTAATTTTCCTGTAGGCAGTATCTATCTTACTGCTAGTGAGATAAGCCTCTACACCCTTACATTTGTCCTCTAGCCATCCCTGCTTAGCCACTTTGCACTTCCTGTTGATCTCATTTTTGAGACATTTGTATTGCTTTTGCCTGCTTCATTTACTGCATTTTTATGTCTTCACCTTCCGCCAATTAAATTCAACATTTAGTCTGTTACCCAGGGATTTTTACTAGCCTTCGTCTTTTTACCTACTTGATCCTCTGCTGCCTTCGCTACTTCATCCCTCAAAGCTACTTATTCTTCTTCTACTGTATTTCTCTTCCCCATTCCTGCCATTCGTTCCCTTACGCTCTCCCTGAAACTCTGTACAACCTCTGGCTTAGTCAGTTTACCCAGATCCCATCTCCTTAAATTCCCACCTTTTTGCAGTTTCTTCTGTTTTAATCCACAGTTCATAACCAATCGATTGTGGTCAGAGTCCACATCTGCCCCTGTAAATGTCTTACAATTTAAAACCTGGTTCCTAAATCTCTGTCTTACCATTAAATAATCTATCTGAAATCTGTCAGTATCTCCAGGCTTCTTCCATGTGTACAACCTTCTACTATGATTCTTGAACCAAGTGTTAGCTATGATTAAGTTGTGCTCTGTGCAAAATTCTACCAGGCGGCTTCCTCTATCATTTCTTACCCCCAATCCATATTCACCTACTACTTTTCGTTCTCTCAATTTTCCTACTACCAAATTCCAGTCACCCATGACTATTAAATTTTCGTCTCCATTCACTATCTGAATAATTTCTTTTATTTCGTCATACATTTTTTCAATTTCTTCGTCATCTGCAGAGCTAGTTGGCGTATAAACTTGTACTACTGTAGTAGGCGTGGGCTTCGTGTCTATCTTGGCCACAATAATGCGTTCACTATGCTGTTTGTAGTAGCTTACCCGCATTCCTATTTTTTTATTCATTATTAAACCTACTCCTGCATTACCCCTATTTGACTTTGTATTTATAACCCTGTATTCGCTTGACCAAAAGTCTTGTTCCTCCTGCCACCGAACTTCACTAATTCCCACTGTATCTAACTTTAACCTATCCATTTCCCTTTTTAAATTTTCTAACCTACCTGCCCGATTACGTGATCTGACATTCCACGCTCCGATCCGTAGAACGCCAGTTTTCTTTCTCCTGATAACGACGTCCTCTTGAGTAGTCCCCGCCCGGAGATCCGAATGGGGGACTATTTTACCTCTGGAATATTTTACCCAAGAGGACGCTATTATCGTTAACCATACAGTAAAGCTGCATGCCCATGGGAAAAATTACGGCTGTAGTTTCCCCTTGCTTTCAACCGTTCGCAATACCAGCACAGCAAGGCCGTTTTGGTTATTGTTACAAGGCCAGATCAGTTTATCATCCAGACTGTTGCCCCTGCAACTACTGAAAAGGCTGCTGCCCCTCTTCAGGAACCACACGTTTGTCTGGCCTCTCAACAGACACCCCTCCGTTGTGGTTGCACCTACGGTATGGCCATCTGTATCGTTGAGGCACGCAAGCCTCCCCACCAACGGCAAGGTCCATGGTTCATTGGGGGGGGGGGGGGGGGGAAGTTTTTTAATAGGAATTTTAACAGGATTTTAAATAAAACTGACATAATTTTTGCTAAAGATGAAATCTCTTTGTTAAGAAAAGGTTTAAAATATAATGTCAAACCAACCTTATCTGATCAGCATGTAATAGAAAATATCATTGTTGAACTTAAAACTGGTCTAGATAATGTAAAAATCGAAAGATCGCAATAGACCAGACTTGCTCATGATGTATGTAATTTGCTTAGTAGAAATGTAGTTCGCCCTGAAAATGTCAATTATGACAAAAAATTAATCAGCTCTATTAATGTTAAACTTAGAGATAATGATGCTCTCATAACAAAATCAGATAAAGGTAATTCTCTTATTATTGCCACAAAAACTTTAGAATTTTTTGAGGAAAACAATGTTTCTGAGCTACAGGTAGATCCTACCCCAGTTTTACAAAAAGAAATTAGATCCGCTGTCAATGATGCAAATTCCTTACTTAAGCCATTCCAGAAAAAACAGTTGATTAACATGAACCCCCAGCCGCCTAAGCTTCGGTCCCAGTTTAAGGTCCACAAAAAGAATCACCCTATTCGGCCTATTTCTAATATTATGAACAGCGCTTACCACGATCTAGCAAAATTCCTTAGAAATTAAAAATGTCTTATTACTCTATAGCTAACAGTCAGAGCCTTATCAACAAAATAAAAGACATACACTGCCATAAAAACACAAAGATGTTCTCATTTGATATTAAAAACTTTTATACCAATGTGCCTGTACTAACGACTTTAGATATCATAGAGAATAACTTACGTCTATTCAAAAAAGAATTCTCTGATGAACAGATCACTGATTTTATTAACCTAATGCAGATCGTAACGAAGTACAATTATTTCGAATTCAATGGACAGCTGTACCAACAACCTTATGGTCTTGCTATGGGCAATCCCTTAGCTGTCATCCTAGCAGACATTTTTATCAACTATCTAGAAGAAAAATTTTACAAAAAAATTTCAACCACCACCTTAGGAATTGTTTCATATTCTAAGTACGTCGATGACATTTTAATCGTCTATAACGGAACGAACGATGGCATTAACCACCTGTTAGAGATCTGTAACAAACTACATGAAAAAATCACCTTCACATGTGCACTTGAAAACAGCTCCCGTCAGTTCAATATTTAGACTTAACTTTGACAATAGTGAATGACAAAATCTCTTTCAATATTTTTCGTAAGGATTCTTTTTCTGACCAAATTGTGTCTGCCTGTTCCACACACCCACGATCTAACAAAAAAGCATTTTTTCACTCTCATGTTCATAGAGCAATCTCTCTACCCCTTTGTCCTCTGAAAATTTAAAAACCGAATAGAATCTAATTCAAAACATTCCAGTTAATAATGGTTACGAACCAAATATAGTGGATGATGTCTTCAGACAGAAAACCAATAACAGAATTACGACGCTTGGGACCACTATTGACGAGCCTAGCGATTTGAAGAAATACTTCTCTTTACCGTATGTAGGGCAAATAACCTGCAGATTGCAACGTCTCCTTAGAAATAAATATGGCTGCAACATAGTTTTCTCTACAAAATTGTTAAGACTTTCGTGGCCACTTGTTGACAACCTGCTTATTTGCTTCTGTCTCGGGTTCTTCGGCCGACGTTCGTGTGATGATTTTGCTGACGTTTCGCCAGCACGAGTGGCTGGCATTGTCAAAGCTTCACCCTCCATTGCCGGAGGTGAACTGGAGCCGGGCTCGCGGCCGCAGACTATATGTACCTTGCGCGCCAACGTCCGGGGGCTTCTCCGCGGTCATTTCCGCGGTCATTTCCGGTGCGTTTCTCCTCTTGCTACCTGCTACGGTCGTTCTCTGCAGTACGGGAAGCCAGGAGCCGTTTACCTTAAGGCTTTCTTCTTTCTTGTTGAAGCTGTTCCCGTGTTTGTGTATTTCTACAGCTTCTCTGTACAAGCGGGTGTGATAGTGCTTCTCTACAGCCAGAACTTCCGTGTCGGTGAATTTTATTACATGTACCTGGTCGGTCTCACTCAGTGCGTGTTCTGCCACGGCCGATTTTTCCACCTGTCCCAACCTGCAATGTCGCTTATGTTCTTTGATCCTGGTGTTGATTGATCTTCCAGTCATTCCGACATAAACTTTCCCGCATGTGCATGGTAAGCGGTATATTCCTGACATTGCAAGTGGGTCCCTTTTATCCTTTGCCGATCTAAGACATTCTTTGATCTTCCTTGTCGGTTTGAAAATTGTCTTTACGCCGTGCTTGTGTAATATACGGCCGATTCTGTCCGTCACTCTGGGAATGTATGGCAGAAAGGCCGTCAGCAAAATCATCACACGAACGTCGGCCGAAGAACCCGAGACAGAAGCAAATAAGCAGTTTGTCAACAAGTGGCCACGAAAGTCTTAACAATTTTGTATTGCGCCTCTACGGGGAGGAAATTTGCAGATTGTACCGACGCCTTGACCAACAACGGAAGAAGAAAGCGCGATTGATGTCCTCTCTCGCCTTCCTTTCGCGATGCAGAGATGAAGATGCTACACCGAAGTTCTTGAAATGTAAGCGCCTATTCACCACCGCCCAAGCTCATCGTATCTACAACAGAATGGAACGAGCTTTTCTTCGTGAGCGAATTCACACAATACGGAGAAACTTGGCAAAAACGGATCAGGAACTTTTGGACATGTTCTACCAACTAAGTAGCAGAATGCATCGAGACGACTGGGACAAGATCGACAGCATCACTTACAGGAGCATGCAGAATGAACTCGAGCGCTGCACAGAGCGACAGAAGAAAAAGTTTGAAGGATTCCGGAAGAAGACTGACAAGGCGATTCCCGACATGTCACGCACTGTGGTCAACCTCACTGAACGACAATTGACCGAAGAGGAAGTATCCGTTCTTCAAAAAGGAGGGAATTTCGCTGTCATCCCAAGAACTATACCTGTGGAGGACATCATTGCTAACACCGAAGCGGCCATTCGGACCCTTGGTTGTGAAAGGGCAGAGGAAATACGCACTGAAACAGCCAGGATACTGCGCCGAGCTAAACCACCAGCATGCAATCTGAAGAAAGAAGAAGCACAAGCTATTAAGAATCTTAACGCTGACAAGAGTATATTGGTACTGCCTGCCGATAAGGGGAATGCGACCGTCGTAATGAAGACCGAAGATTATGAACAAAAGATCCGAGACCTATTAGATCCGACGACGTACCGAAAACTAAGCGCAGATCCGACGCAGCGTATCACACGGAATACGAATCGGTTAATCAAGGCATCTTCTGTTCCGGAGGACATACAGAGATACCTGCGCAACACAGAAGCCCTACCACCTCGCCTGTATGGATTACCTAAGATCCATAAGAACAACGTTCCATTAAGACCGATTGTTAGCGCTCCTGGCTCACCGACATATAAACTGGCAAAACACTTGGCCTCTCTGCTCCAGCCGCACGTGGGGAAGACCGACACGTACGTAAAGGACTCAGGACATTTCATCGAGAAGCTGAAGAAACTAAAACTTGCACCAAACGACATCCTGGTCAGCTTTGATATTGTTTCTTTGTTTACGAAAGTGCCACTCAGTGACGCTCTGGAGCACATCGGTTCCATTTTCCCGCAAGACATCATGAAGCTCTTCCATGCCTGTCTCACCACGAGCTATTTCACGTGGAATGGCAATTTCTACGAACAGCTGGAAGGCGTTGCCATGGGTAGTCCTCTTAGTCCAGTGGTGGCCAACTTCTTCATGGAACATTTCGAAGCACAGGCACTGGACTCGGCGACTTGTAAACCTAAGGTGTGGTACAGGTACGTCGATGATACTTTCGTCGTGTGGAGCCATGGTGAAGAACAGCTCGGTGACTTCCTAAGACACTTGAACAACCTCCACGCCAACATAAAATTTACCATGGAAGTGGAAAAGGACAAAAAACTACCATTTCTAGATGTGCTGGTCACAAGGGATGGCCAAAACCTGGGACATAGCGTGTACCGAAAACCGACGCACACGGACCGATATCTGCACAAACTGTCAAACCACCACCCGAGCCAGAAAAGAGGCATGATTCAGACGCTCGTAACGCGAGCAGCACGAATATGTGAGCCGCAGCACCTTAAACGCGAAATGCAACACCTGGAAAGTGTTCTGAGGAGCAATGGGTACTCCACAAATGATATTAGAAGTGTAACAGAGCCAAACCACCGGCGAAGTAAGAAACCAGAAAAAGAAATGTCGGGTACGGCCTTTCTGCCATACATTCCCAGAGTGACGGACAGAATCGGCCGTATATTACACAAGCACGGCGTAAAGACAATTTTCAAACCGACAAGGAAGATCAAAGAATGTCTTAGATCGGCAAAGGATAAAAGGGACCCACTTGCAATGTCAGGAATATACCGCTTACCATGCACATGCGGGAAAGTTTATGTCGGAATGACTGGAAGATCAATCAACACCAGGATCAAAGAACATAAGCGACATTGCAGGTTGGGACAGGTGGAAAAATCGGCCGTGGCAGAACACGCACTGAGTGAGACCGACCAGGTACATGTAATAAAATTCACCGACACGGAAGTTCTGGCTGTAGAGAAGCACTATCACACCCGCTTGTACAGAGAAGCTGTAGAAATACACAAACACGGGAACAGCTTCAACAAGAAAGAAGAAAGCCTTAAGGTAAACGGCTCCTGGCTTCCCGTACTGCAGAGAACGACCGTAGCAGGTAGCAAGAGGAGAAACGCACCGGAAATGACCGCGGAAATGACCGCGGAGAAGCCCTCGGACGTTGGCGCGCAAGGTACATATAGTCTGCGGCCGCGAGCCCGGCTCCAGTTCACCTCCGGCAATGGAGGGTGAAGCTTTGACAATGCCAGCCACTCGTGCTGGCGAAACGTCAGCAAAATCATCACACGAACGTCGGCCGAAGAACCCGAGACAGAAGCAAATAAGCAGTTTGTCATAGTTTTCTCTACCAACAACTATCTCAAAAATAATATTATCCATAATTTTGTAAGGTGTCAGGCAAATCCAACACCTTCGATGAAAACCCTGACATGATAAGCAAATCCAGTAGTATGTCACGTAGCTCGGAATAAATCGTGACATTAAATTAACCAAAGTAATACGAGTAACGAGTGAGCAAATGGAATACCACAGACTAACACAAGAATGCCTAAATCCATGTCGTACCTTCCCACTGTGAGGCAGACGCAGTTCCGAGGGGAGAAACGAGGACAGAAGCCGAGAGCAGAACCGTGTTGAGCTAGAAGGCCCTACGATAAGGAACGGACAGCCCAGCCTGCCTGTACAACTACCACCCGCTCGTTTTAGCGTGAGACCTTTTCGCGTCTCAGGTATGTCAAGGACCACCCCCAGCCCATGTTAAAAGCTAGAGCCCTCCAGAAAAGCAGTATAGATCTTACGATAACACAAAAAGGGCAACTACCACCCGCAAGTTTAAGCGTGAGACTTTTTCGCGTGTCTGTTACATTAGGACAATCCTCCAGCCCATGTTAAAAGATAGAGCCCTCCAGAAGAACAGTATAGATCTCACGATAACGCTAAAAGGACCACACCACCCGCACGTTTTAGCGTGAGACTTTTTAGCGTCTCTGTTACGTTGCAAACTTTAAAAACATTGCCCCACGACGAAAAGTATAACGTTTGTCATTGGATAGACAGAATTTTTGTAGGCGGAGCTTAAGGTTAACATTGAGACCCTGATTGGTCAGATGAAAACACAGCCAGATAGTTTTTTTAAACTCACTTCGGTAAATTGTAGTTAGGAGAAGTTAGAAAAGAGTTGGTTCCGAGACGGCGAGCTGGATGGCTGCTGCTGACGCTGCTGCTGACCCAGCCTAAACACCGACAAGGTAATGAACGCACGCGATGCCGCATTTTTGAGCGCATAAGCGTTCACTCAGAACTGCAGAAGTCTCATCTGTTACACCCCCTTTTTGCGTAACACTAGTGTCGATCGTCAATTAAAACTCATGGTGTTCACATTTGCCACTTGAAATAAAAATCTGAAACGCGATAATTTTTCTGTTATATAGTTATTGAGAAGCCACATCAGCCACTGTAATTTACGACAAGTTATATAAGTAATTAAAGACAATTGAGGGTCACTGTAGACCATTTTGATAGTTTTCTCTTTTGTGAAACTTTAATTAAACCTAGATTATACACTCCTGGAAACGGAAAAAAGAACACATTGCCACTGGTGTGTCAGACCCACCATACTTGCTCCGGACACTGCGAGAGGGCTGTACAAGCAATGATCACATGCACGGCACAGCGGACACACCAGGAACCGCGGTGTTGGCCGTCGAATGGCGCTAGCTGCGCAGCATTTGTGCACCGCCGCCGTCAGTGTCAGCCAGTTTGCCGTGGCATACGGAGCTCCATCGCAGTCTTTAACACTGGTAGCATGCCGCGACAGCGTGGACGTGAACCGTATGTGCAGTTGACGGACTTTGAGCGAGGGCGTATAGTGGGCATGCGGGAGGCCGGGTGGACGTACCGCCGAATTGCTCAACACGTGGGGCGTGAGGTCTCCACAGTACATTGATGTTGTCGCCAGTGGTCGGCGGAAGGTGCACGTGCCCGTCGACCTGGGACCGGACCGCAGCGACGCACGGATGCACGCCAAGACCGTAGGATCCTACGCAGTGCCGTAGGGGACCGCACCGCCACTTCCCAGCAAATTAGGGACACTGTTGCTCCTGGGGTATCGGTGAGGACCAGTCGCAACCGTCTCCATGAAGCTGGGCTACGGTCCCGCACACCGTTAGGTCGTCTTCCACTCACGCCCCAGCATCGTGCAGCCCGCCTCCAGTGGTGTCGCGACAGGCGTGAATGGAGGGACGAATGGAGACGTGTCGTCTTCAGCGATGAGAGTCGCTTCTGCCTTGGTGCCAATGATGGTCGTATGCGTATTTGGCGCCGTGCAGGTGAGCGCTACAATCAGGACTGCATACGACCGAGGCACACAGGGCCAACACCCGGCATCATGGTGTGGGGAGCGATCTCCTACACTGGCCGTACACCTCTGGTGATCGTCGAGGGGACACTGAATAGTGCACGGTACATCCAAACCGTCATCGAACCCATCGTTCTACCATTCCTAGACCGGCAAGGGAACTTGCTGTTCCAACAGGACAATGCACGTCCGCATGTATCCCGTGCCACCCAACGTGCTCTAGAAGGTGTAAGTCAACTACCCTGGCCAGCAAGATCTCCGGATCTGTCCCCCATTGAGCATGTTTGGGACTGGATGAAGCGTCGTCTCACGCGGTCTGCACGTCCAGCACGAACGCTGGTCCAACTGAGGCGCCAGGTGGAAATGGCATGGCAAGCCGTTCCACAGGACTACATCCAGCATCTCTACGATCGTCTCCATGGGAGAATAGCAGCCTCCATTGCTGCGAAAGGTGGATATACACTGTACTAGTGCCGACATTGTGCATGCTCTGTTGCCTGTGTCTATGTGCCTGTGGTTCTGTCAGTGTGATCATGTGATGTATCGGACCCCAGGAGTGTGTCAATAAAGTTTCCCCTTCCTGGGACAATGAATTCACGGTGTTCTTATTTCAATTTCCAGGAGTGTAGATGTGATATGGCATAGGTCATCCTTCGATCGATTGTAGAACTTGTAAACCCATTCAGGGAATACTCGTTCACATTTTTGTTGAACGCAGTTGGTTTTTACCATCCTGTATTGAAACATTTCCTTTTATCAATATTGCAATTTATAAACGATGTTTTGTGAGTAGAATATAATTTCCAATGGTAAACTTAACTGCTATTTCGACGTTATTTTACCAGCTAACTAAAAATAGGAAAGCTTTGAACCCTTTCCACTATATTTAGTTAGTATTATGATTCTTTTACAGGGAGTGCAGAGGAGCTGACGCTGAGATCATTTAGTATTTGGTTATATCATCGCTAGTCTCACTGAACTCTTCTGAATTCTACATGTCATGTGTGGTCTGGCGTCTCCTTACCAGCAACAGGTCCCAGGTTCAAACTAGTTAATTCCCTAAAAAACACGCTCAAAGCGTCGTTGCGCGAAAGTGGTAGGGAGATAAGATATAGTACAAACAGACACCACCATGAATGTTTAGAATTTAAAACCAAGACGGTCGCCTCTGCAAAACTCAGGCGTTTATAAAATCACCTGTGACACTTGCTCAGCTTATTATATAGGACAGACTGGACGATCTTTTTCGATTAGATATCAAAAAAAAAGTTACGAACGTACATAATTCGTCATTCGCTGACCACCTTCTTATCACAGGACACAAACCTAAAGATGTTCATGATATTAGTAT
The DNA here is from genome assembly GCF_023897955.1 of Schistocerca gregaria. Lineage (NCBI taxonomy): Eukaryota > Metazoa > Arthropoda > Insecta > Orthoptera > Acrididae > Schistocerca > Schistocerca gregaria. Next base: position 211,262,204 of record NC_064928.1, on the reverse strand, counting down.
CTTACATACGGAAAAGAAAGGCTTCAGACTTGATATTCTTGAACAGTTGCAAATTTTCAAACATTTTTCCCGTAACGACCATTTAATCCTCAATGAGCAATTACAATTACGTCATAAAAATTTCTTTGATGGTGTAAAGCCGTTGCTTAAAATCACTTAACGCGGAATATTGCTACTATGCTTCCCGTGCTGTAGCCTTAAGTATTGTTCTCTCTCTCCCTGTTTTACAGTATAATATTTTGTTCAAATTTCCATCTGTTACATACTATCTGACATAATGTAATCTGAACATTACGTGCACTCCTGTTCCAATGCTTCTGACAGCTGTTGTCACTGTAAATTACAAGCATTCAATACTAGATGGAGGGATACAAGGTGCCGACTTGCTAACATCGACGGCGCGCGCGTCCGTCATTCTGATGCTGCTTACAGTGCTGGCCGCACACGCGACCCTTAGTGGCGCGTCTTAATCAAGTTGTGCATACCTAGGAAAATTTTATAATGTACAAATATATTTTTATCTTTAACGTGAGCACTGTTGCTCTAAACCATTTCATAACTATTTACTCTATGTAAGTATGCTTTCTTTGTCTACTGTACCGTAGTAGTTAGCTATGATGTAATTTTATTACATATGTTTTATTTAATAATTTTTATATTATTCCAAAACTCTGTTATAGGTAATGTAAAAAATTTTTACTTCTGATGAAGGCTGTCTTAGAGCAGTCGAAACCTAGGTAAAGTTGAAATTTTTTTTATTTGTGCCACCGAAGAGCTGTATTTTCAAGTAACATTATAAATTTCGTCTATGGATGCTGCATTATCGGCCATGTTCAAAATTGTTAGACAAATACATTCGCAAGATTTCATTACTCTACATTTAATATTTTTTTGGTACTGCAATTTTTTCCGTTAGTATCTAAGACGGTCAATGTGAACCACTGAACAAAAAATTTAAATTAATATACGAGGGTTGTCCAGAAAGTACGAGGGTGAGTCAAATGAAAATATTAAATTTGTAATAACAAACCGAAATTTCGCGCCGTTATCCTGTAAGTTGGTAAGCGTGCTACAGACAGCGTGCAGAACGGCCTGTAGGGGGCAGGATAGTGCAGATGCTCATATCAGTTTACAGATGGCCGCCCCAATTGCGACTTGCACCAGGGAAGAACAGCGTTCTGTTATTCGGTTTTTGCGTAGTGAAGGTTTGAAACCTATTGAAATTCATCGACTAATGAAGGCTCAGTACGGTATGCATGTTTATCACAGCAGCAAGTCTACGAATGGAGTAGGAAGTTCGCAGATGGTGTGACTTCAGTGGAAGTTGCTCCTCGTCCAGGTCAGGCACAATGAGTTTTGACTTCACAGAACATTGCAGCAGTTGACGCCGTAGTAAAGGGAAACCGCCGAGCGACACTGAATGACATTGCAGCATTGTTTACAGATTAGTCATGGGTCAGCACACCACATTGTGCATGATGTGCTCCAGTTTTACAAAGGTCTGCAAGATGGGTGCCACGGAAGCTGACTCCTGAAAGGAAACAACGATATGTTGATGTTTGAGAAGAACTTCTTTGGCGCTTTGAACGTGAAGGTGATGGCTTCCTTACTGGGGACGAAACCTGGGTTCACCTCCACCAACCAGTTACTCATCACCATACTCACCTGACCTTGCATCAAGTGATTTCCATATGTTTGGACAACTCAAAGACGCAATGGGAGGAAAGAAGTTCCGTTCTGATGAAGAGGAACGCCACGCTGTACATGAGTGGTTGCGCGGATTACAAAACGAATTTTTGAATTTTTTCCTAAAGGAATTTATGCACTTTGTAAGCGCTGGAGAACTTGAATCGAGCGTGGGGGACATTATGTTGAAAAGTGATAGAGCTTTGTACCACTTCTGTACAATAAATATTTTTAAAAAAATATTTAAGGTTTTCATTTGAATCACCCTCGTAAGTTCCGTTCGGTTGCGAAATGGAAACCACTGGGAAAATCCGGGAAAGCTTTGCATAGATGTGTTGGGCAGTGTCTCTAGTATGGCCGTCGACCGTGTCGCGTCGCTCTTTTCAGTTTTGAGTGACCAGTGATCACGTAAAGATGCGTAAGGAATAGCGTCTCCCACCAAGTATGAGAGCCTGGTTAGATATTTCGCCTGTATCATGCAGCCCACATAACACAACTGTCGAGCAGTTCCTTCTTCACGCCAATTCTCGGCTGCATACTGCAGGGGCAATCAAGACGCTCCTACAGCATTTCCCATTACAAGTGTTTGATCACCCACAATACAGTCCGTAGTTCGCTCCCCCTGGGTCTCATCTCTGCTCTAAAGAACCGCTGGCTATGAAGACAAAATTTTTCCACAGACAACGAGCTGCAGACCAGTGCAGATAACTGGCCGAAAGCACAAGCGGCTGCTTTCATAGCGAGGATGTTGCAAAGTTGATACAACACTACGACAAACCTCAAAGTTGGAGCGGCGACTATGTAGAGAAGTAGGTGGAAAGCGTACCTAACTGTTCCAAATAAAATGTTTCTGGTTTTCACTGTGGTTTCCATTTAGCGACCGATCGGAACTCACTTTCTGGACAACCCTCGTAGAAACACTAAACAGACCTGCTTTTATATCATAACACACAGCACTCTCCGTTGCAAAACAAAGAGATGATCCAAACTGGAATTTGATCTACGCTGCCGACTGACGACCATTGGCTGTTACGCCAGCCAAACATAGTGATGCGTTTAGGCAGTTTTCCGCTCTCGTATAGGCAGATGGTGGGCTGGTGTCCAATCTCTCTGCCTCATTCCACACGATTCACAAGGGACGGCACAAATGACTTCCTTCCGTTAGCTTACCTTGACAACTGTGGCGTTAGGAACTTCTATGAGCACAAGGCTAAAAATTAAAAATAAATTTGCCAAAGAATGAAAAAATATGCTTCTCATAAGACACGATTAACGATAGGAAAACAAATAGAAACAATTGTTCCACTCAACAAAAGTTTCTGTTGCGAAGACATTAGCTGGACAGGCAAAATTCATTATTAGAACGTAGTAATGCGGCCAGAAAGCCTAAAAAACATCAATCGATGAAACAAAATGAAGAAAAAAGAGGTGATACAAAAAAGAGATTGTATGGAAAATATTAGAAATAGAACAACAGGTGCAATGTTTAAATTAAGGTATAAAAATGAAGCACAGAAACATGTAAAAATTACAGCAGAAATTAGGAAATGAAGACTAATCTTGTATACCCGTATATAAAGAATAAGTCGCAAAAGACTGTCAGAAATTAAAAGGCTGTTACAACTGATTTGGCACAGTGCAGAAAGACCGAAAAGAAACGAGAATAAATTAGCTAGAAAATAAAGACAAAAGGTATATATAAATCAAATTTAGAAATGGGATAAATTCCAAGAAGGAAGAGTTTTAAGAATGCAGATCAGAATGTAGACAGCAAAAGATGAAAAAATAGATAAAAAAAGACATGAATAGTTGGCTAGTATCAGAGAAACCGTGGCACATGAATTACCGGTTCGAAGATCGTAAGCTTGTCTCTAACGAAACAAAAATACGAGTCACAATATAATGAGCAGTGACCGAGATAGGGACAGAGAGGTCATTATTTCTAGAGCAGTCCGCGTGTCTCTAGTTCCAGGCGCTGTGCCAGCTAGACAGTCCGGCTGCCCGGTTCTTAATTGGCGTGCCGGCGCCGCGTAGACGATGCTAACGACGCCGCTTTGCATATCGTGTGTTGAACATCCGTGCGTGCGAGGATGTTTCATCAGTATCTACGCAATTACTCTGCAATTCAAACTCCACAAGGCTTTTTTTCTAAACATTAGTAATGTATGAAAGCTGGTTGGTAGGTACTCAGAGAGTGCACAGGATAAGGTTACAATTGTGGATGGGGCCGTAAACAGTTACTGTGAGTTGCACAATCAAACACACAACTTTATTTTTCTAAGAATGAGTTATTTACATTGCTTTAAAAGATCACAATTAGACAACACGACTGAAGGCCTAGTTAAAAAAAAACTTGAGATGCTTTTTGGGCTGAAGGCCCAAAACCACACAAAAACAAGAATGGCTGAAGGCCTGGCTTAGAAATGAAAAGCAATTAAAAATAGAAGGTAAATATTTAAAAAAAAACATGCAATTGAAAACGATTAGTGGCTGAAGGCCTACACTACATGTCTAAAAGACAACTATAATTAAAACACATTAATAAACAATTTTTCTAACCAAGAAATTTCTTTTTAAACTTACAAGAGAAGCCTAATTAAGGAAGTATTAAATTATTGCATGGCTGAAGTCCACAAAAAAAGTTGAAACAACGGGTGAAGGCCTGAACAACAAGTCGGACAAACAATTTAAAATAAACACCTCCCTTCTTATAAAAACTTTCCTTTAAGGAATACACACGGCTGACGGCCTTATTAAATGGGGTTCATGTAAATCCTCAGCTGAAGGCCACACATAACACATTGGTCAACTAACGGCTTAGGGCCTGGATTACAAACAGTTTCAGACAGAACAAATTTTAGAGAAAAGATTTTTTTTAGTAGAATTAACCTTGAAAAATTTAACACGGCTGAAGGCCTTTATGTAAAATTTAAAAAGAACTGAATTAATATACAACCGAAAGCCTCGCACAATACTTCCAACTAAAATTAAAATCACAATATAAAACAAACAGAACAAGTGGTTCTCATAAGTGTTCCAAGGGACAGCCTGCGGAGGTAGCTCAAACGTAAGGTGAGGTGAGACAGGCAGCCAAGAGTTGAAGTCAAATAATCGGATGGCAACCCAAACTAGGGACTGCCTAAAGACCGACAAACAATTTGTCCAATTCCCTTCCGTCCGACCGACGACACAACGATGTAAAATATCGGCCAATGGCGAGGATGCGAACAGCACTACACCTTCAGAAACTGGCGTCCAAAAACAGCGAAGAGAACAATAATCACTTTAAGCAAAATATGAGGCAGACAACCTATAAGGCTGTTGAACCACACACTGTGCAGGACAGTATCAACTGCCGGAAAACTACACTAACGACCAGGGCAGGTAATTGGGGCGTTAACGGCCACAGGGCAGAAAATACCGCTGGTGCGCTTCACTGGCAAATGTCAATTTAATAATTAATCACAATATAGGAAGATGGCTGCAAGATTTCGCCAACTCCATCAAATGATGCTGCTAGCATGAACGGCCCAGGAAGCAACCGCCTGCAAATGAACGAAGATATGTCACAATAGCTGAGTTTCGTAACAGGTTAACTGATCACTCAACTTCAGCGTCCAGGTTCGGTGGGCAACGAACTCTGTCGCTCTCGCAGCTATCACCTGACTTGAGCAGGATCTGTCAACTACAGTACGGAATACAAATTTTACAGTTGTCCTTTTTACGGTCTTCTCTAGCACTACTATTAGTACGGTATTTTTCCATCGATACTAATACCATCGAAGGCGAAAAGACCGACATACAAAAAGTTTGTATCCCGTACTGCAGTCGACCTATATAGATCATCTGAAGAATAGGATACTGGTGCTAGCAAAGACGAAAAAACCGACATGCGTAATACTGGCATCCCACACCTCAGTTGAAGTACGAAGGTCAACTGAAGTACGGGACACAAACCTTACGTATGTCGTTATTTTTCTCCTTCTCCAGCACTAGCATCCCATTCTTCAGTCTATCTATACACGTCAACTAAAGTAAGGGATACAAATTTCCCTTATGTCGGGATTTTCGCCTTTGCTAGAACTAGTATCAACTCAAGAATAGGATGCTAGTAGTAGCGGAGGCGAAAAAAGCAACACCTGTAACATTTGTATCCCATACTTCAGTTGAACTACATAGGTCAATTGAAGAACAACATACTAGTGATAGCGAAAGCGAAGGGGTCAACACACGTTAAATTAGCATCCTGTACTGCAGTTAAGCTATGAAGACGAGCTGAAGTTCGGGATACAACTCACGCATATCAACCGAGGCACACCTTGATAACACTACTTCTGTAGCTTGTTTTCCCTTTCTTTTTCGCACTAGTAACCAATTCTCCAATTGAGCTATATAGCTCAGCTGAAAAAGGGGATACTAGGACTTAAAGAAGCGGCATACTTTATGTTCGAAGTATGAATGTACGTGATATATGTCTGCCATCTCTTTTCTCTCAGGTGCGCGAGTTAGCCGTGCGGTGTAGGGCTCCTTGCCATGGTTCGCGCAGCCCCAACTCGCCTATCACATCCGTGACACTCTCTCCCAACTTCAAAGCCTCTACGATACACTACAATGAAGCAGGCCAACACAAGTGCCACAACATACCTATCTTCTAACACAGCCTGCATGTCGAGGCCCGGAAAACCATTTCTAACCTCTGACGTCTAGGCAGCCCTGCAAAGCAGTTTGATTTGGCAGGCAAGTGCTGTTCCTGCATAAAATGGTTGTCGTCCATGACAGACTATACGCCAGGGACCAGGAGAAACCTATTTTTGCCCTACCTCCGCTCCTATTGTAGCTAGTAGGTTATAAGAAACAAGGGTTTGAGAGCAGATCCCAAACATACACACATACATACACTCTGCAGATTAATCCTCTATGGTACATTAGAAAGTACACTCTACTAACTAGTGACCAATCATTCACAGAGTATAAAGCTGTGTTTTCAATGGACTCTCATGAGTTTTAAATATCTGCAGTGAGATGTCCTCACACCCCTAGGTCAGAACAGTACCTATGTACCTGCCATAGAGAGCAGAATGGGAGGCCCATTTCACTGTGAACTATGTTGGCAGAGGTAAGGGGGAGCAGTTGATTGGGTACCAGATAGCTGTCTGAAAACATTAATTTCTTGTTAAAATATTAAGTTATTGTATTATATGAAGCTCCAGCATTGCACTTCTTGCCACTATATTTTGGCTGTCAACCACCCAACTATCATCAGGTGACTGTGTTGCACTGGAAACTGCTAGTTCGCATCACACATATGAACAACCTCCAGTGCAAGACACCTGAAGATTGCTGAATTGTTGTCAGCAAGATGTCGTCGCAAGAAGTCGACGTCATCCAGCTCCAATCGCGAAACTTCATTGAATACCGTTGAAACATCTCTGTGAAGTCGTTTCATAAGACGCTAGTCGAATTCGGTACAACCTATTCATTTTACTACCTGACTTAACGCAATTGATGAACTCTTCCAGAAAGACTGAGCACTGAAATAAGGCCTATTGATTGTTATATGAGTGTTTTAATGCGAGGTTTCGGCTTTGTTTTGTGGGAAACGCTGAGTTGGTCATCGTCTGCTGGGAGCAGACTATGTTGCTTCTCCTCCGAAGGAGAGCACAGGATGGCCAACAGGTTGCCAATACCTGAACAGAGACGTTTACCCATCTTAGTAGAAGGCTGTGTCGAAGGCTGTTTTTGTGTGTGGGGTTGGTGACGGAGGGCTACCCCTCTGGTAGCTTCCGCTGCACGGGGAGTTAGGTAATCTGGAAAGAGAAAGGTGCACTCTTCGGTGAACGCTTGGTGAGTACGGATCGTATCTCTTAAGGGGGGTTTCAGGTGATAGAAATCAGGTTGACTTAGTACTTCGTTATGTTTAACTGGTGAAATACTTAAAAACTTTAACTGAAACGTGTGAAGCGAGCTATTTTTTTAAAAAAAATATAACATATTTTGTGGAAATTGCTTTTGTCTTTGTGTGTCGATTTTTTGCCACATGTTTGGTAATCAATGATCCTTCTGGTACACCACGGCACCGCAATACGCCTTATTTTAACAGTTTGCTACAATTTCTGCGAGAATATCTGTTCTTTTGTGCGCTTTCTGCAAAGCAGCACAACAGTTTGAGTCAGAATGGACCACGTGCTCTAGTTCGGCCGTTTGCAAGCAGCAGACGCAGTTAGTATGTTAAACAATTATCGCGCAGCCTTGTGTATTGGTCAAACCTCTGTCCAGAATAGAACATGCGTAGAATCGTAATGGAAATCTCATTGAGATATTTTTATGGTATTAATGCAAAGGAGGTGATAGTATAATTGTCTCCCACCCCCGTCTTCTGTGTTTCTTCTTGCTGTAGTTAAATTGTGCTCTGTTTCATTCTCACGTAATTCGTACTTGAATCTTTCGAGTCAGGTACCAGTTCTGTGCCGGCCGCGGTGGTCTAGCGGTTTTAGGCGCTACAGTCCGGAACCGCGCGACTGCTACGGTCGCAGGTTCGAATGCTGCCTCGGGCACGGATGTGTGTGATGTCCTTAGGTTAGTTAGGTTTAAGTAGTTCTAAGTTCTAGGGGACTGACGACCACAGATGTTAAGTCCCATAGTGCTCAGACCCATTTGTACCAGTTATGTGTAGTTAGGATGTGCAACCAAATATTTAGTTACAATAAATAATTTACGTAAAAGATAAATTCTTTGGTGTCGATGTTACCACCTTACTCTGATTTCCATTCCTGAATTAATCAAGTTGCTTCATGCACGACATGGAGTGCTATTTATCTGGCTGCTTAAAGAAATTTGCGTACTTGTAATCAAATTATTAAAGTAATTAAACTAATAATTTTCCAGCTCCGTTTTTTTCTAAATGGTTAGGAAGGGCTTCTGAATTTTTATCAATATTTGGGTGAGAGAAGCAGCTAGAAATGCGATGTAACGTTTATGGCTCGATGAGAAACGTCGTGAAGATAGTAATACGTTGCACCCTTTACACCGCCAAAAACTTCAAGGACCACATTCATTTATTGGTCAGCCAACGATAACAGTAGTGAAGATTGTTGGAGAGGCCAGCGTCCACAGGACATCAGCGGCAGGCGACCTGCAAGGAGGTGCAGCCGACCCAGTGGCTTGCGGTGCCACGCGGCCGCTGGAGTTACGACGGGAGCGACCAGACGAGGACGCTGACCACAGCAGGGGACGGCGGTCCACTGTGCAGGCAACACGCTGCCCAACTGCACAGGACGAGGAGTACTTGAGACCCGCAGAATCGGGCCTCGGGCCCATGCAGATGAGACGGTTCACAGTTCCAGCAGTAACCTGCTTCAACGAGTGGGGGCCGGCAGCAAGACGTTTGCCCACAAATGACGGCGGCTGAGTGGCTGCACCACCCGGGGCTCAAACTGTGGCGCACCAGGTGGAAAGAGGGAGAAAGAGGTTCACGAAAACTGCAGTGAAATGGTAGTATGGCGTGGTAGCCTGTGAGATCTCATCTGCAGTAGTTCGACCCCCAAGTATAAGTCTTTCTACGTACGCTGCGTTGGCGATTTGATTTCCTACATCTACATCTACATGGATACTCTATAAATCACATTTAAGTGCCTGGCAGAGGGTTCCTCGAACACCCTTCGCAATTCTACACTCCTGGAAATTGAAATAAGAACACCGTGAATTCATTGTCCCAGGACGGGGAAACTTTATTGACACATTCCTAGGGTCAAATACATCACATGATCACACTGACAGAACCACAGGCACATAGACACAGGCAACAGAGCATGCACAATGTCGGCACTAGTACAGTGTATATCCACCTTTCGCAGCAATGCAGGCTGCTATTCTCCCATGGAGACGATCGTAGAGATGTTGGATGTAGTCCTGTAGAACGGCTTGCCATGCCATTTCCACCTGGCGCCTCAGTTGGACCAGCGTTCGTGCTGGACGTGCAGACCGCGTGAGACGACGCTTCATCCAGTCCCAAACATGCTCAATGAGAGACAGATCCAGAGGTCTTGCTGGCCAGGGTAGTTGACTTACACCTTCTAGAGCACGTTGGGTGGCACGGGATACATGCGGACGTGCATTGTCCTGTTGGAACAGCAAGTTCCCTTGCCGGTCTAGGAATGGTAGAACGATGGGTTCGATGACGTTTCGGATGTACCGTGCACTATTCAGTGTCCCCTCGACGATCACCAGAGGTGTACGGCCAGTATAGGAGATCGCTCCCCACACCATGATGCCGGGTGTTGGCCTTGTGTGCCTCGGTCGTATGTAGTCCTGATTGTGGCAGAAGCGACTCTCGTCGCTGAAGACGACACGTCTCCATTCGTCCCTCCATTCACGCCTGTCGCGACACCACTGGAGGCGGGCTGCACGATGTTGGGGCGTGAGCGGAAGACGGCCTAACGGTGTGCGGCACCGTAGCCCAGCTTCATGGAGACGGTTGCGAATGGTCCTCGCCGATACCCCAGGAGCAACAGTGTCCCTAATTTGCTGGGAAGTGGCGGTGCGGTCCCCTACGGCACTGCGTAGGATCCTACGGTCTTGGCGTGCATCCGTGCGTCGCTGCGGTCCGGTCCCAGGTCTAAGGGCACGTGCACCTTCCGCCGACCACTGGCGACAACATCGATGTACTGTGGAGACCTGACGCCCCACGTGTTGAGCAATTCGGCGGTACGTCCACCCGGCCTCCCGCATGCCCACTATACGCCCTCGCTCAAAGTCCGTCAACTGCACATACGGTTCACGTCCACGCTGCCGCGGCATGCTACCAGTGTTAAAGACTGCGATGGAGCTCCGTATGCCACGGCAAACTGGCTGACACTGACGGCGGCGGTGCACAAATGCTGCGCAGCTAGCGCCATTCGACGGCCAACACCGCGGTTCCTGGTGTGTCCGCTGTGCCGTGCGTGTGATCATTGCTTGTACAGCCCTCTCGCAGTGTCCGGAGCAAGTATGGTGGGTCTGATACACCGGTGTCAATGTGTTCTTTTTTCCATTTCCAGGAGTGTATATTATTCCAATCTCGTGTAGCGCACGGCTAGAATGAACACCTACAGATTTCCGTACGAGCTGTGATTTCCCGAATTCTATCGTGGTGATCGTTCCTCCCTATGTAGGTCGGTGTCAACAAAATATTTTCGCATTCGGAGGAGACAGTTGGTGATTTTAATATCGTGAGAGGATTCCGTCGCAACGAAAAACGCCTTTCTTTTACCGATTTCCAGCCCAAATCCTGTATCATTTCTGTGACACTCTCTCCCATATCTCGCGATAATAGAAAACGTGCTGCCTTTCTTTGAACTTTTTCGATGTACTCCGTCAGTCCTATCTGGTAAGGATCCCACACCGTGCAGAAGTATTCCAAAAGAGGACGGACAAGCGTAGCGTAGGCAGCCTCATTAGTAGGTCTGTTACATTTTCTGAGTGTCCTGCCCATAAAACGCAGTCTTTGGTTAGCCTTCCCCACAACATTTTCTGTGTGTTCCTTCCAATTAAATTTGCTCGTACTTTAATACCTAGTTATTTAGATTAGACTGACTTGTCGTGTAACCGAAGTTTAACGAGTTCCTTGTAGCACTGATGTGGGTGACCTGACACTTTTCGTTGTTCAGTGTCAACTGCCACTTTTCGCACCAGTCAGATATTTTTTCTAAATCGTTTTGCAGTTTCTTTTCATCTTCTGATGACTTTCTTAGTCGATAACGTCAGCCTCATCTGCAAACAACCGAAGACGGCTTCTCAGATTGTCTCCCAGATTGTTTATTTAGATAAGAAACAACAAAGAAACCTTGGGGGAAAGCCAGAAATCACTTCTGTTTTACTCGACGACTTTCCGTCAGTTACTACGAACTGTAACCTCTTTGACAGGAAATCACAAATATAGTCAAATAACTGAGACGCTATTCCATAAGCACGCAATTTCACTACTAGCCGCTTGTGTGGTACAGTGTCAAAGGCGTTCCGGAAATACAGAAATACGGAATCGATCTAAAATCGCTTGTCAATAGCACTCAGCACTTCATGTGAATAAAGAGCTAGTTGAGTTTCACAGGAACTGTTTTCTAAACCTATGTTGACTGTGTAATTAATAATGTTCGAGCACAATGTATGTTCTAAAATCCTGCTACATATCGATGTTGACGATATGGGCCTGTAATTTAGTGGATTACTCCTTCTATCTTTCTTGAATATTGGTGTGACCTGTGCAACTTTCCAGTCTTTGGGTGCGGACCTTTAATCGAGCGAACGGTTGTATATGATTGTTAAGTATGGAGCTAATTCATCAGCATACTCCAAAAGGAACTTAATTGGTGTACAGTCTGGACCAGAAGACTTGCTTTTATTAAGTGATTTAAGTTGCTTCACTACTCCGAGGATATTTACTTCTACGTTACTCATGTTGGCAGCTGTTCTGTATTCGAATTCTGGAATACTTACTTTGGCTTCTTTTGTGAAGGCGTTTGGGAAGACTGTGTTTAGTAACTCTACTTTGGCAGCACTGTCTTCCATAGTATCTCCATTGCTATCGGGCAAAGAAGGCGTTGATTGTTTCTTGTCGCTAACATATTTCACATACGACCAGAATCTCTTTGGATTTTGTGCCTGCATTCGAGACAACGTTTCGTTTTGGAAACTGTTATAGGCATGTCGCATTGAAGTCCGCTCTAAATTTCGAGCTTCTGTAAATTGATTGATGATAAGATAAAATGGCGAGGGAAACGCAAACACTCAGTTCCTGAGTGAATAAAGTAAGCGAGGTGGCCAGAATTCGATCAGAGGCCACCAGATTCTTGCAGCGACGGTAACTGTTACGACGACGAGATGCGGACTGAAATTTGTTGACATCGAAAATAAATTTAAGTGCAAGGGAATCTTTTCTGAAGATCTTTGTCTGGGTTGTAGTTGCGTACGATTGACGATAAGCATTACAGATAATTTGTTTGTTTATGTTAGTGACTGTAAATCCACGATTTCAAGATCGCAAGTGAAATCTTCTATATTTGAATGGATGACTAGTTTCGTCTAATAATCTAACCAACATCAGATCATAAATCGTTCTTTATTAGCATTGGTGACATGTGTGGATGCTGTCGTTTTAAGAAAGATTTTTAATGATGTATGAAGCCATAATGACACGAACACTAACAAAGAATGATTTATGATCTGATGTTAAGCCGTGCGTGGCTCGTATTCGTGCCATATCTTATTTGACATCCTGTTTTTACTGTACTACCACCTCGTTATTTTAATTTCAATTACTGGAGTCACCGAGTTGCCGCTTTGTCTGCCCGTGAGCGGCAGCAGCGGCGCTTAACGATATAAGCCCTGGCGTATTATCTTTGCGGTCTGCTATTACTTCTCGGTTGTCGCGTGTTCGGAGTTAGTTCGGATCTGCAGTGAGTTGTGAGGTGTTAGCAGTGCACTCCGGACCTGGCAGTGTTTGACTCAGGACGCGGCAGAAGTTCAATCGGGGCGCGGCTGCAGTGGGTCCGGACAGCCATGAGGCCCGCTGGCGGTCCCTACGCAGTGTTGGAGTGTATGGGAGCTGTTCCGACTGCTACGAGGATCATGGCTCACCGACCCAGGACATCAAAGTTGAGTGGTGATTTAATTACCGAACCCAGTCTGTTCACATCGTGCTATTAGTTTTCATGGTTGCCTGTTGGAGATATTCCCGTGAGCAACAGCGAGTGTTCGAGTTGGCGAAAGTTTCCCCACCATTCGGTAGAGTTTAACTGTATTTTGATTATTTGAAGTCCTAGTGCACCAGCGGCTTTGTGGCCGTTTGCGTTCCGGTAACCTGCCCTGGCCGCTGACGTAAAATTCAGGCAGTGTCCTTTCCTCACCTTGTTGTCGCTGTCCAACACGTGTGTCTAGTTTTGACGGCTTATGCATACTTCGTTGTGGGCGGCTGCGCCTTTTACGTTTTGGCTTTGGAGTTCCTTGTCTACTGGTCTGGTTGAAAACTGGTCGTCTTGACGGTGGGTCCATTGACTGTGTCTTGGTTGGGTTGCCGGCGGATCGGATATAGTTGGGCTGACTACCTATCTCCCCTAAGCGAACTTTAATACTTCAAGTACAGACCGTCCCCCGGAAACTTCAGAACGCCGCTGGCTGTACTGCCTTTTCTTATTGGCGTTGTATTTTAATGTCCCATAGCCGATGATTTGAATTTGTGCTCTTAGTTGGGTTTTAAATAATGGGCCATCAGCCGTTTTAAAATTGAAAGTTCCTTAGTTGTCAACTCTTGCATTGTTTGGCCTTCAGTATCATTTAAAATATTTTTTTAATGAAGCTTCGGGCCTTCTGCCTTGTAAAAATTTATTATAGATGTGTTTTAAATCATGGGCCTACAGCCGTTTTAAAAGTAAAATTCCTTACTTGTCTAAGGAAAGAAGAGAAAGCAGAAAGGTGGAAGGAGTATATGGAGGGTCTATACAAGGGCGATGCACTTGAGGGCAATATTATGGAAATGGAAATGGATGTAGATGAAGATTAAATGGGATATAAGATACTACGCGAAGAGTTTGACAGAGCACTGAAAGACCTGACGAAACAAGGCCCTGGGAGTAGACAACATTCCATTAGAACTGCTGACAGCCTTGGGAGAGCCAGTCCTGACAAAACTCTACCATCTGGTGAGCAAGATGTATCAGACAGGCGAAATACCCTCAGACTTCAAGAAGAATATAATAATTCCAATCCCAAAGAAATCAGGTGTCGATAGATGTGAAAATTATCGAACAATCAGTTTAATAAGTCAAGGCTGCAAAATACTAACGCGAATTCTTTACAGACGAATGGAAAAACTGGTACAAGACGACCTCAGGGAAGATCAGTTTGGATTCCGTAGAAATACTGGAACACTTGAGGCAATACTGACCGTACGATTTATCTTAGAAGAAAGACTAAGGAAAGGCAAACCTACGTTTCTAGCATTTGTAGAGTTACAGAAAGTTTTTGACAATGTTGACTGGAATACTCTCTTTCAAATTCTGAAGGTGGCAGGGGTAAAATAAAGGGAGCGAAAGGCTATTTACAATTTGAACAGTAAACCAGATGGTAGTTATAAGAGTCGAGGGACATGGAAGGGAAGCAGTGGTTGGGAAGGGAGTGACTCAGAGTTGTAGCATCTCCCCGGTGTTATTCAATCTGTATATTGAGCAAGCAGTAAAGGAAACAAAAGAAAAATTCGGAGTAGGCATAAAAATCCATGGAGAAGAAATAAAATCTTTAAGGTTCGCCGATGACTGATGATGGACGAAGTAGAGAGGATATAAAATGTAGACTGGCAATGGCAAAGAAAGTGTTTCTGAAGAAGAAAAATTTGTTAACATCGAGTATAGATTTAAGTGTCAGGAAGTCTTTTTTGAAAGTATTTATATGGAGTGTAGCCATATATGGAAGCGAAACATGGACGATAAATAGTTTAGACAAGAAGAGAATAGAAGCTTTCGAAATGTAGTGCTTCAGAAGAATGCTGAAGATTAGATGGATAGATCACGTACCTAATGAGGAGGTATTGAATAGAATTGGGGAGAAGAGGAGTTTGTGGCACAACTTGATTAGAAGAAGGGATCGGTTGATAGGACATGTTATGAGGCATCAAGTGATCACCAATTTAGTATTTGAGGGCAGTGTGGAGGGTAAACATCGTAGAGGGAGACCAAGAGATGAATACACTAAACAGATTCAAAAGGATGTAGGCTGCAGTACGTACTGGGAGATGAAGCAGCTTGCACAGGGTAGAGTAGCATGGAGAGCTGCATCAAACCAGTCTCAGGACTGAAGACCACAACTACAACAACAAAATTTGTCAAGTATTAGATTACTTGGGCCTTCAGCCTCATTTGAAATAATATTTAAGGATAAAACAGTGTGCTTTCTGCCTTTTGAAAATATATTGTAGTTGTGTGTTAAATCATGGGCTTTCAGCCATTTTAAAAATAAAAGAGGTTGTGTCTTTAAGCCATAAGATTGTGTGACATACCCAGTCGATGTTTAAGCTCGGAAATGTACACTGTAACGGTTGGGCAACTAAATAAAGTTATATGTGTTCGAGTGTAACTGACAGCATCTCTTTTCTGGCCCCTTTCCACAATTCCAATTACCCGTTCTGTCCTGCGGATTTAACCACGTGTTTCAGATGTTGGTTAGATTATTAGACTAGTAATCCATCGACATGAAGAAGATTTCACTTGTGATCTTGACTTCATAGATTTTCAGTCCCTAATAAATGAAAAGCATTTAGAAAAGGTCCCATTTTTCCTGGTTGACAATGTCAACAATCTTGAGAATATAAGCTTTTGACATTTGCTGCAACAGAAGAATACTGAACATTATTCGAGCTGGTCGGATTACTGAAGAGGTTGTACTGAATCGAATTAGGAATAAAATAAATGTATGACAGAGGTAAAAGAAAAGGCAAGTTGTTGGGACAAATTTTGAGCCATCAAGGAGTCGTCAGTTCCGTAGTCGAGGGAAGCGTGAGGGCGAAAACTGTAGCAGGGGACCTGAACAGTAAGCAGGTTGAAATGTATGTAGGCTGCAATAGTTATCATGGGCTGCCGTACTGTAATCTATAAGAAGGGAGAGGCTACATCTGGGGCCATGGGGTATTTTTAATATGTAAGTCTGCAGGCTTTCGCGGCCTTTGTTACTGAAGTTAAAATCTTCTGGGTTATTAGACCTCGTCGTATTTCTTCTAAAATGATCAACGCTTCGACCCCTCTGCTGGGATCTTCTTCGGAATCTTCTGGTGTCCACTGCTGCTAGAACACTGTCAGAAGCGAGTGACGCGTTCTCTTATAAAGGGGAGTTTTCTCGCGCTCGTGCTGGAGAAGTGATATTATTGGTTTAAATTCATTAGGCTACCGTTGGTGGGCCATAGTCATTGGCTAATATTCCCGCTCTGATGCAGAAGAAGGGGCGTTGGTGGCTCATCTCCTGTGGATACCATTGGTGGCCCATCGTCATTGGATAAAAAGGCCCTATTCCACACTTACGCTGGAGAAGCGTTACTGGTTGAAATTCCCGCAACTGCTATTGGTTGGTTGGTCGTCCATCATTGGCTAGTTTCGAAACGGACAGAGCGAGAGAGGGGGAAAGTTTACTCAAAATATTATTGTCCGCCGAGGTGACTTGCAGCGCGTTGTTTATGACGCTCGCACACCGCGGCCGCGTATTCACGTCCTTGATGACGGGGAGATACTAAGCCGGGAGCCTATAGCCGTCGTCTCTATTGAAATTAGATGCATTCTTAGAAATTTCAACCGCTTCTCGGACCTTTCTTCTATAAAAGTTTGTTTCTTTGGCCAGTACACGTACGTTATTAAAATCGATGTCAGAGTCACAGTTCTCGTGGTGTTCCGCTACTACCGATTTTGCACTTTATTTTAGCCCCATGTGCCGTTCGTGTTCCTTAATGCGTTCCTTAACAGTTCTTCGCGTTTCGCCTAAATACACATTGCCGCAGCCACATGACACTTGATAGACGCCTGCATTGTGGAGGTAATCAGGTGCATCCGTTTTTCCGTCGGCAATAATTCTTTTATTTTCTTTTGAGTAAAGAAAGATGTCTGAGTAACATTTTTCTTTAGAATTCTGCTTATGCGGTCAGTGACTCCGGAAAAGAACGGTAACCTAACGGAGTGAGAACGCGGTTCCTCGTCGTTCTTATTAGCGTTATACATATTCCGCCCAAAAGCCGTGTCGATTAAATAGCTATCATACCCATTTGCCTTCAACGTCCTCTTTGAAAAATTTAACTCTTATTCCAAGTTGTCGTTCAAATGGTTCAAATGGCTCTGAGGACTATGGGACTTAAATTCTGTGGTCATCAGTCCCCTAGAACGTAGAACTACTTAAACCTAACGAATCTAAGGACACCACACACATCAATGTCCGAGGCAGGATTCGAACCTGCGACCGTAGCGGTCGCGCGGCGCCAGACTGTAGCGCCTAGAACCGCTCGGCCACTCCGGCCGGCTACAGGTTGTTGTCATCGCTGATAAGGAGGGCACGTGAAGACAGAGTGTTGCCGGCCGGAGTGGCCGAGCGGTTCTAGGCGCTACAGTCTGGAACCGCGCGACCGCTACGGTCGAAGGTTCGAGTTCTGCCTCGAGCGTGGATGTGTGTGATGTCCTTAGGTTAGTAAAGTTTAAGTAGTTCTACGTTCTAGGGAATTTATGACCTCAGAAATTAAGTTCCATAGTGCACAGAGCCATTTGAACCATTTGAACAGAATGTTGTGTACTGCTGGATTCTGGGCTGGGTGGTGGTGCGAAGTAGCATCTAAACACATTTTTGTGTTAGTCGACTTTCTGTACACTGTGTGACCTAGAGTGTTATCAGATCTTCTGTATACCAACACATCTAGGAACGGGGACCGACCTCACTGTCAACATTTAATAGACGAATGACGACTTGTTAGTACCCATTAATAAATTACACTCCTTACCCTGGTAATAACCCGAGTAATATCGATTTCCAGATCGTTTTCTTGAAAGAAAAGCACCTGTTTCTATATACCTTTTTCCTTTCCCTAAGAGCTGGGGGAGGGAGAAGGGGAAGTGAAGACACTCCCCCACCGCTACCGACATGTATGGCCACCCTTGGTAGTTATACGGAGAAGAAAAGGTTTGCACAATCCCAAAGAAAGCAGGTGCTGACAGACGTGAAAATTACCGAACAATCAGTTTAATAAGTCACGGCTGCAAAATACTAACACGAATTCTTTACAGACGAATGGAAAAACTAGTAGAAGCCGATCTCGCGGAAGATCAGTTTGGATTCCGTAAAAATGTTGGAACGCGTGAGGCAATACTGACCCTACGACTTGGCTTAGAAGCTAGATTACAGAAAGGTAAACCTACGTTTCTAGCAATTGTAGACTTAGAGAAAGATTTTGACAATGTTGCCTGAAATATTCTCTTTCAAATTCTGAAGGTGGCACGGGTAAAATACTGAGAGCGAAAGGCTATTTACAATTTGTACAGAAACCAGATGGCAGTTATAAGAGTCGAGGGGCATGAAAGGGAAGCAGTGGTTGAGAAGGGAGTGAGACAGGGTTGTAGCATATCCCCGATGTTATTTAATCTGTATATTGAGCAAGCAGTGAAGGAAACAAAAGAAAAATTTGGAGAAGGTATTAAAATCCATGGAGAAGAAATAAAAACTTTGAGGTTCGCCGATGACATTGTAATTCTGCCAGAGACAGCAAGGGACTTGGAAGAGCAGCTGAACGGAATGGATAGTGTCTCGAAAGGAAGATATAATATGAACATCAACAAAAGCAAAACGATGATAATGGAATGTAGTCGAATTAAGTCGGGTGATGCTGAGGGAATTAGATCAGGAAATGAGACACTTAACGTAGTAAAGGAGTTCTGCTATTTGGGGAGCAAAATAACTGATGATGGTCGAAGTAGAGAGGATATCAAATGTAGACTGGCAACGGCAAGGAAAACGTTTCTGAGGAAGAGAAATTTGTTAACATCGAGTATAGATTTAAGTGTCAGGAAGTCTTTTTTGAAAGTATTTGTATGGAGTGTAGCCATGTATGGAAGTGAAACATGGACGATAAATAGTTTGGACAAGAAGGGAATAGAAGCTTTCGAAATGTGGTGCTACAGAAGAATGCTGAAGATTAGATAGGTAGCTCACATAACAGGAGGTATTGAATAGGACTGGGGAGAAGTTTGTGGCACAACTTGACTAGGAGAAGGGATCGGTTGGTAGGAGATGTTCTGAAGCATCAAGGGATTACCAGTTTAGTATTAGAGGGCAGCGTGGAGGGTAAAAATCATAGAGGGAGACCAAGAGATGAATGCATTAAGCAGATTCAGAAGGATGTAGGTTGCAGTAAGTACTGAGAGATGTAGAAGCTTGCACAGGATAGAGTAGCTTGGAGAGCTGCTTCAAACCAGAGTCAGGACTGAAGACCACTACAATACAGAATAGCGTGGAGATCGGTTGGATCAAAGAATAACACGATAACAACAACAAAACCGAGGTGGTTTCAATATTGTTGGTCCCTCCCGGTTCGCCAAGAGTTTTCTGACAAGCATCCGTGTCGCTGCCTTTAGAGCCAACAGGCTGCTTCTTCTCGGTTTACGCGAGTCCAGGGTTCGTGGCCCGTGTGGAGCTGCCAGAGGTCACAGTGTTTGTGTGTGCGTGTGTGCGTGGCGCCCTGGCCAGCGTCTATTTGCGACGCCAGGCGTCCCCGGTGGAGCGTCGTCCCGTGACGCCGTGGCCGGCGGCCAATCTGACAGGCAAAACAGGCGCCGGCGTCCCACGAAGCTTGGCAGGGCGCAAACAGCACAGGAGCGCCGCCGAAACAAGCCACATACACACTACACCACAGCATCCTGGTGCCACATTCACGTGAGGTTTATCGACAAGAGGATCCGCTTCACTGTCCTATTTTAGTCAAATGTTTGGGCAGCACGGAAATAAGAATTCCTATAAATTGCGCTGCGGGCTCTTGTCCGATTTTCATAGCAAAACGAAGAGTGCGGAAGGAACAAATGGCGTGTAATGTTGAATAGTGTGAGGTTTAGTTCCACAATAACATATTTAATCGCTTCAAAGTTGATTGGTTGGTTGATTAGTGGGACGGAACCAAGTGGCAAGAACATCAGTCCCATCGGATTAGGGAAGGATCGGGCGGGAAGCGACCTCAGAGTTTCGTTTGTCACCGTGAGGCGATATGCAGATGAACTACTTGCTGAACTCGGAATTCTTTTATAAATTCCCCGAATGCGATTCTTGTTTGCTTAATGACATCTGACTATGCAATACAGACAGACCTCTGTTGTAGAATCCGATTGGGTGATGTCGCTTGCTTCATAGCAAGTAGTGGCATGACACTCCGTCCTCAGGCTACAAGTGGTCCATTAGGACCATCCGACCGCCGTGTCATCCTCATCTGAGGACACGGATAGGAGGCGCGTGTGGTCAGCACACCGCTCTCCCGGTCGTTATGATGGTTTTCTTTGACCGGAACCGTTACTAGTCGGTCGAGTTGCTCCTCAATTGGAATGACGAGGCTGAGTGCACCCCGAAAATTGGTAACAGCGCATGGCGGCTGGATGGTCACCCATCCAAGTGCCGGCCACGCCTGACAGCGCTTAATATCGGGGATCCGACGGGAACTGGTGTATCCACTGTGGCAAGGCCGTTGCTATAGAAAGTTATGATGGGTGTAAATTAGTAACATTAAGTTAACCTCACCAAAATTTTTGACTGGGCTCTAGGATATGATTAGTGTGTCAGTGTTGGTAGTCTGAAATATCGGGAAAAATAATCAAATTCACTTTATTTGACACTTTACGTCTGCCCATAACTCGCATTAACTAGGTGATGCCCCTTGAATGTGGATAGATTAATAACTTAATAAGGAAAAAGGAGTGTAACACGAATCTTCAACAATAATACCCAGCGATCCGGACTGGCACTTCTCGTTAACTTAACGGCAGCACAAGATTCTAGGCCACTTACTTTCAGTCTGCCTCTAATTACAGAAATAATGCGAGAATGTGCTGTGTTGCTCAATGGATGAATGGGTACCCGTTTAACTTCCATGAACTGCAAGGCCGATCGTGTTATGGACGGAGCTCCATGCATTACCCATTCTGCTCCTCTACTCCACGACAGGGTCCCAAGCCGGCTGTTCTCGTGGTGTTTTTATGCCGGTCGGGTGTGAAGTCTGTGCAACCACAGTGGCGCGCGTATATGACGCAACCTCTCTGACGTGGCTCAGTGGGCTTTAATACTGGGTGTGTCCGCCTTTATGACATCTTTAACTTTGTTGCAGATCTTTCAGGTGCGAGTGTCTGTGGAGGAATGCCAGCCCGTTCTTCCTCAAGAGCCGATATGAGCCCAGGTGTTGATGTTAGTAAACGCTGGGGTCTTGAATGAACTCGAAGTTCCAGTTCATCCCAAAGGTATTCCAGTGGGCTCAGGCCGGGGCTCTGGGCAAGGCAGCCCATTCCAGGAATGTTAGTGTCCAAAAAACTAATGGCTCACAGATTGCTGCTGCATAGCAGGATGCACTGACATGTTGACACAGTCATTATCTCTTAACCAGGTGGTACGCAACGCTGTAACATCCGCTCATATCTTTTCGTATTTAGCGTTTCCTTAAGCACATTAGCGGGACCACCTATCATTACTCCACCTGAAACTAGTACGTATTCGGGTTTTTTAAACTCGTATATAATTGTAGTTATTATTTGTTCTGGAGAAAGACGTACGGAGGTACGTGAAGTTGCATCAGAGAGTTGTTGAATTGTGATCCTAGAAATCATAAAGAAATCGATTCTCAGGTATCTGACTGCGAGATATAAAATATTTTCTAACAACTCGTAACAGCTACTCTGCAATGCCCCTGTGCAAGATGGACAACTTACCTCGTCTTGCCACTGCAACTGCGTGAGCAGCAACATGCTGAGAATATTTCAAAAGTAATAGCGCGGTTCATGCAGAGTCCAACACATGGCCATAATAATTGCCAGAACAACTGCCATATTTTTTTATAGAAACTGAATGATCAGGAGGAATTTGGTCAACTAGCCTTAAGGGGAGACGGAAGGCAATTTTTATCCCTATTCTGCCAATGCAACTTTACCGTTTGAATAGGTACACTTTTCAAAAGAAATATAAGTGCTAAAGCAACGAATTTTTACAGCATATATTCACTACTGGCCATTAAAATTGATACACCACGAAGATGACGTGCTACAGACGTGAAATTTAACCGTCAGGAAGAAGATGCTGTGATATGCAAATGATTAGCTTTCCAGAGCTTTCACACAAGTTTGGCGCCAATGGCGACACGTACAACGTGCTGACATGAGGAAAGTTTCCAACCGATTTCTCATATACAAACAGCAGTTGACCGGCGTTGCCTGGTGAAACGTTGTTGTGATGTCTCGTGTACGGAGGAGAAATGCGTACCATCACGTTTGCGACTTTGATAAAGGTCTGATTGTACCCTATCGCGATTGTGGTTTATCATATCACGACATTGCTGATCGTGTTGGTCGAAATCCAATGACTGTTAGCAGAATATGGAATCGGGGGTTCTGCAGGGTAATGCGGAACGCCGTGCTGAATCCTAACGGCCTCGTATCACTAGCAGTCGAGATGACAGGCATCTTATCCGCATGGCTGTAACGGATCGTGCAGCCACGTCTCGATCCCTGAGTCAACAGATGCGGACGTTTGCAAGACAACAACTACCTGCACGAACAGTTCTATGACGTTTGAAGGAGCGTGGACTATCAGTTCGAACACCATGGGTGCGGTTACCCTTGACACTGCATCACAGACAGGAGCGCCTGCGATGGTGTACTCAACGACGAACCTGGGTGCACGAATGGCGAAACGTCATTTTTTCGGATGAATCCAGTTTCTGTTTCCAGCATATATGATGGTCGCGTCCGTGTTTGGCAACATCGCGGTGAACGCACATTGGAAGCGTGTATTCGTCATCGCCATACTGGCGTATCATCCGGCGTGATGGTATGGGGTGCCAATGGTTACTCGTCTCGGCCACCTCTTGTTCGCTTTGGCGGCACTTTGAACAGTGGACGTTACATTTCAGATGTGTTACGACCCGTGGCCTTACCCTACATTCGATCCCTGCGAAACCCTACATTTCAGCAGGATAATGCACGACCGCATGTTGCACGTCCTGACGGGCCTTTCTGGATACAGAAAATGTTCGACTGCTGCCCTGGCCAGCACATCCTCCAGATCTCTCACCAAATGAAAACGTCTGGTCAATGGTGGCCGAGCAACTGTCTCGTCACAATACGCCAGTCACTACTCTTGATGAACTGTGGTATCGTGTTGAAGCTGCATGGGCAGCTGTACCTGCACACGCCATCCAAGCTCTCTTTGGCTCAATGTCCAGGCGTATCATGGCCGTTATTATGGCCAAAGGTGGTTGTTGTGGGTATTGATTTCTGAGGATCTATGCACCCGAAATGCGTGAAGATGTAATCAATTGTCAGTTCTAGTATAATACATTTGTCCAATGAATACCCGTTTATCATTTGCATTTCTTCTTGGTGTAGAAATTTTAATGGCCAGTAGTTTATAACACATATGCCTCAATTTACAAGTAAAATGAACATAATACCTCTTATCATTTTGAAGAAAAAAGTTTTTCTTGCACTAGGAAAAGTTAACTTCTTTTTACATTAGTTAATATAAAAGAGTTTCTGATTATTTGGTGGCTGTCGAATTACTTGTAATAACTTATTACCATCTGCAGTACAAATTGACCAAATTGCATGTTTCTAACCCCATTAGTTTATCAAATAATGGTATATGAAAGTAAAAAATATATATAGTTTTGAGAAAAACCCATTTAAAGTTAAAATTGCAATTCTAGTATAATTACTGATGAGATTACTTACCACTAATATTTTCCCGCACCATACTGAGCATCAGCTGAATACTGGTCTTCTTTTCTTCTCTTGGCCCCTCTTCATTTCTGTCTGGCTTCCTTTGTGCATTTTAAATTAGCAATATCTGCTTTGCAGATTCTCTCTTTATCTATATGCACCAACGATTTGCAGTACTTCCACTAGATTTTATGCTCAATATTTACAAAACATCCAGTTTTGTAATTACACTATCATTGAAGCACAAAGCAGCATCAAAAACACCAAATTTGAGGGTTGTAAGTTGAACAAATATAGTTTTCGGTAACCGGTTCCAAATGACAAATTCACACATTCATTTAAATTTTGGGTTTTCCCATGAAGGTAGGAAACATTGAAGGGATAAGATAATAGAAGAGTGAAATAATACACAAGGAGTAAACGAATGCTGTGCATTATCTCAGCATGGCGCGAAAAGGAAGGCGTGGCCTTTAAATGCCAGATTGCACAGAGCATCAGGAAAACCATCATATCTCACGAAAAAATTGTCGTATTTGTATAAAACAAGAACTGTTTCCGCGGGAAAGACTAGGCATTTCAAATATGCTAAAATCTAAAAATCGAATTTTTGGACCCCACTTGCCTTCCGTCTCCCCTTAAACGATGTAAAAAATGAAAGAAACCATATGTAATATTGTGTCCTGCCCGCAACGTAATAATGTACTATTTTCCTTTCCTATCGAAATATCAAAAGTTAAAGATATAATTTAATCTTTGTGCCAATCAACTGCGCTGCAAGTCAGCGAATTTGTACGACCAGAATAATGAGAACGGCGCAGCATTATCATTTGTATTTTGTCCTATATAAGAATACGCGCTCGTCTTCTCTCTCTCTCTCTCTCTCTCTCTCTCTCTCTCTCTCTCTCTCTCTCTAGTCGCGCGCTTTTCTGACAGCATATTACGCAATCAGACACCTATATTCTTCAATTTTGTTTCAAATGAACTGAAACTGTATTCCTGTTAGGAATTTGTTTAGTTGTGTCATTATTTTCGGTAATTGCGATTACCGAAATGACTTTACTATGAATATCTTTCTTTCGCTCCAAAATCGAGCTGAGATTACTGTAATTTCTAAGTGTTTCGCCGAAATACGACACTATTCATTATTTTGTTCAAAACTGGGAGATTAGTGTTCGAGATGTCAGATATCTGTATAAAAAACGTACTTTGTGAAATAATAATTGCTTAATCTGGAATTTCCGCTTTCATTTCATTGTAACGGTTATCAATCCCCAATTTATAAAATGTTACAGACGTTGCTTTACTTCATTTTTTCTTACATTGCCTACGCGATACCTACAAAATATATTTAGAACTGATCTGAATTTTCTCGCTAAGCGAGAAGACAGTTTTCCATTCCCCTCGGATGTTAAGATCGCAAACTAAACGTTTTTCCAGCACGTTAAGAGTCTACTGATCTTCACTTCAAACAACGAAAAAGGTAAAAAAGATTAATAAAGTGATTTGTGTATGCGAATGAGATATTTAAATTCATTTTACTTTTCATTTATTAGCTTTCCTCCTGACTAATCAAGTAATGATTACACATTCAAAAACAATAATTAACTTGTTAATTATATATTATTATTATTTTTATTATACATACTCGCGAAGTAGATTATTTAAACAATTACAAACTTTAATCAGACCTTGTTTATTCTACAGCGTGTACGCTCAATAAACGCGTCTCTGGCCACAGCAAAGATACAAATATGAGTCTAAGTGTATCCATACGAATATCTGACATCATCCCTCCAACGCGTAAGGAAGAAATAAGTACGTGCAACAAAACGGCAAACTATCTAAAATCCTCAGTTAACACCAAAGGCTCCGGCGCTACCAGCACGATCACGGCAGGTTGCGACCTTTCGCGACGCGCGGGTTCTCTCCACCACAGCTCGCGTCCGACCACTTCCGACTCCTCTCAAGAACTTGTTCTCTGCCACCTACTCGCGATAATATCTCAGTGTTTGTGTACGCACACCAGCAGAATCATTGGTGAACATTGCACAGAAGTAATAACGTCCAACTTTCACACCTCCTCCGTTCGTCAAAATTCGCGCTACACACGATGGAAACCCATTTCTAAGCAAAGAAGGGAAAGCAGAAAGTTGGAAGGAGTATATAGAGGGTCTATATAGGGACGATGTTCTTGAGGAAAATATTATGGAAATGGAAGAGCATGTAGATTAAGATGAAATGGGAGATACGATACTGCGTGAAGAGTTTGACAGAGCAGACCCGGGAGTAGACAACATCCCATACAACAATTGACGGCCTTGGGAGAGCCAGTCCTGACAAAACTCTACCATCTGGTGAGCAAGATGTATGAGGCAGGCGAAATTCCCTCAGACTTCCAGAACAATAGAATAATTCCAATCCCAAAGAAAGCAGGTGTTGAGAGATGTGAAAATTACCGAACTGTCAGTTTGATAAGTCACAGCTGCAAAATACTAACGCGAATTCTTTACAAACGAATGGAAAAACTGGTAGAAGCCGACCGCGGGGAAGATCAGTTTGGATTCAGTAGAAATGTTGGAACTCGTGAGGCAATACTGACACTACGAATTATCTTAGAAGCTAGATTAAGGAAAGGCAAACCTACGTTTCTAGCATTTGTAGACTTATAGAAAGCTTTTGACAATGTTGACTGGAATACTCTCTTTCAAATTCTGAAGGTGGCAGTGCACAAATACAGGGAGCGAAACGTTATTTACAATTTGTACAGAAACTAGATGGCAGTTATAAGAGTCGAGGGGCATGAAAGGGATGCAGTGGTTGAGAAGGGAGTGAGACAGGGTTGTAGCCTCTCCCCGATGTTATTCAATCTATATATTGAGCAAGCAGTAAAGAAAACAAAAGAAAACTTCGGAGTAGGTATTAAAATCCATGGAGAAGAAATAAAAACTTTGAGGTTCACCGATTACATTGTAATTCTGTCAGAGACAGCAAAGGACTTGGAAGAGCAGTTGTTCGTAATGGACAGTGTCTTGAAAGGAGGATATAATATGAAAATAAACAAAAGCAAAACGAGGATAACGGAATGTAGTCGAATTAAGTCGGGTGATGCAGAAGGAATTAGGTCAGGAAATGAGACACTTAGAGCAGTGAAGGAGTTTTGCTATTTGTGGAGCAAAATAACTGATGATGGTCGAAGTAGAGAGGATATAAAATGTGAAGAAAAATTTGTTAACATCGTGTATATATTTAAGTGTCAGGAAGTCATTTCTGAAAGTATTTGTATGGAGTGTAGCCATGTATGGAAGTGAAACGTGGATCATAAATAGTTTGGACAAGAAGAGAATAGAAGCTTTCGGAATATGGTGCTACAGAAGAATGCTGAAGATTAGATGGGTAGATCACATAACTAATGAGCGGTATTGAATAGAATTGGGTAGAAGAGGAGTATGTGGCACAACTTGACAACAAGAAGGGATCGTTTGGTAGGACATGTTCTGAGGCATCGAGGGATCACCAATTTAGTATTTTCTCTGCCTCGTGATGACTGTGTGTTGTGTGATGTCCTTAGGTTAGATAAGTTTAAGTAGTTCTAAGTTCTTAGGGACTGATCAAAATAGATGTTAAGTCCCATAGTGCTTAGAGCCATTTGAACCATTTGAACTTGCTGGGTGTATTCCAACCCCTGTCTTCCTCTACTGTTTTTGCCCTCTAGTACCATGGAAGTCATTCCCTCATGTCCTAACAGATGTCCTATCATCTTGTCCCTTCTCCTTATCAGTGGTTTCCACATATTCCTTTTCTCTCCAATTCTGTGCAAAACCTACTCATTCCTTACCTTATCAGCCTACCTAATTTTCAACAGTAGCACCGCATCTCAAATGCATCGATTCTCTTCTTTTCCGGTTTCCCTACAGCCTATGTTTCACTACCGTTCAACGCTGTGCTGCAGACGTATATTCTCAGAAATTTCTTCCTCAAATTAAGGCCTACGTTTCATACGAGGTACATTCAAGTTCTAAGGCCTCCGATTTCTTTATAATTAACTACTCTCCCAAAATCGATGAAACTGGCGTTACTTCTCGAAGTAATCGCCCTGCAGACGTACACATTTTTCACAACGCTGACACCATGATTCCATGGCAGCGGCGAATGCTTCTTTAGGAGTCTGTTTTGACAACTGGAAAATCGCTGAGGCAATAGCAGCACGGCTGGTGAATGTGCGACCACTGAGAGTGTCTTTCATTGATGGAAAATTCCAAAAGTCACTAGGAGCCAGGTCAGGTGAGTAAGGAACATGATGATTCACTTCAAAGTTGTTATCACGGAGAAACTGTTGCGTAACGTTAGCTCGACGTGCGGGTGCGTTGTCTTGGTGAAACGGCACACGCGCAGCCCTTCCTGGACGTTTTTGTTGCAGTGCAGGAAAGAAATTTGTTCTTCAAAACATTTTCGTAGGGTGCACCTGTTACCGTAGTGCCCTTTGGAACGCTATAGGTAAGGATTACGCCCTCGCTGTCCCAGAATATGGACACAATTTTTTCAGCACTGGCGGTTACCCGAAATTTTTTTGGTGGCTGTGAATCTGTGTGCTTCCATTGAGCTGACTGGAGCTTTGTTTCTGGATTGAAATGTGGCATCCACGTCTCATCCATTGTCACAACCGACGAAAAGAAAGTCCCACTCATGCTGTCGTTGCGCGTCAACATTGCTTCGCAACATGCCACACGGGCAGCCATGTGGTCGTCCGTCAGCATTCGTGGCACCCACCTGGATGACACGTTTCGCATTTTCAGGTCGTCATGCAGGATTCTGCTGCCTCTCATTACTTCCATCTTTGTTAGATTCACGATCAGTCTATATTCTCAGAATGAACATCATTCTGGAAACATCCCCCATGCCGTGGCAAAGCCACGTCTCACCAGTATCCTCTCTTTCAGGAGAGCTAGTTCTGTAAGTTTCGCAGAAGAACTTCTGTGCATTTTGGAAGGTAGGGGACGAGGTACTGGCGGAAGTAAAGCTGTGAGGACGCGTCGTGAGTCGTGCTTGGATCGCTCAGTTGGTTTGCTGGCATAGTATCTCAGCGTGTTCGGTGAGACGGTTAGCTGCCCTCTAGAATAAAAAAACTGAGTGAATGCATCAACAAGACGAACTTAATCGAGTGTTGGGGAACGTCCGCCCCGAACAAAGGCAACGAATAATAAATAGCAAAATGAGAATTTTAAAAAAATTAAAAAAAATTGTTTTGAACTTGCCCGCGAAAGGCAAAGGTTCCGAATTCGAGTTTCGGGTTGGCACACAGTTTTAATCAGCCAGGAAGTTTCAGTCTGGATTCTGTTCTCATTAGACTGTTCATTCCATTCAGCAGATCAAGTAATTCTTCTTCACTTTCATTCAGGACAGCAGTGTCATAAGCGAATCATGTCACTGATATGCTTTCGCCTTGAATTGTCTCCCTCCTGACTTTCTCTTTTATTTCGATGTACAGATTGAGCATAAGAGGCGTAAGACTACATCCCTGTCTTACATCCTTTTTAAAATAAGCGCTTCGTTCTTGGTCCCCCACTCTCATAATTCCCTCTTGATTCTTGTACGTACTGCACATTACAGATCTCCCCCTATAGCTTACACTTATTTTTATCAGAATTTCGAACATGTTGCACCATTTTACATTGTCGAATGCTTTTTCCAGGTAGACAAATCCTATGAAAGTGTCTTGATTTTTTTAGTCTTACTGCCATTATCCTCAGCAACGTCACAATTACGTCTCCGGTGCCTTTACCTTTCCTAAAGCCAAGCTGATCGATCTCTAACATATCTTCAATTTTCTTTTCCATTCTTCCTTATATTACCCTTGTCAGAAACCTGGGCGCATGAATTGTTAAGCTGATTGTGCGATAGTTCTCGCACTTGGCATCTCTTGCAGTCTTGGGAATTGCGTCTATGATATTTTTTTGAATGTCAGATTGTAACCTCCCCCTCACTTATCGACCTTAATGACAGTGAAAAATTAAACCGCGTGCACCAATGGAAATTTGGGAAAAGCAATCGCCACCGAAGTTAATTTCTCGATAAAGAGGGAGGAAAGGGCTACATCTAAATGAAAGGAAAAAATGCAAATGAAATTGGCGAAAATTAATTTTGAGAAAAGGGTAAAATTAATGAAGAAAGTAAATGTGCGGTCGTTACGCTAACAATTAATTGGCGTTAAGTAGATATTTGAGCTCTGGGGAAAATTACGGTCGCAAGTCCTATGGACAACTACTATAATAACTGAAAATGAAAGATCAGTGCACATATAATTAGCACTAAAAGCGCGGCAACTGAAGGTTGACACGTGTTTTGTGAAAACTGAATGTTTGTCAGAAGTAATAAATTTCTCTACATTCTGACTTAATTTAGCAAAAGAATTAATAAAACCGGAAAATTGAAAATTAGTTTAGTGAGTGAAATTAATAGTGAACTTTGTTTCTGAAGCACTACGAAATTCAATAAAATAAGGTTAGTCTTGGGCTACCTCAACAATCATTTCAAAAGCTACTTGAATCTACGCAATTTAGAAATAAGAGATTTAATTCTGAACTTGAATTAAATGATTCTGAACTATTAACAATAGTAAAATTTAGTACGTACCAAGCTGAGCTGCACTCACAGGTAAACTAAAATATGGTAACAAAACTCGCACTCTCAATTTCTGCTTGTGTAATCTAAATATTGCAGCCAGCTATGAGTACTTTATCTGAACTTTGAAATTAAAGCAGTGAAATGGAATGATATTACTTTAATGCTGCCGTATGAATTTCAATGACGCTTGGGTTCATTCCAGAAAAGGAAGGGACCCTGCTTGGTAATGCAACTGGGACAATGAGCAACAAAGGTTCATGCTAAGGTGCTGTATTTTTGTGATTCAACAGTTTGAAAACCGGAGGTCTGCCATACAGTTCTAAAACTTTACTTGC
Source organism: Schistocerca gregaria (assembly GCF_023897955.1). Taxonomy (NCBI): domain Eukaryota; kingdom Metazoa; phylum Arthropoda; class Insecta; order Orthoptera; family Acrididae; genus Schistocerca; species Schistocerca gregaria. The sequence goes on along the minus strand of NC_064928.1, from coordinate 211,231,114 downwards.
TTTTAGTCTTCCTTGTTGGTTGATTGAAGGTTTGAAGTCGTCGATCGGGGAGGTGGCGACAGTCACTCATTCTCGGCCGTTGCTGTTGCAGAAGCTGGATGTTGGCGCGCCTTCTTCTCGACACGGTCACCAGGCGAAACGGGCTCTTGATGTGCCCCAGCTAATGCTTCCCGTCCGCGACACCGCGTCAGAAACTATCATAGCAAGTCGAGTGCAATTACATGCTGCCAAACCCCGAAAGCGCGGCAACTCGCGTCACTCAACACACCTGCTCCACTGTCCTACTCCAGCCAGACTCTCTCTGCCCGCGCTCCATGCGGCAGAGTTAATACTACCAAAGATGCTAAATACTTTGGCTCTCCAGACGACCTAGTACAATAGATGGAAATAGGAGGATATGCATTTCCGGCGTTACAAGATATTGAAATTGAACATAAAAGAAATTGGAGTAAATATGATTAAAAGGAGTGAATTCAAAATCAAAAGACAGTGCAGACCAAGCTATCTGATACGTAGTATGTTAATGATAAAAACAACGGCATCCAGTACTAACCACATGAGCAGGACCACAACAAAGAAGAAGGCAGCACAGCTGCCCCACTTTCAAACCAACACGCCTCAGTTCATTGCCGCGTTTCCATAACGGTAGGGCTCACTGCCACACCTACGCAATTAGCAAGTTCCGCTGCTCATCCACGCAGTATGAAGCCGGGAATCTATACAAAGTCAAACAGACCGCGCTTGCGTTAACTCTACACAGAGTTTCAATACTGCGAGGTAGAGTGTGGGAGGTTTTAGTCGGGCTGCCTGCAGCTGCGCGTGTGTAATTGCCTCCGCAGCGTCCGCTCTCTGCCGAGTTGTAATTCTGACGATGGCACCACTAACTGCCCTTTGCGTCGGCGATCCGCACCCCCGCATCGGTCGGTGGCGACTTTTAGCCAGAACTGTTTGCGGCGGATAACGCTCGCGTAGCACTCAAACTATGCGGGAATCCCGTAAAATCGCACTAGTGATCGAGAGTTGCGCTTCGAATACACCGCCAGGTGAGGCGTCATCGAGAACGTTTCCCCGTATCCGTTGAATTTCGGAGGCATCCAGCTCTTACGCGCTCGTGTTCTGTTTTCTGTCTCTTTTTGTTTCTCGCTTTCTCCTCATCTGCTCATGTCCAGCATGTGCTCGTAAAATGCAGCTTTTTTTTAGAAATATTGTCCAACGAAGGTATGCGATTTTTTAATTGTTTACACAGGTTATTTCAAAATTTCGTTTTAAAACTCTGGAGACAGTTTTGTTACAAGAAAACGAGAACAAAAAGGCTACGGAGCATTGACTCTAAAATGTAACGACGTAAGTTTTGCATAAATGATTTTCTTTTGACATATGACCATGTGCAGACTTCGTCACCTACGTCAGTTACAAAACATTTCAGAATTATTTAAATTCTTTTTAAAGTTGTCTCTGAATGGTTCTTGAACGAAACTGTAATTAAAATATCATCATTTGAGTTGTATGCGCAAAATTACGTCACTCAGTCCAATTGGTTTCCGCAAACTTTTTTTCAATTTAGATGTGGTTTGTTTCTTCTCAGACATTATATTAATGCAATTTATATGATTTAATAAATGTTAAAACCACATTGAATAAACTTTTAAGACTCAAACTCGCGATGAACGTTGTCAAAAATTAATAATATTGCCAAATAAATCAGTAATACTTCTTCCTTGATATAATTCTTCGTAAATAAATTCTCGGAACACGTATTTAAACTTTTGTAGTATACACTAGTTTATTATCTTCATATATACTACATATAGACGTGAACATGAGACTTGACAAGATAGGACTGAACATTTACAACATGATTAAACTTTCTATGACGTCATTGTTGTAGAAAAATTACAAATTCTTATTTTTTCAGTTTTAGAAGCACGACGTAACAACTCTGTTTCAGGATCTTCTGTTGCTGTTTGGCTGTCGACCCGCGACGTATAGTGGCCAGCAATTTTCTGTCTGGTCCCGGCAGTGAAGATGCTGTCTCCGTTCGTTGCGCCGCCCTCTCCGCACATGAAACATAAAAATAAATACAAAACTTTAGATAATTCACAAACATTACAAATATTACAAAATACATAAACAAAAATTAATTAAACTTAAATTCACCTGCAAACTGGGCTGACACTGGTGGATGGGCGACGCTTCAATTTCGCGTCCCACTACAACCTCAAGGGCTTCGAACACTTTTTTATCTTAGATATTGTAAAACACATCTCTCCTACTGTAAGGTCTTCCCTTTCCATATTTTTGAAGGAGGTCTTATTGAACAAAACAGAGTCAGTCGACATAAAAGTTTTCTGCGTGTGGCACCGTGTCATAATGTACAAAACTATTGCTGTTGGAGGAAAAAGAAACAAAAAACGACGTTTCGGCCCAGGAGAAGGCCGCTGCAACCGTGGCCGAAACGTTGGTTTTTTTCCTCTCTAGCAGCAGTAGTTTTATACATTATGACGCGCTACCATACCCAGAAAACGTTTAAGTCGAAAAAAAAATGTTAACTGGACATTGGATCTAAAATGCGTCACCCAAGAACTATGACATTGATCCAGTAGAGGAAATTTTCACTGTAACTAAGATGAACAAGTACTAGTAACTCTGAAAGCACGCGTTTAGGATCCCATGTTTATTGGGCTTTTTTTCTTGTATGGAGAACAAAAAACCATACAGTAGAAGAGGTCATAGCTCTTAAAAGTATGTATTTTAGTGCTCATATTTGCTGGACGTTTTTTCCTTCTTTTGTTGTAAGGAATTATACATATATTTTTAAAACGTCATTCTCAAAAACACTCTGTATAATAATTTATTACATCAAGTTCAGTTAATAAAATAATAATACGGACATTTTAGACATGGAACTTCTAACAACCCTACCACAACAAAGGTCAAAAATTAATTATGATTGTAGTGTTGCTCACGCTGCTAAATATTGCATTTTCGGGCAATGACAAAGTTATGTTATATGGCAAGTGTCATTACAGCACAGTTAATAAAGTCATTTCTTGAAATAATGGATAAACTAGGCGCTCATCATTTCCTGTTTCCCACGCTGGTCTCGTTGTGCACTCATGGCTCAATAGTCGAAAATCTAGGTAGTGATGATTCCAAGCTCGGGTGCAAAGACGCCTAGGTGTTATTCTGCGATATTCAAAAGTTTTATATATGTGTTTCATAAACCATTCTTGAAGATTAAACTTTTGCAAGTTAGGACAATGGTGACGTAAAAAAGTAATCAGCACTCCCAATTTAAGTTACACTTCTTTTTTATTACTTTTGTTGCAATATCACGTAACTCACAAAACATCACTTCACAATATAAAACATACTTGAAAATATCTTCCTCACTGTTAAAGTTCACATTTTATAAACTGACTACAATTTGCGTCTTTTTAACATGACAACCAAAACTTGACTCTCTAATAACTGCTTACGTGCCCAAAAATCAGTCATAGTGACAAAAGGAAGAATACACATAATAATAATATCATTGAAATATGTTCATATCGATGTATCGAAGTACCTCTACATTAATGAAATCAAATCTGAATGTTGTCACAGAAATATGTTAACTATTTTACAGAAACACAGTAGAATATTGCTGGTATCGAGAGATTGAGGAGAGGTTCCCTAATGGTTACGTAATTCAAGTACCATTACTAACTTCACCGCCTGTAAGTTGCACCACCAAAAGTAATGCACTTTTTATTTTCAATTGCATTCAGTCGCATAACCATTTAGCGTTTCTTATCCTTTCTAATGAATTTATTAATATTATATTAATCGTGTATAAGTAGAAGAAGGGTTAAACAAATTATTTTATTCTTTGTCTCCAACTAAAGAACCCGTTCAACTTATTTTGCACTTTCTTTTGCGCTCCTAGTGTTACTCCATTCGTTCGCTGTATTTAATTTTACTTTCTTCGTTTCATCCTGAATTTTGTTGGACAGGGTGACCAGCAAATTTGTGTTCGTGAATCAGAGTTCTAAATTTCGGTCTGTCTTCCACCATTTCTCATGAAGACCGATTTCTTCTAGATCTGCACCAAGTTATTTTAACCATATCTTGACGCCTTTCTTTAAAAGGCTTACTGTGTAATTTTTGTTCCGATCTTCCTGTTAAATATTTAGTTTTTTTATTTTTATTTCTTTAATGTTTTTCTCGTCATCGAACGTCTGACTGAATTGATGAGCGAACCGCTACGAAACCCTCTCCTGTGATAGCCTATGCATCTCAAAATTGCACTTCCATGCGGTTTGCTCAATAATTTGTTGAATATATTCCAACCTCCGTCTTCCCCCCCCCCCCCCCCCACACTTTTTACCCTCTACACCTCCCTCTAGTACTATGAAAACTTTCGTTGATGTATTAACAAAAATTCCTGTCCCTCCTTCTTCTCCACGTTCTGCATATGTTCCCCTCCTCGCTGATTCCACTGATTTCTTATGACCGAGCGGTTCTAGGCGCTACAGTTTGGAACCGCCCGACGGCTACGGTCGCAGGTTCGAATCCTGTCTCGGGCATGGATATGTGTGATGTCCTTAGGTTAGTTTGGTTTAAGTAGTTCTAAGTTCTAGGGGACTGATGGGCTCAGGATTAAGTCCTATGGTGCTCAGAGCCATTTGACCCATTTTTTGATTTCTTATCTCGTCAATCTACCTTATTTTCAACATTCTTTCTACTGTAACTCATCTGAAACGCTTCGATTCTCTGCTTTTCCGGTTTTCTCCCAACTCACTTTCAACTTTCGTACAACACTGTACTCCAAACGCATCTATATCTACATGACTGTTCTGAAATTCACACTTTAATGCCTGGTAGAGGGTTCATCAAACACTTTCACATTATTCCTGTACCGTTCTACTATTGAACAGCGAGCGGGGAAATCGAACACTTCAGTTCTTCCGTGCTAGCTCTGATTTGTTTATTACGAGATCTCTACTTCTTATGAAGGTGGGCGTCAACAAAACACTTTCGCATTCGGAGGAGAAAGCTGGTGTTGGTATTTCGTGAAAGGGTCTCGCCGCAAGCAAAAATACCGTGTTCTAATAATCGCCAACTCCCCATCTCGCCTATCACGTGCGTGACCACTTCTCCCCTATTACGCGATAGTACAAAATGAACTGCCCTTCTTTGGACTTTCTCGATGTACTCCGTTAATCCTATCTGATAGTTCCCAAACGGTACAGGAGTACTCTAGCAGTGGACTAACAAGCGTAGCTTAGGCAGTCCCTTTAGTGGATTTATGGCATCTTCTAAGTGTTCTCACAGTAAAACGCAGTCTTTGGATTGCCTTACCAACAACATTACCTTTGTGATTGTTCCTAATTGTAATCCCTAGCTGTTTAGTTGAACTGACTCTCTTTAGATTTGCGATTTATCGTGTAACCGAAATTAGTGCCTTCCTTTTGGTACTCATGTGGATGATCTCCCACTTTTAACTATTGAGGTTCAATTGCCACTTCTTATAGCATACACATATCGTGTAAAGATAAATTTGCAATTGATTTTGATCTTATTATGATTTTACTACATGGTATATGACAGCATCATCTGCAAACAATCTAAGAGAGCTGCTCAAATTGCCTCCTAAATCATTTATATTTCTACTGGTCACTGACACAGATGGTTCGGCTTCCAGGAACTGCCAAGGTAGAGGTTGAAGAATTTTTAGTGTCCGCCGGGGATATCCTATTATGTAACAATATGTTGGGAACAGCCGAGGGCCTATAAGACTTCCTTGGGGAACGGTAGATATCATTTATGTTTTACTCGGCAACATTCTGTCAGTGACTATGATCTGTGACTTGTCTGGCAGGAAATAACGTATCCAGTCGTGCAGCTCAGACGATACTCCATAGGCACGAAAATTGATTTGAAGCCGCTTCTGAGGATCCATCTGGAAATCTAGAAATATCGAATCAGTTTGAGAACGTCTGTCGAAAGCAGTCATTACGTCATGAGAAGAAGGAGGTAATTTTGTTGCTACTGAACGATATTTCCTGAACTATATGTCAATAGATCGTTTCCTTTGAGGCAATTCATAATGTTCCAACATAATACATGTTCCAAAATCCTACTCCAAATCGACGTCAGTGATATGATCTGTAATCCAGCGGATCACTCCTATTTCCTTTCTTGTGTCCTGGTGTGTCCTGTGCAACTTACGGATCTTTTGTCGAGCGAACAGTTATATTTGATTGTTAAGTATGGAGCTATTGAATCAGCATACTCTGAAAGGTACCCCACTGCTATACAATCTGGACAGGAGGCCTTGTCTTTATTGATTGAAACTGCTTCACACTTCGGGGATATCTACTTATAAGTTACCCATGTCTACATTTGTCCTTCGTTCGATTTCTGAAACACATTCTTCGTCTTCTTTGGTAAAGGAATTTCGGAAAACCGCATTTGCTAACTTCTGTGTAGTGGTACTTTCGTCTGTTCACATTACCATAGGTATCACGCAGTGAGGCTGTTGATTGTTTCTCGCCTCTGGTATACTTTACACACGAACGAAATATCTTTCAATTTTCCACCAGATTTGGTGACAGAGTTTCATTGTGGAAACTATTGAAAACATCTCGCATTGAAACTCGCACTAAATTTCGATTGTCAGTAAAACGTAGTCAATCCTGTGGATATTGTGTTGTTTTAAACTTGGGATGCTTTTTTGTGGTTTCTGCAACAGTGTAGCATGGGGGGGGGGTCGTCAATTCCATCTCTTATTAATTGTTTCACATAAATCGCTCATACGCTGTAAATACTATTTCTTTCAGTCAAAATCTGGTCTGCGCTTACACAGTTAGTTCAGAAGGGATGCAGACTCTTAGGAAGGCTTCTCCTTCTTTCAACAGATATAGCTCACGCTTGTTTGTGATGGATTTGGATGTTACGGTGTTCAGTCTCGCTACAACAAAAATGTGAAAGAAGTTTCTGGAAAATTTCTTCCTCAGATTAAGGTCGGTCTATCGTAACAGCAGACTCCCCTATGCCTATGTGTCAGTCTGCTTTCAAGGTACCACAATTCATTCACTTCATCTTCCAACTGATTGTCAATTTTGATGTTACGTTTAGCGCTAATGTGATTTCCGCTGCACTTCATTACTTTCATCTTTCTTCAGTGTACTCTCGGTCGACACCGTGTGCCCCGTAGACTGTTTCTTCCATTCAACAGAACCTGTACTGCCGCGCGGGATTAGCCGAGCCGTCTAGGGCGCTGCAGTCATGGACTGTGCGGCTGGTCCCGGCGGAGGTTCGATTACTCCCTTGGGTATGGTTATGTGTGTTTTTCCTTAGGATAATCTGGAAAATACTTTCCCCACTCCTCATACACTCCTCATGCAGTCCTTATTCGATCAACGATCCCTTCAGACTTGACACCGTCTGACCGTTTTTCTCGGCTTTGGCTTTAGACGGAATTGTACAGACGACGTGCAATACGAATTTCTGGTTCGCTCCAAAGAAGGTAGAGATGCTATATTGTTGAATGACAAGTGCCAAATCCCTTTGATTTTAACAGCGCACTTTTACAAACTAACTTCATTGCGGACTGTTTGAAGTTGATTGTGAACCGTTAAAAAGAGCATGGGGCCAAAAGATTTTTAACGTTAGTGTGTGGAACTCATGAGACTGGAAAGTCACTAGACACTCTCGAAGACAGCAAGGGTAAACAAATGCGAAAATAACGCTTCAAGAAGACAGTCCAGGATCTGCTACACTGTATGTGTAGCTGTAGGAAAAATAAAGGTATAACAGAAGCGATTCTGACGATGCAGTATAAAACGAAAGCGAGCTATAATCACTTTCACAGAAAATTTCAATCTAGAAATATCGTGCTGCAGTTTGAAATGGTTCAATATGGTCGAGATAAAAAAATGGGTGTACGATACAGTGAAAGACGTGTAATATACATGTACAGGAGTCAAAACAGAAAAAATAGTGTGACTGACTAAGGACACAGGGTTCGATTTGGAAAGGGTGTAAGACATGGTTTCAATGTATTCATCCAAGAAGAAATGACAGAAATAAAAGCAGGTTTCAAGAGTGGGATAAAAATTAAGGGTGAAATGATATCAATGATAAGATTCGCTGATGATATTGCAGTCGTCAAGAAAAGTGAAGTGCAGGATCTGTTCAAATGTTCAAATGTGTGTGAAATCTTATGGGACTTAACTGCTAAGGGCATCAGCCCCTATGCTTACACACTACTTAACCCAAGGTACAGAGGTACAGGCATTTCATTACTTTTCTCGGGTATTAATAACCGCTTCAGCTGTATGTAGTCCTTTATGACTGGATCGCTACTGGTTTCGCGACACAAAAAGCCAACCCTTCTGGTGAGCGAAACCGGTAGCGATCCAGTAATAAAGAACTATATACAGCTGAAGTGATTATTAATAGCCAAGATGACTACTCTTAGCTGTGGTCGCCTCACCTACAAGATTGTCTGCATTTCTTTACCATGTGACATACCACGGTGAACAAAAATTTTTTTATACAGATGAATAGGGAAATCAGATAGCAACAGATTAATTTCCAACATAGACTTCTCCTAGATGTTAGACCACACGGCGAGCAGGGCGGTAGTGCGGACTGCCTAACTCTGTGACAACAACCACTTCCGCAACTTACCTATAAATGTTACTCCTACATTAATGGCGGGGGTTGATGATTACAACAAGGTTTTTTTCCGAGATCCGACAGGTTGCGAAATGAAAACCACTGAAAAAATCACGAATTAGTACACACCACCCAGCTACTTCCTTACATAGTCGCCGCTACGACTTAGACGTTTGTGATATCGCCGTAGACTGCCTTAAATAAGGTGGGAGCCCTCAGAATGAAAAAATCGTATGGCCACAGGCGCTTCACATTTGGCGGGAGACCATTTCTCCATTTTCTTTACGTGCCCACTGCGCGCTCTGATCCGAAAAGCGCGACGTGACGCAATCGACCTGCTTATTATAGTCTGCAGAAAGCCTCATCGGATTTTGACAGTAGTTTTAATGTCGCCGGTATTTGGACTTTGAAAATAATTACTCCTAGTACATTTTTCTAAAAGTTAATTGACAGAAAAAGCGAAATCAGAAACCAGACAGTGTTAATAAAGTTTTGTTTTTGAGTATGAATACCCTCTGTACCGGTTTAGAATTAATAAGTCATAAGACGGCTATTCGTGGTACTAATTACGCATGAACATGCTGATATTCAGCATTAGCTACATGAAATTATAAACCTTTGCAAGGTGAGAGAAGGGGCTCTGGCGTCCCTGGATAGCTCAGTAGGTAAACCACTTGCCGCGAAAGACATAGGTCCTAGCTTCTAGTCTGGAAGTTTTAAATGTCTCAAGAAATACATAAGACGAATGTTGACTTGTATATTATTCATCAGTCCAAAACCCTGCACACGGTAGTATGGGAAACACAAAACAAAAACGAAATAAGAAGCAGTGACAAACATGACGTGCAAAGCCAAAAGTTTGAGTGTTACATTCGTAAGGAGATACGTCAAAATGCTACTACAAATCCAACACTACATGTCATACGTCTTACGAAAACACAAGAAACACAATTAAATTCAAAGAGCACAGATCTCGTAATGCACAATGACTGTGCGGAAATGAGGCGTTAATCAGTCGAATAAGGAGGGTGAATAAAATATAGTCAGCATTCGTGTTAGTCATATCTTAAAATACACTCCTGGAAATTGAAATAAGAACACCGTGAATTCATTGTCCCAGGAAGGGGAAACTTTATTGACACATTCCTGGGGTCAGATACATCACATGATCACACTGACAGAACCACAGGCACATAGACACAGGCAACAGAGCATGCACAATGTCAGCACTAGTACAGTGTATATTCACCTTTCGCAGCAATGCAGGCTGCTATTCTCCCATGGAGACGATCGTAGAGATGCTGGATGTAGTCCTGTGGAACGGCTTGCCATGCCATTTCCACCTGGCGCCTCAGTTGGACCAGCGTTCGTGCTGGACGTGCAGACCGCGTGAGACGACGCTTCATCCAGTCCCAAACATGCTCAATGGGGGACAGATCCGGAGATCTTGCTGGCCAGGGTAGTTGACTTACACCTTCTAGAGCACATTGGGTGGCACGGGATACATGCGGACGTGCATTGTCCTGTTGGAACAGCAAGTTACCTTGCCGGTCTAGGAATGGTAGAACGATGGGTTCGATGACGGTTTGGATGTACCGTGCACTATTCAGTGTCCCCTCGACGATCACCAGAGGTGTACGGCCAGTGTAGGAGATCGCTCCCCACACAATGATGCCGGGTGTTGGCCCTGTGTGCCTCGGTCGTATGCAGTCCTGATTGTGAAGCTCACCTGCACGGCGCCAAACACGCATACGACCATCATTGGCACCAAGGCAGAACCGACTCTCATCGCTGAAGACGACACGTCTCCATTCGTCCTTCCATTCATGCCTGTCGCGACACCGCTGGAGGCGGGCTGCACGATGTTGGGGCGTGAGCGGAAGACGGCCTAACGGTGTGCGGGACCGTATCCCAGCTTCATGGAGACGGTTGCGAATGGTCCTCGCCGATACCCCAGGAGCAACAGTGTCCCTAATTTGCTGGGAAGTGGCGGTGCGGTCCCCTACGGCACTGCGTAGGATCCTACGGTCTTGGCGTGCATCCGTGCGTCGCTGCGGTCCGGTCCCAGGTCGACGGGCACGTGCACCTTCCGCTGACCACTGGCGACAACATCGATGTACTGTGGAGACCTCACGCCCCACGTGTTGAGCAATTCGGCGGTACGTCCACCCGGCCTCCCGCATGCCCACTATACGCCCTCGCTCAAAGTCCGTCAACTGCACATACGGTTCACGTCCACGCTGTCGCGGCATGCTACCAGTGTTAAAGACTGCGATGGAGCTCCGTATGCCACGGCAAACTGGCTGACACTGACGGCGGCGGTGCACAAATGCTGCGCAGCTAGCGCCATTCGACGGCCAACACCGCGGTTCCTGGTGTGTCCGCTGTGCCGTGCGTGTGATCATTGCTTGTACAGCCCTGTCGCAGTGTCCGGAGCAAGTATGGTGGGTCTGACACACCGGTGTCAATGTGTTCTTTTTTCCATTTCCAGGAGTGTATATACAGGCTGATATCCGCCTGGAAAAGATGTTCAAAATTTTAAATGTATCGTTTTTGGTATTATTGAAGCAGATATTGAAATACACACTGACAAAAAACATCGAAACGCCAAGAAGGAGCTGTACGACTTAAACGAAAGTTGGTAGGTTTGTTTAAGCATGTGAAAGATGATGTCTACTCAGATTTCGAGCCAGTCTCATAGGAGTAGCGCTAGTTTCGTCACTACGAGGATGCACATCTAGCTTGCTGTAAATGCACACTGCGGCGGCCGCGAACGTTGGTTACCTTTGATACCAATTGATGGCAGTCGGGAATGCTTATAAGGTGACATAGACGCCATTATCAACACATCAATGAGTCTAGGGGAGTGATGAGCCCGGATGTTAAGTCCCATAGTGCTTAGAGCCATTTGAACCATTCTTTTTAATTCATCCGCCATGATCGGCGGGTTACGACTAACCAATTATGTGCATAACTGAATGCCGGCTGCAGTGCGTTAGGTAAGATGTTAGACAACCCCAGTAACCACAAAGCGCGTGCGGGATAGGTTCCTCGGACGGAAATTTATCAGGGTCAGCTGGACCACTACAAGACAACGCTGACTAGTCTTAATACCCTAATATCCAGGGTCAGGCGAAACTCCTGCTTGCAGCACGATAACGCCAGATCCGACAAAAGTTTTTCTGATGTAGACCTGAACTGTCCACTTCCGTCCACCATAAAGGGCTGCTTTAGCAGCTTCAAACTCATTTCATTTAGCCTATGAAAACTGGAGTGTGTGGTCATCGTTTTCCAGACCAGGCCGCTGCGGTCAGAGCTGAATGGTGGTGACAAGGTGGGAAAACGACAGTGTATAGGTGGAATCTTGCTCTATTTAACGGTGCCACTGTCTTGTCTGTATCAGTTGCGGATTACACAAAAAGAATGTGATGCATTAGTTTTAGAATGACAACGGCCTTGCCGCAGTGGTAACACTGGTTACCGTCAGATCACCGTCGTTAAGCGCTGTCGGGATGGTTTTACACTTGGATGGGTGACCATCTGGTCTGCTGAGCGCTGTTGGCAAGAGGCAAACTGATGAGCTGCTTGATTGAGAAGTAGCGGCTCCGGTTTCGTAAACTGGCGTATGGTCGGGAGAGCGGAGTGCTGGCCACATGCCCCTCCATATCCACATCCAGTGACGCGTGTGGACTGAGGATGACGCGGCGGTCGGTTGACACCGTTTGGCCTCCATGACCTTTCCCGGCGGAGTTCAGTTCTTTTTCTAATCTTCGAATAACCCTCATTAAGGTGCCAAATTTTGCGTGGCTGGTGTCGCGAAAGAAACTGTCACCGTGATGTGGAGAAAGATACCTATATGAGTTAAATGATTACGTTGTTTACTTTTGATTTATTGATATAAAATTTTGTACAAACTACTTTGTAGATGAGGGGAAAGGAGAAAGATGTAGCAAGCTCTTGGTGCTGAGGGTAGCCTGCAATGATCAAATTCTGCGACGGCAAAAAGTAAACTACCTCGTACGAGCGCGAAGCTTGTAAGTAGGCTGTTTAGGTTTTGTTATTGGTAACGCCACGTAGCGCTTTGTATGAAAATCACTGGCTGTGCTGTGTGCAGTCTGTGGCTGGGTGGCATTGTTGTAAAATTTGCCATTGTAGTGTAGGGCTGTTGGCTGTTAGCGGCGCGTAGCGTTGCGCAGTTGGAGGTGAGCCGCCAGCAGTGGTGGATGTGGGAAGAGAAATGGCGGAGTTTTGAAATGTGTAAGACTGGATGTCATGAACTGCTATATATATTATGACTTTTGATGATATTAAGGTAAATACATTGTTTGTTCTCTAATAAATCTTTCATTTGCTAACTAATCCCTATCAGTAGTTAGTGCCTTCTGTAGTTTGAATCTTTTATTTAGCTGGCAATAGTGGTGCTCGGTGTATTGCAGTAGTTCGAGTAACGAAGATTTTTGTGAGGTAAGCGATTTGTGAAACGTACAGGTTAATTTAATCAGGGCCATTCTCTTGTAGGGATTATTGAAAGACAGATTGCGTTGCGCTAAAAAAAAAATATTGTGTGTCAGTTTAAGCACAGTCTTGTATAATTTTTCAGAGGGGACGTTTCAAGCTGACCGCTGCACGCTTCGCCGATGGTCATCTGACACAATTAACTAATTGGATAAGAGTACTAATGGCGCTGTTGGCTTGAAGATTTGTAATACTTCCTGAGCTATAGTTTGGGTTTAGCGGTAGTTGTGTATTCTCATATGGCAAAAGGTGGAAACATATAATGCTCCAAGAGACATTGCGCATATGAACGTTTTGTTGGTTCAGATGCAGTGGCGGGGAGCCTCGGTGTTTCATGGGTCTACTGAGCTGAAACTCTTTCATCGCTATACACTCAATGCTCACCGTTATAGTTGCACTGTCCTCCATCGGCATATGCGTCTTTCCAGATGTGCATTCAGCCCCGACTTGGTTTCCATGAATGGCAATGCGCGATCGCGTCGAACTGCGCAGATGAAGGAGTTCTTGGAACGAGAAGATGTTTGGCGCATGGATTGGCCTGCCCAATCACCCGACTTGGATCTTGTCGGGCAAGTGTGGGATCCGTTGAGGAGACACATATCAGTTCGTCCACAAGCATCAACGACCGCTGCTGCCAGAGGAACGGAACACCACAAGAACTCCTTACCAACCTTTTGATCGCCGGCCGTGCGGTTCTGGCGCTGCAGTCCAGAACCGCGGGACTGCTACGGTCGCAGGTTCGAGTCCTGCCTCGGGCATGGGTGTGTGTGATGTCCTTAGGTTAGTTAGGTTTAAGTGGTTCTAAGTTCTAGGGGAATTATGACCTAAGATGTTGAGTCCCATAGTGCTCAGAGCCATTTGAACCATTTGAGCCATTTGAACTAGCCTTTTGATCTGCATGGAGGATACTTTTAACAGCCACATCACCCTCCATGGGGCGGTACACACCCTATTAAAAACCGTATCCGGCCTTTTCTAATGTCCATGGGACGTTCATTGAACACGGCGAGTTCGGTGCAGTTATTGCGTTCGAATATAAGTGTTATGTCTGTTCGTCTCATTGCGTATTCCTCTCAGTTGTCTTCTGTACTGCTCTGTACCGTACTGTTCTCTTCTGTAGAACACTGTATCCATTTTTTCTAACTGTGGTCCAAGTTTCATAGAGCTATGATACTTAGCAGTGGCAGATCATGCGAAAGTTACTTTAATCCTTAAGTTTTCCACACATGTATATTATTTCAGATTTCATTTTAAATATGATTCTCAGTCGTCTTGAAACTACCGAGACTCGAATTCGGGACTTTTGCCTTTCGCGGACAAGTGCTCTACCAACTAAGCTACCCAAGCACGACTCACGCCCCGTCCTCACAGCTTTACTTCCGCCAGTACCTCGTCTTCTTTTGCTTTTTATAAAAGTCTATAAAGGGCCTAATTAATAAAATTGAAAACAGATCAGTTGTAATCCTCGTCCCCATAGTCATTCTAGCATAGCAAAACGATTCTGCCACCGAGAGTGAGACACCAGTTTCTGCTACGTGTAGACTGTTTATACCTAACGTAGAAAAATTGTGTACTGTCTCGCGGCAAAATTTTAGTAAATTGTACCATGGCTTACCGAGGATCAGTAGAACTCGTCTTTATAAATCACCGTAACACATCTTTGCTCAGTGCCACTCTGGTCTTATTGTTAGACCACTGAGAAGTCTCTGGAGATAGCGAAGCATGCAGTGTGGTCCCTGAAGATTTACCTTTTATGTCATCGTATGAGATGAGAGAACAGGGTCCGATGCCGGACGTCGAGATTACAGACTGCGTTGGGTACGACGCGCCTGGCCGCCCAGATTAGAGGTTACGTCTAGAGTAATTACAGGCTGCTTCGAACACGAGTGGCTTACATGCTATAGGTGGCGCAGTCTACTGCTGGATCATTAGTGGCTCTCATTCTGCGGCTCTTTCTCCAAAGCACAATGGAGCGTACCGTGAACAGCGCATGGTGTGTATTTGTATTTACCTCATAGGCGACTTGCACAACTTGAGCAATGTTTGTAAATTCACATAGAATGTTGTCTCGCTTGCTCTTCCATCCACGACGAGAATGTTTTGAAGACTACTCTACAGTCTTCCTCTCTGCATTAACACATACAACGTGCGTAGAACTGGTCCGGAAAATATTTCACGCAACTTAAGACAGGCCAGCCAACTTACATTATTCATAGAAGAGACGGATGATGTAAGTTGAGTTTCCTGTCTTAGGGTGCTTGAAACGCACTGCCAGAAAAAAATACAGCTCCCTCAAGGGCTGCGTTCAGTGGCACCTGAGTATAATATGTGCATACCGAGGGGTTATAGTGTTAGTAATTGATTTGTCAATGTCATCGGCGATCTGGAGGCGTTCTGCTGCCAAAGCACCCTCTATTTTGTCTCTGCAGGCAGTTTAGATGTGAACAGTGTACAGGACATTCATTCTAGGACACATCCATTCCCCACTGGCGAGTATACACTACTTTTAAACAGCTTCCGCGTTCTGAACGGGGTCGCATTGTGGGCCTGCAGGCAACTGGACGATGATATCGACGGATTGCTGCACATGTGGGACACAGTGTATCGGTATACTCCTGTCAAATTACTTGTCAATAAAATGACCTTGTTCTTGAGGGAGTGGCATTATTTCCGGCATTGCATTTTCGGGGCCATTGTTACTTATACCACGTTGTAAATGCTTACCACTGTGAAGTATCACAGGAAATTTCACTCCTGGCTATTGAAATTGCAACACCAGCATGGTCAAAAACTAACGAAATTTTGGTTAGTGTGTACACGGTATAGTAGGAGGAACATACTAGTAAATGTATAGGTTATTTCTATGTGCGGTGTACTTTTTGCGAAATAGATAGGTCAAGCATAAGACATTACAGACGAATAATTCAGGATAGAATGTACGCTCCTCTGCAACCCATTCCAGAGCCCAAGTTCGAAATGGGCTCAAGAAAGGAAGCTCTTGCTCAGATAATATACACACAATGAAAAGGATATTCGAGAACCGATACGTATACTGTTTTCGTCGATTTTGAAAGGCGTTCAGCACGCAAGATACTATGGGAAATTTTACAGAGACATGCGTACCCTCAACAACACATGCTTAGCAAAAACCTGTATTTCAACACATATAATTCTTCAAAAAGAAAGAGAGCATCAGGTGCTAATTATAAATTATGGTGTAAGAGAAGGATGTATATTATCCCTTCCTTTCTGTGGTTATTAATTATTATTATTATGAGGTGAAACACAAGAAAGAGATTATATATTGTGTAACGCATCACCACAGCCGGGGCAGGAAGAATCATTTCAAGTTATTCAATTAACTAAAGTGCAAAGCTTCACAAATTTCATCAGATATATCAGATATATTGATTTGTAGGTGGCCAAAGATAAATATTAAATTATGTTTCAAATGAGCGCCAGGCTCCCTACAAATTATTTCAAATGCTCCCCATTCATTTATTTGAAAGAATGCATTTTTTGACGAAAAAAAATTAGTGAAGCTTTGCACTTTAGTTAATAGAATAACTTGAAATGATTCTTCCTGCTCTGCTCCAGCTGTGGTGATACGTTACACAAAAAAAATGTAAATATGCCACGTAATGGCGGCCAATTGTTGCCAGTCAAAGATCACCGCCGCTCGCTTCGCAGAGACTGAGAAAATGCTAAATAACTTCTTGCAATTATTAATTCAGGAAGAATTGTTTGCATGAGTTCTTTAAGTAACACAACGCACTCACTTTTTTTTAAATATATTTGCAGTAAGCACAGAATACACACTTGAATTATTCGCTACTTACGAGAGCCGCTACCGCTTTACAATAGCAAGCGACCCTCACATACAGCAGAAGAAATGATCTGACTCGAAGTAATTTTAAATATCTCTTTTCTCTTGCATATAATGACAAATGTAATAATGTTAGTTTAGAGAACGTTATGCACTAAGATATCATCTAATATAAATAATGTCTTTTTATGACATTGCAATAGATATAGCCTTTCTTTGAAGCTAATTTCATACATTTTCATAATTAGTCTGTCGTTTATGTCGATATAATATTATTCAGAGTCCTTTTTACTTCAAATATATCTGCTTGAATATTTCAAAAGGGACACTATAGATGCAGTCAAGGCTCGACACTCTTTAATATAAAGTGTGTCCCAGAAGTTATGGTCAATATTCAGGAATGCGACAGGAACGATGATTCGAAGCAAAAAGCGTCCAGTAAGCACGGGCTCCAAAACGCGTACCTTAAGAGTTACAAGCAGTTCTTGATCTTCGATACTGTGCAACAAATCTCTTTTTTCTACAAATACTCTGAAAGGTGGTAGTATGGACGAAAACAAGAAAAAATTCCAATAACTAGGGATTCTAATGTGCACGCTTTAAAACCTATGCACACGTGTTCACGTTTGCTACTGAGAAACATCTCTTCTATTAAACAAATAGGTCTTAAGATATGCACTTCAGAGCCCTCGTGTAGTAAACAATCCCGGACGGATCCAAACATCCATATGTTACACTGTCTACATCCCTATACCGTAGTCTCTTACATACGGTTACATCATAAGTCTCGTTTCCTTATAACCTGATTGTCGTTGGTGAGAGAATGCAGAGAAAAACTGCGAGAATTTAGTGATGAATGCGGATGACTCTGGTATAGGGATGTAGACAGTGTGACGTATAGAAGTTTGGGTCGGTCCGGGAGGAGTGCACGGATACGGTGGTTAAAGCGCCCGCTCGCAATAAGCCGGAAATCCGGCGTCAAGTCGTAGTCTGGCACAAATTTTCACATGTGACCAATAGGTAGTACTTCTACAACTAACAAATATGAGACCAAGTTATTTCCTTTCGAACTTATTTCAAATTAATTGGGTATCGTCTGTTCATCCAGACGTCCAAGTAAATATTGAATAAAACACGTAATGGAGCCGCAATATTTACACTGTGAAAAGCAGTGTACGACGAAATAGTTGCCACAAAAAAAAAGTGACAACCATGTGAACAGTGTGTGGAAGGCGAGAACACAAAAATGTGATTATATGGCAGTGATAAAAGTGGTAGTGCGACCTCCAGACCAGATGTGAGGAAACACAAATCAGAAAATCGTAAGTAATTAGTTTTTTTACAAAAAATCGTGAAGTGAACTGTTTGATAATCTATAACTAACAAAACTGTATCGTTATAGATCCCACTGATGATGCCTTAGAACAGGAGAAGGCGAAACGCGTATGGGATAAATAAAGTAACTAGCAGCAGGAAAAGGCAGTTTTATTTACAAAACAAGTATTGAATAAAACATTTGATGGCTAAAGAGACACAGACATTAAATTAAATTCATTCCAAATGATATGTGGTACGATAAGAAGATCATTAAAAAACAAAACCCAGAAGGGCACCCACCTCAGGACCTATAACGTAAAAGCTGTCCCTAAGCTGCTTTCTGAAAGTGAGTCATAGATAATAAGAGAAAGATAAAGGCCGTGTACAAAAAGTGGAGCGACCTCTAGTACTTCCGGGTCATGGTGTGTCAGGAGACGGAGCAGCAGTGAGGTCCGCACAGCCAGTACTCGCCGGACCGCTGGCGACATACGTACATGCTCTGCCCGATGGAAGGATGTGGTCACAAGGGTTCACGACCACGGCGACGTCCGGATACAGCCAGTTCAAGTCGAATGGATCGTTATATTCGAATAGCGCAACCTTCACCCTTGTGTGTGTGTGTGTGTGTGTGTGTGTGTCCGTCTAAGTGACGTCATGGAATAAGCTGTCAGTCGACGATTCATACTGGAACGTTTGCCTTGGCTGACTTGATCGAGAGCGACCGTTGGTTGGTCGTTCGGTCGGTCGTCTCAACGGACGACGTGTATTTGGTCTTCCGACAGCTTCTGGGTCCTCTGTGTTTGTGTCTACTTGTAATTCATCCTGTTGCGCCACAGTGATTGCTTTTAACGGAGTGTGAAACTTCCTGGCAGATTAAAACTGTGTGCCGGACCGAGACTCGAACTCGGGACATTTGCCTTTCGCGGCAAAGTGCCCTACCGTCTGAGCTGAGACGCCCCGTCCTCACAGCTTCACTTCCGCCAGTACCTAGTCCCCTACTTCCCAAACTTCACAGAAGCTCTCCTGCGAATCTTGCAGAACTAACACTCCTGTTGTTTGTTCTCGAACTGTTTTTCGTATTTACTCGCTGTAAAATCACTGTAAGTTCTACAGCTGTCAATTTTTTTTTCATTCAGTGTACCTTATGTGACTGGATGGAACACTTCTGTTTCCAATCAAGCCACATCGCATATACGATCAGCAATTACACTTTGCGCACGTATATTCAGGAGTGCTAGTTCTGCAAGATTTCACAGTACAACTAAAGGAAACAATCCGAGAATTGTTCATCTGTAATTAGAACACAAGGAAAAAATTTTTCTTCTTTGTTATACGACTGTCTGTCCGCCCGTTAAGACCCCTTTTTTTTTCGGGAACGGAGAGGTGTACGAAGTTTAAATTTATGCTGCACTCTAAAGCCTATAGCTCCCTGACGGGGAAATACATGTAAGCTTCTAAGTTGGTGCAATCAAAAGGGACGGCCACGCATGTCACATATTTTGGTACTTGTAATTTCACTTATCAATGCCTATAGGGTACTCCCTGTTGACACTTAATCTTGAAATTTGGCAAGAAGTAAAGGTAAAAATCCGAGAAGAATTTGTAATTATGTCACAGAAAAAAATTATTTCTGTTGTCTTTTGCTATCCGACATCAACCTTAAAATTTAAAAAAAAAAAGTTCTCGAAAGATTTGGCATTCCCGGCACAGATATTCTACATAGATAATTAATGTTGAACGGAATCTCCTGATCACAAATCATACTCGCACCTGGCCTTTTTATTTTGTTATTTTTTAAAAACTGTGTTTGCAAGTCAGGGAGGTTTCATGTGAGCCCTGCACTTCTGTTGCAGAACGCAGAGTGTGACATAAATACACTCACACCATTTTCAAGCAACAGCTGCAGCCGTGACAATTATCCACGGCACGTGATCGTATAATTTGTCGAGCTGGAAACAGGGAAACCACAACAGGTTTCTTACGGAATTGGGTCACGTTTGTCTTGGTCGTAGGCTACTCTAGACACACTCAGTTTTTAGTGGCTGAGCAGATGATACGGAATTTAAAGCTTTTGTGTGTGTGTGTGTGTGTGTGTGTGTGTGTGTGTGTGTGTGTTTCTCTGAGGGTAGGTGGATGCCACTTTGCGTGGGTGAGTTCACGTATGACCACACGTGCTACTTTTGATTGCTGTGCATTTTAACTAGCTAAACATAATTGACGACAGATGGCAATAGGCGGTAAAAATAAGCGAAATAACGAGTCAGTGAGCTGATAGAGACTGTCGCGAATGCATATGGCCATTGTTATCCACCGTGATGTGGAAATTGGAGGTCAAGTTACGCGGACCGCGAAGGAACTAATTACTGTGCCTTGACGTTAATGAAGCTGCACGTGTAATTTTGTTTAATTAATTAGCGGACCACTCTGACCCAAAAATTCTCGCGTGTACACGCAGAGCCGAACTAAACAGCGCAGCATATCTCAAAGCTATCTGCTGAGAGAAACACGCTGTTCCCCGCATAGTGTCCTGTGCTGTAAGAGAGAAAACCCTCGTCCTCATTAACTAAAAAAGAATGGACAGACATGAGTAGAACTGGCGCACTTTGGGATCAGTTCAAACCAAATTATGTCTATAGACAGATCATTCATTCCGGGTATCGAGAATCTCAAACATTTTTACCTCTAATCGACACTTATACTGGGAAGATATCGGTCACACAGGTTCCACTATTTTCGAGAACGTATTAATTTCAATAATATATATGTGACATAACTTCGTGTAGGAGGCAGGTAACTATTATTATAATAATCAGCTGTTCTTCATTCGGACTGACTTCGCCGCAATGGTAAAAGTCAAACATCAGACAAGGAATGAAATTATTGCTTATACGACGCGGTTCAGATTTGATCAATCATCAGGTATCAAGGAGCGATTGTTCCACATAGATATAGGGTTTCCCGTTGTATGTGAAACAAACATTCGCAGATTACTGTAGCAGAGGTTAAACACTTCCATTGGTCACCAAACTCCCCAGAAATGAACATTATTGAACATATCTGGGATGCCTTGCAATTTGCTGTTCAGATCTTGCACCCCCTCGTACTCCTTCGGATTTATGGAATGTCCTACAAAATTCACGGAGTCACTTCCCTCTAGCACTACTTCACACATCAGTCGAGTCCATTCCACGTCGTTCTGCGGCACTTCTGCGTGGCAGCCTTACACAATATTAGGCAGGTGTATCAGTTTCTTTGGCTCTTCAGAGTAGTACATTCCAGACATTACTTGTTCTCATATTTTATGATGAGTTGTGTGGTTTATTTGAAGAGAAATATCTGGACGGTTGGACTTGGTAATCGCTGCAAAGCCAAATTACAATAGCGGAAACGATGAAAACGTACATTCAAATAACCGTACTGCTACCACTACAAAAAAATATATATATTTTTCTGCTGATACTGTACAACATGGTGCCCATTAATCGAGGGTGGTTTGAAAAATTCTCGGAAAGGAACAGAAAAAAAGTACTTACATCACTAAAACTTTATTTTATGTTTCAATTAGTCTCCTTGTAGATTAATGCACTTGGTCCAACGATGATCCAGTGTCTTCATCCCATCTCGAAAATGAGTTTCCTCCAGGCGTGCAAAATAGTTGGCGAATCGGGCTATCAGTTCTTCGGCTGAAGTGAACCTCCCTCCACCAAGCAAAATTTTCAGTTTTGGGATGAGATGGAAGTCAGAGACAGCCATATCAGGTGCACAAGACGGATGTGGCAACAGTTCATACCTTATTTCGTGTAGTTTTGCCGTGGGGACTGCCCATGTGTACGGGCGTGCATTGTCTTGATGGAAGATGACTTTCTTACTTGATAAACAAGGCCTTTTTTCGCGTATCTTTTGTTCCAATTTGTCCAGGAGGTTAGCATAGTATTCTCCAGTAATTGTTTCCTCAGTCCGGAGATAATCCCCAAGAGAAGCTCGATATTTAGCACGAACCTCAATGCGAGATGCCTATAACAGTTTCCACAACGAAACATTGTCTCGAAACCTGGCAGAAAATCCAGAGAGATTCTGGTCGTATGTGAAGTATGTTAGCGGCAAGAAACAGTCAATGCCTTCTCTGCACGATAGCAATGGAGTAACTATCGAAGACAGTGCTGCCAAAACAGTTACTAAACACAGTCTTCCGGAATGCCTTCACAAAAGAAGACGAAGTAATTATTCCAGAATTCGAATCAACAAGAGCTGCCAACATGACTAACATAGAAATAAATATCCTCGGAGTAGTGAAGCAACTTAAATCACTTAATAAAAGCAAGTCTTCTGGTCCAGACTGTATACCAATTAGGTTCCTTTCATAGTATGTTTATGCATTACCTCCATACTTAACAATCATAAACAACTGTTCGCTCGACGAAAGATCCGTACCAAAAGATTGGAAAGTTGCACAGGTCACACCAACATTCAACAAACGTCGTATGAGTAATCCACTAAATTACAGGCCCATATCGTTAACGTCGATATGTAACAAGAATTTAGAACATACATTGTATTCGAACATTATGAATTACCTCGAAGAAAACTGTCTATTGACACACAGTCAACATGGGTTTAGAAAACATCGTTGCTGTGAAACACAACTAGCTCTTTATTTACATGAAGTGTTGAGTGCTATTGACAAGGGATTTCAGATCGATTCCTTATTTCTGGATTTCCGGAAGGTTTTTGACACTGTACCACAGAAGGGGCTCTTATTGAGATTGCGTGCTTGTGGAATATCGTCTCAGTTATGTGACTGAATTTGTGATTTCCTGTCAAAGAGCTCACAGTTCGTAGTAACTGACAGAAAGTCATCGAGTAAAACAGAAGTGATTTCTGGTGTTCCTCAAGGTAGTGGTATAGGCCCTTTGCTATTCCTTATCTAGGTATAAACGATTTGGGAGACAATCTGAGCAGCCGTCTTCGGTTGTTTGCAGATGATGCTGTCGTTTATCGCTTAATAAAGTCATCAGAAGACCGAAACAAACTGCAAAACGATTTGGAAAAGATATCTGAATGGTGCGAAAAGTGGCAGTTGATACTAAATAACGAAAAGTGTGAGGTCATCCACATGAGTGCTAAAAGGAACTCGTTAAACTGCGGTTACACAATAAATCAGTCTAATGTAAAGGCCGTAAATTCAACTAAATACCTAGGTATTGCAATGACGAACAACTGAAATTGGAAGGAACACATAGAAAAGGTTGTGGGGAAGGCTAACCAAAGATCGCATTTTTTTGGCAGGAAGCTTAGAAAATGTAACAGATCTACTAAGGAGACAGCCTACACTACACTTGTCCGTCCTCTTTTAGAATACTGCTGCGCGGTGTGGGATCCTTACCAGATAGGACTGACGGAGTACTTCGAAAAAGTTCAAAGAAAGGCAGCACGTTTTGTATTATCGCGAAATATGGGAGAGAGTGTCACACAAATGATACAGGATTTGGGCTGGAAGTCGTTAAAAGAAAGGCGTTTGTCGTTGCGGCGGGATCTTCTCACGAAATTCCAATCACCAACTTTCTCCTCCGAATGGGAAAATATTTTGTTGACACCGACTTACATAGGGAGGAACGATCACCAAGATAAAATAAGGGAAATCAGAGCTCGTACGGAAAGATATAGGTGTTTATTCCTTTTGAGCGCTATACGAGATTGGAATCATAGAGCATTGTGAAGGTGGTTCGATGAACCCTCTGGCATGCACTTAAATGTGATTTGCAGAGTATCCTTGTAGATGTAGATGTAGAATACCCTTCGCATCCCAGAACACTGTGGCATGACCTTTCCCGTCCAAGAAACTGTCTGTGCTTTCTTTGGTGGCGAAGAATCAGCAGGTCTCCACCGCATTTACTTTCGTTTTGTCTCTGGGGTACAGTAGTGCACCCAAGATGCATCTGTGGTCACAAACTGGCTCAATAAATCTCTTTCGTTTCTCCTAAAACGAGCCAAGCATTGATCTGATATGCGTTTTTGATCCAAGTCAAAAGTCGTGGCACCCATCTTGCAGATATTTTTTTCATATCCGATTCTTGAGTTAAAATGTGATATACCGTTTCAGATGACATCTAGTAAGTGTCGCCGGCCGAGCGGTTCTGGGCGCTACAGTCTGGAACCGCGCGACCGCTACGGTGGCAGGTTCGAATCCTGCCTCTGGCATGGATGTGTGTGGTGTCCTTAGGTTAGTTAGGTTCAAGTAGTTCTAAGTTCTAGGGGACTGATGACCTCAGATGTTAAGCCCCATAGCGCTCAGAGCCATTTGAACCATTAGTAAGTGTCAACAATTTCACGCACTTTCAATCCGTGATCCTCCATGAGCATTGTGTGCACTTTTACAATGATTTCTGGAGTAGTGACACATCTTCTTTGACCACTACGCGGATCATCATGTAAGCTCTCCCGACCAAATTTACATTCATTTGTCCACTTGGTAACAGCTGAATATGAAGGAGCAGAGCCCCTCCAGTGTGTTCTGGAAATCGGCATGAATTTCCTTTGCTTTCATACCTTTCTTTACGGAGTACTTAATCACTGCTCGAATCTCGACTTCTTCCATCTTCGCAAATTACTACGCGGGAACGGCAATAGAGCCACGTTACCACCTCAGCTCTCTTTCAAGGGCAATGACGTGGCACGTGTTTACAAGCAACAGTCCAATGAATATCGCGTGAAGAACTCATTGCGCTAGCGCTGACCTCTCGTGGTGATTCAGAGAACTTTTCAAACCAACCTTGTAGCCATAGAACTTATTGTCTGTATACTCGATTGGTATCCTTCCCAAGAAATGATTCTCTTAGTTATAAAAGACGTGAGAAAAATATACGATCAGTCTTACAAAGAGCAATCCACACACACAGAGGAGGAAAATATGTTGTATAGACATGGCTTCTGAAAGATTTCCCATCTAGAATTTATGGTAGAAGAGAAAGACCTGAGACATTAATATTATGAAAACTTTTCCCAGTACGTCACAGAAAATTAAAATGTTGATAATGAAGCAACTCCGTGACGGGCGAGAAAAAGTTTCTTAGGGAGCGAAAAAGATAAATACATTAAAATGACGATTAGTGTCAAAAGATATAAATTACGTTTTCACGTAATTTTCAGTTTACAGCCAATTAGTATCGTGATAAACGATATTAATCAACCCACTGAAGCCACTGATACGTCATTATTCGAAGGTAACTGACCAATCAACCTAATATGGCTCTAAGCACTATGGGACTATCACCACGCGACTACTACATCTACACCTACATGACTACCCTACAATTCACATTTAAGTGCTTGGCAGAGGGTTCATCGAACCACAATCATTCTATCTCTCTCTCTACTATTCCACTATCTAACAGCGCGCGGGAAAAACGAACACCTAAACCTTTCTGTTCGAGCTCCGATTTCTATTATTTTATTTTGATGATCATTCCTACCTATGTAGGTTGGGCTCAACAAAATACTTTCGCATTCGGAAGAGAAAGTTGGTGACTATAATATCGTAAATAGATCTCGCCGCGACGAAAAACGTCTTTGCTGTAATGACTTCCATCCCAATTCGCGTATCATATCTGCCGCAGGTTCGAATCCTGCCTCGGGCATGGATGTGTGTGATGTCTTTAGGTAGTTAGGTTTAAGTAGTTTTAGGTCTAGGGGACTGATGATCTCGGAAGACCCACAGTGCTCAGAGCCACTTGAACAATTTTTGAATCTTCATTGTATATCACTTATCCTTTCCTATCTGATCTCTTAATTTTGCTTCAGTAGACACACACTACTGGCCATTAAAATTGCTACACCACGAAGATGACGTGCTACAGACGCGATATTTAACTGACAGGAAGAAGATGATGTGATATGCAAATGATTAGCTTTTCAGAGCATTCACACAAGGTTGGCGCCGGAGGCGACACCCACAACGTGCTGACGTGAGGAAAGTTACCAACCGAATTCACATATACAAAAAGCAGTTGACCTGCGTTGCCTGGTGAAACGTTGTTGTGATGCCTCGTGTAAGGCGGAGAAATGCGTACCATCACGTTTCCGACTTTGATAAAGGTCGGATTGTAGCCGATCACGATTGCTGTTCATTGTAACGCGACAATGCTGCTCGCTTTGGTCGAGATCCAATGACTATAAACAGAATATGGGACCGGTGGGTTCAGGAGGGTAATACGGAACGCCGTGCTGGATCTCAACGGCCTCGTATCACTAGCAGTCGAGATGACAGGCATCTTACCCGCACGGCTGCAACTCATCGTGCTGCCACCTCTCAATCCCCGAGTCAACAGATAGGGACGTTTGCAAGACAACAACCATCTGCACGAACAGTTCGACGACGTTTGGAGCAGCATGGACTATCAGCTCGGAGACCATGGCTACGGTTACCCTTGACGCTGCATTACAGGCAGGAGCGACTGCGATGGTATACTC
Source organism: Schistocerca gregaria (assembly GCF_023897955.1). NCBI lineage: Eukaryota > Metazoa > Arthropoda > Insecta > Orthoptera > Acrididae > Schistocerca > Schistocerca gregaria. The sequence goes on along the minus strand of NC_064928.1, from coordinate 211,204,323 downwards.
AACGACGAACCTGGGTACACGAATGGCAAAACGTCATTTTTTCTGATGAATCCAGGTTCTGTTTACAACATCATGATGGTCGCATCCGTGTTTGACGACATCGCGGTGAACGCACATTGTAAGCGTGTATTCGTCATCGCCATACTGGCGTATCATCCGGCATGGTGATATGGAGTGCAATTGGTTACACGTCTCGGTCACCTCTTGTTGGCACTGGCGGCACTTTGAACAGTGGGCGTTACATGTCAGATGTTTTATTACCCGTGGCTCTACCCTTCATTCGATCCCTGCGAAACCCTACATTTCAGTAGGATAATACACGACCGCATGTTGCAGGTCCTGTACTGGCCTTTCTGGATACTGAAAATGTTCGACTGCTGCCGTGGCCAGTACATTCTCTAGATCTCTCACCAATTGAAAACGTCTGGTCAATTGTGGCCGAGCAACTGGCTGGTCACAATATGCCAGTCACTACTCTTGATGAACTGTGGTATCGTGTTGAAGCTGCATGGGCAGCTGTACATGCACACGCCATCCAAGCTCTCAATGCCCAGGTGTATCAATGCCGTTATTACCACCAGAGGTGGTTGTTCTGGGTACTGATTTCTCTGGACTTCTTTTTTTTGGGTCATCAGTCTACTGACTGGTTTGATGCGGCCTTCCACGAATTCCTTTCCTGTGCTAACCTCTTCATCTCAGAGTAGCACTTGCAACCTACGTCCTCAATTATTTGCTTGACGTATTCCAATCTCTGTCTTCCTCTACAGTTTTTGCCCTCTACAGCTCCCTCTAGTACCATAGAAGTCATTCCCTCATGTCTTAGCAGATGTCCTATCATCCTGTCCCTTCTCCTTATCAGTGTTTTCCACATATTCTTTTCCTCTCCGATTCTGCATAGAACCTCCTCATTCCTTACCTTATCAGTCAACCTAATTTTCAACATTCGTCTATAGCACCACATCTCAAATGCTTCGATTCTCTTCTGTTCCGGTTTTCCCACAGTCCATGTTTCACTACCATACAATGCTGTACTCCTCCTCAGAAATTTCTTCCTCAAATTAAGGCAGGTATTTGATATTAGTAGACTTCTCTTGGCCAGAAATGCCTTTTTTGCCATAGCGAGTCCGCTTTTGATGTCCTCCTTGCTCCGTCCGTCATTGGTTATTTTACTGCCTAGGTAGCACAATTCCTTAACTTAATTGACTTCGTGACCATCAATCCTGATGTTAAGTTTCTCGTTGTTCACATTTCTACTACTTCTCATTACCTTCGTCTTTCTCCGATTTACTCTCAAACCATACTGTGTACTCATTAGACTGTTCATTCCGTTCAGCAGATCATTTAATTCTTCTTCACTTTCACTCAGGATAGCAATGTCATCAGCGAATCGTATCATTGATATCCTTTCACCTTGTATTTTAACTCCACTGCTGAACCTTTCTTTTATTTCCATCATTGCTTCCTCGATGTACAGATTGAAGAGTAGTGGCGAAAGGCTACAGCCTTGTCTTACTCCGTTCTTAATACGAGCACTTCGTTCTTGATCGTCCACTCTTATTATTCCCTCTTAGTTGTTGTACATATTGTATATGACCCGTCTCTCCCTATAGCTTACCCCTACTTTTTTCAAAATCTCGAACAGCTTGCACCATTTTATATTGTCGAACGCTTTTTCCAGGTCGACAAATCCTATGAACGTGTCTTGATTTTTCTTTAGCCTTGCTTCCATTATTAGCCGTAACGTCAGAATTGCCTCTCTTGTGCCTTTACTTTTCCTAAAGCCGAACTGATCATCACCTAGCGCATTCTCTATTTTCTTTTCCATTCTTCTGTATATTATTCTTGTAAGCAGCTTCGATGCATGAGCTGTTAAGCTGACTGTGCGATAATTCTCGCACTTGTCTGCTCTTGCCGTCTTCGGAATTGTGTGGATGATGCTTTTCCGAAAGTCAGATGGTATGTCGCCAGACTCATATATTCTACACACCAACGTGAATAGTCGTTTTGTTGCCACTTCCCCTAATGATTTTAGAAATTCTGATGGAATGTTATCTATCCCTTCTGCCTTATTTGACTGTAAGTCCTCCAAAGCTCTTTTACATTCCGATTCTAATACTGGATCCCCTATCTCTTCTAAATCGACTCCTGTTTCTTCTTCTATCACATCAGAGAAATCTTCACCGTCATAGAGGCTTTCAATGTATTCTTTCCACCTATCTGCTCTCTCCTCTGCATTTAACAGTGGATTTCCCGTTGCACTCTTAATGTTACCACCGTTGCTTTTAATGTCACCAAAGGTTGTTTTGACTTTCCTGTATGCTGAGTCTGTCCTTTCGACAATCATATCTTTTTCGATGTCTTCACATTTTTCCTGCAGCCATTTCGTCTTAGCTTCCCTGCACTTCCTATTTATTTCATTCCTCAGCGACTTGTATTTCTGTATTCCTGATTTTCCCGGAACATGTTTGTACTTCCTCCTTTCATCAATCAACTGAAGTATTTCTTCAGTTACCCATGGTTTCTTCGCAGCTACCTTCTTAGTACCTATGTTTTCCTTCCCAACTTCCGTGATGGCCCTTTTTAGAGATGCCCATTCCTCTTCAACAGTGCTACCTACTGTGCTATTCCTTATTGCTGTATCTATAGCGTTAGAGAACTTCAAACGTATCTCGTCATTCCTTAGAACTTCCGTATCCCTCTTCTTTGCGTACTGATTCTTCCTGATTCTCTGGATCTATGCACCCAAATTGCGTGAAAATGTAATCACATGTCAGTTCTAGTGTAATATATTTGTCCAATGAATACCCGTTTATCACCTGCGTTTCATCCTGGTGTAGCAATTTTAATGGTCAGTAGTGTAAATAACACGTGCAAGATACTTGTAAAAATTTTAAATTGTTATCTTCTTTGGTTCCAGAGGTAAAGGTACATAAATTTGGTTCATTTAACATTGACTGCTAGGCCCATTAAACGCCCCTTGAGTTGCAGAGTCAGAGGCGAATCAGCACCAGTGGATTCTGCCCTCTACGAGATCTTTCTCGGAACGTCCTCAGCCTTCTTCGCTCACACACGGTGAGTTGGCAGGAGTGGGAGAAGCCCCCCCCCCCCCCCCCCCCCACTAGAGCTGCGCTGGGCTGCTTCGTCGGTGCGCGCCGTCTCATTGAAGCAATCTGTGCCACTTATAGCGCGCCTAACAACTTGTCGTGACGTCAGCAGAGGCGCTAATGCCGCGACCGTCTGCTGACAGCTCGCGGCCTCGCAGCTCTTGGCGGACTTGGACCCGTTGCGTCGTAGCCCCGCGATGCACCACTCGTCACGTCCACGTGAGCTGATGACGCCGCAGCAGTTAACAGGCGCGCGTCCCGCACTAAGTGACCAGAAGCTACTGGGACACGAGTCGGTGGTCCACCGTTGACGCCTATGCTGGCTTATTTGTATCCGTACAGTACTTCTAGACTAAATGGGATCCTGTTAGGTATCACAAACGGAGCGTGTGTACCAGTCTAATGTTGAGAGTTGCGTACTGTAAATCTGGTACACCTTGAGCGGCACTATGTGATCAAAAGTGTCCAGACACCTGGGTGAAAATGATTTACAAGTGCGTGGCGCCCTCAATCTACATCTACATCTACATCTACATGATTATTCTGCAATTCACATTTAAGTGCTTGGCAGAGGGTTCATGGAACCACAATCATACTAACTCTCTACCAATCCACTCCCGAATAGCGCGCGGGAAAAACGAACACCTAAACCATTCTTTTCGAGCTCTGATTTCTCTTATTTTATTTTGATGATCATTCTTACCTATGTAGGTTGGGCTCAACAAAATATTTTCGCATTCTGAAGAGGAAGTTGGTGACTGAAATTTCGTAAATAGATCTCGCCGCGACAAAAAACGTCTTTGCTTTAATGACTTCCATCCCAACTTCCGCATCATATCTGCCATACTCTCTCCCCTATTACGTGATAATACAAAACAAGCTGCCCTTTTTTGCACCCTTTCGATGTCCTCCGTCAATCCCACCTGGTAAGGATCCCACACAGCGCAGCAATATTCTAGCAGAGGACGAACGAGTATAGTGTAAGCTGTCTCTTTAGTGAACTTGTTGCATCTTCTAAGTGTCCTGCCAATGAAACGCAACCTTTGGCTCGCCTTCCCCACAATATTATCTATGTGGTCTTTCCAACTGAAGCTGTTCGTAATTCTAACACCCAGGTACTTAGTTGAATTGACAGCCTTGAGAATTGTACTATTTATCGAGTAATCGAACTTCAACGGATTTCTTGTGGAACTCATGTGGATCACCTCACACTTTTCGTTATTTAGCGTCACCTGCCACAACATACAGCAATCTTTTCTAAATCGCTTTGCAACTGATACTGGTCTTCGGATGACCTTACTAGACGGTAAATTACAGTATCATCTGCGAACAACCTAAGAAAACTGCTCAGATTGTCACACAGGTCATTTATATAGATCAGGAACAGTAGAGGTCCCAGGACGCTTCCCTGGGGAACACCTGATATCACTTCAGTTTCACCCGATGATTTGCCGTCTATTACTAGGAACTGCGAACTTCCTGACAGCAAATCACGAATCCAGTCACACAACTGAGACGATAACCCATAGGCCTGCAGCTTGATTAGAAGTCGCTTGTGTGGAACGGTGTCAAAAGCTTTCCGGAAATACGAAATCAACTTGAGATCCCCTGTCGATAGCGGCCATTACTTCGTGCGAGTAAAGAGCTAGCTGCGTTGCACAAGAACGATGTTTTCTGAAACCATGCTGATTACGTGTCAATAGATCGATCCCTTCGAGGTGATTCATAAAGTTTGAATACAGTATATGCTCAAAAACCCTACTGCAAAAGGACGTCAATGATATAGGTCTGTAGTTCGATGGATTACTCCTACTACCCTTCTTAAACACTGGTGCGACCTGCGCAATTTTCCAATCTGTAGGCACAGATCTATCGGTGAGCTAGCGGTTGTATATGATTGTTAAGTAGAGAGCTATTGTATCAGCGTAATCTGAAAGGAACCTAATCGGTATACAATCTGGACCTGAAGACTTGCCCGTATCAAGCGATTTGAGTTGCTTTACAACCCCTAAGGTATCTACTTCTAAGAAACTCATGCTAGCAGCTGTTCGTGTTTCAAATTCTGGTATATTCCATTCGTCTTCCCTGGTGAAGGAATTTCGGAAAACTGCGTTCAATAACTCCGCTTTAGCGGCACAGTCGTCGATAACAGTACCATCGGCACTGCGCAGCGAAGGTATTGACTGCGTCTTGCCGCTTGTGTACTTTACATACGACCAGAATTTCTTCGGATTTTCTACCAAGTTTCGAGACAATGTTTCGTTGTGGAACCTATTAAAGGCATCTCGCATTGAAGTCCGTGCCAAATTTCACGCGTCTGTAAATTTTAGCCAATCTTCGGAATTTCGCGTTCTTCTGAACTTCGCATGCTTTTTCCGTTGCCTCCGCAACAGCGTTCGGACCTGTTTTGTGTACCACGGGCGATCAGTTCCATCTCTTACCAATTTATGAGGTATGAATCTCTCAATTGCTGTTGCTACTATATCTCTAAATTTGAGCCACATCTCGTCTACATTTGCATAGTCAGTTCGGAAGAAATGAAGATTGTATCTTAGGAAGGCTTCTAGTGACACTTTATCCGCTTTAAAGAAAAAATTATTTTGCGTTTGTTTCTGGTGGATTTGGAAAAAACTGTATTGAGCCTAGCTACAACGACCTTGTGATCACTAATCCCTGTATCAGTCATGATGCTCTCTATTAGCTCTGGATTGTTTGTGGCTGAAAGGTCAAGTGTGTTTTCGCAACCACATACAATTCGCGTGGGTTCGTGGACTAACTGCTCGAAATAATTTTCGGAGAAAGCATTTAGGACAATCTCGGAAGATGTTTTCTGCCTATCACCGTTTTTGAACAAGTATTTTTGCCAACATGTCGAGGGAAGGGTAGAGTTCCCACCAACTATAACCGTATGAGTGGGGTATTTATTTGTTAGGAGACTCAAACTTTCTCTGAACTGTTCAGCAACTATCGGTAATGCTGGAATTCAGTATGGTTTTGGCCTACCCTTAGCCTTGATGACAGCTTCCACTCACGCAGGAATACGTTCAATCAGGTGCTGGAAGGTTTCCTGGGGAATGGCAGCCCATTCTTCACGCAATGCTGCTCTGAGGAGAGGTACCGATGTCGGTCGGTGAGACCTGGCACGAAGTCGGCGTTCCAAAACATCCCAGAGATGTTCTATGCGATTCACGTCAGGGCTCTGTGCAGGCCAGTCCATTACAGGGATGTTATTGTCTTGTAACCTCTCCACCAAAGGCCGTGCATTATGAACAGGTGGTCTATCGTGTTGAAAGATGTAGTCGCCATCCCCGAATTGCTCTTCAACATTGGGAAGCTAGAAAATGCTTAAAACGTCAATGGAGACCTGTGCTGTGATAGTGCCACGCAAAACAACAAAGGGTGCAAGGTCCCTCCACGAAAAACACGACCACACCGTAACACCAATGCCTCCGAATTTTACTGTTGGCACTACACACCTTGGCAGATGTCGTAAACCGGGCATTCGCTATACCCACACCCTGTACACATGAAACGTTCCCTTAGAAAAATTATAAATGACTGTGCTTAAACTGACACACAATATTTTTAGCGCAACGCAGTCTGACTTTGAAAAATCCCTACAAGAGAATGGCCCTCACTAACAATAACCAGTACCTTTCATGAATCAGTTATCTCACAAAAATCTTCGTTACTCGAACTACCGAAATACAGCGAGCGCCACTACTGCCAGCTAAATAAAAGATCCTAACTACTGAAGGCACTAACTACTGATAGGCAAAGTTAGCAAATGAAACAAACAATGTATTTAGCTTAACAGTGTTCAAAAGTATATATATATATATATATATATATATATATATATATATATATATATATATATATATATATATATATCAGTTCATGATATCCTGTCTTACAAATTAACTCTTTCTGGCGAACACATGTCCTGATCGTCCGCTCTTAAAATTCTGCCATCTCCCTCCCCACATCCACCACTGCTGGCGGCTCACCACCAACTGCGCAACGCTACGCGCTGCTAACAGCCTACTGCCCAACACTACAATAGCAACTTCCAACAATGCAAACCAGCCACAGACTGCGCACAGCTCATCAGTGATTTTCATACAGAGCGCTACGTGACGTTACCAACATGAAAACCTAAACAGCCTACTTACACACATTGTGTACCGTGATTCGTCACTCCACACAACGTTTTTCCACTGTTCAATAGTCCACTATTTACGCTCCTTACACCAAGCGAGAAATCGTTTGGCACTTACTAGCGTGATGTGTGTCTTATGAGCAGCCGCTTGACCATGAAAACCAAGTTTTCTCACCTCCCGTCTGTCGTAGTACTTGCAGTGGATCCTGCTGCTGTTAGGAATTCCTGTGTGATGGTCTGGACAGATGTCTGCCTATTACACATTTCGACCCTCTTCAACTGTCGGCGGTCTCTGTCAGTCAACAGACGAGGTCGGCCTGTACTCTTTTGTGCTGTACGTGTCCCTCCACATTTCCACTTCACTATCACATCGGAAACAGTGGACCTAGGGATGTTAATGAGTGTGTGCAACTCGCGTAGAGACGTATGACACAAGTGACACCTAATTACCCGGCAACGTTCTAAGTCCGTGAGTTCCGCGGAGCGCCCCATTCTGCTCTCTCACGATGTCTAATGACTACTGAGGTCGCTGATATGGAGTGCCTGGCAGTACATGGCAGCACCATGCACCTAATATGAAAATATGTTTTTGGGAGTGTCCGGATATTTCTGATCACACAGTGGATTTTGATTAAAATGTAATCATCATGACTTTTGTTTAAGTTCTGTGATAATTATGTTAGTGAAGGTAGCGGATTGTGTAAAAAAATTACATGCTAGTTAGTACAACACATTTTCTACAATGCAGAGGAAGTAATAGAAAAAAAAAGAGATTGGCCGTCTTTTACAGAAGCTCGAAGTTTACAACGAACTTAAATGCGAGTTAGCCCGCATCTCGTGGTCGTGCGGTAGCGTTCTCGCTTCCCACGCCCGGATTCCGGGGTTCGATTCCCGGCGGGGTCAGGGATTTTCTATGCCTCGTGATGGCTGGGTGTTGTGTGCTGGCCTTACATTAGTTAGGTTTAAGTAGTTCTAAGTTCTAGGGGACTGATGACCATAGATGTTAAGTCCCATAGTGCTCAGAGCTATTTGAACCATTTTTAAATGCGAGTTGCTTATAACACTTCCCACAAAGAAACTTTGTCTCTAATCTTGCCAGAAAATCCAAAGAGATTTTGGTCGTAAGTGAAGTATGATAGCAGCAAGACACAAAAAAATGGCTCTGAGCAGCATGGGACTTAACTTAGAACTACTTAAACCTAACTAACCTAAGGACATCACACATATCCATGCCCGGGGCAGGATTCAAACCTGCGACCGCAGCACTCACGTGGCTCCGGACTGAAGTGCCTAGAACCGCTTGGTCACACCGGCCGGCAGCAAGACACAATTTATGCCTTCTCTGCGCAATAGCAATGAAAATATTATCGACGACAGCGCTGCTAAAACAGAATTACTAGACGCAGCCTTCTGAAATTCCGAAGTAAGTATTCCAGAGTTCGAATCAAGAACAGCTGCTCACATGAGTGAGTTAGAAGTAGATATCCTCGGCGTAGTGAAGCAATTTAAACTACTCAATCGAAGGAAGTCATCCGGTCCAGACTGTATACCAATGAGTTTCCTTTCAGAGTAAGCTGATGCCACAGTTCCATACTTAACAACCATAACACAACTGCCGGCTCGATGAAAAATTGGTACCCAAAGACTGGAAAGTCCCATAGATCACACCAGTATTCAAGAAAGGAAATGAGAGTAATCCACTAAATTAGTGGTCCGTATCATTTACGTCGATACGCAGATGGATTTTGGAACATATATTGGGTTCAACATTACGAAATACAGCGAAGAGAACGGTCTATTGCCACACGCTTAACACGGATTTAGAAAATATCGTTATTGTGAAACACAACTTGCTTTTTACTCACACGACGTATTGAGTGGAATCGACAAGGGCTTTCAAATTGATGAGGTGTTTCTAGATTTGCAGATGGTTTTTTGATATCATAGCTTACAAGTGGTTTGTAAACAAATTCTGTGCTTATGGAATGTCGTTTCAATTATGCGATTGAATACGTGATTTCCTGTAAGAGAGGTCACAGTTCGTGGTAACTAATTGAGTAGAAAAGTGGTGATTTCTGGCGTTCGCCAAAGTAATGTTATAGACCCTCTGCTGTTCCTTATCCATACAAAAGATTTAGGAGACAATCTGAGCAGCCGTTTAGGTTGTTTGCTGACGATACTATCGCTTATCGTCTAGTTAAGTCATCGGAAGATCGAAACCAACTGCAAAACGATATAGGTTAGACATGTCTGCTGAGAAAACTGGAAATTGACCCAAAATAACGAAAATTGTTAGTTCATCCGCATGAGCGCTTAATCTTCTGATAAATGATAAATCAATCAAATCTAAAGGCCGTAATTTCAACTAAACACCTAGGAATCAGTGTTACAAACAACTTAAATTGGAAATAACACATAGAAAATCTTGTGGGGAACGCCAATCAAAGATTGCGTTTTCTTGAGACGGATTCCATACTAAAGAGACTGCCTTCACTACGCTTGTACGTCCTGCGCGGTGTGGGTTACTTACCAGATACGATTAAAAGAGTACACCGAGAGAGAAGGGCAACACTTTTGTATTTTCTAGAAACGTGGGACAGATTGTCACAGACATGATACAGCATATGGAGTGGAAATCATTAAAACAAAGACGTTTCTCGTTGCGATGGGATCATCAAATGTTAGTTTTCTCCGCGGAAATCAGTGCTCGCACGGAAGGATACAGGAGTTAGATTTTTCCGCGCGCTATTCGAGAGTGGAAGAACAGACAATTAGTGTGAAGGCGGCTCCATAAACTCTCTGTCAGGCACTTAAGTGTGATTTGCAGAGTGGTCAGGTAGGTCAAAGTTAGCACTGATGGGGATAAATTGGCTTCCACAACAACTGTCAACTACCGCTACATATTTCAAAAACACAACGAAACTCTGACCAACCAGAAATAAATACATTGATTCAAAGTTTTCTTAAGTGCTTTGTTAACCCTCATACGTATAAGAAAAAACCCTAGTAATTACATAAATGAAGTAGTTTGATGCGTAATGAGTATCACAAATACACTGAAGCGAAAAGAAACTGGCATAGGTATGCGTATTCAAATACAAATATATGCAAACAGGCATAATTCGACGCAACGCAACTGTTGGCAACTGTGACGTATAATTTTATATATATAAATTTTCGGTGCCTACAGTGTCACGTCTTTCAGTGTCACACAAATTTTTATTTTTAAAGGGGATCACTTAAGACTATTTCCTAGGGTTTCCCCCTCAAATTTCTCCCTCATGTCACAAAATCGTCGTCTGATGTAGTACAAACTGAAAAAAATAAATTCCTTTTAAAGCATGATTTCGAATATAATTTATATTCAAAACCTTACACCTGTGTCACAGAACAAATCCTACATCGAGAATACTTTACGCAAGTTTAGGGGAAGAAATGCTTCCGATAATTATTACAGTATTTAAAGAACATCAAAATATGAACAGGCAGAAATGAACAAACATTACATAAGACTATGAAACTTCGTGGCAGATTAAAACTGTGTGCCCGACCGAGACTCGAACTCGGGACCTTTGCCTTTCGCGGGCAAGTGCTCTACCAACTGAGCTACCGAAGCACGACTCAGGACCGGTACTCACAGCTTTACTTCTGCCAGTATCCGTCTCCTACCTTCCAAACTTTACAGAAGCTCTTCTGCGAAACATGCAGAACTAGCACTCCTGAAAGAAAGGATACTGTGGAGACATGGCTTAGCCACAGCCTTGGGGATGTTTCCAGAATGAGATTTTCACTCTGCAGCGGAGTGTGCGCTGATATGAAACTTCCTGGTAGATCATGGATCATTCTGATTCCATGGCCTCCACGCTGTCCTGACCTCAACCCACTTGACTTTCACTTATGGGGGCATTTGAAACCTCTTGTCTACGCAACCCCGGTACCAAACGTAGAGACTCTTCGTGCTCGTATTGTGGACGGCTGTGATACAATACGCCATTCTCCAGGGCTGCATCAGCGCATCAGGGATTCCATGCGACGGAGGGTGGATGCATTTATCCTCGCTAACGGAGGACATTTTGAACATTTCCTGTAACAAAGTATTTGAAGTCATGCTGGTACGCTCTGTTGCTGTGTGTTTCCATTCCATGAATAATGTGATTTGAAGAGAAGTAATAAAATGAGCTCTAACATGGAAGTAAGCGTTTCCGGACACATATCCACATAACATATTTTCTTTCTTTGTGTGTGAGGAATGTTTCCTGAAAGTTTGGCCGTACCTTTTTGTAACACCCTGTACAAAACAAGTGTGTGGCGCAGATGTTAGATCGGTTACTGCTGCTACAATGGGAGTTTATCAAGATTTAAGTGAGTATGAACGTGGTGTTTTAGTCGACGCACGAGCGATGGAACACAACATTTCCGAAGTAGCGATTAATTGGGATTTTTTTGTACGACCATTACACGAGTGTACCGCGAACATCAGGAATCCGGTAAAACACCAAATCTCCGACATCACTGCGTCCAGAAGGCAAAACACCAAATTTCCGACATCACTGCGTCCAGAAGAAGATCCTGCAAGAACCGGACCGATAACTATTGAAGAGAATCATTCAACGTGACAGAAGTGCCACCCTTCCGCAAATTGTTGCAGTTCTCAGAGTGCAATGCCGGGCCATCAGCAAGCGTCAGCTTGCGAACCATTTAACATCATCGATATAGGCTTTCGGAGCCGAAGGCCCACTCGTTTACCCTTGATGACTACTCAAAACAAAGTCTTACACCTCACATGGGCCCATCGACAATGGACTGAATCCATGGACCATGCGTGTTAGCAGGGGACTATTCAAGCTTGTGGTGGCTCTGTAAGGTGTCGGACGTGTGCAATTGGAGTGATATGGAACCCCTGATACGTCTGTATACCGCTCTAATAAGTGACACGTACGTACGTATCCTGTCTGATAACCTGCATCCATTAATGTCCATTGTGCGTTCCGACGGACTTGGGAAATTCCAGCAGGACAATGCGACGACGTCCAGAATTGCTACAGCATGGCTCCACGAACACTCTTCTCAATTTAAACACTTCCGCTGGCCACCAAACTCCCCAGCCATGAACATTATTGAGCATATCTGGGATGCCTTGCAACGTGCTGTTCAGAGGAGATCTCCATCGCCTAGTACTCTTACGGATTTATTAACATCCCTGCAGGATTCAGCGTGTCAATTCCCTCCAGCACTACTTCAGACATTAGTCGAATCCATGCCACGTCGTGCTGCGGCACTTCTGCATGATGGCCCTACACGATATTAGGCAGTGTACCAGTTTCTTTGGCTCACAAGAAACTGTTATTTTAAAAATATTCACACTAAAACGCAATTAATTTCAACTTTTACTTTTCACTTGATAATTTCATTTAAGGTCAAACACCACAGATTTTCTGTTCTAGTCAGTAAAACGTCTATCTTTCTCTCTCTTTAAATAAATTCAAGTCCCTGAAATTATATCTTTGTACGGTGAAAATTAGGCCCATTTGGCGCAGCTAATACTTTTCTAAAATGATCGGTTCACTTTTTAAAATAGGTATGCTTTCAGCAATTCACATTACAGAAAACGCTACATTATCAATAGCAATAACAGCAGTCACATGACAAGAATAGGAAAAGGTATCCGAATAGTAGTAGGAATAGTAATCGATATAGCAATGAGCTAACAGTGGTGGTTACGTTCGTATAACGGCATAAAGAAACTACGATATTACAGTTTTATTCTCTTATAACTTGATATTCTTTGTCATTTTACTTCGTCTTAATTAAAATTTTTACTTAAATATCTCAAATAACGTAAATTTAAAAATTATTAAGAAAGAAATAATTAGTGAAACATTTCATTGAGACTAACGGAAATACGCGAGTGGTAGCAGTTCTGGACGTGTGGAGTGCCGTATGGTCCTGCTAGAATTGCCCAAGCCCGTCGGAATGCACAATGACATGAATCATGAACGGATGCAGGTGATCAGACAGGATGCTACGTACGTGTCACCTGTTGGAGTCGCATTTAGACGTCTCGGGGCCCCATATCACTCAAGCCGCACATGTCCCACACCGTTACAGAGCCACCACCAGCTTGAACAGTCCCTTCCAGACATGCAGAGTCATGAGGTTGTCTCCATACCCGTACCCCGTACACGCCCGTCTACTCGATACAATTTGAAACGTGGCTCGTCCGACCAGGCAACATGTTTCCAGTCATCAACAGTCAAATGTCCGTGTTGACGGGCCCAGGCGATGCGTAAATCCTTGTGTCGTGCAGTTATCAAGGGTACACGAGTGGGCCTCCGGCTCCGAAAGCCCATATCGATGGTGTTTTGTTGAATGGTTCGCACACTGACACTTGTTGATGGCCCAGCATTGAAATATGCAGCAAGTTGAGGAAAGGGTTGCACTTCTGTCATGTTGAAGGTTTCCCTTCACTCATCGTTGGTGCCGTTCTTACAGTATCCTTTTCCCGTCGCATCGATATCCCACATTTGCTGTTTTACCAGATACCTAAAACTCACGGTGCACTCGGGAAATGGTCGTACGAGAAAATCCCCACTTCATCGCTACCTCGGAGATGCTGTGTCCTATTGCTCGTGCGCCGACTATAACACCATGTTGAAATTCCCTTAAATCTTGATAACTTCCATTGTAGCAGCAGCAACCGATCTAACAACTGCACCAGATACCTGTCTTTGTAGACGATACCGACCGCAGCGCCGTATTCTGCGTGTTTACACATTTCTGTATTTGAGTACGCATGCCTATGCTAGTTTCTTTGGGGCTTCAGTGTAGATATCGACTTTCAAGTGTTAACATAAAATTTCAATACAATAGACTTTTGGAATCTCTGGTCGTACGTACACGTTGAGCTAGCTGGAACATTTTGGTTACTGTTAATGAACATCTACTGGTCTATCTAAGAATACATATAAAAGAGGAGAGACAGTAAACTTTGCAAACCTATAATTAGAAATCAGAATCAATAGGGCAAGTCACAGAAATGCGTCGGCGCAGCCTATTCTGTCGCGTGTGCTACAAACATTTCATTAGTAACGCATGCAGTGACCACAAACTATTTCAATTAAGTTGAAACGAGCTGTGTCTTCTTGACGCGAGGTACTGGCTTTTTAATCTGTGTTCTTATACGAGGGTTAGTTAAATGAAAACCTTAAATTTGTAATAACAAACTGAAATTCGCGCCGTTATCCTGTAAGTTGGTAAGCGTGCTACAAACAGCGCGCAGAATGGTCTGTAGGTGGCAGCATAGTGCAGATGCACACATACCGCCACAGTATACGTATAAAGATGGCCGCCCCACTTGCGACTTGCACCAGGGAAGAACAGCGTTCTGTTATTCAGTTTTTGCGTAGTGAAGGTGTGAAACCTATTGAAATTTATCGACGAATGAAGGTTCAGTACGGTGATGCATGTTTGTCACAGCAGCAAGTCTACGAATGGAGTAGGAAGTTCGCAAACGGTGTGACTTCAGTGGAAGGTGCTCCTCGTCCAGGTCAGGCACAACGCGTTGTGACTCCACAGAACATTGCAGCAGTTGAAGCCAGAGTGAAGGAAAACCGCCGAGTGACACTGAATGAGATTGCAGCATGTTTACAGATTAGTCATGCATCAGCACACCACACTGTGCATGATGTGCTCCAGTTTCTGTCTGCAAGATGGATGACACGGCAGCTGACTCCTGAAATTAGAGAACGACGTGTTGATGCTTGTGAAGAACTTCTTCCGCGCTTTGACCGAGAAGGTGGTGGCTTCCTTGCAAGAATCGTTACTGGGGACGAAACCTGGGTTCACCTCCACCAACCAGTTCCTCATCCACCATACTCACCAGACCTTGCACAAAGTGATTTCGATATGTTTGGACCTCTCAAAGACGCAATGAGAGGAAAGAAGTTCCGTTCTGATGAAAAGGTACGCCACGCGGTGAATGAGTGGTTGCGCGGACTACCAAAAGAATTTTTTCTAAAGGAATTTATGCACTTTGTAAGCGCTGGAGGACTTGCGTTGAGCGTGGGAGAGTTTTGTTGAAAAACGATACAGATTTGTAACATTTCGACACAATAAATAATATTTAAAAAAATATTTAAGGTTTTCATTTGACTTACCCTCGTAAGTGAGCAGAGTACAATAACTGAACTGAAGCTTCCTCGCCATGTTATCCAAATAAAACAAAGCAAGTGCTGGCACTGTGCGGCAAACACCACACACGATTTACGTCGAGATCAGCAAGCATGAGGACGGCACAGCCCAAGAGAACCACATATTAAAATATCTACAGTCAAGACAAGACCACGATAACGCAACATCAGCTTCGACATGTAAGCGAGAAAATGTTTATAGAACGTTGAAATAATGTTTAATGTTTGTTGAAAGTCATTAAGTACTCTGTCTGGGAGAGAGCACCTGGTCCCCGGCACGAATCCGCACGGAGGACTTGGGTCGAGGTCCGGTTAGCCAGCCAGTCTGTGGACGATTTTTAGGCCGTTTTCAATCGGCCTCGGGGAATGGGGGCTGGTTCCCCTTATTCCGCCTCAGCTACACTATGTCGGCGGTTGCTGCGCAAACAAGTTCTCCACGTACGCGTACACCACCATTACTCTACCACGCAAACATAGGGGTTACACTCGTCTGGGTGAGACGTTCCCTGGGGGGTCCACCGGGGGCCGAACCGCACAATATCCCTGGGTTGGCGGAGGGGTGAAGTGGACTGCGGTAGCCGTCGTGGGGTTGTGGATCACTGCGGCTGTGGCAGAGACGGAGCCTCTCCGTCATTTCTAGGCTCCCGGTTAACATACAATGTCAAACACTGGATGCCTGTTGTCTGTGTAACCTGTGCTCCGTTTTAAGGGAAAGCTTGTTTGCCCAACATATCAATGTTAACACGTCATAAAAAAATGGCTCTGAGCACTATGGGACTTAACATCTGAGGTCATCAGTCCCCTAGAACTTAGAACTACTTGAACCTAAATAACCTAAGGGCATCACACACATCCATGCCCAAGGCAGGATTCGAACCTGCGACCGTAGCAGTCCCGCAACGCGTCATATGTCGTTAACTTTGTGTCATACAATGATACCAATTTGTAGGTATATTGAGTCGTATATGTGGATACTGTAGCGATTGTGTTGCGAACGCAGTTGGTAAAGAAGTAAAAAATTAAAACGTTTTGCCTGATACGGGAGTTTTACTGCATGAACAGCGAAAATGTAGAAAATGATAAACTTTTTTCCTTTCAAGATATTGTAGAGGCGGATGGGGGAGGGGTATCAGCGAGAAAAGATACGTGGAATTTTGTCGGAAATCTCTAACTGCTCTCATTCTCTCATACTGGATGAGTACGGTAATCTGCTCGCCGAGAAATACACTCCCGTAAGACGTTTAGGTTATGGCTCTGAGCACTAAGGGACTCAACTTCTGAGGTCATCAGTCCCCTAGAACTTAGAACTACTTAAACCTAACTAACCTAAGGACATCACACACATCCATACCCGAGGCAGGATTCGAACCTGCGACCGTAGCGGTCGCGGGGTTCCAGACTGCGGGTATGATGGCGCCATCAATTGGTAAACAGACGGATGCGTGCGCACCGTTTGATGTTCTATAACGCCGAAGGGAAGGTAGTCACACAAGCTATAGCCCATCACCGAACAAGCACATGAGTAAGCAGCAACAACGAGGAGTGATTCAATTTTTGGCGGCGGAGGGAGTTGGAGGCCGTGAAATGTATTGAGGGATGAAGGCTGTGTACGGCGAATACAGTCTGAGTCGTTCAAATTTTGTCGGATGGCGCAAAAGATTCCTTGTGGGTCGCGAGTCACTGGAAGACGATGCTCGTCCTGGACAGGCTCAGCGTGTCATCACACCGGAAGTGAATGCTTTAGTCTTGGACAACCGCAGAATCACAGTGGACGAGATCCATAGGTTACTTGGTATTAACGTTAGCGCCGCCCACACATTACTGCATCGACACTCGAACTTTCGAAAAATCTGTGCGCAATGGCTTCCCCACGAACTGACCGCCGAACAGAGCAATACTCGAATGGCGCTGTCTTTGAGTCAGGTGCAACTCTATCACGAGGAGGAATACGGCTTTCTGTCGCGTATTGTCACAGATGACGAAACTTGGCGTCAGCATTTTGAACCGGAAAGCAAGCATCAGAGCAAGTAGTGGAAACATGCGACTTCACCACCTCCAAAGAAATCAAAGGCCATGCACACCAATTCTGGTAAGGTCTTTGTTGTCTGACCACAAGGACCCACTGCTTGTAGCGTTCCTGTAACGGGAAACCACCATTCATGCCCATCGTTATCAAGCCACTTTGCACAACCTTAGACGAGCCATCAAGTCGAAACGCCGAAGCATGTTGTCCAATGGCGTCATCCTTATGCATAATGCCCGCCCGCACACTGCCAATGCGGTGAAGACAACATTGCAGCGGTTTAGATGGGAAACGCTGGGACATCCACTGTACAGCCACGACCTTTCACCGTGTGACTTTCACGTCTTTGGACCTCTAACACAAGCTATTCGCGGACACCGATTCGCAACGGACGACGAAGTGTGTGACTGGATCCAGGCCTGGATCCGATAGCAGCCTATTAGCTTCTTCAAGGATGGAATCGACCGGCTAGTGTCGCAATGGGATAAATGTACCAACAATTTGGGCGACTATTTTTGACTACGTGTACTGTGTATAATAAAACTGCTACCTTTACTTTACATCCGGCCTCTGTGGACGAGCGGTTCTAGGCGCTTCAGTCCGGAACCGCGCTGCTGCTGCGGTCGCAGGTTCGAATCCTGTCTCGGGCATGGGTAGGTTGAAGTAGTTTTAAGTCTAGGGGACTAATGACTTCAGATGTTCAGTCCCAGAGTGCACGGAGCCATTTGAACCACTTACTTTACACTAGTGACCAAGTTTCATTTGAATGCCTCGTATAGATCTGTTGCATCTCCTAACTGTTCTTCCAATAAAATGCTGTCTTTGGTTCACCTTCCCCACAACATTTTCTTTGTGTTATTTCCCAATTTTAGTTGTTTGTAATTGTAATTCTTATGTATTTAGCTGAATTTGCGGCCTTTAGAATTGACTGATTTATCGTGTAACCGAAGTTTAACGGATTCCTTTTAGCACTTATGTGGATGAACTCAAACTTTTCGTTATTTAGCATCACAGTGATACCTTCTCTAAATAGTTTTGCAGTTTGTTTTGACCTTCTGATGACTTTACTGGAAGATAGATAACTGCATCTTCTACAAACAACCTAAGACGGCTGCTCAGATTGTTTCCTAAATCGTTGATATAGATAAGTTTCAACAGGGGGCCTATAACACTATTTTGGGGAACTTCAGAAATCACTTCCCTTTACTGGATGACTTTCCGTCAGTTACAACGAGCTGTGACGTCTCTGACACGAAATCGGGAAATCCATTCTCATAACAGAGACTGTATTCCATTATCGAAAGCCTTCTGGATATCTAGAAATATGGAACAGATTTGAAACCGCTTGTCGATAGCATCCAACATCTCGTGTTAGCAAAGAGCGAGTTTCGTTTCGCAAGAACGACGTTTTCTAAATCTGTATTGACTGTGTGTCAATAGACCGTTGTCTTCGAGGTAATTCATAATGTTCGAACGCAATATATGTTCCAAAATCCTGCTGCAAATCGGTGTTAATGATAGGGCCCTGTACTTTAGTGGATTACTCCTATTGCCTTCCAAAATATTTACTGAACTATGCAAGTTTCTATTCTTTATGTATGGATCCTTCGTCCAGTGAGCAGTTGTATATGTTTGTTAAATATGGAGCTGTTGCACCAGCATACTCTACGAGGAACCTAATTGTTGTACAGACTGGACTGGAAGACTTGCTTGTATTAAGTTGTTTAAGTTGCTTCACTACTCCTACGATATATACTTCTAAGTTACTCGTGCTGTCAGCTGTTTTTGACACAGGTTCTATGATCCTGTTTCTCCTTCCTTCACATTTTCTTCCCCAATTCTGTGGAGAACCTCCTAATGCCTTACCTTATCAGTCCATCTGATTTTCAACATTCTGCTGTGACATCATATCTCAAACGTTTCGACTCTCTTCTGTTCCAGTTTTCCACTGGTACTTGTTTCACTACCGTACAGTGCAGTCCTCTAAACGTTTATTCTCAGAAGTTCCTTCCTCAAATTAAGGCCTCCGCTTTCGTCCTAGTAGTTTCGCATCGCCACGAATGACCTCTTTATCTGCGCAAATCTGCTTCTTATGTCCTTCTTCCTTCGTCCATCGTGCGTTGTATTGCATCCAAGCTAGCAGGAGGCGTTAACTTCGTCTGCTTCCTGCGCCCCAGTTTCTATAAGTTTATCGCTTATCTCATTTTTGTTACTCTTCATTGCTTTTGTTTTTGTTTTGTTTTGTTTTTTCGTTTACTCTCAATCCACATTCTGTACATATTACACCTTTCGTTACATTTATCACAACTTTTGTCATTTGTTCATACAGACAGTGTAGGGGTACAGCACTGATAAAATTGGTTCACCGTAAGATCAACAGATATCTGGAACATGCATATATACCACAGTCTCAAAATCGGCGATGGTGTGCCTTAGGAATTTAGTGGTTTCAGCGCCTCGTATGTATTGTGATGATGCAATGGAAATGACTAACTTCTTGAGAAGGTACCTACATGTCGGCCGTTGGTGAATACCACCTAAGTAATTTTTTGCAATCAGTACTTTCTTTTTAAGTGATGATTTGCCCCAAGAAGTTATTCCATGTAACATTATTGAGAGGAAAGACGCAAAATATGTCACGATGTTAATGTAACTGTACCGAAGCCTAGCAGTTATACTAAGAACGGAAGCAGCTCAACCTTACTGCACAAGTAGTCATCTGCAATTTTGAATTCAAATTTCCATCAATATGTACACCCAAAATTTTGCACCATTCTCCCCTGTTTACTGACTCCTGTACATGAGTTACACCAACTGTTTGTATGACTATTTGTTGTACAGAACTGAATATAGTGTGTTTCCTCAAAATTAAGGGGAGTCCATTTTCAAAGAGCCGTTTAATAATTCTTTGAGAAACGTCATTTACCAACTTTAATGGTGTTCCCTCTCTAATGGGATTTATTAAAACACTAGTATCGTTCGGAAAAGTAGCGATTATGCTTGATATAAAGAAAGCAGGTGTTGACAGATGTAAAAATTACCGAACTATCAGTTTAATAAGTCACCGCTGCAAAATACTAACGCGAATTCTTTATAGACGAATGGAAAAACTGGTAGAAGCCGATCTCGGGGAAGATCACTTTGGATTCCGTAGAAATGTTGGAACACGTGAGGCAATAATGACCCAACGACTTATCTTAGAAGAAAGGTTAAGGAAAGTCAAACCTACGTTTCTAGCATTTTTAGACTTAGAGAAAGCTTTTCACAACATTGACTGAAATTCTCTCTTACAAATTCTGAAGGTGGCAGGAGTAAAATACAGGGAGCGAAAGGCTATTTACAATTTGTGCAGAAAGCAGATTGCACGACGTATCTTAGAAGAAAGATTAAGGAAAGTCAAACCTACGTTTCTAGCATTTTTAGACTTAGAGAAAGCTTTTCACAACATTGACTGAAATACTCTCTTTCAAATTCTGATGGTGGAAGGAGTAAAATACAGGGAGCGAAAGGCTGTTTACAATTTGCGCAGAAAGCAGATTGCACTTATAAGAGTCGAGGGACATGAAAGGGAAGTAGTGGTTGGGAAGGGAGTGAGACAGGGTTGTAGCCTATCCCCGATGCTATTCAATCTCTGTATTGAGCAAGCAGTAAAGGAAACAAAAGAAAAATTTGGAGTAGGTATTAAAATCCATGGAGAAGAAATAAAAACTTTGAGGTTCGCCGATGACTTTGTAATTCTGTCAGAGACAGCAAAGGACTTGGAAGAGCAGTTGAACGGAATGGACAGTGTCTTGAAAGGAGGGTATAAGGTGACCATCAACAAAAGCAAAATGAGGATAATGGAATGTAGTCGAATTAAGTGAGGTTGATGCTGAGGGAATTAGATTAGGAAATGAGACACTTAAAGTAGTAAAGTAGTTTTGCTATTTGGGGAGCAAAATAACTGATGATGATCGGAGGATATAAGATGTAGACTGGCAATGTCAAGGAAAGCTTTTCTGAAGAAGACAAATTTGTTAACATCGAGTATAGATTTAAGCATCAGGAAGTCGTTTCTGAAAGTTTTTGTGTGGAGTGTAGCCATGTATGGAAGTGAAACATGGACGATATATAGTTTCGACAAGAAGAGAATAGAAGCTTTCGAAATGTGGTGCTACAGAAGAATGCTGAAAATTAGATGGGTAGATCACATAACTAATGAGGAGGTATTGAATACAATTGGGGAGAAGTGGAGTTTGTGGCACAACTTGACTAGAAGAAGGGATCAGTTGGTAGGACAAGTTCTGAGGCATCAGGGGATCACAAATTTCGTACTGGAGGGCAAAGTGGAGGGTAAAAATCGTAGAGGGAGACCAAGAGATGAATACACTAAGCAGATTGAGAAGAATGTAGGCTGCAGAAGGTACTGGGAGATGAAGTTTGCACAGGACAGAGTAGCATGGAAAGTTGCATCAAACCAGTTTCAGGACTGAAGACGACAACAACAACAACAACATCTTAAGTGGAGGATCATTAACAGATATAAGGAATAGGAGTGGACCCAAAATTGAACCTTGTGGAACCCCCTTCGTTGTATATCCCATATTCACTAAATTTTTCCGTCCTCGCTTCTGCTGTCATAGAGTGACGTTGCGATTCTCTCGTTGGTGATTCATTGAGCGCGCGTTCAGCATGTTACGATCGCGTGTTAATCAGCAGAAACGTCAGTGTTGGTGCGTTAATCAGCCGCCCTCGTGTTCCTCACGTGTTGGTCTTCGTGACAGTACGGTTACTAGTCGTGCCCGTGCGGTAGATCGTCTATTTTCGTCAGACTGACGGAAAGCTAGGGATGTAAATGATATGCACAGTGCATGTTTTTGTGTGTTTTGAGTGTTTTGAGACGAGGAACCATTGGTTTGCAAATGCGGTGCATAGTATTCAGTGTGTGTGTGTGTGTGTGTGTGTGTGTGTGTGTGTATGCCTGTGTTTTGCCCGAGTTTGTCTACGTTTTACGTTTAATAACGCATTCACATATCTTACAAAATATTACACAGTCCAGTTAAAGTGTACCGCAAGTGTTCGTGGTTCTGCTGTGCCTACTGCTCTCTTGACGGTTCGTTATCGTCGGTCTTAGACAATCGGGCGACAATATACGGTAGTCAGTGAGAATCGCTGAACCTAATGATTTCATTTGACGGAAGACGCGAATTCGTTATCTTTTCTATCGATACGCAGAGCCCTAGGTCGTTACTGAGCTGGCTGTTAGTGATTTTAGGTTGATTACTGATTTTCACAATCGTGGTTCCTTACGAATATTTCGCCATTTCCGAGTTTGTGGTCAGTTTGGTACTTAATAGAATAACTTACATTGCTGTAAGTGAAACGAACAGCAGTCACATTTAAAGTTCTGATTAGCGGATATTGTGTAGTTCTCCGACGCCAACTCCCCTCCCCCCCTTCCCCCATCCCCTCTCCCCCCCCCCTCCGCCTCTACTCCTCTCCACTCCTCACACCATCGCCACAACTAGGTTAATATGTAACGAGGCCGAGGTATATGTTGGGTTAGAATGTGATAATTTGGCTGAGCTGTCGAAGGAAACGAATGTGCACACACGAATATTCATTGAAGCGCCGAAGAAACTCGTATAGGCATGCGTATTCCAATACAGAGATATGTAAACAGGCAGAACTCGGTGTTGCTATCAGCAACATATATAGATGACAACAAGTGTCTGGCGCAGTCGTCAGATCAGTTACTGCTGCTACAGTGGCAGGTTACCAAGATTTAAGTGAGTCTGAACGGCCGGCCGCGGTGGCCGAGCGGTTTTAGGCGCTACAGTCGGGAACCGCGCGACCGCTACGGTCGCAGGTTCGTATCTTGCCTCGGGCATCGATGTGTGCGATGTCCTTAGGTTTGTTAGGTTTAATTAGTTCTAAGTTCTAGGGGACTGATGACCTTAGAAGTCCCATAGTGCTCAGAGCCTGAATGCGAGTGTTATAGTCGGTACACGAGCGAGGAATATTAGGAATCCAGTAAAACATATCCGACACCGATGCGGCCGGAAAATGATCCTGCAAGAACGGGACCAACAACGACTGCAGAGAATCGTTCAACGTGACAGAACTGCAACGCTTTCGCAGATTACTGCAGATTTAAATGCTGGACGACAACAAGTGTCAGTGTACGAAGCATTCGACGAAATATCATCGGCTTTTGGAACCGAAGGTCAATTCGTCTACACTTTGTGACTGCGTGACACAAAGCTTTGCGCCTCGTCTGGGCCCGTGAACATCGACATTGGACTGTTGATGACCGAAATTGTGTTGCCTGATCGGACGAGTCTCGTTTCAAATTGTATCGAGCGGATGAACATGTATAGTATGGAGACAACCTCATGAACCAATGGATCCTGCACGTCAGCATATCAGCAGGGGACTATTCAAGCTGGTGGAGCCCTTGTATTGGTGTGGGGCATCTGCAGTTAGCTTGATATGGAACTCCTGATACGTCTAGATACGACTCTGGCAGGCATATGTAAGCATCCTGACTGATCACCTGCATTCATTCATGTTCATTGTGCATTTCGACGGATTTGGGCAATTCCAGCAGAACAATGCGGTACTCCACACGTCCAGAATTGTCGCAGAGTGCCTCCAGGAACATTTGTCTGAGCACTGTGATGTATTTTTTCTTTTTTATAGCACTTGATAACAGACTCGAAATGTTGAACTCTCCTTGGAATCTTCTGCAGCACTTCTTCAGGATCTAGTGGTATTATACCACATGCTCTAAAGCCAGAGATGATGTTCCTGTGCATATTATCAACCTTTACGGTAAATAAATCACACATTTGACAAATGAAGCGTAATTTTGTCAGTACTAAAACATAATCCATCCCTATCTTCCAAACACAGTTGGTTTTACGTATCTCATACGGCATTGTTTACGGAATTTAATGAAAATAATAACTATCCAGAAGTAATTAACCAACGAAAATACCAGTTAGCTCACACCAAACTTGCGGTCTTCCTTTTGTTAGTAATAACTTTCGACGCAGGCCGCCTTAAGTGCGAAAGCACTCAGCTCCATTAGCGGAACCCAACTAAACCGGCGAATGCGGGAGCGCTGTCATTGGCGGAGCTATTTCGAAATGGTCACCCCATTTAGCAGCCTTCTACTGCGGTGATCGCACCTTTTGTTTCACGCCAGGTGGCTAATCGTCCCTGAGTCGCATGCCTCAGCTGTCGAACTTTATGCCGCCCTGTACCCAGGTTTTGTTGTTGTTTTGGTTCGTTGATATCCCGTACTGGGCGCCGACTGATACAGTGACGTACACAGCAATCGAAACATCCCCACATTTCGCACCGAACGCGAGCGCGGATTCAGTCAGCGTTCATGTATGCGACGGACAGACAAACATGCATCACGATGGGCTGTCACCAAAAAGAAACTAATTCAATGGCTAGACTGTTAAGGATACAGGGTACTTTTTAATAATGGAGAAAATCGTAATTGTTTTCAATTCTTTATTAAGTTCTATAATTTACTTTATTAGTTTATTAAGTTCTCTGATTATACATATACTTTAAAATGGGGTGAGTTGGGACAGATTTACAGGTTTTTAGTAACTTTACGTACCAATTTTGTTTCCAAACCCTATGAAACTTCAAATACATAATCTTCTAACAACGGTTTACACTATATTTGGGCGCATATTTCTTAAATATGTTAGATAGAGTGAGTGTTTAAGTGCTGATATGTGTGTCCCACTTCACCCCACCCGGGACAGACATTTATTTGTGATCAAAATACTCTCATGTTCACTATGGAGGTGAAGCAGTACAGTGAAATAACACAAATGAGTATGGTAAACAAAGTTCTTTTTATTATATGCAACCGTATAAAAAAGTTTTGTAGATAAAACTTTTATTTTAAATTCAGGAACTTTTCAGAAAATAAGACTACTTTAATGCACTATAACATGATAATAATGGACTTACAAATCTATATGCAACTTTGCTATACTGTTCATCGCTACTTTTCACTCATCAGACTTTTGCAATGTCAACAATCTTGGACAGTGTTGGAAAGAGAAATATTCCTCTTGTGATGCGTTGCTACTCGTCAATTTTCCAAACAATATCGGTGTAGAGAACATCTTGGATGTTATTCACTTGAGGGAAGTGGAACATTGTCACTTTTTTCCGTATTTTTTCCTTAGATATTTTATTTCAACTGTCTTATCCTTTGGTACGTCAATGATTTCTCCCACATAGAATTTTGTTCGGTGGTCTTGCTCTGGGATGAATTTCACCAAAGTGAAGTCTCTGGGTTGTTCTCTTGTTGACAGTGGAAATTTAGGTTCCATTTCCCTACTTCTGTTCTTACCTCTAGGAATTTGAATATCTTGTTGGGTACCAACAGACAACTGGTGCTTGGAGACGCTACTATGGTTGGCAGAAGTTGTGGAAACATCCATGACAAAATCTGCAGGCGAAATGCTCATACCTGGTTGAACATTTAGTTTTCTTATATTAGAACAAATAAGCCCTCAGTCACAAACAGTCTTCTACCGCCGCTTCCTGTCGAATCATTAGATTTGGCTATGACAAACTTTCCCAGACTCGGAATGCTGAACTCTCCTTGGAATCTTCTTCAGCTCTTTTTCAGGATTTAGTGGTTTTATACCACATGCTCTAAAGTCAGAGATCAACCTTCTTCTGGACTTTAGGCAGTTTCTTCCAGTTCAGCAAAACAGCTCTCCATGCTGCTTTAATTGGTCTGAATACTGCAACATCCATGGTCTGTGTTAGATTAGATGTGTATAGTTTGGAGGCAGCATTATGAAAGCAGTGTTATGATCATGACACAATCTTATCACTTCCAAAGAGAGATGACTTGGAAGATTGCCCCCAATGACATCTTTTCTTCCGTCAAACCTTATCAGATATGGCAGAGCTATTTGACAAACTTTTTGCTTACTGCATAACGTGAGCCTCCAACACCATGTTCTGTCCAAGTTCGGTAGAGACTTTTGCCCAAGGTCTTGTACATAATAAAAGGGGAGGATCATTTCTCCATTATCAGAAACAGTAAACATCACAGTGGTTGACTGTTTGCTATGGTCAATAACTCTTTTGGATGCCGATATTCTCTTCCTACAATGACCCTGGAAGATCCAGGATCCTGTGTCATATTTGTTTCATCGTAGTTGAGAATCCTTTTTGGAGGAATTTCTTTCAAATTAGCTTCCAACTTGTTGAAATATCCATTAAGGTAGTCTTCATTAACAGCGGCTCTTGATCTTTTCACATTTTCTGAAAGACGAAATGTGAGGTTATGACGTCAACGAAAAAGATTCTGAATCCAGTCTCTCTCAGGTCTATTGTCTTTGATTGTTTCCACATTATATCGAAGTCGATCAAGAAAAGTTTTCACTCTGTCCTTAACATCAATACTTTGAAGAGGAAACCCCCACTCTACACAGGTTACAATTCCTGCCACTACTAAATTTTTGTCCTCCTCACTTAAAACTTGTTGAATCTCCACAGTACTTCTTAAATTTTTCATTTGCCCTATTTCCCAGCGTAGTTTTTGGAATACCATATTCCTCAGCCATGATCTTTAAGCTTCTGCTACTTCTCCTGTACTCTGCAATAGCATTTTTCATTGCATTTTCATCGGATTTAAAGAGTCCACCACTACCTACAACTATTTTTATAGTTTCTCACCATGTCCCACTTCACCCCTCAGAATGGCAATTATTTAAACTAATTACTCTCATGAATACATTAATGACAATAACATCACGATAATTTCTATACAACATAACCTCAATACTAGTTCTGAGACTATAGGTTAAGCTGAGCATTACATTAATTTTCTTCTCAGCACTGGAAGAAGTTTGTAAGGATATTTTATAATTTAACCTTTTTGGCATGACAGAAAAAAACAATCTGTGAATCACTTACCAACTTACCAACAAAATAAGCTTCAAATACTATGTATCTGTTTTGTTGAAGGAAATTAAGTAAAGAGGTCACTTTCAGAGACAGGCACTCGACGTCAGCACCAACAAAATACCAAAGATAATATAACGTCCCACTTCACCCCATTCTACAATATGTACTTATTGGGCTTGGAATTAAAAATTACCACTGTGTTCTATATTTTGAAGCCACAAGCGTGTATGCTGTCATGTCCCATTATTGAAATTATACAATACCATTGGTATTTCTCAGAAAAACTGGAAATTTTTTTTGCTTCCAGCGATTCTGTTTAGGATACATTGTGTATACTGGTAACATTGCTGGTTTCTAGCATCTGTAATTGATCATCTTTGTCCCGTTTATTTCCGCTTTCTTGAAGTGCTTTGTTTACAGCCTACTGAAAGATTGTTGCCTAAGTGATTATGATATTTGTGATTCAGGAGGTTCACTAGTGTGTATAAATACTAACAATGCTGCACATAATGAAATTAGATAAAAGAAAATTCAGGGGTAACTAGTTTAAAAACAAAGCATTTCATACTCGTGGGAAACTTGTGTATCAGTTTACTTACGTCGAAAATCTTGCGTCAGTATGTTCCTACGTCGTTGTTTGCTTATGTTCACAAAATACTTGACAGTATGTAAAGCACGTATTTGACGTATGTACATCTACATAAAGTAAACCACCACACCAACACCAAAACCTTTTTGCCACAAGAGGACTTGTAAACAAAGATGGTGATATCACAAACATATAACTGTGTGAAAGAACTTCTGTGTCAGAGATATTACAATAATATGTACATTGAAGTGACAGTAGAAAATGCACAAATATAAACGTTTCGTTGCATCCAATTTACATTCAATGAACTTTAATACTATTACAAATAAAGTAAACAAATGTGCAAGCCAGTATCATTGCAAATTTGACTTAAATAATGTACGAAATAAATGGTGAGACAAAATCGCAAATAAGTAAATATTAAGGTAGTGGACATTATATTAAAACATTGTTGTTGTTGTGGTCTTCAGTCCTGAAACTGGTTTGATGCAGCTCTCCATGCTACTCTATCCTGTGCAACCTACCTACCTACTGTACCTACTGTACCTACATCCTTCTGAATCTGCGTAGTGTATTCATCTCTTGGTCTCCCTCTACGATTTTTACCCTCCACGCTGCCCTCCAATACTAAATTCGTGATCCTTTGATGCCTCAGAACATGTCCTACCAACCGATCCCTTCTTCTGGTCAAGTTGTGCCACAAACTTCTCTTCTCCCCAATCCGATTCAATACTTCCTCATTAGTTATGTGATCTACCCATCTAATCTTCAGCATTCTTCTGTAGCACCACATTTCGAAAGTTTCTATTCTCTTCTGGTCCAAACTATTTATTGTCCATGATTCACATCCATACATGGCTACACTCCATACTAATACTTTCAGAAATGACTTAATGACACTTAAATCTATGATCAATGTTAACAAATTTCACTTCTTCACAAACGCTTTCCTTGCAATTGCCAGTCTACATTTTATGTCCTCTCTACTTCGACCGTCATCAGTTATTTTGCTCCCCAAATAGCAAAACTCCTTTACCACTTTAAGTGTCTCACTTCCTAATCTAATTCCCTCACCATCACCCAACTTAATTCGACTACATTCCATTATCCTCGTTTTGCTTTTGTTGATGGTCATCTTATATCCTCCTTTCAAGACACTATCCATTCCGTTCAACTGCTCTTCCAAGTCCTTTGCTGTCTCTGACAGAACTACGATGTCATCGGCGAACCTCAAAGTTTTTATTTC
The DNA here is from genome assembly GCF_023897955.1 of Schistocerca gregaria. Classification (NCBI taxonomy): domain Eukaryota; kingdom Metazoa; phylum Arthropoda; class Insecta; order Orthoptera; family Acrididae; genus Schistocerca; species Schistocerca gregaria. The sequence goes on along the minus strand of NC_064928.1, from coordinate 211,175,068 downwards.
TTCTCCATGGACTTTAATACCTACTCCGAATTTTTCTTTTGTTTCCTTCACTGCTTGCTAAATATACAAATTGAATAACATCGGGGACAGACTACAGCCCTATCTCACTCCCTTCCCAACCACTGCTTCCCTTTCATGTCCCTCGACTCTTATAACTGCCATCTAGTTTCTGTACAAATTGTAAATAGCCTTTCGCTCCCTGTATTTTACCCCTGCCACCTTTAGAATTTGAAAGAGAGTATTCCAGAATCCAAACTGATCTTCCCCGAGGTAGACTTCTACTAGTTTTTCCATTCGTCTGTAAAGAACTCGCCTTAGTATTTTGCAGCTGTGACTTATTAAACTGATAGTTCTGTAATTTTCACACCTGTCAACACCTGCTTTTTTTGGGATTGGAATTATTATATTCTTCTTGAAGTCTGAGGGTATTTCGCCTGTCTCATACATCTTGCTCACCAGATGGTAGAGTTTTGTCAGGACTGGCTCTTCCAAGGCCGTCAGTAGTTCCAATGGAATGTTGTCTACTCCAGGGGCCTTGTTTCGACTCAGGTCTTTCAGTGCTCTGTGAAACTCTTCACGCAGTATCGTATCTCCCATTTCATCTTCATCTACATCGTTTTCCATTTCCATAATATTGTCCTCAAGTACATCGTTCTTGTATAGACCCTCTATATACTCCTTCCACCTTTCTGCTTTCTCTTCTTTGGTTAGAACTGGGTTTCCATCTGAGCTCTTAATATTCATACAAGTGCTCCTCTTTTCTCCAAAGGTCTCTTTAATTTTCCTGTAGGCAGTATCTATCTTACCCCTAGTGAGATAAGCCTCTGCATCCTTACATTTGTCCTCTAGCCATCCCTGCTTAGCCATTTTGCACTTCCTGTCGATCTCATTTTTGAGACGTTTGTGTTCCTTTTCGCCTGCTTCATTTACTGCATTTTTATATTTTCTCCTTTCATCAAATAAATTCAATATTTCTTCTGTTACCCAAGGATTTCTACTAGCCCTCGTCTTTTTACCTACTTGATCCTCTGCTGCCTTCACTACTTCATCCCTCAAAGCTACCCATTCTTCTTCTATTGTATTTCTTTCCCCCATGCCTGTCAATTGCTCCCTTATGCTCTCCTTGAAACTCCGTACAACCTCTGGTTCTTTTAGTTTATCCAGGTCCCATTTCCTTGAATTCCCACCTTTTTGCAGTTTCTTCATCTTTAATCTACAGGTCATAACCAACAGATTGTGGTCAGAGTCCACATCTGCCCCTGGAAATGTCTTACAATTTAAAACCTGGTTCCTAAATCTCTGTATTACCATTATATAATCTATCTGAAATCTGTCAGTATCTCCAGGCTTCTTCCATGTATACAACATTTCTATTATGATTCTTGAACCAAGTGTTAGCTATGATTAAGTTGCGCTCTGTGCAAAATTCCACCAGGCGGTTTCCTCTATTATTTCTTACCCCCAATCCATATTCACCTACTACGTTTCGTTCTCTCAATTTTCCTACTACCGAATTCCAGTCACCCATGACTAATAAATTTTCATTTACCTTCACTATCTGAATAATTTCTTTTATTTCGTCATACATTTCTTCAATTTCTTCGTCATCTGCAGAGCTAGTTGGCATATAAACTTGTACTATTGTAGTAGATGTGAGCTTCGTATCTATCTTGGCCACGATAATCCGTTCACTATGTTGTTTGTAGTAGCTTACCCGCATTCCTATTTTCCTATTCATTATTAAACCTACTCCTGCATTACCCCTATTTGATTTTCTGTTTATAACCCTGTAGTCACCTGACCGAAGTCTTGTTCCTCCTGCCACCGAACTTCACTAATTCCCACTATATCTAACTTTAACCTATCCATTTCCCTTTTTAAATTTTCTAACCTACCTGCCCGATTAAGGGATCTGACATTCCACACTCCGACCCGTAGAACGCCAGTTTTCTTTCTCCTGATAAAAACGACATCCTCTTGAGTAGTCCCCGCCCGGAGATCCGAATGGGGGACTATTTTACCTCCGGAATATTTTACCCAAGAGGATGCCATCATCATTTAATCATACAGTAAAGCTGCATGCCCTCGGGAAAAATTACGGCTGTAGTTCCCCTTGCTTTCAGCCGTTCGCAGTACCAGCACAGCAAGGCTGATTTGGTTATTGTTACAAGGCCAGATCAGTCAGTCATCCAGACTGTTGCCCCTGCAACTACTGAAAAGGCTGCTGCCCCTCTTCAGGAACCACACGTTTGTCTGGCCTCTCAACAGATACCCCTCCGTTGTGGTTGCACCTACGGTACGGCTATCTGTATCGCTGAGGCACGCAAGCCTCCCCACCAACGGCAAGGTCCATGGTTCATGGGAAGCTAGTTAAAAGTTTAATTTAGTTTACCTAATGTGTTAGTGTCTGACAGAGGTGGCTGTAACACTTCAGTGTAGTGTTTCGCGTTGGGCTCTTGTCCGAATGTTGTTATCGTCGAAGGCAGTAGTGTTTGTTTATGTTTCAAATTGGAAGATAGGTGAATGAAATTTTGCAGAAAGGCTCCATTAGCTAACTCAGGCTATTCATTACGGAGACGATATGGTGAGTTGCTTTAATGTAGACTTTTTCTATATCTTCGAGTAGACTCGTGAGGCTAGCTTTCTCACCACAATGTAATATCTAATGGTATTCTTCTCTTCTTGTTACTCCACGTCTGTTGAGAGTTGTGCGCTTTCTAAGTGTAGATTTTGATACATTTTTCGCACTATGGCAACTAAATGTTTATTGAACTGAATTCGAAGGTTCCCCCAGTTTGTCCTGTATAGAAGGAGGGGCAAATTTGCCGCACCCGAACAGTCATCTGAGGATGAACATGTGGGTTCGAAACTGGTAACCGCGCTATTTGCGTAAATAAGCAGCATTATCAGTACTGGCTAATTTTTGTGTCCTTCTTTGCAAAACTCACCCTGCAAGTTCGAAGGATTTTACGGTATCACGTTGTGGTGATTCTTTCTGAGTGAGAGCTGTCCCTTCGTTTATTAGGTACAGACTCAACTTTCTTTCAATTCTTAGGTTAGAATGCTTCTTCAAGTATCTAACTTTACTAATTCTTTCTATCATACAGTTCTGGACCCAAATAATACTGTCGGAAATAACTCAAATTAAATATAGTGTGCTATTGATTGTTTCTTGCAGGAAAAAGAACGAGGAAGAAGTTATAACACGTTTGTCACAGCGGTCAGACACGCCAGCCACATTTGATGTTCCTCACGCCTCGCACAAGGGAACCTACACAGTGCAGCAGCTAGTGTCGTGGTTCCCAACCATTCTTAGACCATTACCACTGAGTGCAATCAGACATTACGTAATACTATGCCCCCCCCCCCCACATGCTCCATCTGTTGCCCCCCCCCCCCGTCTCCCCTACATTATCATCAACTTCAGCACCTAACTAAACTGTAGAATGAAAGACTTTTCTTGGAATACTTATTTTTAACATGATAAAAGATGAATGATATTTTGTGTGTGTGTGTGTGTGTGTGTGTGTGTGTGTGTGTGTGTGTGTGTGTGTAATTCAATGACGAAGGAATTCATGGTGCATCGCAAGTGCTACCCACAACTGCTTCTGAGAGAAGAAAGCAGACTATCCACAGTGAGGGTAGATACTTGTTACAACAGATGCTTCCCCTGCATTACTCCTCTCCATTGCAGCACTTGCCTGATCTGCCCACTGCAACCCCATTTAAAATCAAATACGTTCAGATGTGTACACTATACTTACTGTTTGTAAAACACTCCATTGCTGCACTCCTTACTTCTGAACTGCCCGAAATTGGACGCCTTCAGGCTGCTAATGCTTTGTGTCTAACCACTCTAATAATAATAATATCTCTGTGTACAGCACTACAGTAGTATAGATACTGCTGTGTCGTATTGTCAGTTCATTTGCGTGTCTCGAAGAGAGTAATCAAGCAATTTCTGCAGGTACTAACTACAACTTGGAAAAGACATTTTCTTGAGATATTTACAATCTCTTACATACCTAATAGACATTTGTTATTGGTACTTTGTATGCGTCTGAGGTACATAAAAATGAGCATTTAACTCGAAACAGAATCGCTTTTTTTGTGTGTGTTACAATTGCTGCTATATTAGAAATGACTATTTCATTTTATTTAGCAGATAGTGACAAATTAGACGTAATCAATTCGAGAAACCACACCAGTCTTGGGTACTAAACGCACTAGCAGCTTTTTCGGTGTTAGACAACGAAACGTCTGACGAACTTTAATGAGTTAATAGATTCTTTCACAGGAAGGAAAGAAGCTGTGCAATTCTGTAGGAAGATTAGAGAGAAAAAAATACTGGGATCTAAGAACTGAAGAAATGTGTCTCGCTTGTCTCCTGCCCTTTAATCCTTTTATGTTTCATATATCTAATTTTACGTCACACAGAAGAGAAAGTTACTAGCAGACAGGCAATAAAGAGCGCCAACTTCCTGAAGACTTTTTATTTTCGCGGTCACAAAATATCCCACTCAGTATTTTTAAGGGGAACAAGACGTAAAACCGGGTGGCTGTATGTCTCACTTTCATCATCAGCAACGTGCAGCACAAAGCACAATAAATGTGTGTAGTGGGTGGACTATGCGAAGAACCTGTAACCTCCACCGCATTAATGCTAGTAACTGAGAAAAGGTAATTACCGATAACTTACGTAATAAATTATCGTTACAAAATTGTGACATATATCACCAGGGGTAAGATAGATACTGTCTACAGGAAAATTAAAGAACCCTTTGGAGAATAGAGAACCACTTGTATAAATATCAAGAGCTCAGATGGAAACCTAGTTCTTAGGTCGAAGGAGTATATAGAGGCTCTATCAAAGGTCGATGTACTTCAATCTTATAGAAATCGAAGAGGATGTAGATGAAGATGAAATGGGAGATATGATACTGCATTTGACAGAGCACTGAAAGACCTAAGTCGAAAAAGGCCCCGGGAGTAGACAATATTCCATTACAACTACTGATAGCCTTGGGAGAGCCAGGTTTGACAAAACTCTACCATCTGGTGAGCAAGATGTATGAGACAAGCGAAATACCCTCAGACTTAAAGAAGAATATAATAATTCCAGTCCCGAAGAAAGCACGTGTTTACAGGTGTGAAACTATCAGTTTAATAAGTCACGGAAGAAAAATACTGACACGAACTCTTTAGAGACGAATGGAAAAACTGGTAGAACCCGACCTCAGGGAAGACCAGTTCCGTAGAAATGTTGGAACACGTGAGGCAATACTGACCTTACGACGTATCTTAGAAGATAGATTAAGGAAAGTCAAACCTACGTTTATAGACTTAGAAAATGCTTTAGACAATGTTAACTGGAATACTCTCTTTCACATTCTGAAGGTGGCAGGGGTCAAAACAGGCTATTTACAATTTGTACAGAAACCAGAAGGCATTTATGAGAGTCGAGGGACATGAAAGGGAAGTAGTGGTTGGGAAGTGGGCGAGACAGGGTTCTAGCCTATCCCCGGTGCTATTCAATCTGTATATTGAGCAAGCAGTAAAGGAAACAAAAGAAAAAATCGGAGTAGGAATTAAAATCCATTGACAAGAGATAAAAACTCAGAGGTTTGCCGATGACACTGTAATTCTGTCAGAGACAGCAAAGGACAGTTTACAGCAAAGGACAGTGTCTTGAAAGAAGGATATAAGATAAACGTCAACAAAAGCAAAACGAGGATAATGGCTTGTAGTCGAATTACATCGGGTGATGCTGAGGGAATTGGATTATGAAATCAGACACTTGAAATAGAAGATGAGTTTTGCTATTTGGGGAGTCAAATAACTGACGACGGTCGGATATAACATGTTGACTGGCAATGGCAAGGAATGGGTTTCTGAAGAAGAGGAATTTGTTAACATCGAGAATAGATTTAACTGTCAGGAAGTTGTTTCTACCAGTATTTGTACGGAGTGTCGCCAAGTATGGAACTGAAACATGGACGAATAGAAGCTTTCGAAATGTGGTGCTTCAGAAGAATGCTTCAGACAGGTAGATGCCGTAACTAACGAGGAGGTACTGAATAGAATTGGGGACATGAGGAATTTGTGGTACTACTCGACTAGAAGAAGGGATCGGTTGGTAGGACATGTTCTGAGGCATCAAGGGATCACCGATTTAGTATTGGAGGGCAGCGTGGAAGGTAAAAATCGTAGAGGGAGACCAAGAGACGTATACACCAAGCAGATTCAGAAGGATGTAGGTTGAACTAGGTACTGGGAGATGAAGAAGTTTGCACAGGATGATGTGCTGCATCAGACCAGTTTCTGGACTGGAGACCACAACAACAACAGCAACAAAATTGTGGTAATGGTAATGATCCTTTGAAAATAATTTACTTTCATGACTGAAACAGAATCGAATCATTTAGTTTTTACCTCTCAGAAAATGTGATTTGACCTCTCAGGCGTTGATTACTCACCACTGATCTAGTGAAGGTAGTGGGGTTGGAAAAAGGAATGGAAACGGTGTGGTAAATGCATTCTTGGACATAAATGATGATTTTAGCCCAGCCTGCAGATCACGCTATTGTATCTGACCGCTAACGGCATCTGCGTAAGTTTGCTCAATACATTGCAAATACATCCGCCACACACCGTCAGGTGGTTTGCGGAGTATGGGTGTCGATGTAGGATGTAGATGTTAGTCTTGGGCAGTACAGCGTTGTGTCTGCGTGAGAGTGCGTTATGTCAGAGCTAACTGGACTCGCACGCGGGTGAACTGATGGTGCTCGTAATGTCGGTGCCTCTGTAAACAGGGGAGGCGAGGTGTTCGATGTTTCGAGGGATACCGTTTACCAGATTTATACAGGATGCAGGGAATGCGGAAATAGATCATCCACTAACTCAACACGCGGACGACAGTGTGTGATGAGTGATCACATCGGATGGTCATCGAAGAGGATTGCAGCGAAAAGTTAGAGGACGACGGCTGCAAATATTACAGCGGAACTGAATGCCACAATGGCATGGGTTTCGAAAAAGACGATCGTGTGAAACCCAGCTAGCGCTATTCGTCCACGAGACTCAGACGGCCATAGACACGGGTTCCCAGGTAGATGCCGTGTTTCTTGACTTCCGCAAGGCGTTCGATATAGTTCCCCACAGTCGTTTAATGAACAAAGTAAGAGCGTATGGACTATGTGTGATTGGATTGAAGGGTTCCTAGATAACAGTACTCAGCATGTCATTCTCAATGGATAGAAGTCTTCCGAAGTAAGAGTGATTTCAGGTGTGCCGCAGGGGCGTGTCATAAGACCGTTCCTATTCACAATATACATAAATGACCTTGTGGATAACGTCGGAAGTTCACTGAGGCTTTTTTCGGATGATGCTGTGGTTCATCGAGAGGTTGTAACAATGGAAAATTGTACTGAAATGCAAGAGGATGTGCAGCGAATTGACGCATGGTGCAGGAAATGACAGTTGAATCTCAATGTAGACAAGTGTAATGTGCTGCGAATACATAGAAAGATAGATCCCATATCATTTAGCTACAATATAGCAGGTCAGCAACTGGAAGCAGTTAATTCCATAAATTATCTGGGAGTACGCATTAGGAGTGATTTAAAATGGAATGCTCATATAGTGTTGATCGTCGGTAAAGCAGATGCCAGACTGAGATCCATTGGAAGAATCCTGAGGAAATGCAGTCTGAAAACAAAGGAAGTAGGTTACAGTACGCTTGTTCGCCCACTGCTTGAATACTGCTCAGCAGTGTGGGATCCGTACCAGATAGGGTTGATAGAAGAGATAGAGAAGATCCAACGGAGAGCAGCGCGCTTCGTTACAGGATCATTTAGTAATCGCGAAAGCCTTACGGAGATGATAGATAAACTCCATTGGAAGACTCTGCAGGAGAGACGCTCAGTAGCTCGGTACGGGATTTTGTTGAAGTTTCGAGAGCATACCTTCACCGAGGAGTCAAGCAGTGTATTCCACCCTCCTACGTATATCTCGCGAAGAGACCATGAGGATAAATCGGAGAGATTAGAGCCCACACAGAGGCATACCGACAATCCTTCTTTCCACGAACAATACGAGACTGGAATAGAAGGGAGAACCGATAGAGGTACTCAAGGTACTCTCCGCCAAACGCCGTCAGGTGGCTTGCCGAGTATGGATGCAGACGTAAATGTAGATGTAGATGTAGATGAATGGTGATCGCTATCGGCGCCACCATTAAGGTATCTCACAAACAAGTCATTGCAGCTCTAGTAGGACTTCCAAAACCAAACATCTGTGTTGCGAATGCCACAACAGGAAAACGTGGTGCTATAGCCATGAAATCTGGGCTACGGACCAGTGGAAGAATGTCGTTTTGTTGGATGATTCTTCACTGTTAGCCGAGTTTATATCCCAAGAGTGTAACATGGCGCAAGTTTGGTGATAATTTGTGATTGTGGATTCCATTGCCCTCCCCCCCACCCCCCACCCCACCCCCAATCCCTCCATGGGTACTCTGTGAGGTGGCATTACTGCCAAGCATTTTGTGACGATTTTAGCTGCTCAGGTCCATCCCATGGTCTAATGTTCGTTCACAAATAGTGTTCCAACATGACACAGATCCAGACCAACAGAGTCAACAGATCTCAATGTTATAGAGCATTTGTGGTTTACCTTGGAGAGACCACACCCATCAAGGTTACCTGAACTTTTTTGTAGGAATAGTGGTATAAGATTCCCTTGAAATCAGTACAGGACCTGTATTTGTTCATTCCAAGACGACTGGAAGGTGTTTCGAGTACACCGTGTTGGGCATGGTATTGTCGTCCCGGTCCAGTCCCGGTATTTTGAAGAACAAGAAGGCCTCTCTGTTAGGTCCAGTCTATCACAAGTTATTGGCCATGGCACATTGAGGTGTTTCCAGGGGAGAAAAATTAAATTTCCTCTACTTTACGTCTATCGTAGCAAATTTTGTGTAATAAGACTACCGGTTTCGGTCTATAATGACCACCTTCAGATTTGTTTTATGAAAACATGTCCTAATGTACTGCAGCCATAGTGGCATCGTCAAATGTTAAATCCAAAATCAGCACCAGCATCGTCAAATATATGTAAATAACACCATATGCGAGAGTCATCTTGTCACCAGCACTCTTGCATATGCTGTTGTTCATCGAACACTTTGCATCGAAAAGGCTGAAGGAGCGTCTTCACTGCCCCTGAAGAGCGGCTGCGAATTGCCATGAAGAAGGAAGTGCGTGGCAGTTGTGTTAGGTGGGCTGCATTCATTAAAGCGAAGCCTCTCAATGGACCATCGTACTTGGAGGGAGACATCGTTGTTCTAGGCACCTTTCTCGCTCACAGTGCGCTCACACTGAAAAGAGCGGCTTGATGCGATCTACAGGCATACTAGAGACACTGCCCAAAACATCTGTGAAAAGTCTCATCGGATTTTCACAGTGGTTTCCATTTCGTGAGCGATCGTTTCTCACTCTTCCGAATAGCCCTCGTAGTTGAAAAATACAATTACGCGAAATCAAGAACAACTCCACAACAAGAAATTTAAAAAATCGGAATCAATGGAGAACACACTAAGACAAGAGACCTACATACAAGGTGAATCACCTAAAACTTGTCCCGCATATATTGCGGAAATGGAAAGTGCTGTCGAAGTGCGGTTTTCACAGAATGCATTGGTAGTCAGGGGCTCATACTGTTAGACAATTGACATATTATAATAATACTTATAAAGTTCATTTTTGTGCAAACATACACTTTCTAAATGGAACAATGGCTGCTAATATTAAGAGACTGAGGTAGAGTAAATTAGAATGGCAGTGGTGTTTGGTGCAGGACTCTAGTGCGAGTCGCTTACGAGACATCGTATTAAGAGAAGTTCCGACATCGACACTTGTACAGTACCTGTGGTAGCACACACTAAGGAACACCACAAGAGCATACATTGGTTATGTGGATTCTGACCAGTAACGAGACAATTGGCCATCACAGGTGGAGTTTAAAATGACCGCCAGCAGCGGCAATGCACACTTCCTGTCTGGGACGGAACGACTGCTACACACGTGATAGCAATTCAGTGGAGATGTCCGAGCAGGCTGCAGTAATACCTCGTTGCATGTCATCGGGTATAGTTGGTATATCCTTGTAGACAGCGTCTTTCAGCTTTCCCACAGATAGAAGTCTGCAGGCACCAAATTCTGGGAATGAATCGGCCAAAGAACAGGTCCTCTGCGTTCAATCCAACGATTTGGAAAATAATTCGTTAAGACAGGCTGTAGTACTGCGTGCATTATGGGCTGGACAGCCATCACGTGGGTATCACATGTCTCTCCTGGCCTGTAGAGGAAAATCCCTGGAAGATGGTCTGTCAGGAAGCTGTGATACAGGTGCACGTTACTGTTCTGTCTATTAAAAATGGGCCTTTGAATTGATGGTTCACTTTTTCCACACCACACGTTTACACTCCGTGGATGTTGACATTCCACCTGACTAAGTCAATGGGGATTGTCAACATTCCAATAGCGCGTGCAGCGGCAGTTTACCTGGGCATGACTAGTAAATGTGGCTTCTTAACTAAACAACATTCATGACACATCTGGAGTATCCCGTCTTAATATCCATGTACAGAAATTAACGCGATTCTCATAATTGTTTCCATTCAGCTCTTGATGGATGTGATAGGGATGGAACCTTTTGTCGATGGGAAATTCGGGGGTACACTTGCGTGGCAGCTAACGTGCAGAACAACTGCAACAGCAGCATCAATATTGAAACTTCCTGGAAGATTAAAACTGTGTGCCCGACCGAGACTCGAACTCGGGACCTTTACCTTTCTCGGGCAAGTGCTCTAAAGTTTGGAAGGTAGGAGACGAGATACTGGAAGAAGTAAGGCTGTGAGGACCGGGCGTGAGTCGTGCTTCGGTAGCTCAGTGGTGGAGCACTTGCCCGCGAAAGGCGAAGGTCCCGAGTTCGAGTCTCGGTCGGGCACACAGCTTCAATCTGCCAGGAAGTTTCATATCAGCGCACACTCCGCTGCAGAATGAAAATCTCATTCAGCATCAACATTAATTTGCTCCTACTTAGTCGTCACTCCTTTCCTTCTGTTACGTTGCGTAGGTGTTACACTACCACTTTCACGTAACTGGGTGAAGAAGATGGTAATTAATTTCCGAGATAGTTGACGTCTATGAATATCTTACCACATACAACGCACAAGAACGAAGTGCATTCTTCCTGCACGCTCTGTACACCATGACATGTCTGCTTTTTGCGCATTGGTAACTCCCGTCATCCATTCACTACCAACTGGTTGGACTGCCACACACTAACTGACTAGCAAGTCTCAGAGCACTCAAGGAACACATATCCATACTGTAAGTAACATAACAACGTCGTACCTGGCAACTACGCAGATTGAATGGCACAAACAAGTGTCGGTGGGGAAATTTCTCAAAATACGATATCTCGTAAACGAGTCGCACGATCATCTCGCACTAAACACCACTGATTTTCTAATTTAGCCCTCTTTCACTCTTTTGCTGTCAATAGGCGTTGTTCCATTTTAAAAAGTGTATATTTGCACAAAAGTACACCTACTAATTATTATTACAGTCTGTTTGTTGGCTCACAATACGTGCCCCTGACTATCAATCCATTCTGTGAAAACCACAAATCAATAGCACTTTCAATTTCATCAATATTTTCGGTGTACGTTTTAGGTGATTCGCTCTGTACAACGGTCAGTCAAACGAAAACCGAAACTAAACTAAACCAAAAATTGCATTAATATTAGTACTAGCATTATTCATGTGTGTATGTATATCTTGTAATCTGACTTGTTCCCCATTATATCGATAAAATAATCTTGAAAATTTCAAGATTTTAAACACGGCTGAAACAGCAATTGTTGAATTTCTTCACGGTAAAAAATGAGAGCCAAAACACTTCACTGATGCTAAGCTGTTTTCGCGTTAACCCTGTGTCCATAATCATGTTGTATAAATGGAGATGATGTTTTAACTACTGACGACGCCTTTGGCACAATTGTTTTATTAATCTCCGTAGCAGGATGTAATTTTAGGTATTTTACTTCTGATGAAGGTATATTTATATACACCGAAACCGTGGTCAAGAATTTTAATAAAACTTTATCCTGAAACTGTTTTGGCTGTCATCTTTTGCCATGAGTCGTGAAAATGATCTATGGAATATGACATAACCTAAACTATACTGAATCCCCTCCATAACATACATTCCACGCGACAGGTAACCATACTGTTGTTACGTTCGGGTACTCTCGCCGCTGTGACAGAGGAACGGTGCATGCCACATCACAGGTGCTCGCAGATGTCGGGTTATGACCTTGGTTGATGGCCGGTTGCTCTCGTTGTCACAGTATCGTACGGCTAGCGTCTACGAGTCGGCTGCCCTTCAGACAGCTGTGTGTCAGACGTGGCCTCCATTCCTCGTCCGCTCGCTACACGGACCGCGGTAATCACATGGGAACAAGTTCCTCTGGCGTGGAACCACAATCGGTCGAATGCTACGCTTCAGCGATTTGGTTGGGTAAATACTGTAGCATACTATATACAGCCTGAATTTTGCACTGTGTGATTTTCAGATAAGAGGGCTATTCGGAAAGTAAGGAAAGATCGGTCGCGATATGGAAACCACAGTGAAAATCAAAACTGTTTTTTTTGCAACGGTTAGCACACTTTCCAGCTACTTCGCCACACAGTCGCCGCTCAGACAACCTTTCAAAATCCGCCAGTGCTTTTCGACAATTTTCCACTTTGCACTGCAGCTCGTTGTCTGTGTCCTCATAGCCTGAGCAGAGATAAACCTGAGGGCTAGCCAATTGCGGGCTGTATTGTGGGTGTTCAACCACTTCCCATCGAAAACGCTGCAGGAGCATCTTCATTGCCCCTGCAGAGTGCGGGTGAGAATTGCCATGTAAAACGAACCGCATGACAGTTAAGTTATGTGGATTGCATAGTTTCAGGCGAAATCTTTCACCAGACCTTCGTACTTGGCGGGAGACGCTAATATCTTGCCATCTTTACGTTCTCACTGTGAGCTCAGAACTGAAAAGAGTAATATGATCGATCGACGGGCGTACTAGACACAGTGCCCAACGCGTCTGTGCAAAGCTTCATCAGATTTTCACTGTATTTTCCAGTTCGCGACCGATCGTTTTTTACTTTCCGAATACCCCTCGTATATGGCGACCTAGTGAAAGACTTGCGTGGAAGTCGTTTTCAGCCGGACAGGGTGCGATTGTGGATCCGTCAGTAACCGATCGTGTTCTACGAAACAGGAATTGACTGTTTCACCTTCCAGTAAAATAAATATCTTAGCCCATGTGGTTACTATTTTTGGATGGGGGTATTCCCTTTTGATTTGACTGCCCCTCACGGACCGCACACGGCCTTGCTCTGACATGACGAAGGGCAAGAGACCCACTCGGCACACCAGCGACGAGGCTGTGCTTGTTTTGGTTGCGTATCAAGTACCACAGAGCTGTGCCCGTCGCTAGGGGTTTCAGTGAATCTGAGGGATTTGGGTTGTGTGCGTGTTTGCTGCGTGCAAGCTCGTGTTTGGTGTTTTATGCATATGTTATTGGTCGCTAAAGAGGCGTGTAAGGATTAATTCTGGGCGTTTGTGAGAACCTTCTGGTGTTTCATTTCCTATATTTTGTTTGAGCAAGTGGGGCGAAGTTTGTGTTGATTCTTAAAATTCAGTGGATTTGTCTTGAATAGGTGTGTAAATGTTGGGTTGGCTCAGGAAGTCTCTTGTTTGTGTGTTGGTTACGTATCTGTCAACGCCTGAGATGACTTTGAAAACTTTGTTCTGGAGACGTTGCAGTCGGTATAGAGCTGCGTCTGACGCCACAGACCACACCTCCGAGCCGTACAGGATGACTGGAAGTATGAGCTGACGCTATAGGAGGAGAGTGCACTGGGTGGTTATTCCTTCGCCTTTCAACAGCCGATATAACCTACACAAGGGGGCGCAGCCTTTGTTTGCTGCAGTGGTAAAGTTCCTGTTCCGTGTTAGGCGTCCATCTATTTCGAGGCCCAGGTAAATAACTTAATTTCTCCAAGTTAACTCTCTGCTGTCAATGGTGAGTTGATGATCAGGGAGCTTGATTTTAGGGGTGAAGTAGATCGCTTGGCGCATGGTAGGGCTGATTCTTATTTTCCAGCAGTTGTGCCACTGCGTTATCCTCTCGAGATGTTGTCGGAGGTGGCGGTATACAAGCAGGAGGCTGCGACTGCTTCTGTATGTAACGATGTCATCCGCGTAGAGTGGAATTTCTCAGCCAATCTGCCTAGGGATGTCATTCGTAAACATGGTATAAAGTACAGGACCAAAAACCAAACCTTGTGGGAATCCTGCCACAATCCTTAGTGTCTGGCTGGACTTATCTCTGTTCCTTACGAAGAACTGACGTCCTGTAAGGAAGGATTCTGTGTTCCCAGTTATTTGAACTGGACACCCTATCTGATCTAGTTTGTAGTTTAGGCCATCGTGCAAGACGTGGTCGAATGCTTTTTCTATGGCCAAGATCACTGCTCCTACTGCTTCTCTCCTTGCCCTGGCCAGACAAAGGTGTTCTACCCAGCGAAGGGACTGTAGGATAGTGGAATTCTCAGTGTGGAATCCGAACTGTTCAGGCAGAAGGACATTGTTTTCAGTCAGGGACTAACGGAAGGGTGAAAGAATTAATAATTCTAGGATTTTACTCAGGCCAGTTAGTACAGAATTTGGCCCATAGCTTTCAGGAAGGAGCAGGTTTTTATTGGAGTTGGGTAGGGTGATGACCTTTGGAGTTTTCCACTCAGAGGGGAAGTACGTGAGTTGACACACCAACCCTGTCGAAATCCACCAGGCGCATTCGATCTGCAGCTGGCTCACCTCCCCTCCCCCGAAGCGGAGCTTCAACACTCCTGGCCATCCAAGCGTGTATTAACTGTTTCTCTACTGACAACATAATACTCTCAGCCTCCTTCTATGGTAGCGGGTCCGTCTCTTATGGTATCTGATGGTCAACTGCATATTACCTAGGGGTGTCCAGATACTTTTGATCTGATAGACTATTTACTACATACATAAATGATCCTTCGGACAGTGTGGGCAGCAATCTGCAGTTGTTTCTTAATGACGGTGTGGTGTTTGGGCAGGTGTCGAAGGTGAGTGATAGGAGGAACATACAAGATGACTTAGATAAAATTAATGGCAACTTGCTAGAAATGTAGTTCATGCAGATGAGTAGGAAAAAAAACCACAATGCTCGAATACACTTTGACATTGAGAAGGCTAATTACACAAATTGGGGCAACTGGCATATTCTGTGACCTGTCAAACGCTTTTGACTGTGTGAATCACAGCATTCTTCTAAGTAAATTAAAATATTATGGCACCACTGGCAGTGGTGCAAAGTAGTTTCAGTCATATCTTACAAACAGAAAACAAAGCATGCCATTACATAACACTTCAGCAGTAGGCAATCAGACATCATCTGACAGTGAAGAATTTACATGTGGTGATTCCCAAGATTCCATACTAGGTCCAGTACTGTTTCTTGTGTATATTAATGACCTGTCATCTGTTACATTACCAAATGCCAAGTTTGTCTTATTTGCAGATGATACAAACATTGTAATAAATACTAAATCAAATATAAATTTATAAATGGCAGCTAATCAAATTTTTACTGACAAATAAGTGGTTCATAGCCAATTCACTGTCCTTAAACTTAGAAAATACCTACTATACGCAGTTCAGAACTTTCAAGAGATTTCCTTCTAGTGTGTGTATAAAATATGATGACAGGGAAATAGGAGAAGTTGAGAGTGTAAAATTCTTGGGATTACAACTTGATAATAAATTTAGTTGGGAGCGACATAGTAACGAACTGCTAATGTGCCTAAACAAGTCTGTATTTGCAATGCGAATGATGTCAGACATAGGAGATATAAATATAAAGAAACTGGAATATTTTGCTTATTTTCACTCTATTACGTCATACAGTATCATATTTTGCGGTAACTCCAGAAACCGAGAAAAATTTTTTAGAGTACAGAAGCGTATAATAAGAGTAATGTGTAGTGTAAATCTAGTAACATCATGTCGAAACCTATTCCAAGAATTGGGCGTACTAACCACAGCTTCTCAGAATATTTATTCCTTAATGAATTTTGTTATAAATAATACATCTCTTTTTCCATCTAACTGCTAAGTACACAGTAGCAATACTAGGAATAAGAACAATATACATAAAGATTTAAAATCACTTACTCTTGCCCAGAAAGGAGTCCAGTATTCAGCAACACATATTTTCAGTAAGTTACCAGCAACCATTAAGAGTTTAGTTTCATACAAGGCACAATTTAAACATAATTTAAAAGAATTTTTGGTGGCCAACTCCTATTCCATCCATGAATTTTTCAGCAAGGTCAGTAGGCCATTTTAATTAAAATTTGTTACAATACTTGGTTGTGATAGCCAAGTAACTACCTACTGTGTGAATAATGGGTGTATGGAAAGCAGATGTAAGTCTTAAGTCTGTAAATAGTGGAAGTTCAATTTTAAATCTTCTACATAATTTGACTGTTCTTAACTGAGGATCATTGAAATGAATAATTTACTTTAATTTTTGGAAATACTTGGTTGTAATAGCCAAGTAACTAGCTACTGTGTGAATGATGGATATAATGAAAGCTGATGTAAGTATTATACCTATAAATATTACAAGTTTAACTTTATTTCATGTATATAATTTTACTGTTTATTGACTGACGATCATTAAAATTAACGACACTCAAGTTTTTCTATTTACATTTTTGTAATGTGTTTATCTGGCATGCTCCACACCCAGGAGGATCCCCTCTTTTGTGGGTCTATGGAATGAATAATTAATCTAATCTAATCTAATTAGTAGTGTACTGCTTGATGCAGTCACGTCGTTAAAATATCTGAGCGTGACATTGCAAAGTGATATGAAATACATGGAGCACGTGAGGATTGTGGTGGGGAAGGCGATTGTTCAACTTCGGTTTATTGGAAGAATTTTGGGAAAGTGTACTAAATCTGTAAAGGAGACTGCATTAGGGCGCTATTACAACCTATTCTTGAGTAATGCTCGAGAGTTTGTGGCCCGCCCCAAGTCGAAGTAAAGGAAGACATCGAAGCAACTCAGAGACGAGCTGCTAGATTTCCTACCAGTAGGTTCGAATAACACGCAAGTATTACGGAGGTCCCTCGGGGACTGAAATGGAAATCCGTGGAGGAAAAGCGACGTTCTTTTCGAAGAACTCTACTGAGAAAATTTAGATAACCGCCATTTGAAGCTGACTGTGTAACATTATCACAGCAGACAGAGGAATGAATGTCCGAAACATCGTCTGCCACAGTTTGTACACAGGCCTCTTACTTCGGGTACCTGAATTGTAGCCAAAGTGCTTAAATTGCTTCTCGTAGATGTTGTCACAATTGGTTTCTTCTCCGTGAGTCGCGAGCTCCAACGTTCGTGTCATAAGCAGTGCACAATAATGTGACAAGCGGGTAATTTTAAATGTTAATCACAATAAGAATCGTAAAATGTTTGGATGCCAACTACTTTCATTTTATTTCACCAACAGCAGTATTATTAAAGCGATTTCTAGAACCTGTCTATCGTTAATATTTATAATAACATTCCTGGTGATTAATCATTAGTTTCGGAGTACTGCAAAATTCACAAAAATGATTCACAGGATATTACAATCAACATGAGATAGCGCAAATATGTTTTCCGAAGCAAATTTAACAATTAATTCCGGCCGGCCGATGTGGCCTATCGGTTCTAGGCGCTTCAGTCTGTAACCGCGCTGCTGCTATGGTCGCAGGTTCGAATCCAGCCTCGGGCATGGATGTGTGTGATGTCCTTAGGTTAGTTAGGTTTAAGTAGTTCTAAGTCTAGGGGACTGATGACCTCAGATGTTAAGTCCCATGTGCTTAGGTTCATTTGAACCATTTTTGAAATTAATTTCGTCATTTCCCGCTGCTGCATTTCACACGCTAGTTCGGGTGTTGCCACCTGGGAAATCAGTAATAGGCTGCCTGGATTAACACAACACCTCACAAGAACGTCATTCGAGGCAATTTTTCAGCAAACTGCTCCATCTTTTCACGAGATCTGACTTTATACACAGATTCACGTACTACCTCCTCGGAAACCTATTGTAGACTAGTGGTGAGCTATTTTAGCAGTTTGACGACTTTCTTCTCAGGGCGCTCTTATGACTGGTCCATCCTTTCCATCAAGAAGCGCCGACGGCAACTACAATTTGTAAATGGCATTTCCTGATGAATTGAGTGATATCGAAATTATTGTTAACAAGTTCTCAATGCATGTAACGTCATCAGAATCGTTGGGATTGTATATCAATTTGAAGTAGAAAACATACACGACAAAAGGTTCACTTTTTGGCGCCCAACGTGGTAGGTGAGTCCCCACTACCCGTCGCTTCTCCAGTACGATACGGCTCTCCCTTTCCGGCCATTTTCACGCTTCGTAACCATCCGGTGCGGCTTTCGCGGTTTGTGATTCAACCTACTTAGCATCCTCCCGTGATAAAATCTTCCTATACTCTGCATTAATAAATAGCAACAAAAATATGATAAACGTGGGGAGGGATGTGGCATATACAACCGTTCTCTCGACGAAAGATCTATACCCAGAGACTGGAAACTTGCACAGGTCACATCAATATTCAAGAAAGGTAGTAGGGGGTACCCACTAAATTGCAGACCTGTATCATTGACGTCGAAATGCAGCAGGATTTTGAAACAACGATTGTTTTCGAACATTATGAATTACTTCGAAGAAAACGGTATATTGACAGACTTTCGACATGGATTTAGAAAACATCGTTCTTTTGAAACACACCCAGCTCTTTTTATTCGCACCAACTGTTGAGTGTTATTGACAACGGATTTCAAACTGATTCCGTATTCCTGGATTTCCGGAAGGCTTTTGACACTGTACCACACAAGCGGCTCGTAGTGAGATTGCGTGCTTATGGAATATTGCCTCAGTTATGTGACTGGATTTGTGATTTCCTGTCAGAGAGGTCACAGTTCGTAGTAACTGACGGAAAGTCATAGAGTAAAGTCGAAGTGATTTCTGGCGTTCCCAAAGGTAGTGTTACAGGCCCTTTGCTGTTCCTCACCCATAAAAACGATTTCGGAGACAAACTGAGCAGCCGTTCTACATTGATTGCAGATAACGCTGTCGTTTATCGACTACCAAAGACATCAGAAGATGAAAACAAATTGCAAAAAGATTTAAAAAAGATAACTGTATGGTGCGAAAAGTGGAAAGTGACCCTAAACAGCGGAAAGTGTAAGGTCATCCACACGAATACTAAAAGGAATCTGTGTAACTTCGGTTACACTATAAATCACTTAAAACGAAAGGCCGTAAATTCAACTAAATATCTGCGAATTACAATTACGAACAACTTAAACTGTAAGGAGCACGTAGAAAATGTTGTGGAGAAGGCTAACCAAAGGCTGCGTTTTCTTGGCATGAGACAGAAAATGTAACAGACCTACTAAGGAGACTGCCTACACTACGCTTGTCCGTCATCTTTTAGAATACTGCTGCGCGGTTCGGGATTCTTACCAGATGGGAATCACGGAGCATATCGAAAAAGTTCAAAGAAGGGCAGCACGTTTTGTATTATCCCGAAATAGGGGACAAAGTGTCACTGACATGATACAGGATTTGGGGTGGACATCATTAAAACAAAGACGCTTTTCGTTGCGGCGAAAATCTCTCACGAAATTTCATTTACAAAATTTACACTCCGAATGTGAAAATATTTTGTTGACGCCGACCTACACAGGGAGAAACTATCACCATAATAAAAGAAAGGAAATCAGGGCTCACATGGAAAGATGTAGGTGTTCTGGTTTAATCCATTATAAATGGGTTTTGAAAGCCTGCGGCTGTTGAAACTATAGGTTCGTTTACAAATAAATCTTATTTTGTGTGTATTAAGCCATTTCTTTTGATGTTGTGAGTGTGTGTGAGTCTGCCTCATTTCGTAGACTTTTGCTGCAATACATAAGAAACAATCGATTTTTTAGTTGGGTATCAATTCTTTTTGTGAAGTTGATGGCGAAATTTAGAAGAATTTGTATTTACAGTTTTCGAATGGTCCATTTGTGCAGAGAAGATTGCAAATATTTACAAAAATCACAGAGTAAAAATTGGGTGTTCTACGTCTAATAAGCTACAGAAAAAACTAATACATAATATACAGTGTTATCATGTTCCATAATCAGACTCTAGAATATACAAGGTAACATGGCAGGAATGCTCCAAGTTCTGCCTAGGACAAACAGGCCGAAATTTCAACACAAGGTACACAGAGCACATTAGAGCGTACACACACAACAAACACACTACATCAGCAATAGCAACACACGTACATAATACGGGACACCCATTTGGAAAAATAGAGCAAAATGTCAAAGTACACCACCGACTAAAGGAAGAACATAAAATGGATTTGCTTGAAGAACTGGAGATATATTCACATTACAGAAAATATTATGTGAAATATTAAATGAAATACTTGAAAGTGAAACAGTGAATTACTTCAGATGTTTCGATAATATACTTAAATAAAAATAGTAAAACATAGAAATAAGCACAATTGTAAAATCAATATAATAATTTATGAGCCAAATTCTTAAGATAAATAACCTCTGTACTAAAGCATATCATAATCTATGGAAGACCTATAATGTTCTGTGGACTACCCATAAGAAGATCTTTGTAACTGTTTTGTTTATGTAAGACATTTTTCGATGTGTAAAGTGTACAACAAGTTGAGTGTAATGCTTAGTGTGTGTGAGACTCTGCACAAACGAACCATTAGAATAGTGTAAGTACAAATTCTTCTAAATTTCGCCACTAACTTCACAAAAAGAATTGATACCCAACTAAAAAATCGTGTGTTTCTTATGTATTGCAGTAAAAGTCAACGAAACGAAGCAGACTCACGCACACTGACAACATCAATGACTTAATACACACAAAAAACGCATTTGAAAATGGGAATTATTTCTCGAAACGCGTCGCGCGAAAAGTAAAATAAAGAAAAATTGTGACTGGTAGCAGATGATTTATTTATAAACAAACCTATTATATAAGGGTTCATTTTTCCGCCCTATACGAGATTGGAGTAATAGAGAATAGTTTGATGAACCCTCTGCCAGGCACTTAAACATGATTTACAGAATATCTATGCAGATGAAGATGAAGATAAACGTCACAGCGGCAGAAAGATTCTGCTGCTGCCATCATACATTTCTCGCAACGACCACGAAAGTAAGATACGAGAAATGAGGACTCTTACGGAAGCACACAGATAATCATTTTTCGGACGCTCTGTTTGCCAGTGGAACTAGTAGTGGTACAGGGTGCCCTCCGCCACGCACCGTATGCTGGCTTACGTAGTGTGCATGCAGATGTATTATTCCTCCTGCAACACCCCCTGTAAGTGTATGTAGAAGTAGATTTAGAGATGCCAGCTACCGTACCGTAACCTAAGCTACGCTGGAACAGAGGTCAATTCTAGTGTCCGATTCCACTCGTCAGCTTTGAGTAATGACGTCGTACCTAAGGCAGAGACACTACATAGAGACATTCTTTGAAAGCAACAGAACGTATTCGTAAACAAACGAATGTAGCATACGATAAAATTACAAACAAAGTCACGTGATTAATTACTTTGCCTCAAATTATAGCAACAAGAATTAAAGGTAACAAAAATAAATAAGATCAGAAAAAGACAAGTATACATGTTTATTTTATTATCTCCAACATGATAATTTACTTGGAAATTACAATACAAACAATAAACGTTCTTAAACTATATTTTCAAAATATTCCTCCAGGTGTTTCGATCTTGTGTGACCTCTTCCTCTGCGCCCATTTTCTTCATTGTGTGCTGTACATTTTAGAGCCAGGTGGTCATAGGTCGTCCTCTTCTTCTTCTCCCCTCCGGTTCCCACTCCAGTATCAATTTTGGTGTTCTGGTTTTCTCCATTCGTCGTACATACCCGTACCACTATAATTTCTTCCTATCCATTACGTCATATATTCTTTCTTTTATTTCCATTCTCCTTATTATTTCTGTGTTCCTTGTCTTTTCTTTCCTGGAGATTCTTGCTGATCTCCTCCAGAAGTCCATCTCTAGAGCTTGTAATTTTTTAATGTGCTTCATGTTAATTGTCCAAGTCTCCGCTCCATACAGAACCACACTCTCTAATATGATTTGTATATTAATTTTTTAGTTCCGCTCATTACATTCCTGCTCCATAAGACTGAGTTCAGCATCCCAATGACCCTCCGTCCGCTACTAATTATTTTATTGATTTCTGACTCTGATTTTCCCTCGATTTCTAAAATGGATCCCAAATAACAGAAAATGGTTTTTTTTATATTCTTTTCTTTAATGTATAGCTCATCTGAATCATTAGTCAAGTATTCTGTTTTTTGGTAAATAATCTTCAAACCCCAGGTTTTTTGTATGCTGCTGCTAGTTGATTGCACATATAGTTAGCATCCTCCCCATCTTGTGCTACGACTACTTCATCATCAGCAAACAATAAATGATGTAGGTAGACTCCAACTCTTATTTCTAATCCCATACTATTACATTTACGAGACCATGTTCTAAGGCTAATATCTATATACACTCCTGGAAACTGAAATAAGAACACCGTGAATTCATTGTCCCAGGAAGGGGAAACTTTATTGACACATTCCTGGGGTCAGATACATCACATGATCACACTGACAGAACCACAGGCACATAGACACAGGCAACAGAGCAGGCACAATGTCGGCACTAGTGCAGTGTATATCCACATTTCGCAGCAATGCAGGCTGCTATTCTCCCATGGAGACGATCGTAGAGATGCTGGATGTAGTCCTGTGGAACGGCTTGCCATGCCATTTCCACCTGGCGCCTCAGTTGGACCAGTGTTCGTGCTGGACGTGCAGACCGCGTGAGACGACGCTTCATCCAGTCCCAAACATGCTCAATGGGGGACAGATCCGGAGATCTTGCTGGCCAGGGTAGTTGACTTACACCTTCTAGAGCACGTTGGGTGGCACGGGATACATGCGGACGTGCATTGTCCTGTTGGAACAGCAAGTTCCCTTGCCGGTCTAGGAATGGTAGAACGATGGGTTCGATGACGGTTTGGATGTACCGTGCACGATTCAGTGTCCCCTCGACGATCACCAGAGGTGTACGGCCAGTGTAGGAGATCGCTCCCCACACCATGATGCCGGGTGTTGGCCCTGTGTGCCTCGGTAGTATGCAGTCCTGATTGTGGCGCTCACCTGCACGGCGCCAAACACACATACGACCATCATTGGCACCAAGGCAGAAGCGACATTCATCGCTGAAGACGACACGTCTCCATTCGTCCCTCCATTCACGCCTGTCGCGACACCACTGGAGGCGGGCTGCACGATGTTGGGGCGTGAGCGGAAGACGGCCTAACGGTGTGCGGGACCGTAGCCCAGCTTCATGGAGACGGTTGCGAATGGTCCTCGCCGATACCCCAGGAGCAACAGTGTCCCAAATTTGCTGGGAAGTGGCGTTGCGGTCCCCTACGGCACTGCGTAGGATCCTACGGTCTTGGCGTGCATCCGTGCGTCGACGCGGTCCGGTCCCAGGTCGACGGGCACGTGCACCTTCCGCCGACCACTGGCGACAACATCGATGTACTGTGGAGACCTCACGCCGCACGTGTTGAGCAATTCGGCGGTACGTCCACCTGGCCTCCCGCATGCCCACTATACGCCCTCGCTCAAAGTCCGTCAACTGCACATACGGTTCACGTCCACGCTGTCGCGGCATGCTACCAATGTTAAAGACTGCGATGGAGCTCCGTATGCCACGGCAAACTGGCTGACACTGACGGCGGCGGTGCACAAATGCTGCGCAGCTAGCGCCATTCGACGGCCAACACCGCGGTTCCTGGTGTGTCCGCTGTGCCGTGCGTGTGATCATTGCTTGTACAGCCCTCTCGCAGTGTCCGGAGCAAGTATGGTGGGTCTGACACACCGGTGTCAATGTGTTCTTTTTTCCATTTCCAGGAGTGTAGTTATCGATTGAGGTATTTTTCATTTTTTGTAGATATTCATTTGTCATGACTGGCTTTTCTTTTAGAAATTAGTGTATCGGTTTCTCCATATTTTATGCTACTGCTTCGTATTCGTTGTCATTCATTAAATTTTCTGGTTTTTCAGATACATTTTAGTTTTTCCCCGCCCAAAACCCGCACTTTCCACCTCTTCTCCCATCTGATTCAGTAATTAATATAAAATTAACACTATTTTACAACAGTATGACTTCCCAATGCGCTTTACTGTAATGCAACCTAAAGATTCCCTGTGCTTTTCTAGTCGCATAAATTACGAGAATACTTCTTACCAGACATGAAAATTTGTTTTTAATTCTTGTTCTTATTATTTGCGTTATCTTCAGTTCGTTTCGATATAATTCATTACTTATTAAATAACTGCGTGAATGTGATTGTAATTTTATCGTATGCTACCTTCGTTTGTTTACGAGTATCAATCGTTGCTTTCATAGATTGCCTATACGTAGCGTCTCTGCCTTCGGTAAGACGTCATTGCTCAAAGCCGACGAGTGGAATCGGACACTAGATGTACTGTTCTCCCTAAAACGCAGTCTGTATCTATATGTAGAAGTAGATGTAGAGATGCCAGGTCCTATACTGTAAAGTCAGCCGCGCTGGAACCGCCGACATCGACGCCAGCCAGAGCAGCAGACACGGCGGACGAGCGGGGGTGGAGATAGCCGTGCGGTGTTTTTCCTACCCCCGCAGTGGGGGGAGGGGGGTGCGGTGTGTTGTGACGGCGCCTCCTGTTCCTGTAATCCCCCTACCCCTCCATGCGCCGTAAATCCCCGCAGCTTCCGATCTCTGACGTCACTGGAGCGTTTCCACGGCAACCACGTCGATTCGTGTGTACTACGATCGCCGCCGCACTCTCCCTTTTCCGCGAGTCGCAGCGCCCGCGGAATTCACGGCGTGAGCCACAAAGCGCGGAAGCTCTTGGACGGGTATCGGAAAAGTGAAGTTTCCGATACTGCGTGTCTGGTGGGATCAGTGACATAATGGAATCTTTCGCTCTTCAGCGGAGTGCGCGGATAAATCAGAGTCATCTGTATTAGCCCGTCGACTTCGACCAATGACGTCGCAAAAGCACCAAAATGCTACAAAAAAAAAATTATTTCAAAATGACGAACAATGAGATCACCCGTTCCCATGGAGTCAAATTAAACACATATAATAAAAGTAGCCAATCAGTTGTCGAAGATGTATGATTCATTTATCACAACATATTTAGGAACTACATTATCGCCGGGCGTTGTGGCCGAGCGGTTCTAGGCGCTTCAGTGTGGAACAGCGCGACCGCTACCGTCCCAGGTTCGGATCCTGCCTCGGGCATGGATGTATGTGATGTCCTTAGGTTAGTTAGGTTCAAGTAGTTCTAAGTTCTAGGGGACTGATGACCTCAGATGTAAAGTCCCATAGTGCTCAGAGCCATTTGAACTATTTGAACTACATTATCGCAGTATCAAGCTCTCAAAAACAAGAAAACACAAATCATTAGCTCTTATACACGTGGTAACATACCTGTAGTGTAAGTCTGTCTATACCGCCCTGCAATAATACCTACCATAAAATTACGTAACATATCGATAGGCACAGGCAAAATTAAAAAGCAAGCAGCAAACAAGCATTGTCAAGCACTTAAGACTCTTCCTTGTACAGCTAATACTGACGCATAAAATTCTCACAAAAGTCAATTGAACTAAATTTCACTGCCCTCACCTACCAAACAGTGTACCAACATAATACATAGCATATCTTAGTCACCAACAATACTGTATCGAGAGTAAAATCTTTGAATTATTCTATGCAAACGTGTAGCAATTATTGCTATGAGATTCTAAAAAACATTCTTGCTCCTACGGTAAATTTTTTGCACCGTTTAAGAATAATTTAATGCAAATGAAAGTGATTAGACTGTTGGCCATTTTTGAAGAGAACATCACTGAAGTCGGCCCTGAAATGGGTTTAGGATAATCTGTCTTTTCTTTTAAACGGTGACACATGCGAAATAGTTTATGGTGATGGTGTTCTACAGCTTTAATGAATGTTAAGAACTGCATTACGAGATGAGATACTGGCGGAAGTAAAGCTGTGGGGACGGGTCGTGAGCTGTGCTTGGGTAGCTCATATGGTAGACCACTTGCCGCGAAAGGCAAACGTCCCAAGTTCGAGTCTCGCTCCGGCACACAGTTTTAATCTTCCAGGAATTTTCTACTGCGTACTGGTATAATTTATAAGAGTCGATCGATTTCGGTCTAGGGTCAGACCATCATAGAATCCGAACGCAACCTCAGCTCTGCATTTGCGTAGTTCGAAGAACAGTTATCAGATGTACATTGTTGCATCACTAATAGTAGCTGTATAAACGTAACATATATATCTATTTAACCTTCTAGACTTTTGTGTGTGGGATACCCATCCACTCGACAGTGAAGCCATTAAAAAAAGGCCACTGAAGAAATTGTAAAATACTTCCTTTCTAATCCCTGTTTAGATCACCTGAGGATGTGCATAAATGGGTGTGCAACTGGCCGTGGTTTTAATACAGATAACTTTCTACAGCCAGAGCGGTTTTTTTTGCTTTGTTATAAAAATGTTTAGCGTCCATCACGGACTTGGTTCCGGTACGGTGCACTGAAAGTCTACTCAGACTCGGAGTTGGCAGATCTGACTTGCTGTGCGGATTAGTAGACAGTAATGATCGTGGAGCTCAAAACTGGTATCGGAAGAGATTTCCAGAACGACGGTGCTTGGAGCAATTGATCGTCGGCTTCGAGAGCATACTACACGTGATTGGGGGAGGCCTAGAAGCACGACAACTCAACTGAATGAGCAACTTTTTCGTTACAACAAGTTATTTGGTCACATGGCTGTCTGTAGCTTTCCACATGAGATCCATCTGTGTCCGAGCCATGTACAGCGTACGCAGGCATTGTCTGCAGTTTTATATTCCTGCTTGAGACACTTACGCAAATTCCTCATTCAGCAATGTGTCAACCCTCACTAGTGCAAATGGGCTCTTCACGGATGACGCTTCGTTTCAAAGCAAATGTTTAATGTGTTGAAGAGTCCTAAGAGGGAAATAAAGCGTTTCCGGACTACAGTGTTGTTCTGTGCTAACCATGAAAAGTATATTATATTATATATACATTGCCCCCATGTAACTTCATAGCTGTGTACAGTCTGAGATCAAAATATACCAATTTAAACACATTGCTACCGTGATATGTGGTGAATTTATGTTTTTGTTTTACTGTGCAAAATACGTTTTGTAATTAAAATCATAATCCAAACGTTTGGTCAGAAACTTTTGCTAAAGAGGCCAATACGGAACTTTTTTGCTGCAAAAAAAAAAGAAACAGTAATTTATTTATTACAACCACTTACATTTTCTTTTCGTCTGGCTATTGTAGAGTAACCTCACGTGTTTCTCTGTACCGTCACATCAGATAAAATAATGATTTTCTTAATACATAAGTGAAATTTATCTGCCGTGGCAGACCTGATCATGTCCATTGATTATACTCGTAATCATAACTTTGAATGAATTTTGCATCTTCCTTCTCAGGGAACGTAAAGAAAGGTCTGGTAACGAATTGTTCGAGAAACACCGAACACATTACGAGTTCTCTAGTTACCTGTTCAATATCGCTAAGAAGAACCAGAGATCGAGTTGTCTATAATTTTCTTTAATTTATTTTTTACTTTTTACGTAACAATCATGTTAGGTTGATCGGTCAACTACCTTCGATCAATGACGTCAGCTTTCGCTTCAGTAGGTTGATTAATATCGTACCTCACGATACTAATAGGATGTTGTTCTTGTTGTTGTTGTTGTTGTGGACTACAGTCCTGAGACTGGTTTGATGCAGCTCTCCACGCTACTCTATCCTGTGCAAGGTGCTTCATCTCCCAGTACCTACTGCAGCCTACATCCTACCGAATCTGCTTAGTATATTCATCTCTTGGTCTCCCTCTACGATTTTTACCCTCCACGCTGCCCTCCAGTACTAAATTGATGCCTCAGAACATGTCCTGCCAACCGATCCCTTCTTCTGGTCAAGTTGTGCCACAAACTCCTCTTCTCCCCAATTCTATTCAATACCTCGTCATTAGTTATGTGATCTACCCATCTAATCTTCAGCATTCTACTGTAGCACCACATTTCTAAAGCTTCTATTCTCTTCTTGTCTAAACTAGTTATCGTACATGTTTCACATCCATACAGGACTACACTCTATACAAATACTTTCAGTAACGACTTCTTGACACTTAAATCTATACTCGATGTTAACAAATTCCTCTTCTTCAGAAACCCTTTCCTTGCCATTGCCAGTCTACATTTTATATCCTCTCTACTTCGACCATCATCAGTTATTTTGCTCCCCAAATAGCAAAACTCATCTACTACTTTAAGCGTCTCATTTCCTAATCTAATTATTTCAGCATCACCCGATTTAATTTGACTACATTCCATTATTCTCGTTTTGGTTTTGTTGACGTTCACCTTATATCCTGCTTTCAAGACACTGTCCATGGCAGTCAACTGCTCTTTCAGGTCCTTTTCTGTCTCTGACAGAATTACAATGTCATCGGCGAACCTCAAAGTTTTTATATCTTCTCCATGGATTTTAGTTTCTACTCCGAATTTTTCTTTTGTTTCCTTTACTGCTTGCTCAATATACAGATTGAATAACATCGGGTATAGGCTACAACCCTGTCTCGCTCCCTTCCCAACCATTACTTCCCTTTCGTGTCCCTCGGCTCTTATAAATGCCATCTGGTTTCTGTACAAATTGTAAATAGCCTGTTTTGACCCCTGCCGCCCTCAGAATTTGAAAGAGAGTATTCCAGTTAACATTGTCTAAAGCTTTTTCTAAGTCTACAATTGCTAGAAAAGTAGGTTTGCCTTTCCCTCATCTTTCTTCTAAGAAAAGTCGTAGGGTCAGTATTGCCTCACGTATTCCAACATTTCTACGGAATCCCAACTGATCATCTGAGGTCAGCTTCTATCAGTTTTTCCGTTCGTCTGTAAAGAATTCGCGTTAGTATTTTGTAGGTGTGACTTATTAAAGTGATAGTTCGGTAATTTTCACATCTGTCAACACCTCCTTTCTTTGGGATTGCAATTATTATATTCTTCTTGAAGTCTGCGGGAATTTCGCCTATCTCATACATCTTGCTCACCATATGGTAGAGTTTTGTCAGGACTGGCTCTCTCAAGGCTGTCAGTAGCTCTAATGGAATGTTGTCTACTCCCACGGCCTTGTTTCGACTAATAGGATGTAAACTGATAATCACGTGAAAACGTAATTTACATCTTTTAACACTAATCGTTAATTTCATTTATCTTTTTTTTGCACAGGTTTGATACCTAGGAACCTTTCTCTCGCCCTTCACGGAATTGCTTCAAAATCAATATTTTAATTTTCTGTGACGTACTGGGAAAAGTTTTCATAGTAGTAATATCTCAGGTCTTTCACTTCTATCATAAATTGTAAATGGTAAATGTTTAAGAAGCCATGTCCGTACAACATATTTTCCTCCTTTGTGGGGGTGGAATGTTCTCTGTAATACTGACCGTATATTTTTCTTACGCCTCATGTAACTAAGATAAATCTATCTTGGAAAGAATACCAATCGATTATAGCAAAAATAAGTTCCACAGCTATAATGGGTATCACAATGCACAGCACGAACAGAAAACTATTTTTTGTAGTGGTAGCAGTACAACTATTTGAATACACGTTTTCATCATTTCCGCAATCGCGCTTTTGGCTTTGCACCAATTGGTTGGTTTGTGGGGGTGGAAGGGACCACACTACAAAGGCCATCGGTCCCTTTGCGGCAATTACCAAGTGCAATTGTCCAAGTATATCTTTAAATATAAACCAGGCGTCTCATAATGAAATATAAGAACAAATATGTCTAGCGTGTACTACTACGAAGAGCCAAAGAAAGTGGTACACCTGACTAATATCGTGTAGGGCCGCCGCGAGCACGCGAAAGTGCTGCAACACGGCATTGGATGTACTCGACTAATATCTGGAGTAGTGCTGGAGGGAATTACAACATGAATCCTACAGAGCTGTCGATAAATCCGTTAGAGTACGAGGTGGTGGAGATCTCTTCTCAGTAGCACGTTCCATCCCAGATACGCTCAATGTATGGTGAGTTTGGTGGCCAGCTGAAGTGTTCACACTCGGAAGAGTGTTCCTGGAGCCACTCTGTAGTAATTCTGGACGTGTGGGGTGTCTCATTGTCCTAACTGAATTGCCCAAGACCGTCGGAATGCACAATGGACATGAATGGATGCCTGTGATCAGACAGGATGGTTACCTACGTGTCACCTTTCAGAGTAGTATGACTTCGTAATAGGAGTCTGCCAAGGACAGTACTTCTACTTATGGCATGTATCGATTAGAAAAATGCACCGATGATGACCGATATCAGTCGAAATTGCAACAAGATAAATAAATAACGTTTCCGCGACTGGTTGCTACATTCTGTATAATTTTGTATTCCACGGTCGCTGCGGGAACCTTATGGAGCCCAACATTCAAAACTACAGTAGCATTTCTGCGTGAAACTGAATGTACATTCAGCAAGCCAAAAAGTGTCTCCTTCGTCCACAGGAAACGGTAGACTACTGCTGTGATTCCGGTGTGCATCAAATGGATTAGAGGGGACAGATGAGGAGCACGTATGTTGCTCCCATGTTTCTGATCTTGTGGAAATTGGCGTTGGATTCTGTAGGTTAGGGAATGTATAAGTCGATAAGGACTGTGTGAGGAAGTCACAGAGAAAGGGCTCTGTCTCGGTGCGCTTCTCTAAAGTTTCGCATCCATCTTGAATATAGAGCAGCACTGAAATCGCGGTCGTAGCTAGGAATCGCCATAATGTACAAATACAAGGTACTTCGCCAGTGATTCTAGTGTAAAGTCACTGTCGACCACAGCAGTGTTAAACCTACAGTTCTGTAGAGTCGCTATTAATCACTGCTTATAATGCGTAACAATTCTGTAATGAAGAAAAAATCTGTAGCCAAGTTCGGGGAGAGGCAGATGACCTCTCCTGCTAACCCTCCCCCCCCCTCTCAACCCCATGGGGTAATCTTGATATTTCTTTACTAACCCAGTGGTTAGTTGTCGTAAATATTGGTTCCTTCCTGATCTCTGAGTGTGGTAATTGATAATTTTCTTTGCGAAAAGACGCCACAATTTACTCTTTAAAATTCATCGTAAAATTGGATTCGCTGTAGAACTGAATACTTCGTATTGTCTTTCTCTCTTAATGGGTTAATCAATGAATAAATACGATAATCTGTAAGCAAGGCCTGTCTAAATTGATTTTACACTCTTCCAAGTAAGTTAAATGCACTTCAAAAGTTATTTTTGCGAGTTGTTATAAAGTCAGTGTTCAGTGGTGTTGCCAGTCAAAGATCCTATGCCTAAGTTCTTTCTTTCGATTTGAAGAAAAAATGACGATCGCTGCGCTGCATTAATGTAGCGATCGACAACAACAAAAGTTTTTCTTTCAAAAATTCAGTCTTGATCACACCACGTATGCTTCAAGAACATAGGTGACCGGTTTCGGTCGTATCACATGACCATCATCAGTCCTGTAATTTAATTTAGAAAGTAATAAAAGCCTTACTAGATTGACAATAAAACTATCAGTCTAGTAAGTTTTCTATTACTTTCTAAATTAAATTACAGGTCTGATGATGGTCATGTGATATGGCCGAAACCGGTCACCTATGTTCTTGAAGCATACGTGGTGTGATCAAGACTGAGTTTTTGAAAGAAAAATTTTGGTCACTGTTCCAAAAATGTATATTAAAATAACAAAAGTTCTCACAGTTTCAGCTTTGAATTAATTTTGTCGACATAAACACTATCTCACTTCCCTGAATACACTTTACGAAATAAATCATAATTTTTTTTAATAACAAAACTTTTTTCTCTTAGAAAGATAATTACTTTCAGATAAAGTGGAAGGTACTTTTGAAATTAAAGTTTTGAATACTTTCACACTACATACTTCCGCAATAAGCACTCACCCGAACTAACACAATACAGACATCGCGAGACAAGGTAAGGTGAGGCAAAATGACAAAATTAGAGCAGTTATATTTCAGGAGTGACATCTGCTCCAAAACCAGGGGGCTCGATCCCTCCCCCTCCCCCTCCCCCTTCTCTGCCGGCGTCGTGGCAGTTATATTTTTCATGTCTGGTGCAAAGTTTCTTCTCATTGTGAGTTTTCACTAATAAATATTTTGTCGTTAACTCATTATACCGGACGGCTATGCAATTATTTGTTGTAGGCAAGTCGCCTACATCCTAAATATTTATAGACCTGCACAAAACAAAAGTTGACGTAACAATAACTTCTTATATCTAGATGTACTTAGTACACAACTAATTCGTCTGAAATGATTACTCTCAAATAATTCACAATTCACACAAAAATATTAATAAAATTATTTGAAATCATGGCTTATGGCCGTATAGAAGTGGCTTCACCCGCCCTTTTTGGACGCCTATAGTGCAAGCGCACTTCTAGACTACGCCTTCGATCAGTCTGACCTCTGAACCTTGCTGCACACAGCACTGAATTTTTCATCGCGCAATCAATATGCCGACCCGGAGCAAGGTTACTACTGCACCCGCACAACCCCGACCCCACCTCTTGGGGCAAGTAGAAACGAATTTCAGCTGAAAGAAACATTTCGTCGTTTGCTTTTGTACCAGAAGCAGCAGAATCTATGCATAACTGAAGCACTGAGCTGACGCACCGCTGCGGCAACTGACTGAATTCGATTTACGAGTTCTAAGTTGTAATCTATGCCCTTAGCAGAAACGTCGTAATAAATGAAAAATGTATGTCAAGTGACCGACTCGGCCTTATTCGTTATTAGTGACAGTAATTTTTCACAGCAGGCTACATACCGTATTATCGACACATTTTATTCAAGCTGATGTTACGTTTAAATTATATGTATGTATCTTACACTAGCTGCTTCAGTCCGGAACCGCGCTGCTGCTACGGTCGCAGGTTCGAATCCTGCCTCGAACATGGATGTGTGTGATGTCCTTAGGATGGTTATGTTTAAGTAGTTCTAAGTCTAAGGGACTGATGACCTCAGATGTTAAGTCTCATAGTGCTCAGAACCATTATCTTACACTAGCGAAACCGACAGAGCTTCGCTATTGCTAAATATTATGGGAACTAGATATACAGGTACATCCTAAACGCTTCCCCTCGCTCTCTTTGCCCTTAAGCCCTCCTGACTGCCACTGCAAAATGAGCCTAAAATGAATGGAGAAATCATTGGAATGTCGGGTATGAAAGAGATCTCTCCTGTTTCTAGATGTGAGGATATTAGCTGCAACGACAGTACTTCGCATATGAGGGCAAATCAGAAAGCCATTGCCCTTACATTTGTTTTTAGAGAAATTATGGCTGTAAATGAGAAGTCAACACATCCATTCCCATTGTTGGACCTCGCATGGTTCGTGCCGGCCTTGTCTGCCTATAGCTCTGTCCCTAAACGCTGCTGTCAGTTATTAAAGATGGCGGTTGTGCTTCACACGTCCACGGCGTTAGAGCAACCGATTCGTTGTCTATGGAGCAAGGGACGGATGCCCATCCAGATCTACAGGGAAATGCAGCCCACACATGGGGGAAACTATCTCGCTTTAAGAAACGCAAGATGGTGAGTTCGACAAAGGCCACGGAATCCTGCATTGACAATGAGCGATCGGAGAGTCCACGTTCGTCATTAACTGACGACAAATCTAACGCGTGGATGCAATGGTGAAAGTCTACTCATGCTCATAAATTAAGGATAACTGCAGAATGTGGTGTCACACAACTTGGCACTACACAAAGCTGGCGCTAATAGCATAGGCACAAAGGGAACACGATACAGATCTGTAGGTCCACGGTATTGGTGATAAGTTGAGAAAACCGTCTCGAAACACATGTGTAGAAAGCGCCACTGTTTCGTGCGCATGTACCCCGACATCAATATGGGATATGGTCATCATCCACACGTACACCACCATAGTGCTCAGAGCCACAAGTACACCGGCTGCAAAACGGGTTGGCATACTCTGGATCAGGTGGTCGAGCAGTTGCTGAGATATAGCCTCCCATTCTTGCACCAGTGACTGTCGGAGCTCCTGACGTGTCCTAGGGGTTTGAAGACGTGCAGCGATACGTCGACCGAAAGCATCCCAGACGTGCTCGATGGGGTTTAGGTGTGCAGAACAGCCAGGCTACTCCATTCTCCTGATATCTTCCGTTTCGAGGTACTCCTCCACGACGGCAACTCGGTGGGACCGTGCGTTATCATCGATCAGGAGGAAGGTGGGACCCACTGCACCTCTGAAAAGGCGGATATACTGGTGCAAAATGACGTTCCGATACACCTGACCTGTTACAGTTCTTCTATCAAAGACATGGAGGGGTGTACGTACACCAATCACAAGCCAACTCCACACCATTAAACCACGACCTCCATACAGGTCCCTTTCAAGGACATTAAGTGGTTGGTATCCGGTTCCTGGTTCACGCTAGAAGAAAACTCGGCGAGAATCACTGTTCAGACTATACCTGGACTCGTCCCTGAACATAACCTGTGACCACTGTTCCAATGACTTTGTACTGTGTTCTTGACAGCAGGCTTTATGGGCTCTCCTGTGATCAGGAGTCAGTGGAATGCACCATGCAGATCTCGAGGCGAATAAACCGTGACTGTTCAGTCATATGTAGACTGTCTGTCTGGAGACAACTGTTCCAGTGGCTGTGGTAAGGTCGCAAACAAGGCTACTTGCAGTACTCTGTGGCCGTCTGTGGGCACTGATGGGGAGTTATCGGTTTTCTTGTGGTGTTGTACACTGTGCACGTCCGTACTGTAGCGTCTGGACACGTTTCCTGTCTGCTGGAATCGTTGCCATAAGATCACACTTTGTGGCACACGGAGGGCCCGTACTATGAGTTGCTGTGTTTGACCAGCCTCCAGTCGCCCTAGTATTCTACCCCTCATAACGTCATCAATATGTGTTCTTTGAGACATTTTCAACATACATCCACCATTAGCATGTCTGAAAATGTCTGCACACTTACTCGCTGCATCGTACTCTGACATGCACCAAGACACCTCTACGTATGTGGACTGCTGCCAGCGCCACCGTGCGACGACCGCAGGTCAAATGCACAGCATGGTCATACCCCGAGGTGATTTAAGCCTGCATGTACCAGCGTTATACGGAACTTATGAGCACAAGTGTAGATAGGCGTGTGCACGTCACGGCCGTTTCCCAGGAGCTTGGCATATCATGTGGTAGTGGTTACAACAACACCCACGGGTCCTTAGTGTACCAGAAGATTTCATGTCGGTGGCTGCCTAAGCAGTTGGATGACATGTTGAAAGGCAAGCGAATGATCACTGAATCATCTCGAACGGTACTCCAAGGAGGGTAAAGGTTGCCTGGACAGCACTGATACTGCCGATGAAACCTGCACTGTATGCCAGAATCCAAACAGCAGATCACGGTGTGGAAACATCTGAGTTCGCCTGTGACAAAAAGATTCCTGTCAGTGCAGTCTGTTGGGAAAGTGACGTTAACGGCCTTCTGGGATAGACATGCACCACTCCTTCTGGATTTCGTGGCACAAGGTGCAACCATCAATGCCGACTGTTCCACACTGTCGCGTCTGAGGGCTGCCATCAGGCGAAGTCGCCGAGGAATCCTCTGTGCGGACAACGTGATTCTGCTCCACGACAATGCGAGACCACATGTGACAACCAGAACTGCCTAAAAGTTCCACGCAATCACTGGGAGAATCTGGACCACCCACCATACATTCCAGACCTCGCCCCAACTGACTTCCACGTTCTCGGACGGCTGAAGACGTTCCTGGCGGGGAAGCGATTCACAAGTAACGGTGGAGCTAAGACAGCAGTCCGAAGGTAGTTCCATAGTCAGCTGGACGAATTCTGTCGAAGGGGTCAGTTGGACGAGTTCTAGCGCAGGGGCATCTCAAATTTAGTGCTCGGATGATACAAATATTTGAACCTGTGTGGGGACTATGTGGAAAAATAGTGTGAGGTACGTAGAAAGGGATGAATATTTCCCATTACCTTGTTTTGGCTAGAAAAAATAGGGGCGAAGACATTCTGATTTGCCCTCGTAATTTTAATTTGCAAACGAGTAGAATTACAACGTTTCGAACGATTCAGATTCCGTAGTACTATATTTATCATAAGCTGGTAAGCCATAAAGACACATTTCCCGTTTTCTGTAAAACGGACGGCAAGGAAACAAACGAAAGAGCACGTTGTTGTCTATACACTACCCGTTTCAAATTATATATACGGAGAAAGAGTATATACATGTGAAACAATCTGATAAATCATTGATATGGTTTGCTCTCTTTGTTGAAATTGACTGTTAGAAAGAAAATGAAACCGCGAATTTTCACAGAAGAACACATCATTATCATTCTTGCTGTCGGTTTTAACGGAATATCTGTACCTTTTCGTGTAAAACGAAACGCTTAAAAATATATAGCCAATGTCAATCTGAATGTTTATTAGTGTATCTGGTAGAAATTTGAAGTAAATAGATAAAGAACTTTTCGAGATTTTTGATAACTACGTTTCCCTTATATTGTGTAAATTAAAATTATATGGCCTATGTCGATTCGAATGTTCATTAGAATATCGAGTAAAAATTTGAAGTAATTCTGTCAAGAACTTCACGAGATTTTTGATAACGTTTTAGCCTACGTTCGTGCAAATGGTCAGTAGTGTATAGTGTAAAAAATTGAAGAGCTTTTCGAGACTTTTGGTAGCTATATTTCCCCTTTATATAATGCATATATATTACACATATTATGCAGGTGTAGGGGCTGTTCTTGGACCAAAAGTACTGTTGAATGCGAGTCTCGTCACAAAGATATGTCCAAAATTTGCGTCAAATGTCTTTATGATCAACAACCGCTGTTCCGGTGTTAGTGCTTCCATCATTCTGAAATGTGAACTGAGACATCGGCTGAGTGAGCCATAGAATTTTCAGAGCTACAATACCACCGTATCACAAGAAAAATCTTTTACGGTGTAAGACGTGAATATTTCTATTGTCTATTGTCAAACCACAATTTATGAAAGGTGTTTATACACTCCTGGAAATTGAAATAAGAACACCGTGAATTCATTGTCCCAGGAAGGGGAAACTTTATTGACACATTCCGGGGGTCAGATACATCACATGATCACACTGACAAAACCAAAGGCACATAGACACAGGCAACAGAGCATGCACAATGTCGGCACTAGTACAGTGTATACCCACATTTCGCAGCAATGCAGACTGCTATTCTCCCATGGAGACGATCGTAGAGATGCTGGATGTAGTCCTGTGGAACGGCTTGCCATGCCATTTCCACCTGGCGCCTCAGTTGGACCAGCGTTCGTGCTGGACGTGCAAACCGCGTGAGACGACGCTTCATCCAGTACCAAACATGCTCAATGGGGGACAGATCCGGAGATCTTGCTGGCCAGGGTAGTTGACTTACACCTTCTAGAGCACGTTGGGTGACACGGGATACATGCGGACGTGCATTGTCCTGTTGGAACAGCAAGTTCCCTTGCCGGTCTAAGAATGGTAGAACGATGGGTTCGATGACGGTTTGGATGTACCGTGCACTATTCAGTGTCCCCTCGACGATCACCAGAGGTGTACGGCCAGTGTAGCAGATCGCTCCTCACACCATGATGCCGGGTGTTGGCCCTGTGTGCCTCGGTCGTATGCAGTCCTGATTGTGGTGCTCACCTGCACGGCGCCAAACACGCATACGACCATCATTGGCACCAAGGCAGAAACGACTCTCATCGCTGAAGACGACACGTCTCCATTCGTCCCTCCATTCACGCCTGTCGCGACACCACTGGAGGCGGGCTGCACGATGTTGGGGCGTGAGCGGAAGACGGCCTAACGGTGTGCGGGACCGTAGCCCAGCTTCATGGAGACGGTTGCGAATGGTCCTCGCCGATACCCCAGGAGCAACAGTGTCCCTAAATTGCTGGGAAGTGGAGGAGCAGTCCCCTACGGGACTGCGTAGGATCCTACGGTCTTGGCGTGCATCTGTGCGTCGCTGCGGTCCGTTCCCAGGTCGACGGGCACGTGCAGTTTCCGCCGACCCCTGGCGACAACGTCGATGTACTGTGGAGACCTCACGCCCCACGTGTTGAGCAATTCGGCGGTACGTCCACCCGGCCTCCCGCATGCCCACTATATGACCTCGCTCAAAGTCCGTCAAATGCACATACGGTTCACGTCCACGCTGTCGCGGCATGCTACCAGTGTTAAAGACTGCGATGGAGCTCCGTATGCCACGGCAAACTGGCTGACACTGACGGCTCCGGTGCACAAATGCTGCGCAGCTAGCGCCATTCGACGGCCAACACCGCGGTTCCTGGTGTGTCCGCTGTGCCGTGCGTGTGATCATTGCTTGTACAGCCCTCTCGCAGTGTCCGGAGCAAGTATGGTGGGTCTGACACACCGGTGTCAATGTGTTCTTTTTTCCATTTCCAGGAGTGTATTTTATTAACAGAATTAAGAAGGAATAATTAATAACTATCATTTTGGAAATAATTGTGGTAGCAGGAAATGTCTGCACCAAATTATTGTTGGCGGGAGAGAGCACAAATTGATATAATTTTAAAAAGAGCGGGAGAGATCGCGTATGGATACATTTTAAGAAAAGAGCAGGAAAGACCGCGCATTGATACATTTTGTAGTGGTAGCAGGAATTGTCTGCACCAGAAAGCATTGTTGGTGGGAGAGACCGCACTCTAGTGTTCGTAGGAAGTCAGCAGTAAGCGAGATGTGAAGCGAGTCGGTAGCAGGTCTGAAGCGAGAGGTTGAGAGGAGCGGTGTGCCTGCCAGCTATGATTTACAAGAGATTATAAACGGATGTACAGAGACATCAGCTAACTTTTATCACAAGAGGAAATTATATATATATATATATTATTTTTATTGTTTTAGAAACTCAAGACTACTGAAGGTATATTTGCGCAATGCTAGTTGTAAGATTAAGGTAAAAAGTAAGTCCCATTTGAACGTTTGTAAAATCATTTCATTACCAACAGCAAATATTTGAAGAATCGTTTTCAGAATATAATTAATTTTTGCCAGAAATATTGCATTACTGATTATAATCCATCCCAAAAACCATCAACGTAAAACATTGCAAAATTTTACTGTTGTCAAGAAAAAGTTTAACTATGAATTATGTAACTTCAGTCAAATTAATTAAAGAATAACGTCAGATATGCTATTAAAGAGTAACGTCAGCTTTGGTAATAAATACAGCAACTTATTATGACAGCCGACTAGCAGTTAACAGAGTATAATAAACTGGAGTAAGTATATTCATGTCGCAGTTCGATCTAGCAGTCAGCTGGCGATCCAGTAATAGTAAAAAAGGTAAGGAACAGTTTTGGGTTATTGCAGGTAACGGCTGAGGGCCACGACGACGACACATTCTATGTTCCGTCGAAATAATCAGTAAATCACTTTTAATAAGCAGCATTTAAATTTGTATGCGAAGATTTAGAAAGAGAATTAATTTCAAAGGGAAGATTTCATTTGTTGTTGTTAAGCAAGATATAGAAATCCTAAGGGAAGGTATCATAGGATATTGTGGAAGGGAAAGTTGCGTAACAATAGAGATATAGAGGAGACGGGAAGGTTTCAACGGGATACAATTGAACCACAATAGACAATAATTTTCTAACACATTTTTTGCCACCCTGTAAAAATACGCTATTTGCTGTCTACCATGGTGATCCAACTTGAATGCTTAGCAGTGTAGACTGGCAACGTAACACACTGGACGCAACAGTCAGTCTCTGGCGGGCTGTTACGAAGCACGTTCGGTCTCCTACCGCCCACGTCATTCCTCCGGCCGCCACACCCTTTCCAGGACGGTATTCGTCGCAACGCGTGCGAAATCTGCTTTCGCAATAAATCCCCCCGTCTCTTGGTACGACGGCAGTTGGCTCTTTTGTTCAGCACCGCCATTCCCTCGGTTACATCCGAAAGCCGAGTGACGCAAGAGCGTGCTGACGTCCGCTGGAACAGCACTTTGTGCGAAACGAACGAGCGCACACGTTTCTGCTGCCACCGCTATGCTTGCATGCTGTGTGTCTGAAAAGACCGACGCGAATCCGCGCCAACAGCCGATACCCCTGTGTGTGTCTACTCTGTAAACGTCGTTCGCAAGCTCTGTTCACGAGCTGCTTCAAAAAGTTTTCGGACCACTACCATTTTTACCTGAATAAAGACAACAACTTTGCGTAAATTTTAACTTGCGCACAGCGCTAGAGGGTTTACATTTCCCAGAAAACATCGGACTCGTGTTGTTGTTGTTGTTGTGGTCTTCAGTCCAGAGACTGGTTTGATGCAGCTCTCCATGCTACTCTATCCTGTGCAAACTTCTTCATCTCCCAGTGCCTACTGTAACCTACATCCTTCTGAATCTGCTTAGTGTATTCATCTCTTGGTCTCCCTCTACTGTTTTTACCCTCCACGCTGCCCTCCAATACTAAATTGGTGATCCCTTGATGCCTCAGAATATGTCCTACAAACCGAACCCTTCTTCTGGTCAAGTTGTGCCATAAACTCCTCTTCTCCCCAATCCTATTCAATACTTCCTCATAAGTTATGTGATCTACCCGTCTAATCTTCAGCATTCTTCTGTAGCACCACATTTCGAAAGCCTCTGTTCTCTTCTTGTCCAAACTATTTGTCGTCCATGTTTCACTTCCATACATGGCTACACTCCAGACAAATATTTTCAGAAACGACTTCCTGACACTTAAATCTCTACTCGATGTTAACAAATTTCTCTTCTTCAGAAACACTTTCCTTGCCACTGCCAGTCTACATTTTATATCCTCTCTACTTCGACCGTCATCAGTTATTTTGCTCCCCAAATAGCAACTACTTTAAGTGTCTCATTTCCTAATATAATTCCCCCAGCATCACGCGACTTAATTCGACTACATTCCATTATCCTCGTTTTGCTTTTGTTGATGTTCATCTTATATTTTCCTTTCAAGACACTGTCCATTCCGTTCAGCTGCCCTTCCTGGACCTTTGCTGTCTCTGACAGAACTACAATGTCATCGGTGAACCTCAAAGTTTTTATTTCTTCTCCATGGATTTTAATTCCTACTCCGAATTTTTCTTTTGGTTCCTTTGCTGCTTACTCAATATACAGATTGAATAACATCAGGGATAGGCTATAACCCTGTCTCACTCCCTTCCCAACCACTGCTTCCCTTTCATGCCCCTCGACTCTTATAACTGCCATCTGATTTTTGTACAAATTGTAAATAGCCTTTCGCTCCCTTTATTTTACCCCTGCCACCTTCAGAATTTGAAAGAGAGTATTCCAGTCAACATTGTCAAAAGCTTTCTCTAAGTCTACAAATGCTAGTAACGTAGGGAACATTTTTCCAAAGGATAGTACTAAAGTAGACCCCAAGATTAAAACAAATAAATCACGACGCAGCACGAAGAAATTATCCGAGTAGGACGGAAATCGGTAGATGTGTGGTACAGACATGCAAGTGATTACAATTTCAGTAAAACTGGATGATTTATTCAACTATGCGTTGGTCCACCTCTAGCCCTTACGCAAGAAATTATTCGGCTTGGCAGTGATTGACAGAATTTCTCGATGTCCTCCTACGGGATATGGTTCCAAATCTTGGCCAATTGGCGCGCCAGATCGTCAAAATCCCGATCTGGTTGCAGGGCTCTGCCCGCAATGCTTCAAACTCTCTCATCTGGGGAGAGATCTGGTAACAGGCAGGTACTGACAAGCCTGAAGACAAGCAGTAGAAGCTCCCGCAGTGTGCGAGCGGGAAATACTCTACGTGATCAAAAGTATCCGGACACCCCCCCCCCCAAAACATACGTTTTTCATATTAGGTGCTTTGTGCTGCCACCTACGGCCAGGTACTCCATATCAGAGACCTCAGTACTCATTAGACATAGAGCGCAGAACGGGGCCTTCCACGGAAATCACGGACTTCGAACGTGGTCAGGTGATTGGGTGTCACTTATGTCATTCGTCTGCACTTGAGATTTACACACTCCTAAACATCTCTAGGTCCACTGTTTCCGATGTGATACTGAAGTGCAAACGTGAAGGGACACGTGCAGCACAAAAGCGTAGAGGCCGACCTCGTCTGTTGACTGGCGGCGACACTTCCTGCACAACCCACCCATCATTTTGCACGACAATGCGCGGACGCATACAGCGCAAGCTGTGGCTGCTCTGTTCGGTCGATGGAACTGGGAAGTATTGAACCATCCACCGTACTCCCTGGACTTAAGCGCTTCCGAAGATGAAGGAAGCACTTCGTACATTTACTTCAGAACTGTTCCAGAGATTCGACAGGCAGTAGACCGCTCCATTCGCACCATCAACAGAACAG
This sequence comes from Schistocerca gregaria, assembly GCF_023897955.1. Lineage (NCBI taxonomy): Eukaryota > Metazoa > Arthropoda > Insecta > Orthoptera > Acrididae > Schistocerca > Schistocerca gregaria. The sequence continues at coordinate 211,132,305 of NC_064928.1, read as the reverse complement.
GCACTGCTAACGGTATACTACGCCTTCCACATCGCTGGCAACGGTTTCTCCACAACGCTGGTGACTACTTTGAAGGACAGTAACAGGTGCAAACATACAACTCTTTTGTATCGGTTGTGAATAAACAGTTGCCACTATTTAAGTTCCAACCCTCGTATATGCAAGACGGCCTTCTTTTATGTTAAATCAATATCCAGAACTAAAATAGTCCCTCACTCGCATCTCCAGGGAGAGGGTACACAACTTTTACTGAGGTATAGTACACAAATAAGGACTGGAACCTGTAATATCGCATCACTTCTAGTAGAAGGGAAACTAGAAAATCTCAAAAGTGAGACGGCCACGAATAATATGAGCCTGGTAGGAGTTGCTAAGATGGACAGGACTAATTGCAGTGAGATCAGTACGTAATGTACTCCTCAAGAGGACAAATAAAAGAGACGAATGGAGTAAGAGTGATTGTGACAAAGAAACTGATTAAGTGTGTGGAAAATGTAGACTATTTGAGTGACAGCGTAGTTGGTGTACGGTTGAAAGGAGTACAGAAAGATTACCCAGGTGTGTATGGCAGCTTCATAATGTGATGGCGGACTTGTAGAGGAATTATGCAAGGTAAGTGAGACCTGTGGTCTCGGGATAGCGTCTTTCATTCATAATCGAAACGTCGTCGGTCTCGGTTTAGAAACCCGCCACCGCTGATTAATAATCAGCATTGGCGGCCGAAGACTAACGACATAAGAAGTCACCCTCATTCTGCCAACGGACTTGTCAAAGACGGCGGAAGAGCGGACAGAGGTTCAAGGCATTTCATTGCCCTTGTGGTGGGAAACAGCCCCAAAAGGCGGTGGAATCAGCAACGATCAATGGCATGAGGATGCAGGAGGCAATGTAAACCACTGCAATAAAGACACGTGTATACACAGGACATGTGCCCTTAATTGAAAAAGTCATGATGAGCTCTCCATTGGCAAAAGATTTCTGGATAGTCCCCCATTTGGATCTCTGGGAAGGGACTGACAAGGGGGAGGTGACTATGAGAAAAAGATTGAATAATCAACGAAAGGATAATGTTCTACGAGTCGGCACGTGGAATATCAAAAGCTTGAATATGGTAGGGAAGCTAGAAAATCTGCAAACGGAAATGCGAAGACTCAGTCTAGATACTGTAGGGGTCAGTGAAATGAAAAGCAAAGGAGAAAACGATTTCTGGTCAGATAAGTGTAGGGTAATACCAACAGCAGCAGAAAATGCTATAACGGGTGTAGGGTCCGTTATGAACAGGAAATGAAGGGCAGAGAGCAGTTCAGCGATAAGATTATTCTTACCAGAATGAACAGCAAACCAACAACGGTAACGATAGTTCAGGTACACATTCCGAAGTTGCAAGCTAAAGATGAAGAGCTAGAGAGAGTATGTGAGGATATAGGAAGGGTAATACAATACGCAAAGGGAGATGAAAATCTAATAGTCAGCGAGGACTGGAATGCAGCAGTAGGGGAAGAAGAAAATATTGCAGAAGAATATGGGCTTGGGACAAGGAATGAGAGAGGAGAAACTTCAAATGCGAACTTTTTTTTTTGTTAGACTTTACCGTGACTGTTACTGACATTAAATAAAACAAAAATTTCACTGTTATCAGTCACCGTTTTATTTATTTCCACGACGCGTTTCGAAGGTTTAAATCACCATCAGTGGGTGGATTTACATAAGTAAGTATCACAATTGTGTGTGTGTTGTGTTACGATTTTTGGACGAACTTGTGACACTGCCTAGAGGAGAAACAAGACACTATTTCAGAATATGGTTTAGGATTACTTTTGATTAAAAAATTAAACTGATATCTAATGGTAAACATTAAATACGTAAACTACAGTACCTTCAGTGGTCACAGGTTCCTTTAGCTGTCGTAACACATCACATGTATACTGCCACATTTGTAAACAAATATGTCGTCAGAAATCAGCTGGGTGTAAGGATCGTATAGCAGAAGAGAAGACATAATCGCAAAGTGCAAAGAGTATACATCGTAAAAACATTATTACAGAATAATTGCTTTAAGCATTTGGCGGTGTTTGTTTTGAGGTGTCAAATGTATGTGTGTGTACTTCAGGTGGTATATAAATCCAATTCTGACAAGTTAAAACCGCTAAACATTCATACTCGTTTATACAATCAGGTGAAATGTTAAAATGGCTTAAACTTCATACTTGTTGATAACAAGTAGGTGAAATGTTACAGACTTAAATTACAATGATCGTATTGGCTACAACAGTAAAGTCATACATACATTACACTCTTTGATTGGGATTAATAAACAGATGTGAAGTGAGGGGCTGGAGGCAGAGGGAGAGGTAGAGAGAGAGAATAAGTGTGTGTGTGTGTGTGTGTGTGTGTGTGTGTGTGTGTGTGTGTGTGTGCATTTTTAAGAGTGTAGGATGCTAATACTTGTGGTGTTTTGTTTCATGCAGGTGGGTAGCTATTGCTGATGTGTGATATTTTTTTGTTTTTTAGTGGTGCCATGTGTTCCTTGAACCTAATGTCAAATGATCTGCCTGTAGAAGCAGTCACAGTCCAAACAAGCAATTTTGTACACACCTGTGTGATGAAGTGGATTTCGTATGCCGATGTTGTGGGGTAACTTCTGTCCAGTCTTGTTGTCTGTTGTAAAGGATATGCTTATGCCTTTCCGTTTGAAGACATTGGCAATCTGGTATGAAATGTTACCCAGAAAGGGGATTGCATCGAAGATGTTATTTTCTTTTTGTGTTGTGATTCCTTTGCCATTATTGAGTGTTTTAGGGTGTCTACGATGGAGCTGTTATAACCATTTTCAATAGCTGTTTGTTTTATTATTTCAATTTCTTGATCGCATTTATCTTCTGAGATAGTTGGATAGCTCTATTAATCATGTACCGGAATGCCACTTTGTGTGCTGCAGGGTGGAAGAGGAGTTGTGGATTGTGGTATGTGTTGTGGCAGGCTTCCGATAAATTTCAAACTGATGTCTGTTGTTCTTTATTCTAATGGTAAGGTCTAGGAAATTTATATTGTCATCTTTTCAGTGTTCAACTGTGAATTTTATGTTTTCATGTGAGTTGTTGAAGAACTGATTCAACTCAGTGATGTCATCTTTAGTGCCTTTGATTAAAATGATGGTATCATCTACATATCTGTAATAGTAAATGATATTTTTGAGGAGGTGGTGATTGTAATTCAGAATTTTGTCTTCTAGGTTACTTATAAAGATTTCTGCTAGCAATCCGAAAAGACTTGAGCCCATTGCCAGACCATCTGTTTGTTTGTAGATTTTATTGTGAAATTTAAAAAGAACAACAGACATCAGTTTGAAATTTATCGGAAGCCTGCCACAACACATACCACAATCCACAACTCCTCTTCCACCCTGCAGCACACAAAATGGCAGCATTCCGGTACATGATTAATAGAGCTATCCAACTACCACTCTCAGAAGATAATTGCGATCAAAAAATTGAAATAATAAAACAAACAGCTATTGAAAATGGTTATAACAGCTCCATAGTAGACACCCTAAAACACACAATAATGGCAAAGGAATCACAACACAAAAAGAAAATAACATCTTCGATGCAATCCCCTTTCTGGGTAACATTTCATACCAGATTGCCAATGTCTTCAAACGGAAAGGCATAAGCATATCCTTTACAACAGACAACAAGACTGGACAGAAGTTACCCCACAACATCGGCACACGAAATCCACTTCATCACACAGGTGTGTACAAAATTACTTGTTTGGACTGTGGCTGCTTCTACATAGGCCAGACAGGCGGATCATTTGACATTAGGTTCAAGGAACAAATGGCACCACTAAAAAACAAAAAATATCACACATCAGCAATAGCTACCCACCTGCATGAAACAAAACACCACAAGTATTAGCATCCTACACACCCAACAAAAGGGCAGAAAACTAGACATACTCGAAACACTCCAAATATACAAACATCTTAAGTGACGAAAATGACAATATTTACAATAGTATCATCTCCGTTTTCAGCAACTGCCTACACTCTTAAAAATACACACACACACACACACACACACACACACACACACACACACACACACACACACACACACACACACTTATTCTCTCTCTCTAACTCTCCCTCTGCCTCCAGCCCCTCACTTCACATCTGTTTATTAATCCCAGTCAAAGAGTGTAATGTATGTATGACTTAACTGTTGTAGCCAATACGATCATTGTAATTTAAGTCTGTAACATTTCACCTAATTGTTATCAACAAGTATGAAGTTTAAGCCATTTTAACATTTCACCTGATTGTATAAACGAGTATGAATGTTTAGCGGTTTTAACTTGTCAGAATTGGATTTATATACCACCTGAAGTACACACACATACATTTGACACCTCAAAACAAACACCGCCAAATGCTTAAAGCAATTATTCTGTAATAATGTTTTTACGATGTATACTCTTTGCACTTTGCGATTATGTCTTCTCTTCTGCTATACGATCCTTACACCCAGCTGATTTCTGACGACATATTTGTTTACAAATGTGGCAGTATACATGTGATGTGTTACGACAGCTAAAGGAACCTGTGACCACTGAAGGTACTGTGGTTTACTTATTTATTGTTTACCATTAGATATCAGTTTAATTTTTTAATCAAAAGTAATTCTAAACCATATTCTGAAATAGTGTCTTGTTTCTCCACTAGGCAGTGTCACAAGTTCCTCCAAAAATCGTAACACAACACACACACAAATGTAATACTTACTTATGTAAATCCACTCAATGATGGTGGTTTAAACCTTCGAAACGTGTCGTGGAAATAAATAAAACGGTGACTGGTAACAGTGAACTTGTTGTTTCAATTAAAAAGAGGAGAAAGTTCTGCAATAAATTGAAGCTAGTAACAGCAAATACTCTGTTCAATAATCACAAGAGGTGGAGGTACACGTGGAAAAAGTCAAGTGATGCAGGAAGATTTCAATTAGATTACATCATGATCAGACAGATTCCGAAATTAGATTCTGGATTGTAAGGCCTACACAGGAGAAGGTATAGACTCAGATCACAATGTAGTAGCGATGAAGAGTAAGCCGAAGTTTAAGGGATTAGTCACTAAGAATCAATACCCAAAGAAGTGGGATACGCAAGTACTAAGGAATGACGAGGTAAGATTGAAGTTCTCTAAGGCTGCAGTTACAGCAACAAAGAATAGTCCAGTAGGCAGTACAGTTAAAGAGAAATAGACATCTCTAAAAGGTGTAATCACATAAACTGGAAAGAAAAACATAGGTATAAAGAAGAGAAATTGCAAAGAAACCATGGGTAGCAGAAGAAATACTGCAGCTGATCGACGAAAGAAGGAAGTACAAAAATGTTCACGGAAATTCAGGAATGCAGAAATACAATTCGCTGATGGATGAAATAAGTAGGAAGTGCAGGAAAGCTAAGGCGAAATGGTTGGATGAGAAATGTAAAGCAATCGAAAAAGGAATGATACTCGGAAGGACTGTCTCAGCATATAGGAAAGCCAAACAACCTTCGATGAAATTAAAAGCAATGGTGGTAACATTAAGAGTGCAAGCAGAATTCCATTGTTAAATGCAGAGGAGATAGCCGATAGGTGGAAAGAGTACATTAAAGGCCTCTATGAGGGGAAGATTTCTCTGATGTGATAGAAGAAGAAACAGGAGTCGATTTAGGAGAGATAGATTCAGTATTAGAATCAGAATTGAAGAGAGCTTTGGAGGAATTAAGATCAAATAAGGCAGAAAGGAATGATAACATCATAATTTCTAAAATCATAAGGGGAAGTGGCAACAAAACTACTATTCACATTGGTGTGTAAAATGTATGACACTGGCAATGTACCATATGACTTTCGGAAAATCATCCACACAATTCTGAAGAGCTAACAAGTGCGAGAATTACCGCAATGTCAGCTTAGCAGTTTATGCATCCAAGTTGTTGAGAGGAATAATATATACAAGAATGGAACAGAATATTGAGGTTGTGATTCATGACGCTCATTATGGCTTTGGGAAAGGTAAATGCACCAGAGAGGCAATTCGGACATTGAGGTTGATAGTGGAAGCAGGACTTAAGAAAAATCAGGCCACGTTCATAGGATTTGTCGACCTGGAAAAAGCATTCGACATTGTAAAATGGTGCAAGATGTTCGAAATTCTGAAACAAAGTAGGGGTAAGCTACAAGGGAGAGACGGGTAATATACAATACGTACAAGAGCCAAGAGGGAATAACTTGTGTGAATGACCAAGAACGAAGCGCTCGGATTAGACACGGGTGTAGCCTTTCGCCCCCTACTGTTCAATCTGTACATCGAGAAAGCAATGATGGAAATAAAGGAAAGGTTCAGGAGTGGAATTAAAATTCAAGTTAAAAAGGGTACCATCCACACAATTCCGAAGACGGCAAGAGCTGACAAGTGCGAGAATTGTCGCACAATCAGCTTAACAGCTCATGCATCGAAGCTGCTTACAAGAATAATATACAGAAGAATGGAAAAGAAAATTGAGAATGCGCTAGGTGACGATCAGTTCGGCTTTAGGAAAAGTAAAGGCACGAGAGAGGCAATTCTGACGTTACGGCTAATAATGGAAGAAAGGCTAAAGAAAAATCAAGACACGTTCATAGGATTTGTCGACCTGGAAAAAGCGTTCGACAATATAAAATGGTGCAAGCTGTTCGAGGTTTTGAAAAAATTAGGGGTAAGCTATAGGGAGAGATGGGTCATATACAATATGTACAACAACCAAGAGGGAATAATAAGAGTGGACGATCAAGAACGAAGTGCTTGTATTAAGAAGGGAGTAAGACAAGGCTGTAGCCTTTCGCCCCTACTCTTCAATCTGTATATCGAGGAAACAATGATGGAAATAAAAGAAAGGTTCAGGAGTGGAATTAAAATACAAGATGAAAGGATATCAATGATTCGATTCGCGAATGACTTTAATATCCTGAATGAAAGTGAAGAAGAATTACATGATCTACTGAATGGAATGAACAAGCTAATGAGTACAGAATATGGACTCAGACTAAATCGAAGAAATACGAAAGTAATGAGAAGTATTACAAATGAGAACAGCGAGAAACTTAACAACAGGATTGATGGTCACAAAGTAGATGAAGTTAAGGAATTCAGCTACCTAGGCAGTGAAATTGCCAATGACGGACGGAGCAAAGAGGACGTCAAAAGCAGACTAGCAACCGCAAAAAGGGCATTCCTGGCCAAGAGAAGTCTACTGGTATCAAATTTCTGAGAATGTATGTCTGGAGTACAGCATTGTATGGTAGTGAAACAGGGACTGGGCGAAAACTGGAACAGAAGAAGCATTTGAGATGTGGTGTTACAGACGACTGTTCAAAATTAGGTGGCTTATAAGGTCAGGAATGAGGAGGTTCTGCGCAGAATCGTAGAGGAAAGGAATATGTGGAAAACATTGATAAGCAGAAGGGATAGGATGACAGGATGTTAAGACATGAGGGAACGATTTCCGCGGTACTAGAGGGAACTGTACAAGTAAAAAACTGTAGAGGAAGACAGAGATTGGAATACATCCAGCAAATAATTGAGGACGTAGGTGGTAAGTGCTGCTCTGAAATGAGATTCGCCCGCGAGAGGAATTCGTGGCGGGCCGCGTCACACCAGTCTGAAGACTGATGACTCAGAAAATAAAAAAAGTGAGAAAATAATAATGGGTGGTTAAATTGTCATGTGGGAGAATGAAATGAGGGAACCGTAGTTGACTGTCATGGTCTTGGAGGGAGGAATGACAGAGATGGAGTTCTGCAGAGGAAGAGAGCTACACTACTGGCCTTTAAAATTGCTACACCACCAAGGTGACGTGCTACAGACGCGAAATTTAACTGAGAGGAAGAAGATGCTGTGATATGGAAATGATTAGCTTTTCAAAGCATTCACACAAGGTTGGCGCCGGTGGCGACACCTACAAGCGCCGGTGGCGACACCTACAACGTGCTGGCATGAGGAAAGTTGCCAACCGATTTCTCATGCGCAAACAGCAGTTGACCAGCGTTACCTGGTGAAACGTTCTTGTAGTGCCTCGTATAAGGAGGAGAAATGCGTACCATCACGTTTCCGACTTTGATAAAGGTCGGATTGTAGCCTACCGCGATTGCGGTTTATCGTATCAGGACTTTGCTCCTAGCGTTGATCGACATCCAATGACTGTTAGCAGAATATGGAATCAGTGGTTTCAGGAGGATAATACGGAACGCCTTGCTGCATCACAACGGCCTCGTATCACTAGCAGTCGATATGACAGGCATCTTATCCGCATGGCTGTAACGGATCGTGCAGCCACATCTCGATCCCTGAGTCAACAAGTGGGGACGTAAGCAAGACAACAACCATCTGCAAGAACAGTTTGACGACGTTTGCAGCAGCATGAACTGTCAGCTCGGAGACCATTACTGCGGTTACCCTTGACGCTGCATCACAGACAGGAGCGCCTGCGATTATGTACTCAACGACGAACCTGGGTGCACGAATGGCAAAACGTCGTTTTTTCGGATGAATCCAGGTGCTGTTTACAGCATCATGATGGTGGCATCAGTGTTTGGCGACATCGCGGTGAACGCACATTAGAAGCGTGTATTAGTCATCGCCATACTGGTGTGTCACCCGGCGTGATGGTATGGGGTGCCATTGGTTACTCGTCTCGGTCACCTCTTATTCTCACTGACGCACGTTGAACTGTGGACATTAGATTTCAGGTGTGTTACGACCCGCGGCTCTACCCTTCATTCGATACCTGCGAAACCCTATATTTCAACAGGATAATGCACGACCGCATGTTGCAGGTCCTGTACGGGCCTTTCTGGATACAGAAAATGTTCGACTGCTGCCCCGGCCAGCACATTCTCCAGATATCTCACCAATTGAAAACGTCTGGTCAATGGTGGCCGAGCAATTGGGTCGTCACAATACGCCAGTCGCTACTCTTGATGAACTGTGGTATCGTGTTGAAGCTGCATGGGCAGATGTTCCTGTACAAGCTCTGTTTGACTCAATGCCCAGGCGTATCAAGGCTGTTATTACGGCCAGAGGTGGTTTTTCTGGGTACTGATTTCTCAGGATCTATCCACCCAAATTGCGTGAAAATGTAATCACATGTCAGTTCTAGTATAATATATTTATCCAATGAATACCCGTTTATCATTGCATTTCTTCTTGGTGTAGCTATTTTAATGACCAGTAGTGTAATAGTGGCTAGTAGGAGGGGCTGAAAAATAATGCCTCCGAATTTTTTATGTCAAAACGTGACGTACTCTACGGTATTCTTTAAGTTCTGGAAACAGTTGTAAAGCGGATGGGGCCAAGTTGGGGCTGTAGGGAGGATGATCTATGACAGTGAACACGAGGTGTCGGAATGTTGCAGATGTCGCAGCGTTCGTTTATGGTCTTGGATTGTCATGTTGAAGGAGGGGTGCTCCATGTGTTGACGAACTCACAGAATTCGAAACTCGTTACAGCGGACTTTTTCTCACGCATCGACATAATTACTTTACCCACCGCCATGTTACATGATACAATTCGGAACCCTCTGGCAGCGGAGGGCTGCAGATATGAAAACATGAAGAAGAAAGATGCAGGATGTTAATAACGGCTGTGTTATTTCAAAAGCTTTAAGTGTTTTCTCAGTAAAAATTCGGAGACGTTAGTTTTCAGCAAGCCTTTGTAAATGGTTCAAAAGTCACAGTAGAAAGACTTGTAAATCACCGAGGGATAAATATAGAAAAGAAACTGAATTTATAGCGGTAGAAGAAAGATACAGAGATGGAAAAAAGGATATGTGCACTTTTTATAATGTACACGTGTTAATAGCGACCACAATTTGCTTATGGCATAAAGATGGAGAATCTAAAGAAGGTTACTGTGATGAAGAAGAGGAACCTAGAGAAGATTAGAGGAAAGAATAATTAGCGATTTTCTATCACTTGAGATAACGAATATATTGTGAGACAAAGAATCACCTGGAAATATGAAAGTGTATTGTAATATGCCGTAAGAAGGAACCGTGAAAGGATGGCAGAAAAGTATAGGATATATATGCAGGAAAAGGACAAAAAGCCATGGGTTGGGCAGGAAATTATTTTGAAGCTGGATGAGAGAAGAAAATCAAAAAGAAGAACAATGAAAAATCAAGAAAGATATATTGAAAGTTGAATAACCAACTGCGTACAGAAACAGATCATGCCAAAAAAAAAAAAAAAGGTTAAAGAAGGTGTGTGACGCAACTGAATAACTGGAGACGAAGGGAAGATATGATTTACTGCACGGAAGAGTAAAGACTCCAATATGGGATCAAACAGAATAGGAAGTGCTACTACGTAAATTCTCAGTTATGACCAAAATTCATCTTACAAAGATCACGAGGACCTCCTCCAGAGAAGGAAAGATTTAAAGGAGCAAATGACAAATATCGGAAACCAACAACGCTGGAACTTTAATCCTTCAACAGTCTGGATGATGCTGAGAAACGACCAACAATGGCAATGGAAGCACTAAAGAGTGCAACAAATACAATGAAAAATGGGAAACTTGGGGGAATAGATACGATACTAGGAGAAATACCATAATCTTTGAACACAGAAGGAATAAGAGAACTAACAGGAGAGACGAGTATCGAAGTACACAGAAGTGCCGAATGGCCAGAAGGGTTTCTGACAGTAATAATGATTCTAATACTAAAGAAACAAGGAACCAAGAAATGCAATAAAGACATGACAATACGCCTCATTTCAAATGCAACCAAAGTTATGTTAGGAATCATCAGTAAAATACTGGAAAATGTATTTCTTAGTAATTGTCTTCAGATTAGTTTGATGTGGCGTTTCGCAGTACCAGACGTGTATTTACACCCCACGTCGTCAGTTATTTGTTGGGCGTATTGCAGTATCTGAGTTCCCTACAGTTTTTTACAATCTACATCTACGTCTACATAGATACTCTGCAAGCCACCGCAGTGTGCGTGGTGGAGGGTACCATGTATCACTAATAGTGATTCCCTCCCCTGTTCCAATCCCAAATAGAGCGAGGGAAAAACTATTATCTATATGCCTCCGTACGAACAATAATTTCTCGTATGTTATTTTCGTGGTTCTTACGCGAAATGTACACTACTGGCCATTAAAATTGCTACACCAAGATGAAATGCAGATCATAAACGGGTATTTTACTAGAAATGACATGTGATTAAATTTTCACGCAGTTTGGGTACAGAGATCCTGAGAAATAAGTACCCAGAACAACCACCTCTGGCCGTAATAACGGCCTTGATACGCCTGGGCATTGAGTCAAACAGAGCTTGGATGACGTGTACAGGTACAGCTGCCCATGCAGCTTCAACACGATACCAAAGTTCATCAAGAGTAGTGACTGGCGTATTGCGACGAGCCACTTGCTCGGCCACCATTGACCAGACGTTTTCAATTGGTGAGAGATCTGGAGAACGTGCTGGCTATGGCAGCAGTCGAACATTTTCAGTATCAGAAAGGACCGTACAGGAGCTGCAACATGCGGTCGTGTATTATCTTCCTGAAATGAAGGGTTTCGCAGGGATCGAATTAAGGGTAGAGTCACGAGTCGTAACACATCTGAAATGTAACGTCCACTGTTCAAAGTGCCGTCAATGCGAACAAGAGGTGACCGAGACGTGTGACCAATGGCACCCCACACCATCACGACGGGTGATGGGCCAATATGGCGATAACGAATACACGCTTCCAATGTGCGTTCACCGCGATGTCGCCAAACACGGGTGCAACCACTAAGATTCTGTAAATCTAACCTGGATTCATCCGAAAAAATGACATTTTGCTATTCGTGCACCCAGGTTCGTCGTTCAGTTCACAATCACAGGTGCTCCTGTCTGTGATGCAGCGTCATGGCTAACCGCAGCCATGGTCTCCGAGCTGATAGTCCATGCTGCTACAGACGTCGTCGAACTGTTCGTACAGATGGTTGTCGTCTGGCAAACGTCCCCATCTGTTGACTCATGGATCGAGACGTGGCTGCACAATCCGTTACAGCCATGTGGATAAGATGTCTGTCATCTCGACTGCTAGTGATACGAGGCCGTTGGGATCCAGCACGGCGATCCGTATTACCCTCCTGAACCGACCGATTCTATATTCTGCTAACAGTCATTGGATCTCGACCAACGCGAGATGAAATGTCACTATACGATAAACCGCAATGGGGATAGGCAACAATCCGACCTTTATCAAAGTCGGAAACATGATGGTACGCTTTTCTCCTCCTTTCACGAGGCAGCACAACGTTTCACCAGGCAACGCCGGTCAACTACTGTTTGTGTATGAGAAATCGGTTGGAATCTTTCCTCATGTCAGCACGTTACAGGTGTCGCCACCGGCGCCAACCTTGTGTGTATGCTCTGAAAAGCTAATGATTTCCATATCACAGCATCTATTTCCTGTCGGTTAAATTTTGGCGTCTGTAGCACGTCATCTTCATGGTGTAGTAATTTTAATGTCCAGTAGAGTATGTTGTCGGCAGTAGAATCGGTCGGCAGTCAGCTTCAAACGCCGGTTCTCTAAATTTTCTCAATAGTGTTCCTGGAAAAGAACGTCGCCTTCCCTCTAGGGATTCCCATATGAGTCCCCGAAGCATCTCCGTGACACTTACATGATGTTCGAACCTACCGGTAACAAATCTAGCAGCCCGCCTCTGAATTGTTTTGATGTCTTCTTTCGATTCGACCTGGCAAGGATCCCAAAGACTCGAGCAGTACTAAAGAATTGGTCACACCAGTGCCCTATATGCGGTCTCTTTTACATTTGAACCACACTTTCGTAAACTTCTCCCAATAAAGCGAAGACCATTAGTTTTCCCTGCCACAGTTCTCACACGTTCCTTCCATTTCATATTGCTTTGCAACGTTACACCCAGAAATTTACGCGTCTTCACAGTGTCAAGCGGGACATTACTAATACTGTATCCGAAAATTGCATTAACTTACATTTTTTCCACGTTTAGAGCTAGCTGCTATTCATCACACCAACTAGAAATTTTGTGTAGGTCATCTTGCATCATCCTACAGTCACTTATCTTCGACACCTTACCGTGCACCACAGCATCATCAGCGAACAACCGCAGATTGCTGCACACACTGCCGGCCACATCATTTATGTATACAGAGAACAGTAACGTTCCTAACACACTTACCTGGCCTTCAGCCAAAATTAAAGAACTGCTTCAAGTAAGGCCTTTGGTATTTAAAAAAAAATTAATGTCATGGAGTTTTAAGTGTTAGGCCTTCAGCCGATTTGAACTTAACCTGTTTACTTCAGCCTAAATAAAGAACTGTTTTAAGATAAGGTTTGCCTATTAAATTTCTTATTATGTTTGGGTTTTGAGATATTGGCCTTCAGCTGTTTTTAAATTAAAGTAATTAAGTCCCAAGAATTAAAGCTGTGTGTGTGTTTTTTTTTAGTTTTTGGGATCTTGTAATGTTTGATCAAATAATAAAGTTGTGTGTTTGAGTGTAGCTGACAGCCCTTATTTTGGCCCCTTTCCACTGTTTATACTATCTGTCCTGTCCTGCGGGTTTAGCAGGGCGTTTCCCTGGTAGCAGAGCGTGGTTTGCGCTGGTGCTTGCCATTCTAGTTGCTGTCAGTTTCACTCTTGTTTCGTTTGTGTTCCGTGACACCATATTGTTTTGGCTGTTACTTGTTTCAGGTGCTTACCGTAATGGCAGTCAGTGTCTGAAGATAGGCCTGCTCAGAAAAGACCACCTTGTTTACAAGTTGGCAATAAGGAGCCAACCGATTGAGGGCAGTGTTCTGGAATTGGTAACCGGTTTGCGGACTGCCGTTGTTCGGCCGGTTGACGTCACGCCGGTGGTGGTGGGTTAGACAGGAGCGGCAAGTGAGGTCTTGTTTGAGGCTATTAGAGGCCTTCAGAACACTGTCTTTTGGAGGGAACCCAACCTAGTGACAGTCAGCTGGATAGGGTGCGGGAACAGTTAATCCATTTAACTAAGCGGGTAGCGTATTTGAGCACGTTAGATTTGGAAGATCAACCCAAAAAATTAACCCTTGAGTTGGGAACTTCGGTGAGCTCATTGCAGTTTAAGCTGACATATTTGGTGTTGGATTGGAGGAAGGTTGAAGATAGAGATTTGCGCTGTCAGGGAGAGAGTGAGAGCCATAATAGGGGTAGTACTGTGACAGTCTCTGTCAAGTTAGAAGCTGTGTTTGCCAAGTTGCCTAATCCTCTGGCCTGTTTCTTGCGACAAACGAGGGCTATCCACAAAGTACATTACGTTTTGGAATTAAAAATAAATAAAGTATTGAATTTTTTTTTTATTATATACAGATGAAAGCTACACTTAACTACTACTTTTCTTCATAGTTGCCATTTAAATTAAGGCACTTATTGTAGCGATGGACGAGCTTGGAAATTCCTTCGTCGTAAAATTCGGCCGCCTCCGCCTTCAACCACGAGGCGACTGTCTTTTGGGACAGAAAAGTTGTGATTTTTGTGGATTTCCTGGAAAGAGGCACTACAATAAACTCTCAAAGGTATTGACAAACTCTGCACAACCTCAGAAGAGCAATACAAAACAAGCGCAGGCGAAAGTTGGGATCAGAGATCTTGCTGATTCACGACAACGCCCGGGCCCACACTGCAGAGGCCACTCGTGAAGTTCTCGAATCTTCTAAGTGGGAGTTGTTTCCTCATCCGCCGTACAGTCCCGACCTGGCACCGAGCGACTTCCACTTATTCCCAGCAATGAAGAACTGGTTGGCTGTGCAGCGTTTTGATGACGACGCACAGCTTCAAGAAGAGGTAACCACGTGGTTGAAGGCGCAGGCGGCCGAATTTTACGGTGAAGGAATTTCCAAGCTCGTCCATCGCTACGATAAGTGCTTTAATTTAAATGGCAACCATGTAGAAAAGTAGTATTTAAGTGTGGCTTTCATCTGTATATAATAAAAAAATTCCAATACTTTATTTATTTTTAATTCCAAAACGTTATGTAGTTTGTGGATAGCCCTCGTATTACTGAATTGGTGTGGAGCGACTTGATCAGGTAGAGGCAATATTGTGGTTATTGGTTCGCTTACAACAACACGAAGCTGCTTTTCGAGTTCCGTGCCAAGTAATTTTGTCGATGTCGTACCCGTTAGCTAGAAGGCAGTTGCAGGACCTCCTCTTGCGAGCCATGGCGGAAGGGTTTTCCTTGCGGCAATTAAGGGAACTCTTAATTAGGCAAAGGTTGACCACCGGGATTCGTAAACAGCTTGAGCGTCGTTACAGTTGGGAAGTGCAGCGAGGTCAGGAACAGTTACATCAGTATATCGACAGACAGTCCCTTGGGCCTTGCTGGTTGATTTACCTGCACAAGAATTGGTCTCTAAATTTCTTAGGGGAATGCGTGTGGCCGGTAAGTTGCATATTGTCCTCCGTAAGCAGCCTTCAACCTGGGAAGAGTTCCGTGACTGCGCGCCTAGAACCGCTAGACCACCGCGGCCGGCGTCACGAGGTTAAAGGAAGGGACGTCGGCGCTGATTCCGCAGGATCTACATCGGCTGAAGTTATCAGAAGGGAACCCCGGCGTTGTTTCAGGTGCGGCAGTATGGCTCATTTGGTGCGCTCTTGTGTGCAGCTCCGTGCACCCAGAGCCAATAGATGACGCCGGGTTGGGCCGCGAACTCGGGTTCGACTGTTTCGGGTGGTCGCTCCCTCACCACCACACTTGCCTTCCGTCTGTTCTCGGGTAGGTGTCGAGCCGGTTAGTGCTCTTTTGGATACTGGTAGTTCCTTTTCATTATTGACTTTGGAGTGGTTTTTGGAATTTGGGCATCTCACGAAACTTCGGGCGGTCCATTCGTCGGTTAAGAAATGTCAGATGACCAGTGGCCAGGTGTGGCCTCTGTATGGTTGGGTCCGGGGGAGTATGTCGGTCGCCGATTTTTCCCTGACCACGTCTTTAGCCTTGGTTAAGGCACAGCCCTTTAATCTAATTTTGGAGTGTGATTTCATCAATAAAACAGGGTTGATCTTGGATTATTCCGGACTCACCCTTTTCTTTAAATTGGCTCCTGGAGAGAAGTTTGGCCCTAGCGAATGCGCTAAACCTATTGTGCATCGAAATGTCGGCGCGTTGGCCGTTGAGGCCGTAGCTAACGAGTTTGATCCGGCCCATCTATTGCCCCATCAGGCTTCTCAGTTACCCGATTTGTTTGACATTTTTCCCCAGCTCCTGAGTGATAACTTGGATGTTACTAACGTTCTTGATTATCATATCCGTCTGTCCGACAATATTCCGGTTAAGCAGTGCCCATACCGCCTCTCATCCCCTAAGGTGTAGATGCTCAAAGCAAAAATATCTCAGATGCTCCAACAAGGAGTGATTAGGCTTTCTACATCTGCTTATGATTCCCCAATATTTCTTGTACCTAAAGATCAGGGGCGTGATTTCAGACCTGTGGTTGGCTACCGTCGTTTAAACGCTAAGGTTGTCCTTAAATCGGTACCCCTACCTGATCTACATAATTTTTTTACTTGGTTTGCCGGCGCTAATTGGTTTATGGTCCTTGATTTGAATCAGGCCTTTTATCAGATTCCCTTGGCTGAAGAATGTAAACATGCTACCGCATTTTGCACTGATTGGAACTTGCTTGAATTTAACAGAGTTAGTTTTGGGCTAGCGGCTGGTGCGACTGTCCTTACTCGTTTGATGGGTAATATCTTTGGCGACTTGAATTTAGTCTGTGTGTATAATTATTTGGACGACCTAGTTAGCTATAGCCGTTCGTTTGAGGATCATTTGGAGCATATGCAGCAAGTTCTTTTCAGATTACAAGGAGCCGGGCTGACCATTAAGCCTAGTAAGATGACGCTACCCAAACAGCAGGTATCTTTCTTAGGTGTTATAGTGTCGGGTCAGAGTATTCGCATTGACCAAGAGCGAACTAAAACCTTATGGGCTTTGCCTGCGCCTACTGAAAGGGGGGAACTGCTAAATTCGTAGGCATGGCAAATTATTATAGGCGTTCAGTTCCCAGTTTTGCTCAGTTGGCAGCACCCTTCAATCAATTACGCTGGAATGGAGCGCGTTTTGAATGGGTACCCGCCCAGGAGGCTGCTTTCGAGCATATTAAGGCAGCAATAGCCAATCCTCCGGTTCTTGGGGTACCCAAGTTTCGTTGTTCAGACTGACGCTTCTAATGGTGGTACTTCAGTTGGTCTCCTCCAGGAGTTTGAGGAGTGCAGACAGCCATTAGCCTACGCGTCTCATCAATTAACTGATGCCGAACTCCGTCTACGAGTGCGAGGTTGCATTAGAGAAGTACCGCTTCTAACTTGAACATAGGGTTTTCCAATTAGAAACCGACAATCAGGCTTTGAGCTAGGTTGTTGGCTAGGTCCCGTAAAACTGGCCGTATTGCCAGGTGGGAAGTACGCATTTCGGCATTTCAGTTTGAAGCTAAACATGTGAGGGGCTCTGAAAATATCCTTTCGGATGTCCTCAGCCGGGTGTTCGACGAATCTACACCTACCGAGAAAAACCAGCAGTTAGAGAGAGACAGTCTTAATTCTGAGGAAGCTGCAACGTTGTTTTATATAAATTAGGGCTACAAAAAAACTAAGATTATTTCATGGAGAACAATGGAAGAATACACATAACGATACTCCGAAGTGGTTTTGAGGACAGGATGCACGCTCTCCATCAAACTCTGCTTCTTGCACACATTGCAAATGATGAGAATTATGATGTTTATGTTGTCCCTATGGAAAATGAAAAACGATGAAGCTTTCCCGTTACAATGAAAATGCTTAGGTAATCTAAAAGATGAGAATTAGTGAAACATACGAAATAAAATCGTCACAACTTCTGAACGGTTTGGATTAGGACGTTCAAACTGCACGTTTGGCCGCGGGGTATGATGGGAATTAGTATAGTTTGGTTTAGCGACGAAGCCCACTTTGGTTTCGATGGGTTCGTCAGTAAGCAAAATTGGCTCGTTTGGGGGACTGAGACTCTGCACTTTTCGATCGAGAAGTCTCTTCACGGGTGGCTGTGTGGTGTGCAGTTTCCATTCACACAATAGTCGGTGCGATATTCCTTGACGGCACGATGACTACCGAACGGTACGTGAAGTTTTTGGAAGATGATTCCTTCCCCATTATGCTAAGTGACGCTGATTTCGACAAGATGTGGCTCATGCACGACGGAGCTCGACCCTATCGAAGCAGGAGAGGGATGTCCTGAAGGAGCACTTTGGGGACCGCATTCTGGCTCTGGGGTATCCAGAGGCCACTGGTATGGGCGTCGAGTGGCCGCCATATTCTCCGGATATGAAAACATGCGACTCCCTTTTGTGGGACTATATTAAAAACAAGATGTACAGCAATATCCCCAAAATCATTGCTGAGCTGGAAACCGCCATTCAGGAGGTCATCGACAGCATCGATGCACCGACACTTCAGTGGGTTATGCAGAATTTCGCTATTCGTCTGCGCAAAGTTGTTGCTAGTGATGGCAGGAATATTAAAAACAAGATGTACAGCAATAACCCCAAAATCATTGCTGAGCTGGGAACCGTCATTGAGGAGGTCATCGACAGCATCGATGTTCCGACACTTCAGTGGGTTATGCAGAATTTCGTTTTCGTCTGCGAAGTGATGGCAGTAATGGCAGGAATATTGAAGATGTCATGACCTAAATCCGAATATGTGTAGTGCCATTGAAATATTGAATAAAGTGTGTGCACGCTGTAGTTTGTAATTAATTTAAGTTTTTTTCATGTACTTCAATAATCATCACCCTGTAGATTCGACAAACGGATCGTGGGATTCGAATCGACGTTGAGAAAAAAGCGCGTGGTGCCAGCCAGTGCCTCACATGTAGGCTACCCGCACAACGCGCACGCCCGAAGGGATATCGAACCGCGTGGCAGTCGTCTCATCGATATCACAGCAAGAAGCTGGACAGAGGGCGGAAAAGGCGGACCCGAGGATCGATTGGTTTCTTAGACACGGATAGAAGTAGCTGAAGATATTGATGTTGGAGGGACTTGAATACGTTTTCCTGTTCGCCGTTTTAGATAGCTACTATGAAGACAAGGCACTCTCATAAAATATCTTTACGTATGAAAAAAACCTACAATGACGTAAAATGGTACTAGGTATCTGAAATTCCGGGAGAAGGAGGTACGTGCTGTAGGTAAAGACGGGTAGCATGCAATATGGACAACAATAAGACGGGAAAACCTGAGAGAAGTTGATGGATTCTCCTTGATTGGGGACCACAATTATTTTGTACCTTGCTATTTCAACGTAAGCTTTTATTATTTTTTATTTAACTATCACGATTTCGGCTGTAGAGCAAGATGGGAAAAAAGGTCAGTAAGTATCATACATGTCGGAATGACGTGTTGTCGTCGAAATATTGCAAAATGTATTATTCAGGTCTGCTACTTACTGACTTTTCGGCTTTACTTGAAAATAGCTTCACAGTCTGTATAAGACCGACTTTTGGTGGACCGGCCACAAGACCTACCACCTGACTCTAGTGCTTCAAGGTCCAGCTCAAGGGCAAACGGAGAGTGCACTAAGTAAGTTAAATCACTACCTTTGACAT
The DNA here is from genome assembly GCF_023897955.1 of Schistocerca gregaria. NCBI lineage: Eukaryota > Metazoa > Arthropoda > Insecta > Orthoptera > Acrididae > Schistocerca > Schistocerca gregaria. The sequence goes on along the minus strand of NC_064928.1, from coordinate 211,112,628 downwards.
CATATTCGGGCTACTCAGTAAATCACCTTTCGTTTGATGTGCATCTCGAGTTGATTACGCAGAGTGGTCAATTGATAGTGACCGGGCCAAATATCTCACGAAATAAGCATCAAACGATAAAACTACAAAGAACGAAACTCGTCTAGCTTGAATGGGGAAACAAGATGGCGCTATGGTTGGCCCGCTAGATGGCGATACGGATATCAACTGCGTTTTTTAAAGTAGGAACTCCCATTTTTAATACATGTTCGTATAGTACGTAAAGAAATGAATGTTTTAGTTGGACCACTTTTTTCGCTTTGTGATAGATGGCGCTGTAATAGTCACAAACATATGGCTCACAATTTTAGACGAGCAGTTGGTAACAGGTAGGATTTATAAATTAAAATACAGAACGTATTATTTCGATTGTTCCAATGTGATACGTGTACCTTTGTGAACTTATCATTTCTGAGCACGCATGCTGTTATAGGGTGAATACCTGTAAATACCACATTAATGCAATAAATGCTCAAAATGATGTCCGTCAACCTCAATGCATTTGGCAATATGTGTAACGACATTCCTCTGACGCCGGCCGTGGTGGCCGAGCGGTTCTAGACGCTACAGTCTGGAGCTGCGAAACCGCTACGGTCGCAGGTTCGAATCCTGCCTCGGGCATGGATGTGTGTGATGTCCTTAGGTTAGTTAGGTTTAAGTAGTTCTAAGTTCTAGGGGACTGATGACCTTAGAAGTTAAGTCCCATAGTGCTCAGAGTAATATGAACCATTCCTCTCACAGCGAGTAGTTCGCCTTCCGTAGTGTTCTACATCTACATCTACATTTATACTCCGCAAACCACCCAACGGTGTATGGCGGAGGGCACTTTACGTGCCACTGTCATTACCTCCCTTTTCTGTTCCAGTCGCGTATGGTTCGCGGGAAGAACGACTGCCGGAAAGCCTCCCTGCGAGCTCGATTCTAATTTTACATTCGTGATCTCCTCAGGAGGTATAAGTAGGGGGAAGCAATATATTCGATACCTCATCCAGAAACGCACACTCTCGAAACCTGGCGAGCAATCTACACCGCGATGCAGAGCGCCTCTCTTGCAGAGTCTGCCACTTGAGTTTGCTAAACATCTCCGTAGCGCTATCACGGTTACCAAATAACCCTGTGACGAAACGCGCCGCTCTCTATCTCCTCTGTGAACCCGACCTGGTACGGATCCCACACTGATGAGCAATACTCAAGTATAGGTCGAACGAGTGTTTTGTAAGCCACCTCCTTTGTTGATAGACTACATTTTCTAAGGACCATCCCAATGAATCTCAACCTGGTACCCGCCTTACCAACAATTAATTTTATATGATCATTCCATTTCAAATCGTTCCGCACGCATATTCCCAGATATTTAACAGAAGTGACTGCTACCAGTGTTTGTTCCGCTATCATATAATCATACAATAAAGGATCCTTCTTCCTATGTATTCGCAATACATTACATTTGTCTATGTTAAGGGTCAGTTGCCACTCCCTACACCAAGTGCCTATCCGCTGCAGATCTTCCTGCATTTCGCTACAATTTTCTAATGCTGCAACTTCTCTGTATACTACAGCATCATTCGCGAAAAGCCTCATGGACCTTCCGACACTATCTACTAGGTCATTTATATATATTGTGAAAAGCAATGGTCCCATAACACTCCCCTGTGGCACGCCAGAGGTTACTTTAACGTCTGTAGACGTCTCTCCATTGATAACAACATGCTGTGTTCTGTTTGCTAAAAACTCTTCAATCCAGCCACACAGCTGGTCTGATATTCCGTAGGCTCTTACTTTGTTTATCAGGCGACAGTGCGGAACTGTATCGAACGCCTCCCGGAAGTCTAGGAAAATAGCATCTACCTGGGAGCCTGTATCTAATAATTTCTGGGTCTCATGAACAAATAAAGCGAGTTGGGTCTCACACGATCGCTGTTTCCGGAATCCATGTTGATTCCTACAGAGTAGATTCTGGGTTTCCAAAAGCGACATGATACTCGAGCAAAAAACATGTTCTAAAATTCAACAACAGATCGACGTCAGAGATATAGATCTATAGTTTTGCGCATCTGCTCGACGACCCTTCTTGAAGATTGGGACTATCTGTGCTCTTTTCAAATCATTTGGGACCTTCCGTTCCTCTAGAGACTTGAGGTACATGGCTGTTAGAAGGGGGGCAAGTTGTTTCGCGTACTCTGTGTAGAATCGAATTGGTATTCCGTCAGGTCCAGTGGACTTTCCTCTGTTGAGTGATTTCAGTTGCTTTTCTATTCCTTGGACACTTATTTCGATGTCAGCCATTTTTTCGTTCGTGCGAGGATTTAGAGAAGGAACTACAGTGCGGTCTTCCTCTGTGAAACAGCTTTGGAAAAAGGTGTTTAGTATTTCAGCTTTACGCGTGTCATCCTCTGTTTCAAAGCCTTCATCATCCCGGAGTGTCTGGATATGCTGCTTTGAGCCACTTACTGATTTAACATAAGACCAGAACTTCCTAGGATTTTCTGTCAAGTCGGTACATAGAATTTTACTTTCGAATTCATGTTCGCACATGCATTGACAATGCGCTGATGAATGTTGTCAGGCGTTGTCGGCTGATCACGATAGCAAATATCCTTCAACTTTCCCCATATAAAGAAAACCGGGGACGTCAGATCCGGTGAACGTGCTGGCCATGGTATGATGCCTCGACGACCAATCCAATGTAATTGTATAATTGTTTCAAAACTCTTCATAACTAATCCTTAATTATTCGCTATTTTCTCCGACGACTTGAGATCACCGTCGCCTTAACCAACCGGGGGACTATCAGCTCATGAGGATGTACGAATTTGCTGGATCATAATTTGATTAATTTTGCAATATCGCAAGATGGTGAATATTGGCGACGACGTCTACTTGTCGCTGAAGGACACGAGAATACTTTAGTCTCGTGGAAGTAATCGCCCATTCAGTAGTCCCAACCTCTGAACCGTGGGTTCTGACCGCAGCATTGGGGAGCTAATGGTAATCGCAGCGCTATGTTCGCTATATGGCCCTCCTCTTGTCGGCGGAAGCTTACTGTGGTGAGGGCTCCTCCCTTACTAAAGTAATGTAGTTGTGACTAGCTGACCGAGTTGAACAGAGGTGAGGAGACATAGCGTCTTGAGTTCGGTTAGTGTTCTTAGTGCGTCAGTTGCCACCATGGGCTGTTGAAACGTATGTGCAACAAATATTGTCTATGTTCGTCAGTTAAAATGGACTCGATAAGCCACCTGAGCTCTCAGTAAACGAAATCTAACCTGCGTAAAACTGTGTGCGTCTTGTATGAGTGTCAGTTTCACTGTCATTTGGTTCAAATGGCTCTGAGCACTACGGGGCCAAACATCGGAGGTCATCAGTCCCGTAGAACTACTTAAACCTAACTAACCTAAGGACATCACACACATCCATGCCCGATGGTGTTCATATGGACCACGGGACACGTTGGGATAGCGGGAAACGAACTCGGCGACAAGTTAGCCAAAGGAGCTACCCACAAACTGACGTTGGAGATCGGCCTCCCGGCAACTGATCTCCGGTCGGTGTCGCACCGTCGGGTCTTTGGGATGTGGGGAGACAAATGGCGCACTCTGTCTGCACCCAGCAAGCTGCGGCGAGTAAAGGAGACTACGACCGTGTGGGGGTCCTCCATGCGGGCCTCTCGCAAGGATTCTGTTGTTCTGTGTAGGCTCCGCATTGGTCACTCTTGGCTGACGCATGGTCATCAGGTGTGTCGAGAGGACCCCCATAATTGTCGCTGTGGTGCAAACATGACGGTGGCCCATATGTTGTTGGAATGTCCTCTTTTAACCGCCATTAGGCGAGCATTTAATCTCCAGGGTGATTTATCATCTCTTTTAGGTGACAATGTCTCTATGGCACGTCGGGTTTTAAGTTTTATTCGCGCAAACAGCTTTTATAGGTCCATCTAATTTTATTGCATCGCCCTGTTTTGTGCTGCATATTTTACTTAGTTCTTTGTTGTAATTCGACTCCACCCTAATCTTTTAGGCTGGAGGTTTTAACGTGTTTCAGAGTGGCTGGCTCATCCTTTTACTTTCCTGATCAGCCGGCCACGATCCTCTGCTGTACCGTTTTGATTCTTTCTACCTCTGTATGTTGGTTTTGTTGCTGTGCTTCGTTTTCCATGTTGCCTTACCATTGACCTTGGGGATTTTCTTCCCCCGGAATTTTTCTTTTACTGTTTAGATGACTGGTGGATGGATTCAATGTGTTCTGTGTGTTTATGAAGCAAGGGACCGATGACCTTTGCAGTTTGGTCCCTTTAATCTTTAAACCAACCAACCAACCATGCCTGAGGCAGGATTCGAATCTGCCACCGTCGTAGCCGCGTGGTTCCGGACTGAAGCGCCTAGAACCAATCGGCCAGAGCGGCCGGCCACTGTAATTAAGCCCTCAACAGATCGTTACATGAAAAAGTTACAACTAACATTTGGATAAGCTATCTGTGTGATACAGAATCTGACTTGTGCTACGGAATTTACTGGACTAGAGGACATGACATGTTGTGGTGTGCCTGTGACTCTGTTTTGCACTCACCTCTTTAGATGACTGCCTTTTTCCATGTGGTTTTCATCAATGCGCAGCAGCAGCGACTAAAGCTTATTGGTACTAAGAATTAATTTAATAAAAGGGAGTTTGCTTGGGTCCTGTCAACTACTAAACAACTTGTGAGAAGGTATTTCATAAATTCATCATGAACAAGTATTAATAATGGCGAAATGCTTCACAATGACCGTATAAGTACCAATAATAGCTGAGTGCCAGATTAACAAATTATTTCAATTTCAAAGTTACATTAACATTTAATAATCATAGCATATTTAGGAACAGGATGTGGAGAATAATTATTATTATTATTTGGAGAATAAGGAGGCGCCTTTCACTGACAAGCAAAACATGGGATTATTGCAAACTCGCACTACCATTCTCGAGCCTAACCCTGCAGCTGCTTTTGAGCTATGCTTGCGAATTTTACCTTGAATTCCATCTTCAAGAGTAGTTAATCCATCTAACTCTCTCCTGGCTACACAAATGAAATCCGGCCTTGAGTTTGGTAAGATCTGCCGTCACCGACGTGAGGGCAGCGTGACACGTCTTCTGTCTCCCAGCTCTCGACCGCCACTACTACTTCCACTCTCGCAGACAGACCTCGTCTCACAGCAATGCTCAGAATTGCGCTCCCATGTTTCGCCCTCAGACTGTTACTATCGATATCTGAGCGCTTACACAATGCAAAGAATAGCCTTAAGTTACTATGTTGTAGAGATGGGTAAACTGAAAAATGTAACTGTTTCGAAACAAATGAAACAGTACAATGTAATGTTTCGATACGATGTTTCGAAACAGTGAAACAGTCTGTGTTTTGTAATGTAATAAACCTACACATTTTATCATCTTGAATGTCTACCGTATAAGTATGTCCATATAAACACAAATGAGGTGCGAGAGCGCTACTCATATCGCAGATAGTATATAACTATCACTTTGGCGTATTGGCAGTTTCGTATTTCCTGCAGCAAATGCACTGCTTTCGTGTCGTGTGACTTTCATACTTTTCAATTGGCTGAGAACAGCCATAGCTGAAGACAGAAGAACCACCATGAACGGAACTGGAGGTGGGAGCAAACTGCAGAAACAAGGGATTTGCTACTGGGATTCCTACATTTCGTTAGTATGGGTAATATACCCATCCTGCTAATTTCCCTGCACACAAAAGGAATCATTGTGGATAATAGGCACAGTGACTATAGACTCACAAATAACGCCAAATAATTCTAATAAATTACAAAATATGACAGAAAAAAATTCGCCTTTCAAGGTGTTTCGAACCGTTACTATAAATTCACCATGCTTCCCAGCCCTTCCCGTTCACCATTACACTATCAGTGATATGTCAAACAGATTGCTTGCAATTATACCTACGTCAGATTTATGTATATGTCTAATAACTGTCACTCTAGCCTTTTTTTAATCCAAAATGTTGTAGGCTTACTTGCGCTTCTTAATATGATTACTGCAGATGAACAGAGAAGCGTATGTTATATAAAGAGTGTAATTTAACTGAATGATTTTCACATATTTATTATTTTGAATGTGATAAGTATGCGTTGTTTTATTGTTTGGTTAGTGTTTATAAAGCAGATGTTACGCCATTTCGGAATAGGACAGTCAGTTAGAAACGAAGCTTTATTTTCGGATATCTTAAGCTTCAGGTTATTGCTTGTCAAAAAGATTTAGACACTCTTGAAAGTGTTTCATGAAGTGGTATGTTGTGTTTCAGTACCTGTACCGAGCCCGAATCTCGTCCGACACACAGCGGAATGAAACATCACTGTTTCGATACAATTAGTCCGTTCCAAGCACAGGTGGACTGAAACAGCCTTATTTTAAAACAACGATAGAGTTTCTGTGTCTTGCTCGAGATCGAATCTGGTCCGTTTAACCGAGACAGTGGCGGAAGGAAACACCACTGTTTCGAAATAGTGAACCACAGCCATTCCGAAACACTGAAACAGTTCCACGTATCGATACACTGTATCGTAACATATAAACAGTGGCCAAGTCTACTATGTTGTTTTCAGTGTGATGGAGGGTAATAACACACATCTTACACTGTTCCGGTCGCGAGGTTACAGACAGCTAAATTCATCTCCGAGTTGATGTTCACTATGCAATAGACCGGGCGCTATTTATTATGATACCGGACAAGCCATCTGAAGTACCTTGTCCGGGCTTCCATTACCTTCATGATAATGACCACAGTTCTCGATATTATCTCTCCTCGCACGCTCTCAGAGGCTGTACAGTTTTAATCAATGAAATTCATGTGATTGAATTTTGTATTTTATATTCTTATACTGCAGCAAGAAGCAATAGGATTGGGTTTTCATAAATTTACGTATATCGTAGTGTGTCAGGCTACGTCGCCAATTTACTCTGTGTTATTGAAGAAGCAGTACAGCAGATTTTACCAGAACAGACACATTTTCTATTGTCTGTAGCTTCCCTCCGTTGAACTATTGATTGTGTTAATTGACCATCATCTGAAACCCTGTTAGAAGAGGATTAGTGATGTGCCAGCCACGGTCGGGACAGGACCCGACAAGTTGGCGAATAACAAACCTCAATGCTCGCAGGGAATCAGAAAAATCGTATACCAAGTATAGTACAGAGAAGTTGCAGCATTAGAAAATTGCAGCGAAATGCAGGAAGATCTGCAGCGGATAGGCACTTGGTGCAGATAGTGGCAAGTGACTCTTAACATAGACAAATGTAATGTATTGCGAATACACAGAAAGAAGGATCCTTTATTGTATGATTATATTATAGTGGAACGAACACTGGCAGCAGTTACTTCTGTAAAATATCTAGGAGTATGTGTACGGAACGATTTGAAGTGGAGTGATCATATAAAATTAATGGTCGGTAAGGCAGGTGCCAGGTTGAGATTTATTGGGAGAGTCCTTAGAAAATGTAGTCCATCAACAAAGGAGGTGGCTTACAAAACATTCGTTCGCCCTATACTTGAGTATTGCTCATCAGTGTGGGATCCGTACTAGGTCGGGTTGACAGAGGAGATAGAGAAGATCCAAAGAAGAGCGGCGCATTTCGTCACAGGGTTATTTGGTAAGCGTGACAGGGTTACGGAGATGTTTATCAAACTCAGGTGGCACACTCTGCAAGAGAGGCGCTGTGCATCGCGGTATAGCTTGCTGTACAGGTTTCAAGAGGGTGCGTTTCTGGATGAGGTATCGAATATATGCTTCCCCCTACTTATACCTCCCGAGGAGATCACGAATGTAAAATTAGAGAGATTCGAGTGCGGACGGAGGCTTTCCGCAGTCGTTCTTCCCGCGAACCATACGCGACTGGAACAGGAAAGGGAGGTAATGACTGTGGCACGTGAAGGGCCCTCCGCCACACACCGTGCTTGCGGAGTATAAATGTAAATGTATATGTAGATGTAATTATATTGCTCCATCTCTGCAAATAAACGTTCATTACTATTCACGCCATGGTCTACAGCAACGAACAACCACTAGAATTCAAAATCGCGATAGGGAAATAAATAAATAATAATAATTTATAGCTAAATGGCCGCAGTGATTTCTCTTAACAAGAGAGAAGTGGTCGGGGTGAAAGAGCAAGAGACAAGCATCCCGCCCTGTCGCCCATACTGTGCAGCAAAGAAACAATCGACATCTCCATGGATACTCCGCAAATCACATTTGAGTGCCTGGCAGAGGGTTCATCGAACCACCTTCACAATTCTCTATTATTCCAATCTCGTATAGCGCGCGGGAAGAATGAACACTTATATCCTTCCGTACGAGCTCTGATTTCACTTATTTTATCGCGGTGATCGTTCCGCCCTATGTAGGTCGGTGTCAACAAAATATTTTCGCATTCGGAGGAGAAAGCTGGTTATTGGACTTTCGTGAGAAGATTCCGTCGCACCGAAAAACGCCTTTCTTTTAATGACGTTCAGCCCAAATCCTGTATCATTTCAGTGACACTCTCCCCCATATTTCGCGATAATACAAAACGTGCTGCCTTTCTTTGAACATAATCGATGTACTCCGCCGTCCTACCTGGTAAGAATCCCACACCAAGCAGCAGTATTCTAAAAGAGGGCGGACAAGCGTGGTGTAGGCAGTCCCCTTAGTAGATCTGTTACATTTCCTAAGTGCCCTGCCAATAAAAAGCTGTCTTTAGTTAGCCTTTCCCACAACATTTTATGTGTGTTCCTTCCAATTTAAGTTGTTCGTTATTGTAATACCTATGTATATAGTTGAATTTACGGCTTTTAGAATAAGGAAATAAGCTACAGATTCGGAAAGGAAATTAAAATTATTAAAGTACATTGTTGAAATAATTCGCTGATGACATTGTTCCCCTCAGTGACAGTAAGAGTTGTAGAAGCCCCTTGAGTGGAATAAATTAGCCTTCTGAGCAGAGAATATGGATTCACGGTACACCAAAGTAATATGAAACTAGTGAAGGGCAACTGAAATACACTATTGGCCATTAAAATTGCTACGCCAAGCAGAAATGTTAGTGATAAACGGATATTCATTGGACAAATATATTATACTAGAACTGTTATGTGATTACATTTTCACTCAATTTAGGTGCATAGATCCTGAGAAATCAGTACACAGAACAACCACCTCTGGCCGTAATAACGGCCTTGATAAGCCTGGGCATTGAGTCAAACAGAGCTTGGATGGCGTGTACAGGTACAGCTGCCCACGTAGCTTCAACACGATACCACGGTTCATCAACAGTAGTGACTGGCGTATTGTGACGAGCCAGTTGCTCGGCCACCATTGAGCAGACGCTTTCAATTGGTGAGAGATCTGGAGAATGTGCTGGCCAGGGCAGAAGTCGAACATTTTCTGTATCCGGAAAGGCCCGTACAGAACCTGCGACATACGGTCGTGCATTATCCTGCTGAAATCTAAGGTTTCGCAGAGATCGAATGAGGGGTAGAGCCACGGATCGTAACACATCTGAAATGTAAAGTCCACTGTTCAAAGTGCCGTCAGTGCGAACAAGAGATGACCGAGACGTGTAACTAATGGCACCCCATACCATCACGCCTGGTGGTACGCCAGTATGGCGATGACGAATACGCGCTTCCAACGTGCGTTCACCGCGATGTCGCCAATCACGGATACGACCATCATGATGCTGTAAACAGAACCTAGATTCATCCGAAAAAAGGACGTTTTGCCATTCGTGCACCCAGGTTCGTCGTTGAGTACACCATCGGAGGCGCTCCTGTCTGTGATGCAGGGTCAAGGGTAGCCGCAGTCATGGTCTCCGAGCTGATAGACGATGCTACTGTAAACGTCGTCGAACTGTTCGTGCAGATGGTTGTTGTCTTGCAAACGTCCCCATCTGTTGACTCAGTGATCGAGAGGTGGCTGCACGATCCGTTACAGCCATGCGGATAAGATGCCTGTCATCTCGACTGCTAGTGATACGAGGCCATTGAGATCCAGCACGGCGTTGCGTATTACCCTCCTGAACGCACCGATTCCGTATTCTGCTAACAGTCCTTGGATCTAGACCAACGGGAGCAGCAATGTCGCGATACGATAAACTGCAATCGCGATAGGGTACAATCCTACCTTTATCAAAGTTGGAAACGTGATGGTACCAATTACTCCTCCTTACACGAGGCATCAGAACAACGTTACACCAGGCAACGCCGGTCAGCTATTGATGTGTATGAGAAATCGGTTGGAAACTCTCCTCATGTCAGCACGTTATAGGTGTCACCACCCGCGCCAACCTTGTGTGAATGCTCTGAAAAGCTAATCATTTGCATATCACAGCATCTTCTTCCTGTCGGTTAAATTTCGCGTCTGTAGCACGTCATCTGCGTGGTGTAGCAATTTTAATGGCCAGTAGTGTAAGATCAGTGAAAAACTTAACATCATAATTGGTGGCCCTGTAGTAGTTAGAGTGAACGAATTCTGATACGTTAGGAGAAAAGTAATGCTAGAAGCAAGAAGGACGTAAAGAGCACAAGAAAAGAGGGCTGTCTTCGTTAACAATAATTATACTAGCCCCAAACATCGGCCTTATTTGGAAGAAGAAATTTCTGAGTATGTCCAACTTCGTGGCGTCGTGGGATAAGGCAAAGCCAGAGAAGCAGAGAACCATAGCGTCTGAGATGAGGAGTTATCGGCGAGAAATCGCGGCTACCTAGCACAAGTTAGCAAAGACCGAAAATAAATTGGCATTTTCGCAGAAGTCTGCGATAAAACGAAATTTAGAACCACAATTCATGAACATAAATTTGCAGTGAAACTTCCCGAAAAAATTCGGTATGTACAGAAGAACGTTATTAAGCGTCGTATACTCGTATTTGTAAAAAGACATTACGTCACGTCGTGTACACGTGAATGGTTACGAGCGCTACAGCTGACTGGAGTGCCGGCACGTCCGCCTCTGTTTTTGTGGGCAGGCAGATGCCCTGAGGTACACGTAGTACGCACGCATTGACGTGGTTGCCCTGGCAACGAGACGATGACGTCAGAGCCCGCGACCGGGGCCGCCGCCGCTAGGGGCGCTGGTGTGAGGCGGCTCCCGTCACAACACGGGCCGGCGAGGATAAAGCCAAAGCCCTCCCCACACGACGGCAGAGTGCACCGGTCAGGAGGTGGTGTGTTCGCTAATACGTCACAACAATGGAACCCTGGCAATGCCTAACACAAAAAAATATATAGGGGAGATTGTTGTACCTTCGAACAGTTTTAGAACTTGTGCGGCTACCCAGTCGTGTAATAAAGGTTTAATATGTTTTCTTATCCCATTTTATTTAATTGTAGCAATCACTTTGTTAGCTCCAGCGTTTTTCTGAAATTACAGTTCTTCTGAAATGTAAGGCTTCTTCAAATGCGATGCGCTTGTCAAGTCTGTTTTCCCACTGTTGGAAGCAACTTTTCCAAGGTACGAACGTCGTCATACGAGGGGGGACCCAAAAGAAACCGGATTGTTGTCATAAAAAATTTATTCATGAGCCTTTTTACAAAATTACTTCAGTCACCTTCAAAATACTCTCCATTACATGCGATGCGCTTGTCAAGTCTCTTTTCCCACTATTCGAAGCATGTTTGGAACTCTTCAAGTTTGATATTGTCCAGTGCCCTTTGTGAAGCCATTTTTACCGCCTCGAGTGCACCGGTCAGGAGGTGGTGTATTCGCTAATACGTCACAACAGTGGAACCCTGGCAATGCCTAACACAAAAAAATATATAGGGGAGATTGTTGTACCTTCGAACAGTTTTAGAACTTGTGCGGCTACCCAGTCGTGTAATAAAGGTTTAATATGTTTTCTTATCCCATTTTATTTAATTGTAGCAATCACTTTGTTAGCTCCAGCGTTTTTTCTGAAATTACAGTTCTTCTGAAATGTAAGGCTTCTTCAAATGCGATGCGCTTGTCAAGTCTGTTTTCCCACTGTTGGAAGCAACTTTTCCAAGGTACGAACGTCGTCATACGAGGGGGGACCCAAAAGAAACCGGATTGTTGTCATAAAAAATTTATTCATGAGCCTTTTTACAAAATTACTTCAGTCACCTTTAAAATACTCTCCATTACATGCGATGCGCTTGTCAAGTCTCTTTTCCCACTGTTCGAAGCATGTTTGGAACTCTTCAAGTTTGATATTGTCCAGTGCCCTTAGTGAAGCCATTTTTACCGCCTCCACATCGTCATACCACTCCCCTTTAGCGTTTCTGTCATTCGTGGGAATAGGAAAATGTCGCACGGGGCTAGGTCCGGCGAATACGGAGCGTGGGGAACGACACACCACCTCTGAGACGCCAAATAGTGGGTCACTCGTAAGGCCGTGTGTGCTCGAGCGTTGTCGTGATGCAGAAACCATTCACCTGATCGCCAAAGTTCCGGGCGTTTCTTCCTCACACCCTCTCGCAGACGCCTTAAAACATCCAAGTAAAAGTTCTGGTTAACAGTCTGGCCAGAGAGTACGAATTCCCGATGCACAATTCCACGAACACCATAAAGACAATGATCAAACTCTTCACATTTGACCTCACTTGCCTTGCTTTTTTTGGTCTTGGAGAGTCGGGAGTCCTCCACTGGCTTGACGCGTGCTCGGTTTCTGGCTCATACCCGTAACACCAACTCTCATCCCCTGTAATGACTTTGTTCAAGAAGTTTGGATCACGCGCAGGTTCTGTTTTCAAGTCCTGACACACATTCATGCAGATTGTTTTTTTTTTTTTTTTTTTTTTTCCTCCTGTGTGAGAAGGCGCGGTACAAATTTTGCAGCAACACGTCTCATGTGCAAATCCTCACTCAAAATACACTGGCACGAGCTCCAACTGATTCCTGTCCCTGATGAAATTTGGTCGATCGTTTGGCGACGATCCTCGTTGATCTTTTGGCGGATCTTTTCAATGTTCTCCTCATATCGCGATGTTGAAGGGCGTCCAGAACGAGCTTGGTCTTCAACACACATCACACCACGTTTAAAGCGCCCAAACCACTCGAAAACCTGTGTGCAGCTCATAGCGTCCTCCTGGAAAACTTCCTGAAGCACTTGGTGTGTCTCCATTGCAGTTTTTTAAAGCAGGAAACAAAATTCCACACACACACTCTTTGTTCATTTAAAGTTGCCATAACGACTTCGCAGAGGTAACCCGCCAACAGTCAGAGAAACACAGTACCACACAGCTCTACACGCTGTTTCATGAGGGTCTCTACTAACACCATCTAGCGTGAGAACCCTGCACTACGTCTACGTGTGGCAGCGCCCTCGGAGCCCGGTTTCTTTTGGGTCCCTCCTCGTATACGAGGGTTGTCCAGAAAGTAAGTTCCGATTGGTCGCAAAATGGAAACCTCTGAGAAAATCCGGTAAAGCTTTGCACAGATGTGTTGGGCAGTGTCACTAGTATTCCTGTCGATCGTGTCGCGTCGCTCTTTTCAGTTTTGAGTGAACAGTGAGCACATAAAGATGCGTAGGGAATAGCGTCTCCCGCCAAGTATGAGAGATTTCGTCTGTGTCATGCAGCCCACATAACACAACTGTCGTTCCTTCTCCATGCCAAATTTCGGCCGCACACTGCAGGGACAATGAAGACGCTCCTGCAGCGTTTCCGATGAGAAGTGTTTGATCACCCACAATACAGTCCGTAATTGGCTCCCCCTGAGTCTCATCTCTGTTCGCAAGGACCGCTGGCTATGAAGACAAAATTTTTCCACAGACAACGAGCTGCAGACCAGTGCAGATAACTGGCTGAGAGCGCAGGCGGCTGCTTTCTATGACGAGGATACTGCAAAGTTGATGCAACACTACGACAGAACTCGAAGTTGGAGCGGCGACTATGTAGAGAAGTAGGTGGAAGGCGTACCTAAGTGTTGCAAATAAAACGTTTATGGTTTTCACTGTGATTTCCGTTTACTTCCTTTCTGGACAGCCCTCGACGATGGCTTGCTGCAAAGTAATGCCTCCGCATTTTTTATGTCAAATCTGTTAAGTATTTTTAAACAATAAAGAGTCCGCCAGAAAAATGTATATACTCTTTGTCGGGCTCTATCGACATAGTGATATTGTCGTTCGATTTCAGTTAGGAGTGTGTGGTAGTATACTCTTTGGCTCAACAGATGTTACTACTTTCATCTCGGATCAAGAAAACAAGATGGCTGGAGCACGCTTGACATTCGAACAACGAAAATGTATTGAGAAGTCGTTCTTAAAGTTTGATAATGCCGTTGAAGTGCAATGTCAGTGGAGGCGGGAGTTTGAAACAGAACCGCCAACCCACCTAACAGTTAAGTGCGTCATTGACAAGTCTGAATTGCATGGAACTATTTGTGATATTCACAAGAAGACAGCGTACAGCTACAAGTCCCGCTTCGTCGGCTCTCGTGTTGGAAACGTTTGTTAATTCTCCACAGAAGTCTGCTACGCAATCTGCGAGTCAAATGGGGGTTAGCAGTACAAGTGTTTGAAGAATTCTGAAAGCTGCAAAGCAGGAAGTTTACATTCCACGATTACTGCACGCGATTAATGTTGACGATCCTGATCGCGAAATGCAATTTTGCGAATGGTATCAGGAAATGGTAACTGATGGTGAACAATTTGTGACGAAGGTAGTGAGAAGAGGCACAATGTAATGGAGCTGTGAATTGGCATAACAGCGTGTACTGGGCCCCCGAAAATCCTCTTGTTCATGTGGATAAAGCGGTCAGTCCATCAGGCGTTCATGTGAGGTCTAGCTTAGTATGACTCTTTGATGTTACTTTCACTGGAGAAGTGTACCTGGAAATGTTGCACACATCAATTTTGCCAGGTACACGTGTGCTTTATAGAGAAGGTGAAGAGCTCTTCTACCAACAGGACAGGGCGCTACCACACTACCACCTAGCCATACGAGCTTTCCTGGACGATAATTTTTCAGCCATTGGTTTGGACAAAGAGGGCCCATTGAGTTCCCTTTGCGGTAGTCAGATCCAACACCTGTGGACTTTTACTTGTGGGGAACTGTGAAGATAATGTCTATCGACATAAGGCAACCAGGTGCTGTGGCCGAGAGGTTCTAGGCGCTTCAGTCCGGAACCACGCGGCTGCTATGGTAGCACGTTCGCATCCTGCCTCGATTATTGATGAGTGTGATGTCCTTAGGTTAGTTAGGTTTATTTAGTTCTAAGTCTAGGGGACTGATGACCTCACATGTTAAGTCCCATAGTGCTTAGAGCCATTTTTGACATAAGCCACGCACACAGGAGATTACAGTGACATGTGCAGCGATCCCCACTGTAACACTGAATGACATAGTTGCGGCGACCGCTCGTCGTTCTGTTATGTGTAACCATTTTGAACATTTAAAGTAACGGAAATACAGAAGCGTCCGATCACTCCCGTCTGCTTTGACCCATGACGTCACAAATATGGCGGAAACGACCATAAACCACGATTCCAATAGGGCGCATATAAAGTCGTTACGATCCCATAAATTGGGATCAAACACTTCCCTTGACCTATATAGCTCAACAGCAGCTCCCGATCCCATAAATTGAGATCGAACACTTCCCTTCACCTATATAGCTCGACAGCAGCTCCCAATCCCATACATTGGGATCGAACGCTTCCCTTCACCTATATAGCTCAACAGCAGCTCCCGATCCCATAAATTGGGATCGAACATTTCCCTTGACCTATATAGCTCAACATCAGCTCCCGATCTCATAAATTGGGATCGAACACTTCCCTTCACCTATATAGCTCAACAGGAGCTCCCGATCCCATAAATTAGGACCTAAAAGTTCCCTTGACCTATATAGCTCAAAACCATCTCCCGATACCAATACCAACAGTCACACATTGGGGTCGAACACTTCCCTTGACCTGTTATCCTTACGACAGCTCCACATACAGCCGTCCACGGTCCGAGACGCCGGAACTTTAAGAAAGCCGCATTTCTTCACGACATACTGAACACTCCAAGACTTCATCCAAAAATCCGAATAGTTGAAGAAATTTTATTAGAGACAACGCACTGTCCCCCATCATAGCCGACAACCGAAAACTGTTGACCCTGTCAGTCATATCCAAATCTACCAAAGACATAAAAAAAGCAAATTACCAAAATTCACACACGACACCACACTCGCAAACAAAAACAAAAACATCACCTAACACACAACCAGAGAGCACCACCGATCGCATCACCTACAAACGCGCCACTCTCACATACTCAGTTCCGCGCCTTCGTGAAATCACACACCACAACAGCCTTACGTCACGGGTCAAAGCCGACGGGTGGGATCGGACGCTTCGGTCGACCCAAAGTAACCATGTCCTAAACTGGAGGTTGTAAAACATATGTGACCAATAATTAAATGTAAAACACATCAGTGATACGTTTTCGTTCCTTAAAGTATGTATACAGGGTGTCCCAGCTATCTTGTCCACCCAAAATATCTCTTGAACAATAACAGCTATTGGAAAACGACTTACACCGGTATCAATGTAGGGTTGGGGCCCATGAATGTACATATTTGGAAACATTCTAAAACGAAAGCATATGTGTTTTTTAAAACAAACTTATGTTTTTTTGTAAATGCACCTCCTATATTTTTTCTTCAGCAATCCATAGCATGACGAAGCACATACACAATGGCGTTAATTGCATCGCAATCTTCCCATTAGACCCCGATATATTAAGACGCGAAGTTGACGCTTGAAACACCCGACATGCGCTGCTAGCGCACGTCCTGAGGCTCAGGCGTGAACCCCATGCTGCCCGTAATCGCAGCAGGATGGCAGCAGACCGTATTATTCGTTTCGGACCTCTTGATAAGTATGCAAGTGTGCTTACACATGTCAATCACATCGCGATTACCGGCAGCATGGGGTTCACGCCTGAGCCTCAGTACGTGCGCTAGCAGCGCATGTCGGGTGTTTCAAGCGTGAACTTCGCGTCTCAGTATCTCGGGATGTAATGGGAATATTGCGATGCAATCAACGCCATTGTGTATGTGCTTTGTCATACTATGCATTGCTACAGAAAAAATATAGGAGATCCATTTAAAAAAACATAAGTTTGTGTTAAAAAACACATATGCTTTCGTTTTATAATGTTTCCAAATATGTACATTCATGGTCCCAAGCAATACATCGATACCTGTGAAAGTCGTTTTCCAATAGCTGTTATTGTTCCGGAGATATTTTGGGTGGACAAGATAGCTGGGACACCCTGTATATATTTCTGGCGGGCTCTGTACTTACGTTATTAACATTCATCATCTTTATTCTTCATATCTACAAATTTATTTCGCCAGATAGTCACCTTGTCGATGAATACGTTTCTCCAAACCAGATACCAGTTTGTTGCATCTGTTTTGGTCGCCGCTGTCATCTAGTGACTGACATTCACATGACCGAATACGTGCTAGAGACTACCATAAGCTCTTCCACCATTTTCAGAACTCATTTCTCCCAACGAAAGACAACTTTTTGCTACCTTGACTGTACAATGTTTGACATTGTTGACGATGCCACAACCTCACTTCTGCTTGCACCACTTCATTAGTATCAAGATGAACTCCTCGAAGGTGTTGATCAAGGACTGGTAACAGATGAATGTCGGAGGGGGTCAGGCCCCGACTGTATGGAGGATGGTTGAACCCAAGGCGTCGGATTGTTGCAGATGTCGAAGCCTTCATGTGTGGTCTTGAATTGTCATGCTGGAGGAATGGGTGCTCCATGTGTGAACAAACTCTTTGCATTCGAAACTCGATTACAACATTACATGCATCGACGTATTTACGTTACATACCACCATATTACACACTGCATTTTAAAGCCCTCTAGTGACAGAGGTCATAAAATATGTAGACACAAACAATAAATAATTATAATGTTAATAACGTTCCTTTTATTAAAAAAGTTTTAAGAGTTTTCACATAAAAATTTCGGAGGCATTACTTTTCAGCACACCCTCGTATCATGCAACAAATATTATATTCAAATTTAAAAACGCTGCAATCGAGAAAATATTTTGAATACTGTATTTAATAGTGTATGTTTACATTATTATTCTAATAGACTGTAATAATCAAAAGCAAAATGAAGTGAAGTGGAAGTGTTATCAAAAACCAGTTACAATTTATATACATTTTGAGACAGAAGCTATGGCATAAAAACACAAGTTCCTATTTTCGAGATAGGAAACATTGTTAATATGTTATGGAAACTCAGTTTATTTCCAAATATCACAATGGTAAAAGAACTTCTGTTTCAAGATAAAAGATGGAGCACGGCCGATGAAGCTGGGCTTAACGCTGCATTTATTATACGAGGGCTATTTGGATGGCGAGGAAAGATCGGTCACGGAATGGAAACCACTGTGAAAATCTGACGAGGCTTTTCACAGATGTTTCGGACAGTGTGTCTAGTATGTCCACCGATCGCTTCAAGACACTCTTTTTTTGAGTTGGGTGAGCGCACTGTGAGTGAATAGAGGCGCTTAGAACAACAATGTCTCCCGCCAAGTAGGAGGGTCCGCTGAGGGGCTTCGCCTTAATGAATGCAGCCCACCTTACACAACTGCCACGCACTTCCTTCTTCATGGCAATACTCAGCCGCACTCTGCAGGGGCAGTGAAGACGCTCCTACAACCTTTTCGATGGGAAGTGTTCGGTCACCCACAACACAGCCCTAATTGGCTCGTCCCGAGTATCTTCACCGTTCACATGAAACGCTGGATACGAAGACAACCCTTGGACGCAGGCTATGAGCTATAGACCAGCGTAGAGAATTGTCTGAAAGCACAGGTGGCTGCCTTATATAACGACGGTGTTGGAAATTTGGTATAACGCTCCGACAAATCTCGGAGTTAGAGCGGCGATTATGTAGAGAAGTACCTGGAAGGTGTAGCTAAATGTGCAAAGAAAACAGTTTTGATTTTCACTGTGGTTTTCATTTCGCGGTCGATCATTCCTTTCTTTCGTAACAACCCTTGTATATAAATAGATTTAAAAATATATCAAATTTTACGTGCTATAAAAGTCACTAAGTGAAGAATTAACAATATTTCAAATAGCTTTGCTATATTATGTGGCACTCAAATATATACAAGTCAAAATACTTAGAAATGCTACCCAGAACACCATCTTAGATCTAACAGCAACAAAAAAAGTAAAAGATGGTGGAAATTGCTTTTGGTGGTCTCTACCACGTTTGCTCATGCGAGTCTCAATCAGTCACTAGACAGTGTTCCCGAATACACAATACTCCTGGTACAACATTCTCCCCTTTATATAAGGGGAAGGAATCACTATTTAAAGATTGACTCTTGCAGATGGTCTGCATATATTAACAAACAACAAAGATGAAACCAAACAATCCCCAGATAAACCGTACGAAGTTAAATATAAAATCAGTCTGCAAATCTCCTTTGAAGAAAACCGGTGTATGGACAACAAATCATCAGAAAACTCCCACTGAAAACACAACGTGGAAAAATCTCAGAAATCAAGTATTTGGGAGAAACCATCCAACCCACAGGAATGAACACAAAAACACAAAGAATATTCGTACTGCAAAAGGCATATAAACTGACACGGAATGACAATAACGAAAAGGAAATTTATTATAATGCAAAATCACGAGACTAAAACACGGTTGTTTTACCTGAATGCTTGTATGAGGCAGAACTCGCAGTAATTAGAGAGATGACGATAATTCACGACATCGAGAAACAAGAACGGACAATTCTCAGAAAAATCCACTGTGGTGTCTTCCTAGACGGACATGGGGAAGACGCCCCTCTCAAGGAACTCTTCGAAAACACAGACAACCACACGGATAACTTTAAAAAAAAAAAACGGGTACCTATTTACAGAAAAGAGCTGCACCCAGAAGGACCCGATCGACCCACTGCTAACTGGGTTGGTATGTTGAACATCATCAGCTATGTCAGTGGTTATGTTTGCACGTTCGGCTGCGCGCACGATGTCCGGACATTTGCCACGCCGGACATTGGCCACGAGTTTACCCGCTCCGAAGGGTTGGGTCCCTTATCTCCCCCTCCTCCTCATCGCTTACTGATCCTTTCCGCTGGTTTACTTAATATAGAATTAGAATCTCTTTGGATTTTCCGCCACATGTCTAGAGACACTTTCGTTGTGGAAACTATTAAATGCATCTCGCATTGAAATCCGCGCCAAATTTCGAGCCTCAGTAAAACTTCGCCAATGTTGGAGGTTTTGCGTTCGTCTAAATTATACTTGCCTTTTTCGGTGCTCCTGCAGCAGCTTTCTGTCTGTTTAGTGTACCATGGGGGATTAGTTCCGTCTCTTATTAATTTATTTGGTATGAATCTCTCGAGTGCTGTAGATACTATTTCTTTCAACTTAAGCCACACATGGTCTTCACTTACATAGTTTGGAAGGGTTGGAGACTGCCTCTTAAAAAGACGTGAACTGAATTTTTAGTTGCTTTTATTAATAGATATATTTCTCGTTTAGTTATGTTGAAATTCTTTGTTACGGAATTGAGCCTCGCTACGACTTTGTTTTCACTAATCCCTGTATCTCTCGTGATGCTCAGGATTATTTGTGGCTAAGAGGTAAAGTGTGTTTTCTAACCGTTTAAAATTTGAATGGCCTCGGGAACAAATTGTTCAAAATAATTTTAAAAAAAGCATTTAGAACAATTACGGAAGTTGTTTCCTATCTACAATGTATTTTTATCAACATACGGAAGGTAGATTGACGTCACTGCTAACTATAATTGTATGAGTAGAGTACCTATTTTTGATGAGACTCAAGTTTTCTTCGAACTGTTCAGCAACTGTTTCATCTGAGACCAGGGTCAGTAAAAAGAGAAACTTATCAATTTATTCCGGTTGTCGCTTGTGAGCTGGATCACACGTTACATTATTTTTCCTTGAGTTGTGCTTCTTGTTTCTGTTGTAGTGCAGATCATTACAATTATGGCTTTTCCCTCCAAAACCTAGGACGCTTTCTCTGTGACTCTGTAAACATCACAGCTAAACAGTGCAGAACAACAACGTACGTTACAAGCATAGCATTCTGCATTACTTCATTTCCTTATTTCCAACATTTTAAAATTTTACGTCGACTTTAGATGCCATGTCAATCATAGATGTTCTTATCTCTATTTAGTGAACGTATTTTCCTTCATGTTTAGAACATTGTCCCGTTACACTTTATTAACTAATGTTTCGCCACAAGGGATATCGCATTTTAGAGAGTAAATTAATATGGAGTATGTCGTTCTTCTTTTCAAACATTCACATACCCATTTCTTCGTTACTTATTGTATTTTGGGCATGCAGTTGTAGTAATTAAAGTAGGCACAAATGCAGTGATCAAAAATTAATGATTAGCGTACATTCGCGCTCTTTACATCGTTCCTTTCTTGTTGCCCCAATGGCGATGGACTGTTTCTATCTCAATCACTAAGCGTGAAAGGAAGCTACCGTGTAGACAGAGGCCTCTATATTTATACTTGGCAGAACTAATTACATACTGACATAATCGTCGGTACTGCTTTCGTTTCCCAAAAGTTATAAATATTTCCATTTCGGAAAAGAAGCTCTGTATTTGGCCAAGATGCCGTAGAAGAAGGTCTCTTACGTACTGGTTGTATCGAGTAAGATGGAGTGCGAGAGCGGATAGCGCCACTAGAGTAGTCTTCTGCACGTGCACCACGCCCAGGCGATAAGTTGGACCACTCGGTATTTACTCTTTCTCCTGTTTCTAAATATTTGGTTTTATTATCTAGAAAATAATAATTAAATTTAACTGAAATACACAGTACTATTATCTTTTCCTCATGAGATTAATTCTTTAAATGAAAATATGAAAATAATGTTCTTCCCTTATAGAAAGATTTTTTTGTGTGGTGCATAATACAGGGTGAAAAGTATTTAAACCGACAAACTCTGGGAGGTTGTAGGGGACATCAAAACAAATATTTATCCCTAATGTCATTTTTTCGTATGAGGTTTATTTAAACCGGTGGAGGCCGTTTTACGCTCTTCAGTTGTTAGAGGCCATAGTACGAGCTTCAGTTGTTAGAGGGCGTATTATGCTCTTCAGTTATAGGCAACTGCTGTCCACCAGTGTAGCAGAGCATTGTCTCTGTTTACTAATGGAGTGATACACCTGGCGTGAGTAGACTGATATGGTTGGTGCGTACTACGTAGCGAACCACAACGGACGAGCTGCACAGCGGGTTTATCAACAACAATTTCCTAATCGCCGTATCCCCCATCATACGACCTTTTTTGCTGTGTACCAACGTCTGCGTGATACCGGATCATTTAGCAGATTACCTGGACAGGGACGCCGTCGCACGGTAAGAACGCTGCAATTTGAGGAAGCTTTCTTGCAGCATATGGAGCGGGATCCTTCAATCTTTAATCTCGCAATTGCACGTAACATGGGGACGAATCAGACGAATGTAGGAACAGTCCTTCGAGAGCAGTTGTTACGTCCTTTTCACTTACAGCGTGTCCACAGCCTGGAACCAGTTGATTATCCAGCCAGAGCACAGTTTTCGCAGTGGTACCTGCAACAGTATGAAATGCATCCTACATTTCCGTCCTCTGTGTTGTTTACCGATTAAGCAACGTTCGGGCGTGATGCAGTCTTCAACATGCACAATTCGCATGTTTGGAGTGAGGATAACCCACATGCCACAGTTACTAGTGCTCATCAAGTGCGGTTCTTCGTTAATGTGTGGGTCGGTGTTGTTGGGGACTGTTTAACTGGTCCGTATCTGCTACCTAGGCCATTAAATGGCAGCCACTATTACAATTTTCTCGCCAGAGCATTCCCAGAATTGCTGGAAGACGTCCTGCTCCCTACAAGACAACGCATGTGGTTCAAACATGAAGGGACTACGGCACATTTCAGTCGTCGTGTGCGTCGATTCTTGGACCGACGGTTCCCAGAAACGTGGATTGGCAGAGGTGGTCCTGTACCATGGCCTGCCCGATTCGCAGATATTTCCCGACGGGACTTTTTTTGTGTGGGGAGAGATGCGCAACCTTGTTTCGGCAACTCCTGTTGCATCAGAAGAGGATCTGGTTGCCCGGATAGTAGCAGCAGCAGGAACAATTCAGGATACTCCTGACGTTTTTGCCCGTGTCAGACAGAACATGATCCGACGGAGTAACTTTTGTTTACGTGTCAATGGAGGCATTTTTGAAACTCTACTGTAATTGAAATTGGGTTGTGTTAATGTGTTGTCTCGGTCATAAAAAAATAGAAAAGTGTTTGTTGGTTTACTTAATTTTGCCGCCAGAGAAATCTTCCTCTACCGGTTTAAATACTCCTCATACGAAAAAATGACATTAGGGAAAAATATTTGTTTTGATGTCCCCTACGACCTCCCAGAGTTTGTCGGTTTAAATACTTTTCACTCTGTATATGTAAGTTCAAGAGAAGTATAAAGCTAGTCATGTAATCTCTAAAAAGAACCACCACACAAGCTGGAAAGAAAAACATAGCTACAAAGAAGGTAACAGCGAAGAAACCATGGGTAACAGAAGAGATACTTCATTTCATCGATGAAAGGAGGAAGTACAAAAATGATCCAGGAAAGTAAGGAACACATAAATACAAGCAGCTGAGGAACGAAACAAACAGGAAGTGCAGGGAAGCAAAGACGAAATGGCTGCATGAAAAATGTCAAGAAATCGGAAAAGAAATGATTGTCGGAAGGACAGATCAGCATATAGGAAAGTCAAAACAACCTGCGGTGACATTAAAAGCTAGGGTGATAGCATTAAGAGCGAAAAGGGTATTCCACTGTTAAATGCAGAGTGGATAGGAGGAAAGAGCACAATGAAGGCCTCTGTGAGGGGAAAGATTTGTATGATGTGATAGAAGAGGAAACAGGAGTCGATTTAGAAGAGATGAGAGCCCCAGTATTAGAATAAGAATATAAAAGAGCTTTGGAGGACTTAAGATCAAATAAGTCGGAAGGGATAGTTAACATACCCTCAGAATTTCTAAAATCATTGGGGGAAGTGGCAACGAATCGACTATTCATGTTCGTG
The DNA here is from genome assembly GCF_023897955.1 of Schistocerca gregaria. Lineage (NCBI taxonomy): Eukaryota > Metazoa > Arthropoda > Insecta > Orthoptera > Acrididae > Schistocerca > Schistocerca gregaria. Next base: position 211,088,485 of record NC_064928.1, on the reverse strand, counting down.
TATGGACTGTATGAATCTGGTGACAAACCATCTGACTTTCGGGAAAATATCACCGACACAATTCTGAAGACTACAAGAGCTGACAAGTGCAAGAATTATCCCAAAATCAGCTTAACAGGTCGTGCGTCATCTGACGAGAATAATATACAGAAGAATGGAAAAGAAAATTGAGGATGTGCTAGATGACCATCAGTTTGGCTTTAGAAAAGGTAAAGACACAAGAGAGGTTATTCTGACGAGACGGTTGATAATGGAAGGTAAACTAAGGGAAAACCAAGACACTTTCATAGTATTTGTTGACCTGAAAAAAGCGTTCCACAATGTAAAATAGTGAAAGATGTTTGAAGTCCTGAGAGGGAGAGACGGGTAATATACGATATGTACAAGAGCCAAGAGGGAATAACTAAAGTGGATGACCAAGAACGAAGCGCTCGGATTAGACACGGATGTAGCCTTCGCCCCTACTGTTCAATGTGTATATCGAGGAAGCAATTATGGAAATAAAAGAAAGGTTCAGGAGTGGAATTAAAATTCAAGGTGAAAGTGTATCATTGATACGATTCACGAATGACATTGCTATCATGAGTGAAAGTCAATAAGAATTACATGATCCACTGAACGGAATAAACAAGCTAATAAGTCTAGAATATGGCTTGAGAATAAATCGAAGAAAGACGAAAGTAATGAGAAGAAGCAGAAATGAGAACAGCGAGAATCTTAACATCATGATTGATGGTCACGAAGTAGATGAAGTTAAGGATTTCAGCTATCTAGGGAGTAAAATTACCAATGCAGACAGAGCAAGGAGAAGATCAAAAGCAAACTAGCACCGGCGGAAAGGGCATTCCTGGACAAGACAAGTCTACAAGTATCAAACATAGGTTAACTATACATGACGGTAGTATCTGTTCCCGAAAGAACAGTTACCGTTGATGACCATGCAGCTTTGCTAGAATGAAATGATAATTAAATGGACACCCTCGCTGCAAACAGGCGTTGATATACTTCATTGGGGACATGTTGAAAACGTGTTCCCCGACCGAGACTCCAACCCGGGATCTCCCGCTTACATGGCAGTAGCTCTATCCATCTGAGCCACCGAGGGCGCAGAGGATAGTGCGCCTGGGGGGACTTATCCCTTGCACGCTCCCCGTGAGACCCACATTCCCAACTTAATGTCCACACACTACATTCGTAGTGCGCCTAATAGATGTTTGCCCGTCATACTCATTACTCGTGGCAGATTAATCTACCTAGTCCCGTACGAGTTCGGGCATAGCGTGCGCATTCGCACAAGACGGTCAATGGTAAAAACTGTAGAGGAAGAGAGAGTTTGGAATACACCCAGTAAATAATTGCTCATGCATGTTTCAAATACTACTCTAAAAATGAAGCAGGGAAAAAAACAGCTGCTTGGCTCCAGTACCTTGCAGAACGGAAACAGACAACATTTTCTGTCCACAGGCGTTCCTCACCCTGCCATGATTCGAACCGTCGTAAAGCACTCTTTTTTTATACTGAACCAATAATTTTGAGGTGTCAAAATGACAGCATCTACAATCAATCCTTCAATCTTTTCCGCAGTATGTCAGGGATCTGCCTTTTTGACCTAGTTTCTCTTTGAATTTTTAATAAGTACCTAATTTGAATTTAAAGTTTAGGGAATCTCGCAGTAAAATTGATAGCCCGATAACAACTTTACCAATGAATTATTCATTTAGAGTGGCTCCGACTCTACAATGGATTATTATTCAGAGTCTCTTTTTTTTTTCTTTGTTAGCGGCCTTGCTTTCCACCACGTGGTGAACCTGGCTAGAGTCGCTGTGATACACTAGCATTTGCATAACATTTGTGGACGTAAAAATAGGGATTCGATTTACTCACAAACATTATTCAACCCCTTAAAGGAGTTCGGATTTATCAACAAATCAGTTGCAGTCATAAAATGGAATTTTCCGTGCTACCGTCGTACGCCAATGTTTTGATTTCTATTGGCGTTAAACCATACTAGACATCGGCAGCTTGGAGGACATATTGTTTTAATTAGTCCTCGCTATCATCAGAAAAAAAATTCTGTTTGTAAAATAACAAAAGACGGTGAAGACCAAACTGTCTTTTGATCGGCCGGCGGTTGTAACCGAGCGGTTCTAGGCGCTTCAGTCCGGAATTACTCAGTTGCTACGGTCGCAGGTTCGAATCCTGCCTCGAGCATGGATGTGTATGATGTCCTTAGGTTCGTTAGGTTTAAGTAGTTTTAAGTCTAGGGGACTGGTGACTTCAGATGTTAAGTCCCATAGTGCTTAGAGCCATTTGAACTATTTTTTTCTTTTGATCGTGAATTTATATCTGTAAATTTTTCCCACAATATCTTGCTACAGTCCGATAACTTATTTGATAATCAGCTGCATATTTACGTATTAATAATCCCTCCTTTTTACCTCCCCAATAGCTGCAAACATGGCGTCTGGAGCAGTTTCTCCACGGTTAGCCTTCTTGTGTGTTTCCTTATCATCTTTTCTTGACACAAGCGGAAAAACTATTAGGATACCTACCGGGGAAGGTTGTGACATGTGACAACCATCACCGAAGTTTTCGTGATAACTAATCTCGAACAAACATTTCAGAGAAAAACTGAGCTGGGAAACAGACGTTGAAGCTAACCTTAGCGACGGTGTCTAAAAAAAATTTTGCAAACTCTTATGAAATAGTAGAAAATAGTTCGGACATAGACTGAATAAAAATGAATAATTAGAATTAATTACTTCAATAAATGAACACTTATGCCGCAAAAACACAAAAAGACCACTCAAATCTAGAAAACTATGGCAAGGAACTGTAAGCTACTCAGAATTTTGTGCTCGCACTGTAGTTTCAATTTAGAACGCTAGGAAGCAGCAGCGACCAAGAACAGGCCTGTGACAAACAACCCTGTTTTACCCTTCTGGTAAACACACATATCCAACATGCATTCCTCGTCTAGCTATCATTGAGTTCGTATGGTAGTTTGTAATACCGTCGAATTTTATTTCAATCTTTTTGACTTTCAGTGAATGTTAGTTTTAACTTTCTTATTCTAAGTGCTATAGAAATAAATTTATAAATAAATGTATAAAGTAATCCGTAAATTTGGATTTAAGGGGGTACAGTCGCGAGCTGAATAAGGAATCAAAGTTAAAATGAGCATACTTCAGGTTCACTTTTTGAAGAAGCTGATAGAGATAAAGACCCGAAACGTTTGCAGAGTATGACGGAAACAAAACCCTCAAGTTGCATACAAATTAGTTGCTGTATTTTATATATGTCATGAGTAATGCTTTTTTGTCATCAAAGAAAGGATTGTAACTTTTTTAAACACCGTGAAGCTTCAAAATTTATCCTTGATGTCACTATAGGTGACTATACCATTAATCATCGTTTTATTAAAAAGAGTAATGAAGGTTTAATGTCTTTATCAGTGTTAGTTTTTCAATAAAACTTATCAGAGTATCAAATAATGTAATTTTGAGAAAAACTTTA